>NC_086101.1:183121190-183739047 GCF_963921235.1 Mobula hypostoma | reverse complement strand
TCTCTCTTCTCACTGCTGCCATCGGGAAGGAGGTGCAAGAGCCTTAGGCCTCACACCACCGGTTTCAGGGTCAATTATTACTCTTCAACCATCAGGTTCTGGAACCAGAGTGGAGAACTTCACTCACCTCAACTCTCAAATGATTCCACAAACTATGGATTTATTTTCAAGGACGCTACAGATTATGTGCTCAGAATTATTTATATACTTACTTATTATTATTATTTGTTCTCAAATCAAGCTGGTAAAACCTGAGGTATGGGCATAGCCAAGCACACTCATTTCTCATTTGTTAGGATCTTTCAGACTATTCTTGTGGTGTTTAGTTTTGTGGATTTCTGGAGATTTACAGAAATATTTGTATAAATACACTAACTTCTCCTTCTGTCATGATAATTTAATTTTCTGTGTTGTGCTTCATTTAAGTTTAATGTGTGTACTTGTCAGAATTGTGTCTGCTTGTGTGGAATGCTGAATTCCATTTTTGTTGATGAAAATATTTAAATATGTTAAAAATATATTTCATCTTATTAATATTTGTATTTGAACAGTTTGTCTTCTTTGCACATTGGCTGTTCGTCAGTTTTTTTGTGTTGATTCTATTGTATTTCTTTGTTCTTCTGTGAATGCCTGCAAGAAAATATATCTCAGTGCAGCATGTACAGTACTTTGATAAAAATCTGCATTCAGCTTTATTCTTTGAACAGTGAACTTTCCTCCCCGTGGGCGGTCTCTCACCATTGGAATTTACTTGCCTCTATTCTGGTTTTAGAACACAGAACATAGAAATTCACAGTATAGTACAGGCCATTCACTCTATGATGTTATGCCAACCCTTTAACATACTCCAAGATCAATCATTTCCCTCCCACATTTAGAGGATAAGACATAGGAGCAGAATTAAGCCATTTGGCCCATCGAGTCTACTTCACCATTCCATTATGGCTGATTTATTATCCCCCACAACTCCATTCTCCTACCTTCTCTCCGTTAGCTATAACACCCTGACTCTTCAAGAACCTATCAAACCCTGCTTTAAATATACTCAACGACTTGGCTTCAGCAGTCATCTGTGGCAATGAATTCCACAGATTAACCACCCCCTGACTAAAGAAGTTCTTCTTCATCATCTAAATGGATGTCCCTCCATTCTGAGGCTGTACCCTCTGGTCCTGGACTCTCCCACTGCAGAAAACAATGTCTCACATCCCCTGTATCGAGGACTTACAATATTCAATAGATTTCAATGGGATCCTCCCCATTCTTCTAAACTCCACTGAGTACAGACCCAGAGCCATCAAACGCTCCTCATACATTAACCCTTTCATTCCAAGAATTATTCTCATTAACCTCCTCTGGACTGACTGCAAAGCCAGCACATCTTTTCTTGGATAAGAGGCCAAAAACTGCTCAGAATACTCCAAGTGCGATCTGACCCGTGCCTTATACAGCCTCAGCATTATATTTTTCCACTTACATTCTTGTCCTCTTGAAATGAATGTCAATATTGCATTTCCTTTCTTCACAACCTACTCAACCTGCAAGTTCACCTTCAGGGCAGGAGTTCCCAACCTTTATTTATGCCATGGCACCTTATCATTAACAGAAGGGTTTGTGGACCCCAGCTTGGGAACCTCAGCTTTACAGAATCCCACACAATGACTCCGAAGTCCTTTTGCACCTCCGATTTTTGAATTTTCTCCCCATTTAGAAAATAATCTATGGCTTTATTCCTTCTACCAGAGTGCATGACCATACACTTCCCTACCCTAAATTCCATCTGACACTTCTTTATCCATTCTCCCAATCTGACTAACTCCTTTTGCACAATCTCTTCAGCTACAACTTTTGGAACTCTGAAATGTTGTCCTCCTGGTCCTGGTGACTTACCTACTTTCAGATCTTTCAGTTTCCCAAGTACCTTCTCTTTAGTAATCACAACTACACTCACTTCTGCCACCTGTAACTCTTGAATTTGCAGCATACACCCAGTGTCTTCCACAGTGAAGATTAACGCAAAATACTTATTAAATTTGTCTGTGATTTCTTTGTCCCCCATTACTACCTATCCATTGTCATTTTCCACTGGTTCAATATTCACTCTCGCCTCTTTTACTCCTTATATATTTGAAAAAGCTTTTGGTATTATCTCTTTGATATTATTGGCTAGTTTGCCTTCGTATTTCATCTTTTCTCTCCGAATGGGTTTTTTAGTTGCCTTCTGTTGGTCTTGAAAACCTTCCCAATCCCCTATCTTCCAACAACTTTTCACTATATTATATGCCCTCCCTTTTCCTTTTCTGCTGTCTTTGACTTCAAGTCAAGTCAAGTCAGGTCACTTTTTATTGTCATTTCGACCATAACTGCTGCTACAGTACACAGTAAAAATGAGACATTTTTTCAGGACCATGGTGCTACATGAAGCAATACAAAAACTACACTGAACTACATAAAACAACACAAGAACTACACTAGGCTACAGACCTACCCAGGATTGCATAAAGTGCACAAAACAGTGCAGGCATTATAATAAATAATAAACAAGACAATAGGCACAGTAGAGGGCAGTAGGTTGGTGTCAGTCCAGACCCTTGTCAGTCACAATTGCCTCAACCTCCCTTTAGAATACTCCTTCATCTTTGGGGTGTATATTTCCTGCACCTTCTGAATTACTCCCAGCAACTCCAGCCATCTCGGTCCTGCCATTATCCTTACTAGTGTCCCCATCCAATCAACATTAGCTAGATCTTCTCTCATGCCTCTGTAATTCCCTTTGCTGCACTGTAATGCTCATACATCTGATTTTATCTTTTCCCTCTCAAACTTCAGGGTAAATTCTATCATATTATGATCACTGCCTCCTAAGGGTTCCATAAGACCACAAGATATATGAGCAGAATTAGGTCATTTGGCCCATCGAGTCTGCTCTGCCATTTCATCATGACTGATCCAAATTTCTCCTCATCCCCAAGATCCTGCTTTCTTCCCCCATCCCTTCATGTCCTGACCAGTCAAGAATCTATCAACCTCTTCCTTAAATATACATAAAGACTTGGCCTCCACAGCTGCCTGTGGCAAAGAATTCCACAGATTCACCATACTCTGGCTAAAAAATTTCCTCCTCATCTCCATTCTAAAAGGACTTCCCTCTATTCTGAGGCTGTGTCCTCTGGTCTTTGATTCTCCTACCATAGGAAACATCCTCTCCATATCCACTCTATCAAGACCTTTCACCATTCGATAGGATTCAATGAAGTCACCCTTCATTCTGAATTTTTGTGAATACAGGCACAAAGCCTACAGATGCTCTCAAAGGACAAGCCATTCAATCCTAGGATCATTTTTGTGAACCTCCTTTTAACCCTTTCTAGTTTCAGTACATCCCTTCTAATATAAGGGGATCAAACCTGCTCACAATACTCCAAGTGAGGCCTCACAGGTGCCTTATAAAGTCTCAGCATTACATCCTTAGTTTTATATTCGAGTCCTCTTGAAATGACTGCTAACATTACTTTTGCCTTCCTCACCACAGACTCAACCTCTAAAATAATACTTTAAAATCCTACACAAAGACTTCCAAGTCGCTTTGCAACTCAGTTTTTTTGTATTTTCTCTCCATTTAGAAAGTAGTCATCCCTTTCAGTACTTCTACCAAAGAGCATGACCAGACACTTCCGGACATTGTATTCCATCTGCCATTTCTTTGCCTATTCTTCTAATCTGTCTGTCCTGCTGTAGCCTACTTTCTCAAAACTACCTGCTTCTACACGTATCTTCATATTGTCTGCAAACTTTGTAACAAAGCCATAATTCCATCATCCAAACCAATGACATATAATGTATAAAGAATCAGTCCCAATGCAGACCTCAGCGGAACACCACTAGTCTCCAACAGCCAGACAGAAAAGGCCCCACTCTTTGCCTCCTGCTCATCAGCCACTGCTTTATCCATGCTAGAATCTTTCCTGTAATATCATGGGCTCATAGCTTGTTAAGCAGCCTCATGTGTGGCACCTTGTCAAAGGCTTCTGAAAATTCAAGTGCACAACATCAACTGATTCTCCTTCGTCTATTCTGCTTGTTGTTTCTTCAGATTTGTCTGGTAAGCTTTTCCCTTGAGGAAATCATGCTGATTACGGATTATTTATTATATGCCTCCAAGTACCCTGAGACCTCATCCTTAATAATTGACTCCCAACAATTTTATATAGGCATCTGTTAGTCTCATGAGACCACGGATTTGCACCTTGGAAGGTTTCCAGGGCGCAGGCCTGGGCAAGGTTGTATGGAAGACCAGCAGTTGCCCATGCTGCAAGTCTCCCCTCTCCACGCCACCAATGTTGTCCGAGGGAAGGGCATTAGGACCCATACAGCTTAGCACCGGTGTCATCACAGAGCAATGTGTGGTTAAGTGCCTTGCTCAAGGATACAACATGCAGCCTCAGCCAAGGCTCGAACTAGCGACCTTCAAATCACTAGACGAACGCCTTAACCACTTGGCCACGTGCCGACACTGAGGTCCCAACAACTGAGGTCAGACTAATTGGCCTTTAGTTTTCTTTCTCTTGCCTCTCTCCCTTCTTGAAGAGAGGAGAACATTTATAATTTTCCAGTCCTTTACCCAAAGCTTCCAAATTAAATCTGGTTCATTGCACAACACCCAATTCAGAAGTGCCTTTCCCCTTTTGGGCACAACCACAAGCTGCTCTAAGAAGCCATTTCATAGTCGTTCTACAAATTTTCTCTCTTGGGGTCCAGCACCAGCCTGACTTTCCCATTCTAGTTGCATATGCAAATCCCTCATGACTATCATAACATCGGCCTTTTTACATGTCTTTTCTATCTCCCATTATAATTAATATCCCATATTGTGCTGAATTTTCTGAGGCCTGTATATACTGTATCTCCAATCAGGGTATATTTTTTCATCCACGTGCCTATCTAAGAGTCTATTAAATGTCCCTAATGTACCGTCCTCTACCACAAGTGTTTGTGACCTTTTGAACACCAAAGACCCCTCCCATTAACCGGGTGGTCTGTATGACCGAGGTTGGAACCACTGCTCTACCACCACCCCTGGCAATGTGCTCCCCACACCACGACCTTCTATGTAAAGACCTTCCCTTGACCTCCCCTCCATATTTTCCTCCTAACGCCTTAAAATCATGCCCCCTTGTATTAGCCTTGGGACAAAAGTTACCGGTTATCCACTCAGTCTAAGCATCTTATCAAATTGTACCCCTCTATCAAATCATCTCGACTTGTGGTTTTTGAATTGAATTGAATTGACTTTATTACTTAATCCTTCACGGTGGGGGGAGTAAAAATCTTTACGTTACGTCTCGGTGTAATTGTGCAATGTGCAATTTATAGTAATTTGTAATAAACAGTTTGTACAACAGGACAGTCAATATAACATAGAAATACAATTGTATCAGTATGAATTAATCAGTCTGATGGCCTGGTGGAAGAAGCCTGTTAATTCTGGCTTTTATGCTGGGGTACCATTCCCCAGATGGTAGCAGCTGGAGCAATTTGTGGTTGGTGTGACTTGGGTCCCCAATGATCCTTGGGGCCCTTTTTACACACCTATCCCTATAAATGTCCTGAATAGTGGGAAGTTCACATCTACAGATGAGCTGGGCTGTCCGCACCACTCTCTGCAGAGTCCTGCGATTGAGGGAGGTACAGTTCCCATACCAGGCAGTGCTGCAGCCAGTCAGGATGCTCTCAGTTGTGTCCCTGTGGAAAACCCTTAGATTAAGGGACTCATGCCAAACTTCTTCAACTGTCTGAGATGAAAGAGGTGCAGTTGTGCTTTTTTCACCACAGAGCTGGTATATTCAGACCACGTGAGATCCTCGGTGATGTGTATGCTGAGGAACTTAAAGCTGTTCACCCTCTCGACCCCAGATCCATTGATATCAATAGGAGTTAGCCTGTCTCCATTCCTCCTGTAGTCCGCAACCAGCTCCTTTGTTTTCTGCGACATTGAGAGAAAAGTTGTTTTCTTGACTCCACTGTGCCAGGGTGATGACTCCTTCTCTGCAGGCTGCCTCATTATTATTTGAGATAAGGCCAATAAATGTAGTATCATCAGCAAATTTAATTAGCAGATTGGAGCTGTGGGTGGTGACACAGTAAAGGAGGGGGCTTAGGACACAGCCCTGATGGGCACCTGTGTTGAGGGTCAGAGGGGCAAAGGTGAGGGAGCCCACTCTTACCATCTGCCAGCGATCTGGCAGGAAGTCCAGGATCCAGTTGCCCAAGGCAGGGTCAAGGCAGAGGTCTCTGAGCTTCTTGTCAAGCCTGGAGGGAATTATGGTATTGAATGCTGAACTGTAGTCCAAGAACAGCATTCTCACATAAGCATCTCTCTTCTCCAGGTGTGTAAGGACGTTGTGTAGAATGGTGGCTATTGCATCATCTGTTGATCGGTTGTGTCAGTAGGCGAATTGTAGGGGGTCCAGTGTGGGCGGTAGCAAGCTGCAGATGTCGTCCTTGACCAGACTCTCAAAGCACTTGCTTATTATTGAGGTGAGTGCAACAGGTACAAGAATAATGGTGGATGTTTTGAAGCAGGAGGGCACTCTACACCGGGAGAGGGAGAGATTTGTGGGTTTTGAGGCAGCTGACAAGGCCACCTTAGAAGTCACAGGCTTTTCTGCGGATGGGGCAGGTGGTGGTTCATTTCCAGCATTTGCAGTACTTTGTTTTCATTTTCAGCTAATCCGGAGAGTAATCTACAAACTGCCTAACACTAATTGCATTGTTTCACAGAGAATAAATCATTAATTTAAGGGTAAAGCATAGTACATCCACAAGAAATTAAATTTAATTGCTCCAAGAAGGTGTTATTAATTAAACCATTATATACTTAACCATACCCTTAGTGTATTTAAGAGTTATTGGGGTGTGTGGAGGATGTACAACTTTCCCATTCATCCTTCTTTAATTCTTATATAAATTGAGAAAATAAAATATATAGTATTAGCAAGTTAATCCGATGCATCTTCATGCCTTCCAATATCTTGAATAACCAACTTGTTGAAAAAAATTGCTTTAAATTGGGTAATTGCTTTAAATTTCATCTTAGTATCAAGGAGCAACTTTATTTGCCAAATACATTTTCTTGTATTAGAAATTTGCTGTGCTGTGTTGGTCAGAGCGCGATATGCAACAGAAAACAACATTCAACAATTATAAAGAGTAAAGACTATATCATGTTAGAAGTATAGATATGGAATGAAATGTGCATAAGTATACCAGTATGAGTATATATTTAAGACAAAAAATGGTTTAAAGTGTTTACAATGACTAAGGCAGTAGAGAGATAGGGGTGGGGGTTCTAACTAGAATAGTTGATCAGATTAACTGCCCGGTGGAAGAAACTTTTAAGATGGCATAAAGTTTTTGTTTTAATAGCCCTACATTACTTTCTGGAAGGCAACTTTTGGAAAAAGAAATATATCATGTAATTATACAAATTTAAATTGTAGAACTTTTTAATAAGTGTGATCAGAACTTGATGCATTTTACGTTGAATTTTAATGATGTAGTGTATTTAATATTTCAGTAATATTTGACTAGTTTTGTAAATATTTTGTTTGATTAAGCATTCTTTCTTTGTTTATATAATTAATTACAGGCTATATGTAAAAGTAGGTGAATAGCATATGTCATTACACCACCATGTCAGATGTGAGCACCTCACTGACGAAAAGACACTAAAGGCTGATCTATAGCTGTGCGTATTAGCTTATGCTGTAGCCTACACAAGTGGGCTACGCCGTTGTGAGCATTTATATTTGTGCGTTGGTGTGTCTGCATTGCACTGCAATTCACTGCCAAAATGCTAGCTGGCGGTGGGGTTTCTATGCCACTGTGTTGAGTTTCTTCATGTTGAAACTCAAGACGAAGAAACTCAAACTTCAAACAATGGTGACTGAAACTGAAGGAGGATGGATTTTCTGTATGCACAGTGTAGTGTCACTTAACAGAATCAGGAATTTTGAGCCAAAATCGATTTGTTAAAAAACAAATCAGCACGTAAACGCATGCACACACACCTGCCAGTGCAAGGCTTTATGGTCATGGTAGTCTTTCTCGGGGTAAACAAGTTTAAATCGAGCGTGTTTTTTCATAAAAGTGAAAATCCTCTTTCGGTTAACAAAAACAGGTACTAATGTAGGTCTTTCATAAAAGCAAAATGTGTCCTCCATAATTTCGGAGGTCTGTAAAGCTTTATGGAAAGCATTGCAGCCAGAGTTCCTTCCCTGCCCTTCAGTCACCCAATGAGAAGCTATTGCAGCATTGGAGGAAATGCGATGCGACCAAGAGGACAAATCACAGTTGTTTCGGTCTGCATTGCCGTGACGCGTTGTTACATTTTGGTAGAGGTGCGCATTAGGCTATGGCGTAGGGTTTGTGTAGTGTACAGTGTAGGGTTCAGGGCTACGCCATACCTACGGCGTCGATTTGACGCATAAGTATACATCAGCCTTAAGTAGACACACCTCTGGGCTCCCGTGTTTTTCTTTTGATTAGTTTCTGGAATTACAAAATGTAACATATATCCTAGTAGAATTCCACGAGGCTTTAAATTAGAGCAAAACAAGTTGCATAATTATGAGTGGTATGCTAAATTTGAAGGGGAGACAGTGAAGATAGATTGGCAAACTAGATTAAAATGTTGTTAACCGATAATTATGAAAAGGGTAGCAGGGCAATAACAAGCATGTTTTTAGTGTACTGTTTTTACCTTCCAGATTTCTTTTTGCTATAGTCTGCAGGTTGGGCAGTAGGAAGCAAACCATTCAAGAAAACAGGGGAAGAGGGGACAACTTTTTAAGAATATGATAATATGTTTTTAAGGATATAGTAATATGGTACAAACATTGCCTTCTACGTGGGTTAGTACTGATTACTGAATTACTTGGATTCGTGAAGTTATCCTCCTGTTTAAGAGCCAGATGGCTGAGGTGCAGCAACTGATTCTAAACCTGATGGTGTGAATCCCAAGACTCCTGCACCTTCTTCTCACTGCTGCCAGTGGGAATAAGGTGCAGGAGCCTGGGGACTTGCACTACCAGGATTAGGAATAGTTGCTAACCCTCAGCCATCAGGCTCTTGAACAGAGGAGATAACTTCACTCAATTTCACTTGTCCCATGGCTGAGGGACTCAATTTGACTCTTCATCTAATGTTCTCAATATTTATTGCTGCTTATTTATTTATGTTATTGCTTCTTCATTTTGTATTTGCACAAGTTGTTGTCTTCTGCACTCTGGCTGAAAGCACTGGTTAGGTGGCCAGTCATTTATTCTGTTATAGTTACTAATCTATAGATTTGTTAAGTATACTACAAGAAAATGAATCTCGGGGTTGTATATGGTGACATATGTATTTTGATAGTAAAATTTACTTTGAACTTTGAATGAAATTTATGATTCATAGTTTTTATTTGACCACTTTGATTTCTCACTCAAGACTGATAAGCCGCAGATACAGTATATTCTGAATTTCAAAATTCATAAGCTGCCACGTTGGGCGTTATACAGAGAATTATGGCTCATTGAATGGCAGTTAATAATATACACTGAAGCTTAGTTTAAGAACAATAAAGAACTTCAGAACAAATAAGATGTTTTCAGATGGGCAGACAATGATTGTTATCACAAGGATCAAGGTTACCCAGTCTATATCAACAGTTCAGAGTGACAAGGTTAATGTATTCAGATACATTGCTGATGTCTTTAAGTGGAAATGCAGAGAGATTGAAGAGGTATATGGGCAGGTTAAGTTATTGGCTAAAAATATTGATTACTGTATGGACAAGTAAGATGTCAACCTTATAGGTTAAGAAGAAGACAGAAACTGGAAAAAATGTTTTCTTTGTCTGCAAGAGAGCAGGAAATGCTGGTGCTCAGAGATCTAGATGACCTTGTGCACACATCTCAGAAAATCATGTTCCTGATCCTGCATACAATTAGGAAAGCAATTGGTGTACTAGTCTTTATTAGGAAAGATTAGAACATAAGAGATGTATAAAAATTGAGAATTTAGGCTTAGGGCAAGTGCTAAAAGATGGAAGGGGGATCCGACATATAGAAGGTTAAGTGCCCAGTGTTGGTGACCATGAGCAGTACAGCTAAAATGATGGCTGTCAAAGAATGGTTTAAAAGGACTGATCCTGTGATGTATGACTATATGACTGACACTGTGACTATAATACTTGTAGTCCAAAAATCTGTACATCCTGAATCAGTGACTCAAGCTGTGCTAATAGCCATCGTTTAAACTCTTGTTTCACTGATTAAGACTAGTTATAAACTAGTTGCTGACTATAGTGAGAACAAAAGCTGCTTTTATAATTCCCACACGTGAGATATGGGCCATGATCTAAACAGTGCATTGCCTTAAAAAGTGCTAGCATAGCATGCCAATGACATTACAATACAAAGGGGCAGAGGCTTCCTTGCAACTCAGAGTCATAGTATCCAGGGATCCAGGTTCAATCCTGGCCAACGACTCTGCCTGTGTAGAGTTTGCACATTCTACCTGAAGCCACTCAGTTTCCCCTGGGTTCTCTGGTTTTCCCTCACATTCCAAAACATTCTTTACTTGGCCACTCTAAATTACCACTAGTGTGTATGTGAATGGCAGAATCTCAGGGAGGTTGAAGGAAATATGCAGCGAGTGGAGTGGGATTAGTATAGGATTAGTGTAGAATGGGGTTCCCAACCATATTCGTGCATGGGCCCCTAATGGTCAAATGGTCTTTGGGACCCCAGCACAAAAAGAGGCCCTTTGGCCCATTTAGTCCATGCCGAAATCTTAATCTGCCTAATTCCATCAACCTGTACCCAGACCATAGCCCTCCATACCTCACCCATCCAAGTACCTATCCAAATTTCTTTTAAATGTTGAAATTGAACCCGCATCCATCACTTCGTCTGAGCAAAGGAATTTCCCCTCAACTTCCCCTTAAATATTTCACCTTTCACCCTTAACCCATGACCTCTGGCTCTCGTCTCACCCAACCTTAGAGGAAAAAAGCCTGCTTGCACTTACCCTTTATACATCCCTAAAATGTGATGGTCAGCACAGAAGGGCCTGTTTCCATGGTGACTCTGATCCTCAGAGAGGACTGATTTCTCCTTATTAAATTAACAACACCTCATTCTAAGGTTCTGACCTCTGGCTCCACATTCTCCAGCAAGGGGCCGTGCTTTCATGATCTACTATGTCAAGCTGCCCCCAAAGCTGCAGAGGAGGCAAGGCAATAAAGATATAATGCAGTCTCATGAACTACTTGAGCAGCTATGTATGTGTTTATTTGTTAATTAAATAGGAGATAAATTGTTGGATTTTACATTGAAGACAATTAATCAAGTACCTTCTTAAAAATCTAAAAGCAAAATATTGCAGATATGGAAAATATGAAATAATCATACTTTATTGATCCCGAGATAAAAATAAAAAATAAAATTAGAAAATGCTGGAGGAACTCAGCAGATCAAACAATGTTCCGGGAGAAACTAAAACAAAACTTACATATCAGTCCATTCCTTAAACTTCCATCAGAACTGATAAAAGGTCTTCAAGCTGCAACAGTAACTCTTTCTCCCTCCCCGGATGCAGCTTGACCTGCTGAGGGTTTTCGACACGTTTTTGTTTTCATTCCTTCTGGAGACTGTCAAACTGTCTTGACTCATACGCCTTCTCTGAAAGAATATTTTCATGGTTGACTATTCTATGAGGATTACTGATGTCTCGAATTGAATACGTCAATACTGTTTTTTTGTTGTTTAATCCTGAGGATCTTGCAAAAATTAAGTAACGTTTGTTTTCCTTGTAACACATACAAGATTCTGGAGGAACTCAGCAGGTCAGGTAGCAACTATAGAAATTATAAACAGTCAACGTTTCAGGTCAGACCATTCTTCAGGACTGTAAAGGAAGGGGTAGACGCTCGAATAAAATGGTGAGGGGAGGGAAAAAGAGATGATAGATGAAGCCGGGTGGGTGGGAAAGGTAAAGGACTGGAGAAGAAGGAATGTGATAGGAGAGGAGAGTGGACCAGAGGGGAAAGGGAAGGAGGAGGGGACCCAGGGTGAAGAGATTTTCAGTTGAGAAGAGGTAAATAGCCAGAGTGGACAAAAGAAGATGAGAGAAGGGGGAGGGATTTTTTTTTAACTGGAAAGATCAATAAATATTCACACCATCATGCTGGAAGCTCATTTGCCTCTTCTTCTGCGATTCCACGTCATGTGACTTGCCAACCCCTTCTCCAGTGAATACAAGTTCATTTGCTTGAGACTTTGCTCAAAACTTAATAAAACTTGTTGGACTTTAAAATTAAATATGAACAACTTGTACTGATAACCTTAAAGTAAATGAGCATGCATTACTTGGGGTATATGCCAAATCCCAGAGTTGCAGGCAGATCTATACGAAATTTCCAAGCTATGATTAATGGAAGTTCTTAGTGGGGGATCTGCAGAAACAGGAAACATCCTTTGGGAAGCTACAAGTGATCTGAACTGAGAGCATTATTAATCTGGGTAGGAAATTCATATTGATCAAAAAATCTTGACGTTAGGTAGAAAGCAATTTTATATTGTGGAAGTACATGTTCCAGCAAATCAGCAGTGGAGCAGTGGAACAGAATTATATGAATCAAATCTCCAGGATTAAGTACTGCAGGCCAACTGTGCTGTGTGTTAAAAAAGTTAGTGTCAAGAAAGGGCAGGGAATTGTGCTTAATCCGAGAGCGTATGCATTGTTGTGCACCACAGGTGTTACGGGCAGATCTTGAAGCAAGAGCATGAGGAGACAATTATACATGAGCTGTAATATTTCTACAGCTGGATTTAACCCTTCGGTGGATTCTGGAGCACTTAATTCAGTGCAGCCCGCAGGGAATGATAAACTACCAGAAATTTGTCATCAACCCTGCAGATGAGAAGCACTAGAGACTGTAGATATTGGAATCTGGAACAAAAGTCCTGATGTAGGAATTTAACCAGAAACATTGATAATTCCTTTCTTTCCACAGATGTTGTGGGAGGATTGGGGAGCACAGTAATGTAGCAGTTAGATCATAGACTATAAGATATTGGAGCAGAATTAGGCCATTTGAACCATCGAGTCTGCTCCACCATTTCATCATGGCTGATCCAGTTTTCCCCTCAGTCCCAATCTCCTGCCTTTTCCCCGTATCCCTTTATGCTCTGACCAATAAGGAATCCGTCAGCTTCCGCCTTAAATATACATAAAGACTTGGCCTCTACAGCTGCCTGTGGCAAAGAATTCCGCAGACTCACCGCCCTCTGGCTAAAGAAATTACTCCTCATCTCCATTCTAAAAGTCCGCCCCAATATTCTGAAGCTGTATCCTCTGGTCTTACACTCTTCTATGATAGGAAGCATCCTCTCCACATCAATGAGGTCACCCCTCATCCTTCTGAATTCCAGTAAATGCAGGCCCAAAGCCATCGGATGCTCTTCATAGGACAAACCGTTCAATCCTGGAATCATTTTTGTGAACCTCCTTTAAACCCTCTACAGTTTTAGCACATCTTTTTGAAGATAAGGGGCCAAAACCTGCTTACAATTCTCCAAGTGAGGCCTCACCAGTGCTTTATAAAGTTTCAGCATTACGTCTTTTCTTTTATATTCCAGTCTTCTTGAAATCAATGCTAACATTACATTTGACTTCCTCACCACAGACTCAAACTGCAAAATAACCCTTAAGGAATCATGCACATGGACTCCCAAGCCACTTTGCATCTCAGCTTTTGTATTATTCTCTCCATTTAGAAAATGGTCAACCCATCTCTAAATGGGGAGAAAATTCAAGCATCAGAGGTGCAAAGGGACTGAGGAGTCTTCGTGTAAGACTCCCAGAAGGTTAATTCACAGTTTGAGTCTGTGGTAAAGAAGGCAAATGCAACGTTGGGATTTATTTCAAGGGGAATAGAATATAACAACAAGGAGATATTGCTGAGCCATTATAAGACACTAGCCAGGTTGCACTTAGATTTGTCAACAGTTTTGGGCTCCATATCTCAGAATGGATCTGTTGCCATTGGAAAGAGTCCAGAGGATGTTCACAAGGATGATTCCAGAGATGAAGGGCATAACATATGAGGAGCAATTGGCAGCTTTAGGCCTGTACTGACTGAAACTGAGAAGAATGCAGAGAATCTCATTGAAACCTACTGAATATTGAAAGAATTAGATAAGGAGGTTATCTGCTCTAGTGGGGGTATCCAGAAATAGAGAGCACAGACTCAAAATTGAATGGCTACCTTTTAAAACAGAACTAAAAGGAATTTTTTTATCCAAAGAGTGGTATCCAAGGAAGGCGACGGGCCCAGATGGCGTCCCAGGACGGGTTCTCCAGGCCTGTGCAAGCGAGCTAGCTGGAGTGTTTGCTGACATCTTCAACTGCTCCTTGCTTCAGTCTAAGATCCCCTCGTGTTTAAAGAAGGCAACAATAATCCTAGTGTCGAAGAAGAGCAAGGTGGCATGCCTGTATGACTATCGACCTGTGGCTCTGACATCAATTGCTATGAGGTGCTTCAAGCGATTGGTTATGGCACACATCAACCACAGCCTACCGGTCAACCTCGACGCTTTGCAATTCGCGGACCGGAGCAACAGGTCAACGGCAGATGCCATCTCTCTGGCCCTACATTCCTCCTTAGAACACCTGGAGAATAAAGACGCATACGTAAGGCTCCTTTTCATTGACTACAGCTCTGCCTTTAATACCATCATTCCAAATAAACTGATTCCTAAGCTCCGGAACCTGGGCCTTAGCACTCAGATCTGCAGCTGGATCTTCAACTTCCTCACAGACAGGACACAGACTGTAAAAATAGGGGACACGCTCTCCTCTACAATCACTCTGAGCACCGGTGCTCCACAAGGCTGTGTACTCAGCCCCCTGCTGTACTCACTGTACACCCATGATTGTATAGCTAAGTTTCCATCGAACTCAATATATAAGTTTGCTGACGACACAACAATTGTAGGCTGTATCTCGGGTAATGATGAGTTTGAGTACAGAGAGGAAATTAAGAACCTGGTGGCATGGTGCAAAGACAATAACCTATCCCTCAATGTCAGCAAGACGAAGGAATTGGTTGTTGACTTCAGAAGAAGTAGCGGACCGCACGACCCAATTTACATTGGTGGTGTGCAAGTGGAACAGGTCAAAAGCTTTAAGTTCCTCGGGGTCAATATCACAAATGACCTGACTTAGTCCAACCAAGCAGAGTTCACTGCCAAGAAGGCCCACCAGCGCCTTTACTTCCTGAGAAAACTAAAGAAATTTGGCCTGTCCCCTAAAACCCTCACTAATTTTTATAGATGCACCGTAGAAAGCATTCTTCTAGGGTGCATCACAACCTGGTATGGAAGTTGTCCTGTCCAAGACTGAAAGAAGCTGCAGAAGATCGTGAACACGGCGCAGCACATCACACAAACCAATCTTCCGTCCTTAGACTCACTTTACACCGCACGCTGTCAGGATAATCAAGGACACGACCCACCCAGCCAACACACTTTTCGTCCCTCTTCCCTCCGGGAGAAGGCTCAGGAGCTTGAAGACTCGTATTGCCAGATTTGGGAACAGCTTCTTTCCAACTGTGATAAGACTGCTGAACGGATTCTGACCTGGATTTGGGCCGTACCCTCCAAATATCCGGACCTGCCTCTTGGTTTTTTTGCACTACCTTACTTTCCATTTTTATATTTTCTATTTATGATTTATAATTTAAATTTTTAATATTTACTATTGATTTGTAACCCAGGGAGCGGGAAGCGCAGAATCAAATATCACTGTGATGATTGTACGTTCTAGTATCAATTGTTTGGTGACAATAAAGTATAAAGTAAATCTGTGAAATACTCTGCCATAGACTGCGGTGGACAGGTCCGTGAGTAGATTCAAAGCAGAAGTTGATAGATCCCTGATTGGTCAGGGCGTCAAAGGATATGTTGAGAGGGCAGGTGTGTGGGGTTGGATGGAATCCGGTATCAGCCATAATGAAATGGCAGAGTGGACTCGATGGGCTGAATGACCTAACTCTGCTCCTAAATCTTATGGCCTTATAGTCTAACCCTTTCATTTCTTCTACCAAAGTGCATGACCATACACTTCTCGATACTGTATTCCATCAGCTGTTTCTTTGCTCATTCTCCTAATCTGTCCAAATCCTACTATAGCCTCTCTATTTCTTCAAAACTTCCTGCCCCTCCACCTATCTTCGTATTGTCTGCAATTTTTGCAAGAATTTCATCATCCAAATCATTGACATATAACATAAAAAGAATTGGCCCCAACACAGACTTCTGAGAATCGCCACCAGTCACCAGTAGCCAGTCAGAAAAGGCTTAGCCCTTTTATTCCCACTCTTTACTTCCTGCCAATCAGCCACCGTTTCATCCGTACTTGAGTTTTTCCTGTAACACCATGGGCTTGTAGCTTGTTAAGCCACCTCATGTGTGGTACCTTGTCAGAGGCTTTCTGAAAATCCAACTACACAGCATCAACCGATTCGCCTTTGTCTATCCTGCTTGTTATTTCTTCAAAGAATTCCAACAGATTTGTCAGGCAAGATTTTCTCTTGAGGAAACCATGCTGACTATGGCCTATTTTATCATGTGCCTCGAAATACCCTGTGACCTCATCATTAATAATTGACTCCAATATCTTCCCATCCACTGAGATCAGACTAACTGGCCTATAGTTTCCTTTCTTCTGCCTCTCTCCCTTCTTGAAGAGTGGATTGACATTTGCAATTTTCCAGTCTTCCAGAACCATCCCAGAATCCAATGATTCTTGAAAGGTCATTACTATTCCCTCCACAGTCTCTTCAGCCACCTCATTCAGAACTCTGGGGTGTACACCATCTGGTCCGGGTGACTTATCTATCTTCAGACCTTTCAGTTTTGCAAGATCCTTTTCCGTAGTTATGGTAACTTCACACACTTCATGCCCCCTGACACCTGGAACTTCTAGCATACCGCTAATGTTTTCCTCAGTGAAGACTGATGCAAAATACTTATTCAGTTTGTCCGCTGTTTCATTTTCCCCCATTACTACTGCTCCAGCATCGTTTTCCAGTGGTCCAAAATCCACTCTCAACTCTCTTGTACGCTTTCTGTAACTGAAGAAACTTTTGGTACCTTCTTTAATATCATTGGCAGGCTTTCATTTGTATTCTATTTTTATCTTCTTAATAAAACTTTTAGTTGCCTTTTGGTGCTTTTAAAAAGCTTCTCAATTTTCTAACCTCCCACTCTTTGGCTTTTATGTTGGCTTTAACTTCTTTTGTTAGCTACGGTTGTGTCATATTTCCTTTAGAGTACTTATTCCTCTTTGGGATGTATATATCCACTGCCTTCTGAATTGCTTCCAGAAATTCTAGCCATTGCTGCTGTGCCATCATCCCTGCCAGCGTTCATTTCCAATCAATTCTGGCCAAGTCCTCTCTCAAGCCTCTGTAATTCCCTTTTCTCCATTGTAAAGCTATAAAGCATAAAGCTATTTCAGTGCTAACAACCCAGGTTCAATTCCACCAATGTCTTTAAGGACAAACAAGAGAAAATCTGCAGTTGCTTTAAATCCAAGCAACATACACAAAATATTGGAGGAATTCAGCAGGCCAGGGAGCATCTATACCAAACAGTACAGTCGACGTTTCGGGCCAAGACCCTTTGGCAGGACTGGAGTAAGTAAAGATGAGAAGTAGATGTAAAAGGGGAAGGGGCGAGAGAAACACAAGGTGATAAGTGAAACCACGCGGAAGAGGGATCAAGTAAAGTGTTGAGAATTTAATTAGTGAAAGAGGTACTGGGCTGGAGAAGGGGAGTCTGATAGGACAGAACAGAAGGCCATGGAAGAAAGAAAAGAGGGAAGGAGCACCAGATCGGTGTGATGGGCAGGCAAGGAGATAAGGTGAGAGAGGGAAAGGGAATGGGGAATGGTGAAGAGGGGTGGGGAAGTCTTACTGGAAGCTCGAGATAGCGATGTTCATGCCATCAAGTTAGAGGTTACCCAGACAGAATATAGGATGTTGTTCCTCCAACCTGAGTGTGGCCTCATCTCAACAGTAGAGGAGGCCATGGATCGACATATCGGAATGGGAATGGGAAATGGAATTAAAGTAAGTGGCCACCAGGAGACCATGCTGCTTCTGGTAGGTGGAGCGTAGGTGCTCGGCGAAATGGTCTCCCAATCTATGTTGGGTCTCACCAACATACAGGAGGCCACACCGGGAGTACCAGATGCTGTTTATGATCCAAACAGACTCACGGGTGAAGTGTCGCCTCATCTGGAAGGACTATTTGGGGCCCTGAATGGTAACAAGGTAGGAGGTGTAAGGGAAGGTATACAACTTGTTCCACTTGCAAGTGCCAGGAGGGAGATCAGTGGGGAGGGATGAAAAGACAACAGAGTTGTGTAAGGAGTGATCCCTGCGGAATGCAGTATGTTGGGGGGAGGGAAAGTTGTGCTTGGTGGTGGGAACCCGCAGATATAGGGGGTGCTGTAGTAGTCTGGCGGACTGACCTTCACCTTACTGTGGCCCAGCGACAACTCTCAGACACCTCTTCTAACTTACCCCTTGAACAGGAACCCGTTAAGGAGCATCAGGACATTGTCTTCCACAGCATCACTGACCTTATTAGCTCTGGGAATCTCCCATCCACTGCCACCAACCTCATTGCTTCTGCACCCCCAGCTCCCATTTCTACCTCCTACCCAAGATCCACAAACCCACTTATCCAGGTAGACCCATTGTTTCAGCTTGTTTCTGCCTCGACTCTGTTTTATCCCCCCAAGTTCAGTCCCTTCCTACCTCTATCCGTAACACTTCACACACCCTGGATACTTTCAATGATTTCAAGTTTCCTGGCTCCCATAATCTTATTTTCACTATGGATGTCCAGTCCCTATACATCCCCATCCCCCACTAGGAAGGCCTCAAAGCTCTTTATTTCTTTCTGGATACCAGACCCAACCAGTTCCCCTCCACAATCACTCTCCTCTGTCTAGCAGAACGTCCACACTCTTAATAATTTCTCCTTCGGCTCCTCCCACTTACTTCAACCAAAAGGTACAGTCGTGGGCACTTGCATGGGTCCCAGCTCCGCCTGCCTGTTTGTCGGCTATGTGGAACAGTCTATGTTCCAAGCCTACACTGGTGTCCCCCACTTTTCTTATGCTACATCAATGACTACATTGGTGCAGCTTCCTGCACCCATGCTGAGCACGTTGACTTCATCAGCTTTGCCTCCAACATCCACCCTGCCCGCAAATTTACCTGGACCATTTCCAACACCTCCCTCTCCTTTCTTCATCTCACCGTCTCTATCTCTGGAGACAGCTTATCTACTAAAGTGTATTATAAACACATGGACACTCACAGCTACCTGGACCATACCTCATCCAACCCTACTTGTAAATATGCCATCCCGTTCTCTCAATTCCTCCATCTCCACTGCATCTACTGTCAGGGTGAAGCTTTTTATTCTAGAACAAAGGAGATGTCCTTTTTCAAAGAAAGAGGCTTCCCTTCATCCACCGTTAGCGCAGCCCACAACCGTATCTCTTCCATTTCATGCATGTCTGCTCTTAATCCATCCTCCTGCCACCCTACAAGGGATAAGATTCCTCTTATCCTCACCTTCCACCCACCAGCCTTCGTGACCAGCACACAATTCTCCAGAACTTCCGCCACCTCCGATGGGATCCCACCACCAAGCAGGTCGTTCCCTTCCCCCATCTTTCTGCTTTCCGCAAAGAGCACTCACTTCACGACTTCCTTGTCCATTCATCCCTCCCCACTGATCTTCCTCCTGGTTCTTGCAAGTGGAACAACTGCCATACCTTCCCTTATGCCTCCTTGCTCACTACCATTCAGGGCCGAAAACTGTCCTTCCAGGTGAGGCAAAACCTGTGAGTCCGCTGGGGTCATATTCTGTGTCTGCTGTTCCCAGTGTGTCCTCCTGCATATCGGTGAAACCCAATGTAGACTGGTAGACCGTTCAGCTGAGAGCCTTTGGTCCATCCACCAGAAGAAGTGGGATCTCCCAGGGGCCACCCATTTTAATACCGCTTCCCATTCCCATTCCAATATGTCAATCCATGGCCTCCTCTGCTGTCATGATGAGGCCACACTCAACGTGGAGAAACAACACCTTATATCGTGTCTGGGTAGTCTCCAACCTGATAGCATGAACACCGATTTCCAAAACATCCGGTAATGGCAACCCCACCTCTCCTTCACCATTCCCCATCTCCTTTTCCCTCTCTCAGCTTATCTCCTTGCCTGCCCATCCCCTCCCTCTGTTGCTGCTCTCCCCTTTTCTTCATTCAATGGCCTTCTGTTCTCCGCTATTGGACACCCCCTTCTCCAGCCCTGTATCTCCTTCACCAATCAACTTCCCAGTTCTTTTCTTCATCCCTCCCCATCTCCCAGTTTCACTTATCAGCTTGTGTTTCTCTCTCCCCTCCCCACACCTTTTAAATCTACGTCTCAACTTTATTTTCTCCAGTCCTGCCAAAGGGTCCTTCCTGAAACGTTGACTGTACCTTTTTCCTTAGATGCTGCCTGGCCTGCTGAGTTCCTCTAGCATTTTTTTTGCATGCTGCTGTCTTTAAGGAGTTTGTACATTCCCCCTGTGATCATTCCTCTGGTGTCCTGGTCCTCTCGCCACTCCAAAAGCATACGGCTTAGTAGGTTAATTGGTCACATGGTTATAATTGGGCAGCACAGGCTTGTTGGACCAGAAAGACCTGTTACCACGCTATCCCTCTAAATAAATAAATAGACACTGACTTCCTCCAGCACAGTTTTTTATTTCTTTTGATGAGATGTCAGTCCTGGGCTCTTTTCACCCTTCCAGGTACAGAAGGGAATTAACAACATGATTGAGGAGAGGAGTTCCCCAGGATTACCTCCCAATAGTGTCCCTTCAGTGGACAGATTATCAACATGGAATCAGTTTTCTGATAGTGTGATGTGCAGAGAAATGACAAATTCCTAAGTCACAACATTGCCTGCTCTTAGGACCATAAGATATAAGAGTAAAATTAGGCCATTCAGCCCATTAAGTCTTTTCTGCCATGGTTGACTTATTATCCCTCTTAACCCTATTCTCCTTCCTTCTCCCATAACCTGTAATGCTCTTACTATTCCAGAACCTATCAACCTCTGTTTTAAATTTACCCAATGGATTGGGTAAATAAATTTACCCTCCGCAGCCATCCATAGCAATAAATTCCACAGATTTGCTGCCCTCTGGCTAAAGAAATTCCTCTTCATCCCTGTCAAAGGGACATCCTTCCATTTTGAGACTGTGCACTCTGGTCTCCCACTACTGGAAATATTCTCTGCACATCTTAGGTACAGAGGAGATGTCAGAGGTAAGTTTTTTACACAGAGAGTGGTGAGTGTGTGGAATGGGCTGCCAGCAACGCTGGTGGAGGTGGATATGATAGGATCTTTTAAGAGATTCCTGGACAGGTACATGGAGCTCAGAAGAATAGAAGGCTATGGGTAACCTTAGGTAAGTCCCAAGGTAAGGACATCGTTCGGCACAGTTTTCTGGGCTGAAGAGCCTGTGTTGTGCTGTAAGTTTTCTATGTTTCTTTCTGCACTATCTAAATTGTCCAATAATCTGTAGGTTTAAATGAGATCCTTCCCTCATTCTCCTAAATTTTAGTGAGTACAGGCCCAGAGCCATCAAACACTGGTTATCGTCGGGAATCAGGGAATTAGAAGCAGGCTCTGAAATGCCTTTCAGTACTTGGCAGATAAGTAACGATAGAAGATTTTTGTACTGGCACAGCACAGTGACACAGTTCACACCAGCAGAGACCCATGTTCAGTACTGACCTTGGGTGGTGTCTGTGTGGAGTTTGCATCTTCTCCCTGTGACTGTCAGGGGGCTCGATAAATTTCCTCCCATATCCCATAAACATGCATATGGGTAGATTAATTGACGATTGTAAGTTCCCCCTCAAGTGCAGGTGAGTGGTGGAGAATTAATAAAGAGGTTGGGGAGGAATGAAAAAATAGGATTAATGTAGATTGATGCAGGACTAATGAAATTAGTAGATTAATTTAATAATAATAAAGTGTATTGGTGGTTGCTTGTTGGAAAAGACAATAGGATAAAGGCTTTTTGTTTTGTCCTGTAAGTCTCTGTGGCTCTCTGACACAAAGAGCCTTTTAGTTTATTGAGTCTATACTACCTCTCAGAGCAGTCATATTTCAATGATCTATTCTCTTTCACCTGCTCATCAACTCCCTCTTGTTTCTTATGGCACCTGCGCTGGGAGCTAATGAACACTGGTCAATTAACATACTAGTGAGTCTTTGGTGTTGACTGATCTCCAGCTGTGTTGTTGTCACCTATGTTGTATAGGTAAATGTAAATATATGGATGGATCCAAAACTACAAGACACTAGCAAATACAGTATATTCCTGACAGAATTCAAAAGAACACCTCTTGCCCCAATCAGTGGTGAGAATATGCAGCTCCCCAACACAGTGATTGTCTGCAGTGAATAATTTGGACAACACACACAAAGTGCTGGAGGAGCTCAGCAGGCCAGGCAGTATCTATGGAAAAGAGTACCGTCGATGTTTCGGGTCGAGACCCTCCAGCAGCATCTACGATTAATTCCTTGGTTTTGCTGATGTTGCGTGCAAGATTGTTATTACACCAGCACGCAACCGGCTGATCTATTTCATTCCTGTTGCACGTACCCGTTAGGCCAAATGGTCTGTGTGCTGTAGAGCCTATGTTTTACTGTATTCTGTTCTGTATTTCTTTCTATTTTCTGCCATCGCACTAATTGACTTTGTTTCTTCCCTGACCCCATAATTGCTTAAACAACTTTTGCAAGAGGCTCACATATTGATCAAGGAACAGCCCTTCAATGTCCGGTCAAGGAAGGCAAAGTGACACAGAGAGAATGGTGATTAATCACTGTTTTATGGTGGACTGACCAACAAGGTCCAATCAAAGCAACGATGCAGTCCTTAAGGGGAATGGATCGACATGACAAATACTGCTGTTGTAAGCACATGAGCAGATCCAAGGCTGAGTTCTCACTCGCTCACTCACAGAATTGGGGCAGCATGGTCACGTAGTACTTACCGTTATGCTGTTACTGCACCGGCAACCTGGGTTCATTTTCCCATCGCTGTCTGTAAGTAGTGTGTATGTTCTCTCCGTGATCGTATGGGCTTCCTGCAGGTGATCCGTTTTCCTCCCACATTCCAATGACATATGGGGTAGTAGGTTTATTGGTCACTTGGGTGTAATTGGGTGACATGGGCTTGTGGACCGGAAGGGTGTATCTCTAAATAAAACAAAATAAAGAATTGAAGTCAGCAGTGAGTGATGCAGATCTGGACATTATAGAGCCTCACTCTCCTGTGACTGATCAGCAATGTCATGAAACTATACAAAAAGATCAAGTTTTATTTATTGCTGGTGAACACAGCAGGCCAGGCAGCATCTCTAGGAAGAGGTACAGTCAACGTTTCGAGCCGAGATTCATTGTCAGGACGTCCTGGGAAAGGGTTTCGGCCTGAAACGTCAACTGTACCTCTTCCTAGAGATGCTGCCCGGCCTGCTGTGTTCACCAGCAACTTTTAAGTGTGTTGCTTGAAATTCCAGCATCTGCAGATTTCCTCGTGTTGAAGTTTTATTTGTATTTATTTTGTGATACACTGTGGAGTTTTCCCCTCTGACCCTTCAAGCCACATCACCCCAGCAACCCCGACTAATCCTCACCTAACTACAGGACAATATATGATGACCAACTAATCTACCCAGTATGTCTTTGGACTGTGGGAGGAAACCGTAGCACCCGGGGTAAACCCACGCATTCCAAGGAGAGGACATACAGAGGTTTCTTTCAGAATGGTGCCAGAATTGAACTCTGCACTCCAGAATGCACTGAGCTGTAATAATGTTGCGCGAACTGCCACATTACAAACACCTGTTTTAGCTTCCAGTTTTCCACCAAAATGAATAGAATCTGTTGCTCCAGATTCCAGCACCTGCATTCTCCTTTGTCTTCTGAATTAACCATTTGCCCCCATATTGACATCGGAGACTCTGCATGGGTAGAAAAGGTCAAGAGGAATATAGGCCAATGGACTAGCTCAGATGGACATCTAAATTGGTATGCCTATGTGAATGAGTTGGGCTGAAGGACCTCTTTCTCTGCTGCATGAAATATTGTGCCCATCTATGTCGGCAAACAACAAGGGAATATTGGGACTTTGATAAAGGTGCAGAGGGGATATTTCTTGTTTCAAAGTCTTCATCCTCAATTAGCTCAACAATCTGCACAAGTTAATTTGCAGTGTCGTGCAATGTCAGGAAAATCAAAAATAATCTACAGCCAACACTTTAGCCCCAACTACATAAGTTCTAATGTACTATGTGGCCTTTGAAATTGTACATTTATTTATATGGAATTTTTAAATATAGTGGTGCACTGTAAAAATTGCCGCAGATGGCTGTGGAGGCGAAGTCATCGGGTATACTTGAAGCAAAGGTTGATAGGTTCTTAATTAGTAAGAGCGTTCAAGATTATGGAGAGATGGCAGGAAAATGGAGTTGAGAGGGCTGTGTACATACATCTATTGATGCTGCTGGACACATCTTCAGTGATGTTCCTGAAATCATCGGGTGTTTCTGGTCTTTCAACATCATACAACCTCCTCCAGGTGACCCAGCCGGGGCTGATCAGACCCCAGTTTGTGTCCAGATGGCTAGCTACTTATGACTCCATGGCTCTCCTCTTTTGAGCCACAGCCATCTTGAGGCCCTCTCTGCCGCATTGGTGGTACTGCGGATGGCTCTCCTCTTCCTCTCTCCCTCGATGCCCAAAATGCTGAAGGCTCTAAGTAAAGAATGGGCTATGAATCCCCTACAACCAACCTCCACTGGGACAATAATTGTTGTCATGGCTTGCAGCTTCCTATCAACCCCTCCCTTCACCGTTGCCTCCAGAATTTGGTTCACATCTTCATCAAACTGCTTCCACAGTGAAGTCATGTTAACTGCAGGCCATTTGATCTGCCTCCTGTTAGACTTCATGTTAGAGGGATTAGTTTGCAACACTTGGAGGTTCCAGGTACTATGGGGTGACTCCGGGCCTGGCCCCTCCTTCGTCTCACCAGGTTGGACACCTGCGCGTTGTGCTGCTCCTGCTCCCGCCAAATACTTCATCCTCGCTTGGTGGATCTTCAAGCCGCAATCGTTCTTATAATATGTCAGCCATAAATGGTGGAACAGACTTGATGGGACAGATGTCCTAATTCTGCTCCTATATCTTATGGCTTTATGGTCTTATGATATTGTATTGGAGTGTTTGGTCTATAATGTGAGATTCGATTTGACTGGGTCTGTGTCCTCTGTAGCAAAGGGAGCCAAGGGATGAGAGAGGTAGATAAAATTATAAGAGGCATAGTGAGGGTGGACAGCCAAAGTCTATTTCCCATGGCATGGTAAGTCAAGAGTATGCGTTTATGATGAGAGGGAGATGGTTTAAAGGGGATATGATTTGGTAACTTTATCACACACACAGAATATTGGTACCTGGAATGAGCTACCAGAGGTGGTGAAGGAGGCGAAACAGTAACATCAGTTAAGAGGTATCTGGACAGGCACTTGAATAAGTAAAGAATTAATTTATTTATTATCTGCCACGTCGTATGAGGTGGGTGATCATGGTCTTGATCGTGACTGTCCTTGGCAAATTTTTCTACAGAAATGGTTTGCCATTGTCTTCTTCTGGCAGTATCTCAAGACGGGTTACCCCAGGCAATAACAATACTTTTCAGAGATTGTCTGCCTGGAGTCAGCAAGGAATAAATTATGCAAATTATATAATGCATAAATTATGCTAATTACATAAAATAACAAGTATGTATTGTAACAAGTAACTGCTACAAATTATGCAAGTACCTAATTGTACAGGTCTACAGGCTAGGGTCCTAAACTGGAGCAGGGCTAATCTTGGTGGGATATGGCCGGATCTAGCCGGTCGATTGGATGAGAGAGTCTGTGGGGAAAGGGACAAATGGCAAGTGAGAGGCTTTCAAGAGTGTGATATCAAGAGCCTGGGTGTAGCACGTTCCTATTAGGGTGAAGGGTAAACTTGCTAAGTTTAGTGAACCCTGGTTGACAAGACGCATTGAGGCTCTGATCAGAAAAAAGGAAACATACACCGAGTTTAGGTCAGGGACGAGTGAATCCCTGGATGACCAAAAAAGATTAAGAAAATACTTAGTTAAGAGAAATCAGAAGGGCAAAGAGAGGGTACCAGCAGGTCAGATTAAGGAAAGTCCCAGGAGGTTAGGTTAAGAATAATAGAGTGGCTATGGAGAGAGTGGTTCCCTGTAGAGATCAGCAAGGTTGCCCATGTCTTGACCCACAGGAGATGGGTGGCAATTTTAATGTATATTTTTCCTTGGAGTTTACTGAGGCCAAAAACATGGTTGCTCACGAGATGGAGGGAAACAAGTGGAGGTGTTCTGGAGGACGTTCATGCTACTAGGAAGGAGATATTTGCAACCTTGCCGCACATTAATGAAGGATAAATCTCCAGGGCCTGATAAAGTGTGTCCAAAGACTTTGTGGGAGGCTGGAGGAGAAACTGCAGAGGTCCTTGTGGAGATATTTGCTTTATCATTAGTCACTGGTGAAGTTACTGAAAACTAGAAGGTGACTAAAGTTGTTCCATTGTTTAAAAAGAGTAGCAAGGATAAGCCAGTGATTTACTGGCCATTTGGCCTGGCATCAGTAGTGAGGAAGTTATTGTAAGAAATTCTGAGAGACAGGATCGACCAGCATTTGGTAAGATGAGGAGTGCTAATTAGGTGAATTCAAAATTGGCTCAGAGGTAGGAAGCAAAGGGTAATAGTTGAAAGTTGTTTCTCGGAATGGAAACTGGTGACAAGTGGTGTGCCACAAAGGTCAGTGTGGAGGACTGATTCGGATGTGGATGCACATGGCTTGATCAGTAAATTTGCGGACGACACAAAATTAGGTGCTGCTTATAGTGAAGAAGGCTTTTATCGTAGATTACAAGGGGATCTTGATCAGTTTGGGAAGTGGGCCGCAGAGTGGCAAATGGATTTCAATACAGATAAGTATGAGTTGATGCATGGTGGAAGTCTGAACAGGTGTAGGGCTTTTACTGTGATTACAGGGCATTAGGGAGAGTGATGGAAAAGACCGACCGAGGAATACAAGTACACAAATCATTGTAAGTGGCATCATGGGTAGACAGGTGGTGAAAAATACATTTAACTTGCTGACCATCAATCAGAGCATTAAGTATAAAAGTGGGGTATTACAGTATATTACAATTGTAAGTCATTGTTGAGGCCAACTTGGAATACTAAGTACAGTTTTGGTCACCTTCTTGTATAAAAGACACGGTTAAACTGGAAGTAGTGCAGAGATTTGCTAATATGTTGCAAAGACTTGAGAGCCTGAGTTATAAGGAGGAGATTAGCCTGTCTAAGACTTTATTCCTTGGAGCATAAGTGATTGAGGTGTGACCTTTATAGAGTTTTATAAAATCATGAGGGCTACAGATAGGACAAACACACATAGTCTTTCCCCAGGGAAAATAGATCTAAAATTTAGAGAGCTTAAGTTTCAGATGAGAGATGAAAGGTTTTAAAGAGACCTAAGGGGCAACATTATCAGAATCAGAATCAAGTTTAATATCACTGGCGTATGCCATGCAATTTGTTGTTATGCAACAGCAGTAATATAATACATACTAATAAAAACTATAAATTGTGGTAAGAAGTATACACACTAATATATTTAAAAAGTAAAATTAAATAACTAATGCACATAGAGAAAAAAAAGAAATGAGGTGGTGTTCAAGGGTTCAATGTCCATTCAGAAATCTGATGGCATAGGAGAAGAAGCTGTTCCTGCATTGTTGAGTGTGTGCCTTCCATCTCCTATACCACCTCTTTGATGGTAGCAATAAAGAAGAGGCAAATCCCAGGTGATGGTGATCCTTAAAGATATCCTGGATACTACAGAGGCTAAGTCCATGATGGAGCTAAATAAGTTTACAACTTTCTGCAGCTTATTTCGATCCTGTGCAATGCACCCCCATTCCCATACTAGACGTTGATGCAGTTAGAACGCTCTCCATGGTACATCTGTAGAAATTTGCAAGTGTCTTTGGCGAATCTCCTCAAAATCCTAATGAAACATAGACATGCAGAGGATGGTGAATATATGGAATCAATAGTCAGAGGAAGTGGTTGATAGTATCACTTTCTTAAATAATACAGTTTAAGAAGCACTTGCATAGGTCCAATGTATGGGTTGGACTTAGAAGGATATGCACTGATTGCAGGAATTTGGGACGAGCTGGGTCTGCATCATGGTCAGCATGAACTGGACAGGCCAAAGGGTGTGTACCCGTGCTGCTCTGCTCTATGACTTCATGCAAGATAGACAAATTCTGTGCATCATAATGTATAATTTTGGAACTTGAATTGGTTTATTATTGTCACACGTATTGAGATATAGTGAAAAGCTTGTCTTGCAAGCTGTTCATACAGATCAAATCATTACACAGTGCAGTGAGGTGGAACAAAGTAAAACAAAAATAGAATGCAAATGAAGACTATAAGATATATGCGCAGAATTAGGCCATTTGGCCTATCAAGTTTGCTCCGCCAGATCATCACGTCTGATCCATTTTCCCACTCAGCCCCAGTCTACTGCCTTCTTCCTGTATCCCTTCATACCTTGACTAATCAAGAATCTATCAAGCTCTGCCTTAAATATACCCAATGAATTGGCCTCCACAGCTGCCTGTGGCAAAGAATTCCACAGATTCACCACTCTCTGGCTAAAGAAATTCCTCCTCATCTCAGTTCTAAAAGGACACCCCTCTATCCTGAGGATGTGTCCTCTGGCCTTAGACACCCCTACCGTAGGAAACATCTTCTTCACCTGAAGAGAAACAGCTATAGAAAATATGCAATGAAGGTAGGGGATAAGGTGCAAGGTTGATGTCTCAAATGCCCTGTGCCTGTGATGCTGCTGGAAGTACATATTTCAATCTACTGGTCCATATATGAACTGGTACTTACGAGTACTGTATAGCAGACACAGAGAAAAGACAGGAGCTTGGTATAAGACTGCATCCAAAAGGCAACTTCTCCCCGCAGTGAACCTTCCCCTTCAGTGCCACCTGCAGGTGACATGCAAAAGTGCAGCCATGAATCTGGATGGAACCTACATCCTTGCAGCACAGTGAGGGAGAATATAAACACAAGGGCAAGAGTCAAGGGTTTGTAGCTGAAATCTTACGCATGGTTTTGGAGTTTGGATTTTAGCAAGATAAAGACCAAATGCAGGCAATGGAACTAGCTCAGTTAGGTAATTTGGTCAGCATGGGTAAGTTGGGCCAAATAGCTTGATTCCCTACTGTGTAGAACTTTGAGGAGTCAATAAATATGCCAATGATCTGTAATAATATTTTCTCTTCTTGTTTTTCTTTGTTACAACAACCTCCAGTGCATTTGAACTAAGGATAAATCTATTGATACTTTCTAAATTATTGCACTGACTTTTTTTTAAATCATGAATCTAGCTCCTGCGCT
This sequence comes from Mobula hypostoma, assembly GCF_963921235.1. NCBI lineage: Eukaryota > Metazoa > Chordata > Chondrichthyes > Myliobatiformes > Myliobatidae > Mobula > Mobula hypostoma. The sequence continues at coordinate 183,709,348 of NC_086101.1, read as the reverse complement.
TATATTTTCATTGCTGATGGGGACATTCATAAGACAGCAATTTCCCAGTCAGAATCACACAGCACTGAATCTTCAGAAGGAAGAAAGTGACAGGAACTTTCAAACTAATTTACTGCAAGGTTCCAGTGCAAATACATTTAAAAAATGTTGACATGTTCCAAATGGTACAATTCAGTTCATAGCACTTCATTGTCCCTGAAGAATTGCCTTACACACTTCTTGAATTGGCAAGATAGAGAAGCTTGGCTTCTGGTGGTGGGTCAAAATTTGCAATTTTATAGCATCTATCAGAACCTCAGCATGTTCCATCACTTTAGATCCAATTAAGTCAGTGGAATTTATTTACTTGGATTTTCAGAAGACCTTTGACAACGTGCTGCACATGAAGCTGCTGAGCAAGATAAGCGCCCATGGCATTACGTGAAAGACGCCAGCATGAACAGATGAGTTGCTGTCTGGCAGCAGGCAAAGATTGGGAATAATGGGGGCCTTTTCTGGTTGGCTGCTGGTGACTGGTGGTGCTGTCCAGGGTTGCAATTGGGCCTGCTTCTCTTCATGTTAAATGTCAGTGATTGGATGATGGAATTAATGGCTTTGTGGCTAAGTGTGCAGATGATACAAGGATTGGAGGAAGGGCAGGTAGTTTGAGGAAGAAGGGAGTCTGCAGAAGGACTTGGACAGATTAACAGACTGAGCAAAGAAGTGGCGGATGCCTGGCTGCTGGTGGCTAGTGGTGTTCTGCAGGGGCTGGTGTTGGGTCTACTACTTTTTATGTTGTGCTGTACGTTAATAATCTAGATGACAAAATTGATAGCCAGGTTTGTGGACGATATGAAGATAGGTGGAGAAGAAGGTGGTGTTGAGAAAGCAGGGCATGTGCAGAGGGATTTAGACAGTTTAGGAGACTGAGCAAAGAATGGCAGATGGAATGTAGTGCAGGGAAGTGTGTGGGGTAGAACCACAAATTTATTGCCACAGATGGTTGTTAGGCTAAGTCATTATTTAAAGTGGAGGTTGATAGATTCTGGATTGGTTATGGCTTCAAATGTTAAAGGAAGAGGGCAAGAGAATGGGATTGAGAGGGAAAATTGAATGGTGGAGAAGACTCCGTGGGTAGAATGGCCTAATTCTGCTCCTGTATCTTATGGTCATAGAAACATAGAAAATCTACAGTGCAAAATGCAGGCCCTTTGGCCCACAATGCTGTGCCAAACATGTACTTGCTTTAGAAATTACCTCAGGTTACCCATAGCCTTCTATTTTTCCAAGCTCTATGTACATATCCAGGAGTCTCTTAAAAGATTCTATCGTATCCACCTCCACCACCGTTACCGGCAGCCCATTCCATGCTCTCACCACTCCCTGCGTAAAAAAACTTACCCCTGACATCTCCTCTGTACCTACTTCCAAGCACCTTAAAACTGTGCCCTCTCGTGTTAGCTATTTCAGCCCTGGGAAAAAGCCTCTGACTATCCACATGATAAATGTCTCTCATTATCTTGTACACCTCTATCGGGTCACCTCTCATCCGCCGTCGCTCCAAGAAGAAAAGGCAGAGTTCACTCAACCTATTCTCATAAGGCATGCTCCCCAATCCAGGCAACATCCTTGTAAATCTTATCCTTGAGTTCTTATAAGCAATCACCAAATAAGAAAGATCTTTTCCTTAGTACATTTTGCTTTCTTTCTGAATCTTACAGAAACTAAAACTAACTAAAAAACCTCAGGTCCCTGTTAAATTTTACCCCTCTCACCTTAAATCTATGCCTTCTAGCTTTTAATTCCCTTTCCCAAAAGTTCAAAGGTTCATATTTTATAGGCAAAGTATGCATGTACAATACAACTCTGATACTTGTCTTCTCCAGATAGTCATGAAGTACAGAAAGACCATGGGAGTTGTTGAAAGGAAAGACGTTAACTTCCCCTCCCCCATCCCTCAGCATGAAAAAGAAAAAGGAACAACATTCGTAAACCCCATAATCTTCCACCCCCTCCAGCGCAGTACAAAACAGTGTCAATATCAACAAATCCCTCAGCCCTTCCCCACAAGAAAAAAAACAGCCGCAATAGCAACAAATCCCCAACCCCTCCCCCGCAAAAACAAAGAGCGACGATAATAATTCCCAACCTCTTCACTCACAAAAAAGAGGTTGGGGATTTCTATTGTCACTGTTTTTCCCCATTTGTGTATATTCACCCTATCCATGCCCCTCATGGTTTTATACACTTCTATGAGGTGAATTTTTAAATATCAGTGTACGTCCTACAGATTAAAAACTATTACAGTAGCACACAGACGTTATCTGCAGACACAGCTCCAAGCCCACCAGGCAGGCCTCACTGAGCGTTTAGCAGAAGTGAAGGGGTCAGATTGTTCATCCTTGCACATAGAGACAAGGAACGGTGAGGAATACAGATGTACTCTCATTCCACCTAGGTTCGGTCTTGTGCTTTCACCATGGAGAATAAAACACCAAACTTGGGAATAGACCTCTCAGAGGTCAATGCTCCAATCAATGCACCACTTTCTCACTTTCACAGTAGAACAAGATCTCATATCCTGCTGTAAACTCAGGACTTCACAACCACCCACTAAGACCGAGCACAGAGATGAAACAGCTCCCAGAATATCAAATATCCATTATCAGATACAGCAATACCTGGAGGGGCTTATTATACCAGAGTGCAAGAGATAATGTTCAATTACACAAATCCAGATCAGGTTGGCCTCCTGATATTGTTGCTAGGTTTGTTTCAAACTCTGCCAGGTACAAAATCTGAAAGAAGTTCCCATGGCTCGATGCAGTCAGATGTAGATAATAAAGTTTGAAACTGGGGCTCGGCTTTGATATACAGTAGCTCTCAATCTTCAGAATAAAAGAATCATCTTTAGGATTAACTTTATTTGCCATATACACAGTGTGGCCACTTTATTAGGTATACTGAGTGTCTTCTGTCCCTGTAGCCCATCCACTTTAAGGTTCGAAGCGTTGCTCTTCTGCACACCATTGGAGCAACTTGTGGTTATTTGAGTTCCTGTCACCTTCTTGTCAGCTTGAACCAGTCTGGCCATTCTCCTCTGACCTCTCTCACTAACAAGGCATTTTCACCCTCAGAACCTCTACTCACTGAACGTTTATTCGTTTCTTCCACCATTTTTGTAAACTCCAGAGAAAATCCCATGAGATCAGCAGTTTCTGAGATGCTCATTCCACGTCACTTAGATCACTTTTCCTCCCCCACTGTGATGTTTGGGTCTGAACAACAACTCAACCTCTGGAACATATCTGTATGCTTTCATGCATTGAGTTGCTGCCACGTGATTGGCTGATTAGATATTTTCATTCATGAGCAGGTACCCGATAAAGTAGCCACTGAGTGTATAGTTACATAATAGTTATAAGAACATCCTTGGAAGCATGGGATTTGTGCCCAGGGCTGGGTTTGTCAGACTAGCTCTACCATTCAAATTAATGCTGTGGATCTAATTGTATCATTATCTCCACACTCCTACCTTCTCCCAGCAAATTTCACCTTCCTTTACATCAGGCAATGCTCTAACTCTTCAATGCCTCTGCTTCCATCGTTGTTTGAGGAAGAGAGTACCAAGGACAACTTTTTGTGGGGAGTCAAAACTACTTCTGTTTTAACAGGGTGATCTCTTGTTATCAAACTCTGACCTTTAGTTCTGGGTTCTCCCACATATGGAAATATTATATCTGTATTCACCCATTTAAGTGCACTTGGTGTCTGATGTGTTTCAATCAAAATTCTCTAACCTATCCAGCCTTTTCTGAAAGGACAGACCACACGTTCTAGGTATCTAATTGCCTCCAACCTATTCCAGATGAAGGATGCGCAAAAGATTTTGCAGATGCTGGAAATCTGGATTAACGTGTGCACGCGCGCACGCACACACACACACACACACACACACATACACACACACACAATGCTGGTGGAACTCAGCAGGCCAGACAGCATCTATGGAGGAAAATGAACAGTTGATGTTTCAGCCTCCCCACCCCTCCATTCTTTTATTCGGGCTTCTGCCCATTCCTTTCCAGTCCTGATGAAAGGTCCCTGCCTGAAACACCAACTGAAACATTTTCCTCTACAAATGCTACTGACCCATTGAGTTCCTCCAAGGTATTGTAACAACTTCACTCCATCAATGAGGAGACCAATACTATACACTTCTCCCTATACTGCCTTATCAGTGCCATATAAAGCAGAGCCATAACCTTCCAACTCTTGAATATAATTCTCCTTGTAATTCTATAACATTTAATTAAATCTTTACCAGAGACATTCCTCTTTCAACAGATGTGACCTAGCCTGCTGAGTATTTCTGGCATTTTTTGTTTCTATATTATAATAATATGAATTTTGATTTCCTAATGTCTTGCTGTACCTGTATGTAATGAGGAGGCACATCTGAGGAACACATACAAAATGCTGGAGGAACTCAGCAGACCAGGCAGCATCTATGGAAAAAAGTACAGTCGACATTTCGGCCCGAAACATTGACTGTACTCATTTCCATAAGTGCTGCTTGGCCTGCTGAGTTCCTCCAGCATTTTATGTGTGTTGCTTGGATTTCCAGCATCTGCAGATTTTCTCTTGTTTCTAAGGCACATTTGAGGATCCAGTGAGTGAAGCAGAGACACAAATTGCGAATGGGCACAGGCACCATTTATTTATAAATTAACAGTGAAACACTGAACTGGGCATCTAGCTAAACAAGTGTTCGTCTAAGCTACCCTAAACTACAACAAACTACAATACTGTACTGAGCATTCAGTCACCCCGCAGGCTAGGCAGCATCAATAGAAAAGAATATAGTGGATGTTTTGGGTCACGACCCTTCATCAGGACTAGAAAAAAAGATGAGGAGTCAGAGTAAGAAAGAGGAAGAGAGGAAGAACCTCAAGGTGGTAGGTGAAACCGGGGATGGGGGGGAGTGCAGGATGAAGTAAAGAGCTGGGAATTTGATTGGTGAAAGAGCTGCAGGGCTGGAGTAGGGGGAGCCTGATGAGAGAAGACAGAAGGCCATAGAAGAAAGAAAAAGGGGGACGGGGGGAGCACCAGAGGGAGGAGATGGGCAGGCAAGGAGATAAAGTGAGAGAGGGAAATGGGAATGGGGAATGTTGAAGGAGAGGGGCGGGGGCATTACCGGAAGTTGAGAAGTCAATGTTCATGCCATCAGGAGGCTACCCAGATGGAATGTAAGGTGTTGCTCCTCCAACCTGGGTGTGGCCTCACCACAACAGTAGAAGAGGCCATGGACTGACATGTTGGAATGGGAATGGGAAGTGGAATTAAAATTTTTGGCCACTGGGAGATCCTGCATTTTCTGGTGGATGGACAGTAATTGCTCTGTGAAGCAATCTCCCAATCTATTCAGGTCTCACCGATATACAGGAGGCCACACCAGGAGGACCAGATACAGTAGAAGACCCCTACAGACTCAAGGATGAGTTGTCACCTCACCTGGAAGGACTGTTTGGGACCCTGAATGGTAGTGAGGGAGGAGGTGCAGGATCAGTGAAGCACTTGTTCGCTTGCAAGGGTAAGTGCCAGGAGAGAGATCAGTGGGGAGGGATGAATGGACAAGGGAGTCACATAGGGAGCAATCCCTGTGGAAAGCAGAAAATGGGGGAGTGAAAGATGTGCTTGGTGGTGGGATCCTGCTGGAGATACTGGAAGTTATGGAGAATGATGTGCTAGATGGGGAGGCTGGTGGGGGGGTTAGGTGATGACAGGAGGAACCCGATCCCTGGTAGGGTGGTGGGAAGATGGGATGTGGGTAGGCGTGCACTAAATGGAAGAGAAGCAGTTGGGAGCAGTGTTGATGGTGGAGGAAGGGAAGCCCCTTTTCTTTACACAAGGAGGATATGTCCTTAGTTCTGGAATGAAAAGCCTCATCCTTAGAGCAGATGTGGCGGAGATGGAGGAATTAAGAGAAGGGGTTGGCATTTTTACAAGTAACAGGGTGGGAAGAGTTATAGTCCAGGTAGCTGAGAGAGTCAGTGGATTCATAATAGACATCAGTAGATAAGCTGTCTCCAGAGATAGAGACAGAGAGATTGAAGTGTTAGAAATGGACCAGATAAATTTGAGGGCAGGGTGGAAGTTGGATGCAAAGTTGATGAAATTGACGAGGTCCACAACGAGGCAGGAAGCAGCACCAATTCATTTTTTGGTGTAGTGCAAGATAAGTCAGTGAGTGCTACCCGTGTAGGCTTGCAACATAGACTGCTCCATGGAGCCAACAAACAGGTAGGCCTAGCTGGCAGCTATATGAGTGCCCATGGCTACTCCTTTTGTTTGAAGGAAGTGGGAGGAGCCGAAGGAGAAATTATTAATGTCATAAGGGAGCACTGGGAGCAAACCCAAATACAAGACACAGACACTGAAGTACTAGGAACAGGACATGGTTTATCAAGGAAGCAAGGGAAGTCAGGAAGAAACGATGCTGGACATGGACGCAGGCCCTGGACAAGACAAGGACACCAGGCCTGGGCTAGGACTCAGACTAGAAAAGCGGGACCAGGACAAGGAACTTGGAAGTAGGAGCCTGGGCTAGGACTCTGAGCCAGAGACTGGACAGGGACCTGGAACTTGGGTCTTGACTCAGGCTCGGACCCCGGATCTGGGTGAGGACAAGACATGGCTACAGGACTGGACATGGCTAGGCTACAGGACTGGACGTGAACCCCTGTACAGGACGAGGCACATGGACAGGACAAGAACACAAAGCCTTGACTTGGACAGGACGAAGTTCTTGGACGTGGCTTGGACTAGATGAGGTTCTTGGACGTGGCTCAGACTAGACGAGGCACTACTGGGCAGGATGTGGAACTCCAGGGAGGACTTGGCTCTTGGACTAGGCAAGGCTTGGCTCGGACTCGGCTAGGTTAAGTCCTTGGGTACGGAGCCAGGACTCCTTCCTGGGACGCAGGGCCGGGATGCTTTCTCAGGTCTGGGACCGTTTCTTGGACGCAAGGCCAGGATGACTGCCAAAGACACTTGCCGAGGGAACTGCTGAGGTAAACTGCTGAGGGACTCCTGGACTGGGCGAGGGAACTCCAGCACCGGGCTGGGCGAGGTACTCCAGGGCTGGGTGAGGAATCTCTAGCACAGGACATGGCTCTTGAACTAGATTTGGCTCGGCTCTTGGTCTCGGCTTGGTTAGGCTCTTGGGTATGGAGCCGGGACTCCTCCTTGGAGCGCAGGGCCAGGACTCTTTCTGGGATGCAGGGGCTGGGGTGCTTTCCAGGACGCAGGGCTGGGACCCTTTTTAGGGTGCATGGCCTGGATGACTGCCAAGGATATTTGCCGAGGTAACTGCCCAGGTAACTGCCGAGGATACTTGACGAGGTTACCGCCGGGGAAACTGTCAGGGATTCAGATGGCAATGGAAGGGAACAGTCCAGCAGGGAATCGTTGGTTTGCAGAGGTATTTATGTGCCAGCCCAAAACGAGAATTAGGTGCCTCAATTAAGGCATCCAATGGAACAAAGGAAAACAAGAAAACCCGGAATAAGGATCGATGAACTGGACCGTGACAATTAAGAGTGAGGAAAAGTTGCACTAAATGGAGGAGAGTGGTGGTAGAAGGGTACTGGTTGGGTCTGGTGTCCAGAAAGAAGCAGAAAGCTTTGAGGCCTTCTTAGTGGGGGATGGAGGTGGATAGGGACTGGACATCGATAGTGAAACATGATGATCTGTGCTGGGGAACTTGAAATCATTGAAAAGATCAAGTGTGTGAAGTGTCACAGATGTAGGTAGGAAGTTGGCATGAACATTGACTCCTCGAACTTCCGGTAATACCTCACCCCACCTCACCATGCCCCATTCCCATTTCCCTCTCACCTTATCTCCTTCCCAGCCTATCACCTCCCTTCCTCTGGTGCTTCTCCCCCTTTTCTTTCTTCCATGGCCTTCTGTCATGGCCCGAAACTTCGACTATACTCTTTTCCATTGATGCTACCCGGCCTGCTGAGTTCCTCCAGCATTTTGTGTGTGTTGCTTGGATGTCCAGCATCTGCTGATTTTCTCTTGTTTGTGATTCAGGCACTATTGAACTTAATGGGTACTCCATTAAATCTCCTCAGGTTACAAAACCGAAGTTCTAAGCATGCTACAAATGAATACTTAACTAAGTAAATGTAGGGAGTTCATTAATGTCTGCAATGCTCTTTCCCAATAGCCCTTCAGCCCTGGCCCCTGGGCCCTGGAGACAAGGGAAAGAGACCAATTCTCTCACACCTGCTGTTCTAATACCCTTGAGCACCTGGAACTGGAAACTGGTGCTGTGGCCCACAAACCAACCAACGGGAAAAAGCAGCCACATCCTTTAAACAGGCCAATTAACGGACACTGTAGTAGCCACTTTCTACCGGCAAATAAGCCAATCCCTCCCGCATGGCACCGTATTTAATAGATCATGTACAGGGACATGACCCATCGCAAATCCCTCTGCATCTCAAAGTTCTGCAAACTCTCTCATAGTGTGAAAAATCCGGAGACTGTTGATAGGGAGAATAAAATGAAGTTAGTGTAGTCAAAAACTCAAAAAACAAGATGTTGGAAGAAATCAGCTTGTAAGGCAACACCTGGAGAGGGAAATGTGCAGTTCTTGATGTAGAGAAGCCCTTCATCTAGTCCAGGGGTTCCCCACCCTTTTTTATGCCATGGACCAACACCATTAAGCATAGGGTCCATAGATTCCAGGTTGGGAACGCTTGATGCAGACTGCAAGGTGGACAGCTAATATGAAGCGAAGGGTAGGCAAGAGCTGGCAGTTGGATCCAAGTTAATCCAGATCAGACTTACTTGAATCCACCTTCTGCCTGTCAGCTCTTTCCTCCACCTCCTTTTACCACTCTACTCTTTCAGTCCAGATGAAGGGTCTTGCCCAAAGGTATTGACTGTCTATTTCCCTCCACAGATGCTGCCTGACATTCCGAGTTCTTCCAGCAGTCAGATATTTTGTTGCTTCAGATTCCTGCGTCTTGTCTCCAAGAGCTGAGTAGCAATAATGTGAATGGGTGCATTATAGCCAGCACAGACTCCACAGACTGAACTGATTGTTTCTGTATGAGTCACTCATATTACTCTCCATTTTTTAAATATTATTTATATTTTAGGCAATAAGAAAACTCACAGAATGAGGAATAGATGGCAATTTAATCATGATCTGTCTGTACAGTTGTTAACTTAATGGACTGCTATTCAGAGATCTGGACCATTGACTCTGAGACATGAGTTTGAAACTCACTGTGACAGCTTGGAAATTAAATTCATGTAATTAAATAAGTCTATCGTAAAAATCCTGCCTCAGTCATAGCAATTGTTCTAGATAATCATTAAAAAACATCTGGGTTACATATATCTTCCAGGTAAAGAAATTTACCATCCTGTCCTGACTCTGGACTGATCAGTCAGTTTCACCCTTAACCACATCTTCAGTTCAGAGCCAAACAGGGATCAAGTTCAAGATTAAGTTTATTGTCATTTAACCGTATACATGTATACCGCCAATATACATGTAAAACAGAAGCATAGCCTTCCAGGCCATGCTCTCTCCTCACTGCTAGCATTGTGATGGTGGTACTGGAGCCTTGGCACCCACACCACTAGGTTCAGGAATAGTTATTATCCTTCAACCATCAGGCTCCTGAACCGATGGGATAACTTCACTCTTCTCAGATCTAAAAGGATTCCATGGCCTCTGGACTTACTTTCAAGGACTTTATGACTCATGTTCTCAGCAATGGCTATCTATTTGTTTGTTTGTTTAATTAGTTATTTACCTATCTGTCTATTTATTTATTTACTTACTATTATTATTATTATTATTATTATTGTTGTATTTCCATAGATTAACTTCTCTTGCATATTGGCTGTTTGTCAGTCTTTGCTTGCAAGCAGTTTTACATTTATTCTATTGTGTATCTTGCAGGAAAATGAATCTCAGGGTAGTATATGGTGACGTGTAAGTATTTTGATAAATTTACTTTGAACTTTGAACTTTGCAGTCATGGTTGGACCAGATGTTATCCATTTGGAAGTGGTTGCGGTATGCTGGTCAAGGACAGTGAAGGATCTGTTGGGATTTGTGGTGATTTTCCTTGAATCAGTAGAGTAATTATTTAAATTCTGGAAGGTATTAGCTTTGACAGATAAATAAATGTTCCCACTGCTCACCACAATCACCCAAATTAATTAATATCTCCACATGAAACTGTGCATCATGTCTCTTGTAATTTTTTGTTCACTTCTTTGGTGTGTGGGTTTATTTGCATAAATTAAATGCCATGAATATTTAACATTTAAAAAGACGAAGGTCATTTGCGCCTTAGTAAATACTGCAACAATACTTCAGTAGCAAAATCCCATAGACACAGAAAAACTGAAACTGCAGAAAAACAGATTAGCTTCATCTGTCACATTTACATTGACATATACAGTGAAATGCGTTGTTTGCATCAACAACTCATGCAGTCTGAGAAAATGCAATCGTTGCCGTGCTTCCAGCACTAAAATAGCATGCCCACAACTTACTAACCCCAACCCTAAACATCTTTAGAATGTGGGAGGAAACCAGAGCACCTGGAAGAAACCTATGCGATCATGGGGAGAAGGTGGAAACTCCTTATAGACAGTGGCAGGAATTGAACTCCTGATCAAATGGTATCTGCCGATAAGGAAACTGTGAACTCTTAAATGGTTAGAAATGAGAAACATTGGATATAAAGCACGTTTGCAAGGTTAGGAAAGAGGAGAAAAGAGGCAGAAAGGCAAGAGTGATTGAGGATTGGCAAACGGCTTTCAATTTAGATAAGTGCAAAGTGTAGGATTTTAGGAAGGCAAAGTAGGATGGGACTTATTAAGTGAATGATTGGGCCCTAGGGGCACAATGGAACAGAGAATCTAGAAATACAAGTCGATAGTTTGCAAAAAGCAGGGTCCCAGGTAAACAGTGGGGTGAAGGAAGTGGTGCATGGGCCTTCAACAGTCAGGGCATCGAGTTGAGATGTTACATTGCTGTTGTACAAGACATTGATGAGGCCACGCTCGAAATATTGTGCACAGTTTAAGTCACCCTGTTATAGGAAAAACACAATTAAACTGACTGGAATGCAGAGAAGGTTTATAGGATCCTACTAGGGCTCTGAGGACCTGAGTTTTAGGGAGCAGATGGGCTGACTAGGGCTTTATTTCTTGGAATGTAGGAGATTGGCGGTGGTGACTTATAGAGGTGTATAAAATCCTAAGGGATATAGATAGGTTGAATGCACATAGTCTTTTTTCCTAGATGGAGAACTAAAAACTAGAGGTCTTAAGTTTAAGGTGAGAGGTGATTGGTTTAAAAGGGACCTGTAGAGCATCTTCTTCATCCAGACTCTGGTGCATTTATAGAATGAGCTGCCAAAGAATGTGGTAAAGGCAGGTACAGTAAAACATTTAAAAATACATTTGTATAAGTACATAAGGATTTAGAGCAGGGGTTCACAATCTTTTTTATGCCGTGGACCAATACCATTGAGCAAGGGGTCAGTGAACCCGAGATTGGGAACCCCTGGGGTTCTTTAGAAGGATATGGACCAAAAACAGGAAAATGGGAGCAGCTTCGGACCAATGTCTCTATTTTAGGTTTACAGCATTTGCAGTTGCTTTTTTTATTTTCGTTTACTGTAACATTCTGCCTGATTATGTCTTCCAGCCATTCACATGCTGCTGGTTAAGGCAAAGATAAGTTGAGCTTGTTTCTGTGACTTTATGACTGTAGGCAAGGTCAGTGGCAGAGCACAAAATGGAGAGATTGACATGTGGTGAAGGAGGGCAACGAGTAGTTAAAGGTGGATTTAGGCTGGATGTGATTAGAAGTCAACAATTGAATATAAATATGAGACGTTCTGCTTCTGCTGGTGATCTTGAGCTACACGCACAAAAGGTGCTGGTGGATCTGAGCAAGTCAGGTAGCATCTATGGTGGGGAATCAATAGCTGACGTGAGAGGAAACCTGAGATGTTTGCCGGAGATGAGTGCGCGAATCCCTGCGCGTCCATGGGGAAGTCAATACCCAATGACTGTGGTTCCAAACTGCTGGAGGCTGAAGGTTTGAATGCCTGTCCGGTGCTTAAAGTATGTGCATGGGTGGAGGGCAAAATGGGCTTGTTATGTTGTTGTTTTGTTACTTGTTGTGCTGTATGTTGTTCTGCCAAGCATTGTGGGCAAGCTGTGTTGGCACTGGAATGGGTACCGACATTTGTGGGCTGTGCCCGGCACACTCTCAGGTGTGCGCTGTGGGTTCTTACCACATGCAACACATTTCACTGTATGTTTCAATGTAGTAAATTAATTTGAATCTTGAACCTTGATCCATGTGGTCATAGTTGTCAGGATAAATGGTAGATATCAAATTCCCCTGACAGAGTTGGCTGCAGGAGAATTGCAAGGACTTGTTGAGGATGCAAGAGGAAACATGGGGTTAGCATTTGGTACTATACAAAAGGCTTAGGCACATATATATAGCTAGGGTACCTAAGACTTTTGCACAGTACAGTATTTGTCAACATGGAGCAGAGAGTAAGTTTGTAAATCAGGCAGGAGCAAAGGGTATTGGGAATGGCAAGGGTGGAGTGCCATGGGAGGGTTGAGACAGGTGGCAGGAAAGGAGTGCCAGGAGGGCACAGGTAACCAGCTCTTGAGACAATAGGCAAGGTAACTTGATTCCAAACAATTGGCTTATTGATCATTACAGAATGTCTCTCTGGTGTTTCCCACTCCCCCCTCCTCTCCCTTCCTCTTTTCCTAACCATGATTCCCCTCTCCCTGCCCCTTCCAACTCTTTGTCCACAATACAGACCCACATCAGAATCAGGTTTACCATCACTCACATACTATATGTCACGAAATTTGTTTTTTGTTTTGCCGCAACAGTGCAGTGCAGTACATAAAATTACTGCAGTACTGTGTAACAGTGTGAGGCAGCCTAGTTATATATGTGCGCCTTAAGACTTCGGCACAGTTCTGTAGATGAACGTTTGCTGGAAGAGCTTGTTTCCACATTGTCCGACTCCACAAGAAATATTCAAAATTACCCCAGGTGAACATTTCAATTGCTTTACTTGTAATCGCTTCGGTTCTACTGGTACCAAAGGATTCTGCTCAAGGAAGCATTTAATTCCAGCACGTTAACTCCCCCAGAACATTGAGCTTTCCTGATGCCTGCCTCGTTTCACGTGATTCATTGTTTCTTCTGCTAATTGTTTGTTCTTTAGATAAATGTAAATGCGAAGGAGGCAGCTGGTATGGCCACGGCGTGGTACTCTCAGTGGTCACTTTAGTAGATACACCTGTACCCCTGCTCATTAATGTCAATCTCTAATCAGCCAATCACCTAGCAGGAACCCAGTGCATAAAAACATGCAGATGTGGTAAAGAGGTTCAGTTGTTCAGACCAAACATCAGAATGGGGAAGATCTAAGTGATTGTTGGTGCCCGAAGGGGTGTTTGAGTACATCAGAAACTGCTAATCTCCTGGGATTTTCATGCACAACAGTCTCGAGAGTTCACAGGGAATGGTGCTCTTTTAAATGCATCTTCAATATTCCAACTAGATTACCATTACACTTTCATTTACAAATCATTACATGAAGGTGCATTGTCCTCATTACTGGACTCATTGGATCATGAAAGAGACACTCGAGGCAACGGACAAAAGAGTACATGGATGTGAGAGGTGTGGAGGCCAATGGTCTGGGTGCAGGTCGATGGGACAACGCAGAGTTATAGTTCTGCATGGACTAGGTAGTCTAAAGGGTCTGCATCTGTGCAGTAGTGTTTTATGTCAAGGTGTTGGAACCTGTAGCAACAAATAAGAATCTGGAGGAACTCAGCAGGTCCGACTATTTGCGGAGGGAAATGGACTGCTGACATTTTAGACCAAAAGACCATCAGAATTAGGCCATTCAACCCACTGAGTCTGCTCCAAAATTGGCCATGACAAATTTCTTACCCTGTCAAAACCCATTCTGCTGCCTTCTTCCCATAACCTTTGATGCTCACAGGTGGAGGCCCTTCGTCTGGACTGAAAGATAAGATATTGGCCTATAAGAAGATGAGGCACAGGTACCTATTGCTTTGCAGCTCTTCCCCACCTCTTTATGCTGCTGACATTCCTTCTATATTTCAACCTAATGAAATTTGATAACTACTATCTGCAGCCCACAGAATGTTGCCAACGATCACCAGTGCCATATTAACGCTCCAATTAGATCTGCTCAGATTTGCCTACCAGAGCAACAGGTCCATAGCAGATGCCATCAATCAAGCAGCATCCATCATAGGGACCCCCACGGTCCAGGCCATGATCTCTTCTACTGTTGCAATCAGAAGACGGTACAGGAGCCTCAGGACACAAACCACCAGGTTCAGGAACAGTTACTACCCCTCAAGCATCAGGCTCTTGAACCAAAGGGGATAACTTCACTCGCCCCAACACTGAAATGTTCCCACGACCGATGGGCTGTCTTTCAAAGACTCTTCATCACATGTTCTCAATGCTTATTTATTATTATTATTATTGTCATTTCTTCTTTCGGTATCTGCACAGTTTATTGAATACTCTGGTTGAATGCCCTGCTTGGGTGGTCTTTCATTGATTCTGTTATGGTTATTATTCAATTGATTTATTGAGAGTGCTCACAAGAAAATAAATCTCAGAGTTGTACACGGTGACATTAGTGTACTTCAATAATAACATTCACTTTGAACTTTGATCATTGAACAATAATGATCCCTGGCCCGCTGAGTTCCTCTGATTTACACCTGGTTTCATTCCAAGTTACATCTGTTCCAGGGTGTTTGTATTCTCTTTAATATTGAACTGATTGTTGTGCTCTAAAGCACTGTATAACATCCTCTCACCTTCTTGGCTGAAAATACACCAGTTCACTAGATTTTTAATGATCGCTTTGATACATTTTTTTTATTAAATGCAATCGTGAACAATAGCCAGATCAGAAATGCTGATCAAGTCAACTAGTTCCCAAAGAGAACTCTGATAGGCCAATCAGATGGTTCACTGCTGCTCAGCGACAGAACACAAAAAAATCATGTGTACAATTAAGAAACATTAAAAAATAGTAGAAATACTGGAGTCATGATGATCATGATGAATTCTGCTGGAGAGACATTTATACACATGCTGTCCTCCATAATTCAAAGAGATTGAAGGATAAGGTTGCAGGGTGACAAAACGTGGCAGGAGCACGTGGAACTAAAAATTAATCCCTACCGGGAGAAAACAGCACCTGTTCTTTCCGCACTGTTCTCCAGCAGTTTAAGGACTAAGTCCAGCTGGAACATAACTCACAAGTGCTCTTGAAAGTCAGCTATTAACCCTACCTACCAACAACCAAGCATTGCCATCCTGGTCCCCTTCATGAAAGCTTATGAAGAAACATGTGACTTCCCTCCCAGAGATGATAGGTGTTTGTGCACTCGACTCTTGAAGGCTTGGACCCCATCGTCGCAGATGTTTCCAACCACAGCATCTGGAAGGCTGTTCCAAATTCTGATAGCACAGTGAAGGAAGCTTCTCTCCAGTGTGTAGGTTCTCACATCAGGCATAGAAAATGCATGAGCAGGCACAGATAATCTTGATCGTGTGACGCGCTGTCTCTCAGGATGCGAAGGTCTGCAGGGCTGTGGCTGGTGTGCATTTTGTATAGCACAGTAGCTGCAGCAACCTGTCGTCTGTGGTGTAAGCTACTGATGGCTAGCTTCTCACGAGCTGTGGCTTCATCTACACCTACAATCCTGAGAGCCTGTCTTTGAATGGAATCAAGCTGGCTGAGGACACTCTGTGAGGCATTCGTCCATGATAAGCAGGCATACTCCATGATACTTCGTACCTGGGCTTTGTAAACCGTGGCTCTGCCCTCTTTGTCTAATTTGGATGTTACTTTCCGCAGAGCCTCAAACCTTTGTCCAGCCCTGTTTGAAATAGTGGAAAGGTGTTTATCCCACACCAACTTGCTGTCAATATTAACACCAGGGATTACTAACTCCTTCTTTAAATCCAGCTTGCAGTTCCCAAAATACAGGTCGGGGTTAGATGGATTCCTCTTCCTAGACATCACCATCACCTTGCACTTAGTAGGCTCAAAGGTGACATTCCAGTCGTCTGCCCAGGCTTTCATTCTGTCAAGATCCCTGTTCAGGCCTCCTGCCACTGTATTACTCTCTCCTGCTCTAATTGGTGCAAATAGTGTGGAGTTGTCAGTGTACAGGTATAGCTCGTTACTACATGCATCAACCAAGTCATCAATAAAGATGGAAAACAAAAGTGGCCCAAGTATTGAACCCTGTGGTACAGATGCATTGATGGTTGAAGAATCAGAAGCCTGACCAGAGATAACAACTTTGATGGTCCGTCCATGAAGGCAGCTCTGCAGCCATCTAAGCAGCTTTCCAGATATTCCTTTGGATCTCAGCTTAACAGAGTCCATTATGCCAGACCTTGTCAAGTGCTCCTTTGATATCCAGGGCTATGACACACACTTCTCCACCTTTGTCTGAGAAGGTGTACCACGTTTGAGATAAGGTGGTGAGGAGATCGGCTGTACTGTGATCAGGTCTAAATCCATATTGCCTACTTGAAATTAAGTTGTTACGGAGTAGGTAGTTCTGAACTTGTTTGTGGACTGCTGCTTCCATTACCTTGCTGATCTCACTGAGTAAAGATATGGGGCAGTAATTTGTAGTGGGGCGGTATATGGGGTGGTAACATGCCTGCTGGCCTTCAACAATTTATTATGTTCTAATCCCTAAGTGTCGAGTCATGAAGCAGTTAGATTATTGGGCAAGGAGAAGACTGGCTTTGATCCATGGCAGGCGATAAATTCAAATAAAACTGGAACTAAAGATAATCTTAACCATGAAAGCTATTTATTGAGATACAACCCCTTCCAGCCCTTTCAGGCGCATTGCCCAGCAATCCCCTGATTTAATCCGAGCCTAATTACAGGACAATTGACAATGACCAATTATCCCACCAACTGGTACATCTTTGGACTATGGGAGGAAACTGGAGCACCTGGAGAAAACCCAGACAGTCACGGGGAGAACGTAAAAACTCCTTGCAGGCGGCAGCGGGAATTGAACCCAGGTCACTGGTACTGTAAAGCATTGTGCTAACCACTACTCTACCATGTCACCCCTAACTAGTAGACTAGGCAGCAGAAGGTGCAGTTGATAAAGGTATAGAGGTATAATTGAGGTAGTTATGTTTACTTGGTCTATCTCGGACACTTCTCTCCCCTTTCTTGATCTCTCGGTCTCCATCTCTGGAGACAGACTGTCCACTGACATCTTCTACAAGCCCACTGACTCTCATAACTACCTCAACTATACCTCTTCCCACCCCGCCACATGCAAAAATGCCATTCCCTATTCCCAGTTCGTCCGTCTCTGCCACATCTGCACCAAGGATGAGGTTTTCCGTTCCAGGACATCTCAAATGTCCTCTTTCTTGAAGGATCGTGGTTCCCCTTCTGCTGTCATCAATGATTCCCTCACTCTCATCTCCTCCATTTCCCACACTTCGGCTCTCACCCCATCCTCCCGCCACCACAACAGGGACAGAGTTCCCCTTGTCCTCACCTACCACCCCACCAGCCTCCACAGCACATTATCCTCCACAACTTCCATCACCTTCAACAGGACCCCACCACTAAGCACATTTTTCCCTCTCCACCCTTCTCCGCCTTCCGCACTTATCTGTCCCTCCGCGAGTCCCAAATCCACACATCCCTCCCCACGGATCTCCCAGCTGGCACTCATCCCAGTAAGCGCAGGTGCTACACCTGACCCTACACCTCATCTCTTGCCACCATTCAGGGCCCCAAACAGTCCTTCCCAGTAAGGCAATGCTTCATTTGTGAGTCTGTTGGGGTCATCTATTGCATCCGGTGCTCCCCGTGCGGCCTCCTCTATATCAGTGAAACCCGATGCAGATTGGGAGACCGCTTCGTCGAGCACCTCCACTTCGTCTGCCAAAACAGACAGGATTTCCCATTAGCCTCCCACTTCAACTCTGCTTCCCACTCCCATTCAGATATTTCCATACATGGCTTCCTCTACTGCCATGATGAGGCTAAACTCAGTTTGGAGGAGCAACACCTCATATACCATCTAGGTAGTTTCCAGCCCCCTGGTATGAACATAGAATTCTCCAACTTCCGGTAATTCCCTCCCCCTCCATTCCCCTATCCCTATGTCACTCTGTCCCCTCCCCCAGCTGCCAAATCACCTCCCTCTTGGTTCCGCCTCCTTCTACTACCCATTGTGTTTTCCCCTATTCCTTCTTCACCTTTCCTGCCTATCCCCTCCCTGCTTCCCCTCCCTCACCCCTTTATCTTTCCCCTTACTGGTTTTTCACCTGGAACCTACAAGCCTTCTCCTTCCCACCCTCCCCCCACTTTCTTTATAGGGCCTCTGCCCCCTCCCTCTACAGTCCTGACGAACGGTTCCAGCCCGAAACGTCGACCGATCTTTTCCACGGATGCTGCCCGACCTGCTGAGTTCCTACAGCGTGTTGTGAGTGTTGCTTTGACCCCAGAATCTGCAGATTATTTTGTGTTTACCAGATAATTTTTCACCTCTCTTCTTATCAAGAAGCAATCCAGCTTTGCTTTAAATATACAGGTGACTCCTGCATTACAGGGAGTTGACACACCTGGAGCCATATGAATGGGGAAAAATAATCTTTGGTTTAAATGGGCAGCCCGTTACCATTAAGCAATGACCCCAAGTTCTAGATTCATACATAAGAAGAAACATCTCTTCTCGTTCACCCTATCAGAATCCTTTATGTATCAATTATCCCCCTCACTCTTTTAAACTCCAGTGGACACAAATCTAGTCTGTCCAATATTTTCTGTCATCCATCCCATTGATATTCATTCACTGTCATCATCTGGAACATCAACACGAAGAAATCTGCAGATGCTGGAATTTCACGCAACACACATAAAAGCTGCTGGTGAACGCAGCAGGCCTGGCAGCATCTATAGGAAGAGGTATAGTCGACGTTTCGGGCCGAGGCCCTTCATCAGGACTAACTGAAAGAAGATCTAGTAAGAGATTTGAAAGTGGGAGGGGGAGGGGGAGATCTGAAATGATAGGAGAAGACAGGAGGAGGAGGGATGGAGCCAAGAGCTGGACAGTTGATTGGCAAAAGGGATGTGAGAGAATCATAGGACAGGAGGCCAGGGAGAAAGAAAAGGGGGAAGATGGGCAAGGGGTATAGTGAGGGGGACAGAGAGAGAAAAAGAATGTGGCCTAGGGAGAAAGAAAAGGTGGGGGGGAGAAAACCAAAGGATGGGATGGGCCCCATCCGTTATTTATTTATATACACACATACTTTTTCTCTCTCTCTTTTTTCTCCCTCTATGCCTCTCACTATACCCCTTGCCCATTCTCTGGGTTCCCCCCCCCTTTCTTTCTCCCTAGCCGTCCCGTCCCATGATCCTCTCATATCCCTTTTGCCAATCAACTGTCCAGCTCTTGGCTCCATCCCTCCCCCTCCTGTCTTCTCCTATCATTTCGGATCTCCCCCTCCCCCTGCCACTTTCAAATCTCTTACTAGCTCTTCTATCAGTTAGTCCTGACGAAGGGTCTCGGCCCGAAACGTCGACTGTACCTCTTCCTAGAGATGCTGCCTGGCCTGCTGCGTTCACCAGCAACTTTGATGTATCATCTGGAACATGCCCTGTTCTCATTGGCGATGAGCTACAGGAGACTGAAGATCCACACTCAACACTCAACAGTCAACAGCTACTTAGATTTCAGAATAGACAATGAACCCATGAACTCTACCTCCCTATTCCTTGTTCTCAGTACTTATTTATAACCTACAGTAATTTTTTTGATTTCACTGTAATAGATCCTCTGTTCATCAGGGTCATCAATGGATGCTGCGTCCTAGCTGTCTATGCAAGCCGGGGCAGTACGATATGGAGAGAAAGCTGTTGCCTACGTAGCAACCTCCTCCTCTCCACACAGCTGCTGAATTCAAAGGAATGGCAGAGACGGATACAGTTTGGTACCAGCAGTATCACAGTTGCCAGTCGGTGTTGAATTCAATGTAAGACTGACTGCCTTAGGGACTCTGGCTCTGGAATTTCCCTTGGGGTTTACCTCTGAAGCCTTCCCCATGAGTGAGTGTAGTCACAAGGCAGCAGCGGTTCAGAATTAGAGTTTTCCTTCTCTTAGACGAGACGTCAACCACTGCTGACGAGTGCATCTTTGTGAAGTGACTGGTTTTAAGATGCAAGTAATCTGCCTTTGCCCCTTCTCCTGTCAGTAGAAATGGTTCAGCCAGGTTTAGTAACTAATCCACATGTAAAGGCCAGGAGCTGGATTTAGCTGTCAGAGGTTATTTGAGATACATGCTATTGGGAGCATTCAACAGATAGTGGGAGCTTATTGCCACTTCTTCTTCCAGCTGTAGAAACCTTAAAGAACCTTTGCACTGTACTGCAGCCACAGAACAATAAATTTCACAACATATGGCAGTGATAATAAACCTGATTTCAATTCAGATTCTGTATTAGTCTGGGACTTGAAATTGATATCATGACACCAGCTGCAAATCAGATTAATGCAGCATTAAAACAGGAAATACTATTGAAGAGTTAAATTCAATCTGTCATAAACTGTCATGTCTTTATTGTATTTCAGTTGTTATTTGCAATATTAGGCACATCAATTGGCATGAGTATCAAAGAGCTGGTGGAACAATGTTATGTACTTTGTCAGTATTCATTCAGTAGGTTGCATGCCTCTTTAGTTCTGCTTGGTTTTATGCGGGGCAAGGGCAGGGTTAATTATCAATGAAGAGTGAGCGTGAATTGTTAAAAGCTCTTGATCCATTTTCAGTGCTGTAACTCCTGCAAATCAACCATAGCAACAGCAGGTTTAATAAAGACATGGGTGAAGGTTTCAACAACAGATGGGTTGAATTAGGGTAGAGACAGGGGGTGTCTGGAGTGGTCAGTAAATAGAATGAGCTTCCAGAGGAAACAGTTGATGTAGATACATTAAAAACATTTGGATATGTACATGGATGGGAAAGGTTTAGGGAGATACGGACTAAATGAAATGATGTTAGGTTGACACTACGGGCGATAGGGACCAGTCAGATCCATCTGACTGGCTGATTAATTGCTTCCTTTCTCCTCTCTACTTTGCCTTCAATCACACACTTCTATTTGCATTTCTCCGGACAGATAAACAGTGAGTGACAAATTTTCTACATTCTCTCACCAGACACCACTACACTCTGGTAACTATACAGGAGAGGAACCCAGCGTGGTCTGATGCTGGTGTAGTGCAGCCACTCCAAAGTTCAACATGTTGTGCATTCAGAGATGCTCTTCAAAACACCTCAGTTGTAGAGGGTGGTTATTTGAGTTACTGCCATCTTCCAGTCAGCTTGAACCAGTCTCACCATTCTCCGTAGACTTCTTGCATTTACAAGGCATTTATCCCCACAGAACTGCCACTCACTAGATTTTTTTTGTTTCTCACACTATTCTCTGTAAAGTTTCATGACTGTTGTACATGAAAATCTCAGGAGATCAGCAGTTTCTGAGATACTCAGACCACCCTGTCTGGCACCAACAATCATTCCACAGTCAAAGTCACTGAGATCACATTTCTTCCCCATTCTGATGTTTGATCTGAACGTCAACTGAACCTCATGACCACATCTGCATGCTTTTATGTATTTACTTGCTGCCACATGATTGGGTGATTAGAGTGTCGTATTAACAAGCACGTGTACGGATGTACCTAATAAAGTACCCTCAGAGTGTATATTTTGCATTATTCAGTTTAATATCATTACATATTTTTTCTGCCCCTCTCCCTTCTTTGCAGCATTAACTTTTCCTATCCAAAGGAAGATCATCAACTTGTAGCATAGATTGGTAATCGGTTCATTATTGTCCATATACTGAGACTTACTTTTGCATGTCATTCAGACAAATCATTTCAATGCATAAGTACATCAAAGGTCAAAGGTTCAAAGGTACAATTTAATGTCAGAGAAGTGTATACAATATATTTCCTGAAATGCTTTTCCTTTGCAACCATCCATGAAAACAGAGGAGTGCCCCAAAGAATGAACGACAGTTAAATATTAGAAGCCCAAAGCACCCTCCCAGCTCCCCTCTCTCCTGCGCGTAAACAGCAGCAAGCAACAATCTCTCCACCTCCACTGGCAAAACAAAAGCATTGGCACCTACCACCAAGCACTCAAGCATGAACAAAACAATAGCAAAGACACAGACTTGCAGTCACCCCAAAGACTTGGCGTTTCATCCGGTATTCGACATACCACAGGCTCTCTCTTTCTCCCTAATAATGGAGAAAGAGGTGTCTCCGTTTTCCCAGCGAGTGGGGAGACATTACAAGCGACTAGCTGGTTTACGATGTTAAAAGCCCATTACATCGCCTTTTTTGAGCTCTGTGCCCAAAGATCTCGGGTCTCTGGGCACACAGCCATAGATGTTTCGACTCCCCCAACGACACCCAGGTCTCCTGCCATGACATTGAGCTGTCTCCAGAGCCCCGAGATCCTAGGCTTCCAAATCCGAACTGGGCTCTTAGGCCAGTTATGAAATCCCGAGAGTGGGTCCCACTCCCGCAAAATACAGAAGTCAGCGTGTAACTCCAGGTCAGGGTCTTCAAAAGAACCTTGAAAGGGAAAAACAAAGATATTAAAGATGGAAATAGAGCTGTTTCCGAAGATGCAAACAAAGGAGTCACCATTTAGTGCCATCTTTACTCCACTCTGCCTCCAGTCAAATAGCTCTTTCAGGCCTTTATATCTTCTGTCAGCTGGAAGGAAGAAGAGATGATTACCAAGGTGGCAGAGGTCTTTGATTATGTCTACCTGCACTGCACTTTCTCTGTATCTGTGATTTTGATTTTTGATTTATATATTTAACTTTTCCTACGTCTGATGGAAGACCCTCAACTTGAAGCATTAATTGGTAATCAGTTCATTATTGTCACATGCTGTATACCGAGACTTAATTTTATATCCCATTCAAACAGACCATTTCAAAACATAAGTACGCCAAGGTAGCTCTTTCAGGCTTTTATATGTTCTGCCATAGGAAGGAAAGAGAAGAAAAAATAACCAAGCTGGGAGGGGCATTTGGTTATGTCTAGGTGTACCTAATTTTTTCTGTATCTGTAGCAGTACCAATATATTCTGCATTCTGTTATTGTTTTCTCCTTTGAGCAAAACACCTCACAAACCATCAGCCCTCTTGCTTGCTCATCTGTGGGAGACCAATTGGACAAATTATAAATAAAAGTAAATAATATTGAGAACATGAGTTGTAGAGTTGTTGAAAGTGAGACTGTAGGTTGTGGAATCAGGTCTCTGGAAAAAAGCACATTCGATGTTTTGGGCCAAAACCCTTCAGCATGTCCTGCTTTTTCCCATTGATGCTGCCTGAACTGTTGAGTTCCTCCAGCATTCTGTGTGTGTTGCTCGGATTTCCAGCATCTGCAGATTTTCTCTTGTTTGTAGTTGCTCCTAGCTTTCACTATCCCGGCTTAAAGTTTACCTTGATCACGGTTCAGTTTCTTCTTTCTCTTGTTTTGTGACCCTCTCATGGCTTGCTAGTTTGTGGTGAACAAAAGGGATATCTTCATAGTTGTCCCTCTAAGTAGTTCCAGATCATTTAATTACTGTCTATTCTAGTTCCTGCACTGCACTTTCTCTGCAGCTGTTACACTTTATTCTGCATTGTGATTGTTTTACCTTGTTCTGCCTCAGCGTACTCTGCAAATGAATTGATCTGTTTGAACACTGTGCAAGACCAGTATCTTAACAATAATAAACCAATACCAATTATCAATCTTATGAGTTAACTTAGTTTACGTTTCCAAGTGGCTGCGATGGGAATTGAACCCTTGTCTCCAAATCCTTAAACTAAGGTTGGGGCAACGCAGTAGAGAGTAGAGCTGCTGTTCTGATGGAATGGTGGTCAAACTCAATGTGCGGAATGTCGTAATTCTGCTGCTATGCCTTATGCTCTTAAAGTAAAGTAAAGGCATCCGTTAGTCTTGCAAGACCGTGGATCTGCGCCTGGAAAGTCTTCACTCTCCAGGGCGCAGGCCTGGGCAAGGTTGTATGGAAGACCGGCAGTTGCCCCTGCTGCAAGTCTCCCCTCTCCACGACATCAATGTTGTCCAAGGGAAGGGCATTAGGACCCACACAGCTTGGCACCAGTGTCGTCACAGAGCAATGTGTGATTAAGTGCCTTGCTCAAGGACACAACACGTTCCTTCGGCTGGGGCTCGCACTCACGACCTTCAGGTAGCTAGTCCAATGCCTTAACCACTTGGCCACGTGCCTACACAGCCTTATGCTCTTATGGTCCTATAAACAGGGACTGATAAACAACTAATTTAATGTCTATTTATTGACATACAGTGTAGAGTAGTGTCTTCCAGCCCTTTTGATCCACGCCACCCAGCAATCCCCAGTTTAACCCTAATGTGCTAAAGAAGACAAATAATGCAAATAATAATAAAAAATACTGACAGCATGAATTGGAGAGTTCTTGAAAGTGAGTCTTTAGATTATGGGCTCACTTCAGTGTTGAGGTCAGTGAAGTTATCCATGCTGGTTCAGGATCCCGGTGGTTGAAGGGTAATAACTCTTCCTGAACCTGCTGGTATGGTTCTCGGACTTCTGTACTACCGCCCAATGATAGTCATGAGAAGAGAGCATGGTATGGATCCTGTGGGTTCTTGATAAACCGTGTAGACTTATCAATGGGTGCTTGATGGACTGAGGTGGGCCAAAGGATCTGTTTGTGTGTTACGACTCACTCTACAATTAGCACAAGCTAGCAAGAATAGAAATAACTTGACAAAAACCACAGAGAGCTTAATTTACAGTGTCTGATGATCTCCAACAACTCACTTCATTGATCAGACAATTTTTAAACAGCTGATTATACAAAGATGTCAGACACACATCGTTCAAAATAAATCGTGGGAATAAAAATGACAGCCACCATTTCTGATTAATGGCAATGATCTCTACGATTTAATTCTGTCTTTATTGCTTGTAAATCTTGGAAAAAGGCTGCACGCATAGAAGATTATTTAAAATAATCAGAATCAGGTTGATTTTCACAGCATGTGTCGTGAAATTTGTTAACTTAGAAGCAGTAGTTCAATGCAATATATGATAATATAGAAATAAATAAATAAATTAGAGTAGTATATAAATATATATGCTGTATGTACTTTCAATAGTTAGTTTAAAAATAGTGCAAAACAATAACGTTGTGAGGTAGTTCTTATGGGTTCAATGTCCATTTAGGAATCGGATGGCAGAGGGGAAGAAACTGTTCCTGAATCGCTGAGTGTGTGCCTTCAGGCTTCTGTACCTCCTACCTGATGGTAACAGTGAGAAAAGGGCATGCCCTAGATGATGGGATCCTTAATAATGGACGCCACTTTTCTGAGCCGCCGTCCCTTGAAGATGTCTTTGATACTATTGAAACTAGTTCCTCAGATGGAGCTGACTAATTTTACAACTTTCTGTAGCTTCCTACCACCCCACCTCTATACCAGACAGTGATGCAGCCTGTCAGAATGCTCGCCACGGTACATCTATAGGAGTTTTTGAGTGTTTGAGGTGACAAACCAAATCTCTTCAAACTCCTAATGAAATATAGCCACTATCTTGCCTTCATAGTTGCATCGTTATGTTGGGACCAGGTTTAATTCTCAGAAATCTTAACACCCGGGGACTTAAAATTGTTCATTCTCTCCATTTCTGATCCTTCTATGAGGATTGGTTCATGTTCCTTCCTCTTACCCTTCCTGAAATCTACAATCAGCTCTTTCCTCTTACTGATGTGAGTGTAAGGTTGTTGCTGCGACACCACTCAACTAGCTGGTATATCTCGCTCCTGTACGCTTTCTCATCTCCATCTGAGATTCTACCAACAATGATGGTTTCATCAGCAAATTTATAGATGGCACTTGAGCTATAGCTAGCCACACAGTCATGGCTATAGAGGGTGTAGAGCACACACCGCTGAGGTGCGACAGTGTTGATCATCAGTGAGGAGGGGATATTATCACCAATCCACACAGATTGTGGTCTTCTGGCTCGGAAGTCAAGAATCCAATTGAAGAGGGAGGTACAGAGGCCCAGGTTCTGTAGCTTGTTGATCGGGACTGTGGGAATGATGGTGTTAAATGCTGAGCTATAGTCAAATAACAGCATCCTGAATAATTGTTTGCATTGTCCCAGTGATCTAAACATCTGTTATGCCTTGCAAAAGAAGTAGTGGATGCAGCCCAGTCCATCACATGAACAGACCCCCTCAGCCCTGAGCACATCTACAAGGGGCACAACCATAAGAAAGCAGCATCCATCATCAAACAACCCCATGATCCAAGCCATGCGCTCTCAATGCTTCCATCAGGAGCCTTAGGTCCCACACCACCAGGGTTAGGAACAGTTACTACCCTACAGCCATCAGACACCTGGACCAGCATGGATAACTTCACTCACCTCAGCACTGTACTGACTCCACAGCCTATCTATTCATTTTCAAAGACTCCACAACTCATGTTCTCAGCCCATTCTTTAGTTGGAGCCTTCAGCATTTTGGGCATCGAGGGAGAGAGGAAGAGGAGAGCCATCCGCAGTACCATCGATGCGGCAGAGAGGGCCTCAAGATGGCTGTGGCTCAAAAGAGGGGAGCCATGGAGTCATAAGTAGCTAGCCATCTGGACACAAGCTGGGGTCTCATCAGCCCCGGCTGGGTCACCTGCAGGAGGTTGTATGAAAGACCCGAAACACCCGATGATTCCAGGAATATCACTGAAGATGTGTCCAGAACCATCAATGTACACAGCATTTACTTATTTGTTATTGTTGTTGTCCGTTTTTTCTTGTGTTTTCATAGTTTGTCTTTTTTTGCAGATTGGTTGTTTGTCTTAGTGTGTAGATTTTCATTATTTGTATTGTGTTTCTTTGCACCCACTATGAATACCCACAAGAAAGTTAATCTCAGTGTACTATATGAAGACATAAAAATATAGTGGCCACTTTATCAGGTATCTCATATACTTAATAAAGTAGCCACTGATTGTATATTCATGGTCTTCTGCTGCTGTAACCCGTCCACTTCAATGTTCAATACATTGTGCATTCAGAGATGCTCTCTGCACATAACTGTTGTAACACATGAGTTACTGTTGCCTTCCTATCAGCTTGAACCAGTCCAGCAATTCTCCTCTGACCACTCTCATTAACAATATGTTTTTACCCACAAAACTACAACTCACGATTTTTTTTTTTTGTTTTTCACACCATTCTCGGTAAACTCTAGAGATTGTTGTGTGTAAAAATGTCAGGAGGTCATCAGTTTCTAAGATATTCAAACCACCCTGTCTGGCACCAACAATTATTCCATGGTCAACATAAATTAGATCACATTTTCTTCCCCATTCTGATGTTTAGTTTGAACAACAACTGAACCTCTTGACCATGTCTGTATGTTTTTATACATTGAGTTGCTGCCACATGATTGGACAATTAGATATTTGCATTAATGAGCAGATGAAAAAGTGTACCTAATAAAGTGGCCACCGACTGTACATACTTTAATAATAAATTTACTTTGAACTTTGCAAAATAGAAACATGGAAAACCTACAGCACAATACTGTACTGAACATGTACTTACTTTAGAAATTTCCTAGGGTTACCCATAGCCCTCTATTTTTCTAAGCTCCATGTATCTATTCAGGAGTCTCCTAAAAGACCCTGTTGTATCTGCCTCCACCACCGCCGCTGGCAGCCCATTCCATGCACTTAGCACTCGCTATGTAAAAAACTTACCACCGACATCTCCTTTGTCCCTACTTCCAAGCACTCTCGTGCTAGCCATTTCAGCCTGGGGAAAAAACATCTGACTATCCACATGATCAATGCCTCTCATCATCTGAAACACCTCTATCAGGTCACCTCTCATCCTCCGTCGCTCCGAGGAAAAAAGGCCCAGTTCACTCAGCCTATTGCATGCTCCCCAATCCAGGCAACATCCTTGTGTATTTCCTCTGCACCCTTTCTATAGTTTCCACACTCTTACTGTAGTGAGGTGACCAGAACTGAGCACAGTACTCCAAGAGGGGTCTAACCAGCGTCCTGAACAGCTGTAACATTACATGTTGCTGTTGTTATGAATAAAAAAAAATCTGTATTTGTAAATCATTGAAGGAGGTATCTTAATAAACCTCCATAAACCTTCTGGAGCTCCATAAACCTCCAGGGCATCGTTACGCATTAAATATTTCAGAAATATTTAAGTAATCTTGTATATATCTTGTTTGATTAAGCATTCTTGTTTGTTTAAATAATTCATTACAGGTTATATGTATAAATGCATGAATTGTATACATCATCACACTACCATGTGATACGTGTGTGTCTCACTTACAATAAACATGTAGTTAGACCGCATTCCTGGATTCCCATGTATTCCTTCGAATTAGTTTAATAATTTGAAGTTACAAAACATGTCAGGTGTGATTGGGGATAGTGTGAAAGCAATGTGCTGATAGATTGGAAAAAAAGTTAAGGTTTGTTTTAAAACATTATTTAGAGGGAATGAATAATCATTTTCGGAGGGACAAATAAGCAGAAAAACTTGTGAGCTGCCCATTGCACATTCACAAGCTCTTGGTCTTTAAGGCAAACATCACCTTTCATTGTACGTTTGAATATTAGATTTAAATCTAATCTTAAAAGAATCCTTAAAAGTGAGTGGAATACACTGCCGGGGTGGTGGTAAAGGCATATACTGTATGTTAGGGACATTTGAGAGACCTTTAGATAGAGACATGGACGTAAGGAAAATAGAGGGCTGTGTAGGAGGGAAGCATCAGTTTGATCTTGGTGTTGTTGAAAAGGTCGGCACAACATTGTGGGCTAGAGGGTCTGTACTTTGCTGCACTGTTTTATTTTAATCTGTGTTGTAGGAAGTCCTCTAATTTGTACACAGCAAGCTCATGTGATGTGATAGATCAGAAAATCTTTTTTTTAGCGACTTCGACTGAATCTTGGCCTCCATCTGTTACTGGAGCTACAGATTGAGCTGCATCAGTGGGAGGAAAAGAATTGTTGAGGTTCCAGGTGAAAACCTTGCACCAGAACTGAGAATGCAGAGGCCAGATGGCCACCTTAAAGAGGAGAAGGGGAGTGGTAAGAGAGGGGGGTGAGTGTTTGATGGACCGGGGGTGGGGGCGGGGTAGATAACGGGCAGGTTGTACCACCTCTCAAATGCCATGCAAATCATCACCCAAGTATGAATAGTAACTTCACATTGTCACATCGTCCTGGTGAACAGAACGATAATGGTAATGGATTCTTGGGAAGACAGTTGACCAGACAGAAACATTCTTAGGCAGCACGGCAGGCAAGAACCAACGTGTTGACTTGCTATGAAAAGGTAAACACAGTTACCCCCAGGGAAATAAATTGCGGAGAATAAACACATTAATCCATGAATAAAGTACGTATGTTTTGTGACATATAGAACATAGAACAGTACAGCATAAGAACAGACTCGTCAGCCCACAGTGTCGTGCCAGACCAATTAAATTAGTATTCAAATAACCAACTAAACTACTCCATTCTGCCGACACGGTGTCCATATCCTCCCATTTTCCTCATATTCATGTACCTATCTAAATAAACATCCCTCATGTATCTACCACTACAGCCAGCTCAGACATCGCCACTTTCTATGTAAAAAACTTGCCACTCACTGCACCTTCAAAGTTACCCCCTCTCACCATAAGTACTTATATGTGAAATCAAAGACCATGCATGCATCATTTAAACATTAATTAGAATGACAATTATTTATCACCGATTGCCTGTGCACTTGACAGCACAGAAGGGAAAGGTTGATTTGCTTCAATTATTGTTCACTTTGGAAAGAAGACGGTTAACGCCGACACTCGGCAGGTTATTGTTAGCATGAATTGTGACAGGAAAATGACTGCAAATGCAATATGTTCCATTCAGGCTGCATGCTGTGCAGTTCTGCTTTGCAGAGTTGCTAAGATCTGTGCTACAACTTGGCATGAAAGATTGCACTGAGTTATCTACAACAGCTGTTTGAATGGAGATGCTGGGGGAAGAGGAAGGGTGGGGTTAGTTAGGTCAAAGCTACAGTACTGTGCTAAAGTCTTGGGCACACTAGATTTTTTTATATTGTTTTAGGTGAAATGGCCTCCACAAAGCCCTAATCTCAACATTATCGAGGCTGCACACACAAAAAAATGCTGGTGAACACAGCAGGCCAGGCAGCATCTATAGGAAGAGGTACAGTCGACATTTCCGGCCGGGACCCTTCGTCAGGACTTTTATTATCGAGGCTGTCTGCGATTACCTGGAGATACAGAAGAAAGTGAGACAGCAGAAGAACTGCAGCAAGTTTTGCAAGATGCTTGGAACGGCCTACCAGCCATGTTCCTTATGAAACTGCACGACAGTATGCTTCAGACAATTGATGCAGTTTTGAAGGCAAAAGGTGGTCACACCAAATATTGATCTGATTTAGTGTTTTCTTTTACTGTTTACTGCTCTTCATCGTATTATTTGATATTCAGAAACTTTCCAATGCATAATTTTTGAAAACATCTGCTTTACAGATTGTTTTTTTTACATGTGCCTAAGACTTTTGCACAGGACTATAGGCAAGCCACCATAGGTCGTTGGGAAATTTTCCGAGCATCATTCAAGCTTTTCTCCAGTGTTTGAAGTTCTGTGGGGCTGAGGCATTAAATGCTTCCACCCCAGCTAGAGAAATCAAATGAAGCTGCTATAAGAAACTACTTTTAATGGTATATTATGTAAAATAAGGAACAAATACGAATTACCCTTGACAATATAGCAGTCGCTCAGCACTGTACCAGGGACCTGCACTTAACACTTCGGCTCCATTCTATAGAGTGGGACTTGGTCACACCTCGCTATCAGGTGTGGGTAAGCGTGCCCATCGAGGGTCACCAGATGAAAAAAACTGATGGTAAACTGCAACAGCACATTAGTGCAAGCGGTTTTATTTAGTGCCAGGTGAAAAAAAGAGCAAAATCTGCCCAAAAGTTGCAAAGAAATGAAGTAGTTACAATTAGACAAATGTAAACTGAGGGCTTAAATCTGCCTGCGTGGGCTGTAGTGCACCTGCTCCCACTGACCTAGGCATTATTTAAGGACATCCCAAATTGTCCCTTGGGTCTTTTGAGGCCATTCTGCTGTCTATAAACTGATGTAAAGGTGTGAGTGAAAATAAATGAAACTGTTTGGAACGCCTATGTCTAGAATCCTTATTTTTATGAGTTATAAACCAGTAGAGCACATTAGCTGAAGGACTTGTTTTGCTTAGCCAGGCTGGTGATTGTTTTACTGTTGGTAAACTCCCAAGAACTGCAGAGTGGGAGGAAAAAGCTACTGGGGAAACTAGACCAGGGACGGAACGAGGAGGAATGACTAGCCGAGCAAAGGGGCAAGGTTAGCAGGAGAATTAGTATTGCCAACCTGTTCTGTAACAGACTTAAAGCCTTGACCTCCTGACCTCGTAAGCTTCACTTCAAGACTGTCAATAACAACGTTGACCATTTACAAAGTACTTTGAACGTGGCACAACATCCCATTTCCAGGGGCCATTATCAAACCAAATGTAATAGGGCTTCTAGGGTATCTTCAGTGACAAAATTTAGTGCTGTAAGTCGACACGTCCCTTCACTGTAACATGTTGTTATTGTAGCTGCTGGAGTATTGAGTACAGCTTTGGTCACCCTGTTACAGGAAAAGGCATCATTAATCTAAAAGGAGTCCAGAGAAGATTTATGAGGATGCCACCAGGACTTGAGGAACTAGGGAGTTTCAAGCAGTCTAAAAGATCCATTACATTTTGCATTGATCCATGTGAAATTCTTTGGTCCCGCTGTCCTACATGGATCAAGTGCCTATTCCAAACACAGGGCTCATATCGACCAAAAGGCAGAATGCTGTGAATTTGGGGGGGATCAGGCACTATTTGTGGAGCCTTCCAAAGCATATGTAATGGTGTGATTGTTCAAATTGAGTATGACGCAGACATCCCACCTCTCCCGGAAGTTCCAGGAGTCTCCCATATATTGATGGTGGCTCCCCGGCGCCCGGAAATTATATACAATATCCCGGAAATTGTTTTTTTTTGAGAGGGAGAGGGAGAGTGAGAGGGAGAGGGAGAGCGGGAGCGAGCATCCTGATTGGTCTCTCTTTGTGCTAAGTAGACCTATCAGTTTTCTGTGGGCGGGCTTTACAGTCGACTTCAAAAATAATGACAGTGTTGCTCGCTGCACTGTTTGCAACAGTGACTTTTCTATTGCCCATGGTGGGTTAAAATGTAAAAGACATGTTGAGGTGAGTTTAACAGGTGTCATTTGTTCATTAGCTTAGCTAATGTTATTTAAACTAGCTGGCTAGCTGCTAAGGAGCTACTCAGTTGATGTCCTACGTGATGAGGCCAAACTCCCTGTAGACTTGCTTAAAGTTGTAATAGAGTAAACATGATAATATAATATAATATAAGTACATATTTTAATGTCGCATTTTCTGCTTATATCCAACTTGGTTTACAGGTTAGACAAAATCACTAAACAAAGTATTACATACACCCTTGGAGGTCAACCGGGGGGGGGGGCTGGCGGTGGGGGGGAGCAGTGCTACCTCCCTGAAATGAGTTTCTGCAGGGTGGGATATCTGATGTTGTTCTCCTTAGGGGTGAGGTGTTGGTCCTCACGTGGTTGTAGAGGCCAATCTGGAATCCACATATTCTGGGTGCAATATGTGGAAGAATAAGTGGTGGCCGTGCGTAGTGGCTGGGTCTTTTGGTCTTACAGTCTCTCCTTTCACGGCTGCTGCTTGTGTTCTGCAGCATGGTAAGGTTCTGTCTTTTGGCCTGCAAAGTACTCCCCTCGACCTTGCTGTTGGATTATGCATGACTGAAATTTTATGTTCTTGGAGCAGTCGACCGACATTGAGGAGAGTACTTTGCAGACCAAAAGAACAAACCAAGCTATTGGACAGGACCAATGTGGTCTACAAAATCCAATGCAGGGACTGCAGCAAATATCACATCGGCCGAACTGGGAGAAAACTATCCACGGGGATCCATGGGCCTCAACTGGCTGTGAAGCAGCATGACCAACTCTCCCAAGTATCTACCCATGGAGATCGAGAGGGGCACAAATTCGACTGGGCATCAGTGAAGATGCAAGCAAACACACAGAATTCCTAGAAGCGTGGTTTTTCACGAACCGTTCTGTAAACAAGCATGTAGACCTCGATCCTATTTATGAGCTGACGCAATGCACAAAGTTCACTCCACAGCCAGTCAGCGATGGGATTTCCTCCCCACATCACAGCTGGGTTTCCGAAATAACGTCCAATCAGCCGATTGAAAAGGATACAAAGGCCAAACACTTGGAGGACACACCACAGTCAACAGCGCACTGACAACTTCTCTCATGGTGACGAAATGTTTGTAACTAAATTAAATTGGAGGTCTTCATTAGAGTGTGCTGCAATGGCATTGTTATCTGCATACTGAAGCTATGTGATAATGGTGGTGGCTAACCTTATTCTTGGCCTTGAACCAGTTGAGTCTGAAAAGCCTTCTGTCCATTCTGTACATAATACAGTGTTTGCACCCTACCAGGGAAGGTATCAATGACTGTAGGTGGGGATCGGAGCTGTGGGGTGGGGTGAGGGTTGGTGGTGGAGTGGGGTCTCTATGTTGGTACTCGTGGTTATCCCAGGTCAATTTCTTCATTAACTGCAAACATTCTGGAGAGACATGGGGGTCTGCAGGACTCTCAAATAGTCTGCCAGTATCTGTCAGAGTTTGGCAGGAGTTGTATCAGTATTTGCCAAGGGTTCCAGGGAGAATATAAGCATTTATCATCCATTCTCAGGAATGTGTTAATATTTGCATTGCAACAAATCACGGTGACTTCTAGTTCAAATTTCAAAGTAAATTTGTTATCAATGTACTACACATGTTACCATATACAGCCTTGAGATTAATTTTTTTGTAGGCATTTACAATAAAATCTACAAAAAATAGATTAACGGAGACTGACAACTAACTAATATGCAAAAGAAAACAAACTGCAAATAAAAATAATATTACTGAGAACGAGTTGTAAAGAGTCCTGGAAAATGTGTCTGCAAGTCATAGAATCAGTTCAGAGTTGTGCTGATGAAAGTTATCCACTCTAGTTCAGGAGCCTGATGGTTGTAGGAAGGTAGTAGTGAGAAGGAGCCATGGCTTGAATGGTGGGGTTCTTTGATGATAGATGAGCTTTGTTGTGCAGCGCTCGACCAGCTAGGACAAGAACAGCAAAAGTATGGGGGCACCACCAACCAGAAGTTGCTTTCCAAGCCACACAACATCCAGGATTGGAAATATATCAGTGATCCTTTACCGTCACTGGGTCAGAATCCTGGATCTGTCACCTTAGCAGCTTTGTGGAGATACCCACAGATCAAGGACTGCAGCATTTCATCAAGACAGCTCACCACCACTACCTGGGTACTGCAAGGTACCCATGACATCTTCAAGGAGCGGTGTCTCGGAAAGGCAGCGTCCATTATTAAGGACCCTCAGCACCCAGTGCATGCCCTTTTCTCACTGTTACCATCAGGTAGGAGGTGCAGAAGCCTGAAGGCACACACTCAGCTATTCAGAAACAGCTTCTTCCCCTCTGCCATCTGATTCCTAAATGGACATTGAATCCGTGAAGACTACCTCACTTTTTAATATATATTATTTCTGTTTTTTGCACAACTTATAATCTATTCAATATACATATACTGTAATTGATTTATTATTTTTTTTCCTTCTTCTTCTATGTTATGTATTGCATTGAGCTACTGCTGCTAAGTTAACAGATTTCACGACACATGCCAGTGATAATAAACCTGATTCTGATTCTGACAACTAAGAATGGGCAACTAAATGGTGACTCAGCCTGCAAAGCCCTCATCTCCTAACTGACTTTGTAAAATAAATTTTGCCACGGTCCTGGAATGAGCTACTTGCTTATGGTTTCAGGAAGTCCTTCACCATTCGCCTTGAGTACCATGTAAAGTGTATAACTAATTGTCAGGGGCTCCAGGGAGTGTGTTGGTGTTTGGCCCAGTCCTGGGATGTGTGACAATATTTCCTTATAGTTCCAGGGGATGGCCGGCTGGTGGCGTAGTGGCATCAGCACCGGACTTCGGAGCAAAGGCTCCTGAGCTCGATCCCAGCCGGCTCCCCCAGCATGCTTTCCATCCGTGCTGGGTTGAGTGTCGGGCTAGCAACTCGACCTCGTAAAAAAGAAGTTGCCTGCTACAGAAACATCAAAAGCAAAAAGTTGATGGGCTACGCTCTCTCTTGAGTTTAAAAGGCAATTCCCTTTTTTCCTTTTTCCAGGGGATGTGTCAACCATTGCCAGGAGCTGCTCAGGAACCTATTGTTTCTATTATATTAACCTCAGGTCCCAGCAAGTATGTTAATAATTGCTGAGAGTTTGACTGATGTTGATATTTGAAAACCACTGATGTACCCACTTTTCAGAATCAGTGTTAGGTTTAATATTACTGACATATTTCCTGAAATTTGTTGTTTTGTGGCAGCAGTACAGTGCAATACATAAGAATAAAAACTGTAGATTACAATAAGAAGTATATACCGTATGAAAACAATAAATTAAATAAGTCATGCAAAAAGAGGGAAAATGCTGAGATAGTGTACGTGGCTTCAATGTCCATTCAAAAATCTGATGGTGGAGGGGGAGAAGCTGTCCCTGACTCATTGAGTGTGTGTCTTCAAGCTCCTGTATCTCCTCCCTGATGGTAGCAAGGAGAAGAGGGCATGTCCTGGGTGATGGGAGTCCTTAATGACACCTTTTGGAGGCATCGCCTTTCGAAGGTGTCCTGGATGCTCGGGAGGTGGAGCTGGCTGAGGATACAGCTCTCTGCAGCTTCTTCCAATCCTGTGCAGTGGCCCTCTTCATACCAGATCGTGATACAATCAGTTAGAACGCTCTCCATGGTACATCTGTAGAAATTTGCAAGTGTCTTTGCTGACATACCAATTCTCCTCAAACTCCTAATGAAATATAGCCGTTGTCGTGACTTCTTTGTAATGAAATGCTGTCATACTATGCATCAAATGCTGTGATACATATTTTGCAAGGCAATAAATTGATCACAGCTTTAACTTGGCTTCGTTTTGGCCCTGTGCAATGTTAGAACTGAACGTGACCTGCCTATGTCTTCAATTTATTCCTGTTGATAGTAATCACACAGTCTAGTCAGGTATTTAATGTTACATCTAGTACACAATAGCCACTGTTTAAAATAGAGCAGGTAGCTTGTGTTCGTAGAACATAGAACAGTACAGCACAGGAATAAGCCTTTGACCTATGATGTCTGTCCCAAACATATTAACAAATTAAGCTAAATAGCTTTGCACATGATCCATATCCCTTTTATAATGCACATATTCACTCATCTATCTGAAACCCCTTAGACGCCAAAATCATATATATGTTTTCCACCACCTCGGCAGCCCAGCCTCTGTGTAGGAGCAGCATGGTAGCGTAGTGGTTAGCTCAATGCTTTACAGTACAGGTGACCCGGGTTCAATTCCCACCACTGCCTGTCAGGAGTTTAATTGTTCTTCCTGTGACCATGTGGGTTTCCTCCAGGTGCTCCAGTTTCCTCCCAGAATCCAAAGATGTACTGGTTGATAGGTTAATTGGTCATTGTAAATTGTCCTATGATTAGGCTAGGATTAAATTGAGGGATTTTATATATATATAAATAATGTAATATAATATAATATAATAATAGAATATAATATAAATAGTAGAGGCAAGGATGGGTTAGACAGTCAGAACCATTTCTCAGGGTAGGAATGTCAAGTGCTACAGGACTTGCATTTAAGGTGAGAAAGGGGAAGTTTAAAGGAGATGGCTGGGGCAGCTTTTAAAAAAATATTTATACATACATATATATATGTATGTATGTATATACGTATATCTATATATATATATATGTATATGTATGTATATGTATGTGTGTGTGTGTGTGTGTGTGTGTGTGTGTGTGTGTGTGTGTATATATATGTGTATGTATGAGTTGCATAAATATTTTCTTAAAAGCTGCCCCAGCCATCTCCTTTAAACTTCCCTTTTCTCACCTTAAGTGCAAGTCCTGTAGTACTTGACATTCCTACCCCGAGAAATAGTTCTGACTATCTAACCCATCTTTGCCTCTCACTATTTTATACAGTTCTATCTTGTCTCTGATGTTCCAGTGAAAACAACCATTGTTTGTCCAACCTCTCTAATCTATATTCTCTCATACTCTCTAATGCAGGCAGCATCCCGGTAAACCTCTGTGCATTTTAAAAACGCAAACTTGAGGAAATCTGCAGATGCTGGAAATTCAAGCAACACACACAAAAAAATGCTGGTGAATGCAGCAGGCCAGGCAGCATCTATAGGAAGAGGTACAGTCGACGTCTTACTATCTCTTCTTTCAGTTAGTCCTGACGAAGGGTCTTGGCCTGAAATGTCGACTGTACCTCTTCCTGGCCTGTTGCGTTCACCAGCATTTTTTGTGTGTGTTGCTCTGTGCATTTTGCAATGTCTCCACATCATTTCTGTAATAGGGCAACCAGAATTGGACACAATGCTTCAAATGCAACCTAACCAAAGTTTATTCTGTATACTGTAGTTGCAAGATGACTTCTCTATTTGGCCTGAAACGTCAACTGTTAATTCATTTCCATAGATGCTGCCTGACTTGCTGAGTTTCTCCATCACTTTGTCTGTGTTGCTTTGGATTTCCAGAGTTAGCCTAAGGTTCGGCCAGCATACATTTGTCGAGGGTAAGACAGCCTCTGGCCCAGCCAAACTGAGAAATCTCGTTTGTGTGGATGCTGCGTGATGTGTTGCCTGATTACAATGCCGAACTGCAAAATATCAGACAATACACCGCATGCAATTAAACGATTGAACTTTATAAATCTTAATCTGACTATAGGGTTACTAAAGAAAATAAAAAGAAAAAGGGCCCATTTTAATGAAACAGTCTAATGTGCACATTGGAGCTCACGGAATCGTCCATTCAACCCCCATTGACCTCTTCCGAACATCACTGACAGTCGGACTCTCGCTCCGAGTTCACTCTGTCTGGCAGTCTACCAACTCTTTCCATTCACGTCTTTTCTCTACACCTCTCGCCGAAAGAAGACTGCAAAATCCCTGCTCCTAGACCCACAAGAAAGAACAACATGCCTCTCATTGGCTAGCATACATTCCAAGGCCGCCATTATCTCTAGTCATAACCCAAACATTGCTGCTACAGAGAAACCATTACCTTAGCAGTGAAACATTACAGAGAGGCCATTACATTAGCAGTGAAACCTTACAGCAGGTTACACTCTCCCCCCACCAAATTTAGTCATGTCCTCGTGACGTTGAGATAATTCGCCAACCATTCCTGTAAAAGACAAAGAACAATCCAGGTGCAAAAGACAGTGATATAGCTCCCCAACACGGTAGGGATCACACTCTGTTTCCCCAGTGCTATGAAGGCCAGCCTATCCAGTGGTCTCCTAATTCTCTGAGACCTCTGTACCTCCTCATCTAACTCTTCAGGTTCAGACACCACTGGGGATACTTCCAGTCTACCTGACGAGGCTCCCCCGACCTATCACTCATACCTACCTGCAATTTGGACCCCCCCATCCCAAAGCCAAGCCCCACCATCCCTTGCATGGTTCCACTTCAACCCAGGCTGTCCCCCCATTTCACCTGACTCGACGGGAGAAGGGCTGGAAGTCTCTTCCTCAATCAATGGGGAGTTAGCAAAAGGCAGCATATACCACACATCCAGGTCCTCATCCTCCAAATCAGTATCAGGGTTAGGGGCCAACCTAACCTTGATTACTGTGAGCCCTGCAGTCCCCCCACGTTTCCGCAGAGTCCCCTTACTAGGTGTAGGCTCTAAGTCAGGCGCTGGGTCTACCTGCACCTCTTATCCCAGGGACAGCAGGTGGTTCGATGGAAAATCTGCACAGGCCCATTCCCATCCTCTGGTTTCACCCGGAAAACTGGTAGGTTTGGCATCTGATTCTCCGCCACGTGGGACGTAGCTGCCCGGCGGTCAGCTAACATGTTTCCCAGATAGTTCTGACAAAATTGGTTTAGACCATAAGACCATAGGAGCAGAATTAGGCCATTCAATTCAATTTAACATGTATTATTAAACTGTTAAATTTAAATACTTTTATACATCTGCTTGTCCTCCATATCCATCGAGTCCACTCCATCACTTCATCATTGCTGATCCTAGATCCCATTCAACCCTAATCCCTCAATCCCATTCAGCCCAAAACTGTTGACAATACTCCAAGTGCGGCCTGACTAGTGTCTTATAAAACTTCAGCCTTATCTCCTTGCTTTTATATTCTATTCCCTTTGAAATAAATGCCTACATTGCATTTGCCTTCTTTACCACAGACTCAAATTGTGAATTAACTTTCTGCAGGTCTTGTATGAGGACTCCTCAGTCCCTCTGCACCTCTGATGTTTGAGCCTTCTCCCCATTTAAATAGTAGTCTGTACTATTGTTCCTTTTACCAAAATGCATTATCATACATTTTCCAACATTGCATTCCAATCTGCCGCTTTTTTGCGCACTCTTCCAATTTGTCTAAGTCCTGTTGCAATCGCATTGCTTCCTCAGCACTACCTACCCCTCTCCCTATCCTCGTATCATCTGCAAACTTTGCCACAATGCCATCAATTCCACTATCTAAATCATTGACAAACAATGTAAAATGTAGCGGTTCCAATACTGACCCCTGACGAAAACCTTTAGTCACTGGCAGCCAACCAGTAAAGGCCTCCTTTATTACCACTCACTACCTCTTGCCTGTCAGCCATTCAGTTATCTATGCCAGTAAATCTTTGCCACAGGATTTTATCTTGTTAAACAGCCTCATGTGTGGCTCCTTATCAAATGCCTTCTAAAAATCTAAGTAAGTGACATCCACTGCCTTTCCTTTGTCCACCCTGCTTGTTAATTCCTTGAAGAATTCTAACAGATTTGTCAGCCAAGTTTTCCCTTAACAGAAACCATGCTGACTTTGACTTATTTTATCATTAATCTCCAACTACCACGAAACCTTGTCCTTAAAAACCTTAAGACCTTTGAGTTTGCCTCGCACTTTTTCCTTTGTAATAGCATTGGCACCTATTTGTTTTCTCTGAAGTGGAGGCTAAGTGGAGGCTAAGGGGAGACCTGATAGAGGTTTATAAGATTATAAGAGGCATAAATACAGTCATCAGATGGCATCTTTCTCCCAGAATCAAAACATCTAATACGAGAAAGCATGCATTTAAGATGAAGTTGGGAGGTGGGGTGTGAAGTTCACTGGAGATGTGCAGGGCAGGTAGTTTTACACAGAGTTGTGGGTATATGAAATGTATTGCTGTGGGTGGTAATGGAAGCAAATATGATAGAGCTGTTTAAGATGCTCATAGAAAGGCAGAGAATGTTGGGATATGGACATTGTAGAAATGGAAGGAGTTAGTTTAGTTAGTTTAATTAGCTCAGCACTACATCATGGGTCAAAAGGTGTGTTACAGCACACTACACACAACAGGACAGCCGGCTGAGTGAAACTGTCCGCTGAGTGTTAGTCAATTTCCCAAAGCAGCACAATCTGAACCTACTTCCCTCACAAACAGAATTGAATGCAGCCTCGGGTTGTTCTGACTGCAATATCTGATATCCCATATGCCAAATTGCATTCCACATTCTGCCTTCACATTCAGAACCTTGTGCTTGACATTTCAAGTTACTGGGATAATTGGAGGGAGTGATGACCAGAAGAGCATAAGTTATAGGAGCAGAATTAGACCATTCAGGTCTAACTACCATTGTATCATAGCTGATTTATTATCCCTCTCAACCCCATTCTCCTGCCTTCTCTCCATATCCTTTGGTTCCTTACTAATCATGAACCTATCAACCTCTGCTCTAAATATACCCAAATGACTTGGCCTCCACAGCTGTCTATAGTAATGAATTCCACGGCTTCGCCACCTTCTGGATGTCCTTGTATTCTGGGGCTGTGCCTTCTGGGCCTAGACTCCCCACTAAAGGAAACATCTTCTGTACATCCACAGTAACTACATAAGTCTTTCAATATTCGATAAGCTTCAATGAGAGCCCCCCTCATTCTTCCAAACCCCAGTGTAAACAGGCCAAGAGCCATCAAATGCTTCTGCTACAGTAACCTTATCATGACTGAGATCATTCCCATTAATCTTCTCTTAGGTACTGAAATGTGCAGAGAATGAAGGGAGATTGACATTCTGAATGGGGGGGGGATATTGATTGTGTAGGTAGAGGGAATGAATTGAGTAGAAAAGATGAGTTAGTTAGGCTGTTATTTAGTGCTTTAATTAGTATAGCATAGTATCTTGGAGTGAAGGGTCTTTCCCTCTGCTGCACTGTTCTATGTCCTAAGTAGACCTCTGCAATGTGGTTGACGAGTAACCAGCCCCCAAGTTGGTTCAGACTAGCCAGCCAGTAGCACCAGAAGCTCTTTTCCACAAAAAGGCAGCAAATATAGACTGTTCCTTGTAATGCCTACACCCCACAAATTAATCCAAACTCAAGCCTTGCTACCAACCAATTTAAAGATTAGTGTTCTTGTCACGTGTACGGCAAAACGTTGAAACATACAGTGAAATGCCTTGTTTGTGTCAATGGCCAACACTGTCCGAGGGTGAGCTGGAAGCAGCCTGCAAGTGTCGCTACGCTTCTAGAGCTATCATAGCATCCCCACAACTCACTAACTCTAACCGTGCATCTTGTAGAATTTTGGGGTAAACCAGCGCACTTGGAGGTAACCCATATGGTCTCGGGGGGAGAACGTACAAAATCATCGCAGTCAGCGGCAGGAAATGAACCCAGATACAGGAACTGTAAAGCTTTACGCTAACCGCTACACTACCACACGACCCTACTTGTCATTTCCAGTTTGTGTTCCAGTCCTGTCTCCCAGAAGCTGCCCCCCAGGCTATGCTTAATCACAACACAATGGTGTTGCCTACACATAAAGCACAGGTTGTCTACCTCCTGTGGACGAGCTGGACTCTTGACCGCTCATATAATCTATCACCACCTTAGAATCCACTGCCTCTTACATTCCAGAGAATGAAATCTCAGCCTATCCAATCTCCCCTTTACAACTCCAGCTAGCCGGTCTTGGTAACACCCTTGTCTTTTCCAGCTCAATGACAGCCACAGCAGGGAGATTTAGGCCAGTTAGAAGAGTGGGCTGAAAGATGGCAGATGCAGTTTAATGCTGAAAAATGTGAGGTGCTACATTTTGGTAGGACTAATCAAAATAGGACATACATGGTAAATGATAGGGCATTGAAGAATGCAGTAGAACAGAGGGATGTAGGAATAATGGTGCATAGTTCCCTGAAGGTGGAATCTCATGTGGATAGAGTGGTGAAGAAAGCTTTTGGTATGCTGGCCTTTATTAATCAGAGCATTGAGTATAGGAGTTGGGATGTAATGTTGAAATTATATAAGGCATTGGTGAGGCCAGATTTGGAGTATTGTGTACAGTTCTGGTCACCGAATTATGGGAAAGATGTCAATAAAATTGAGAGAGTACGGAGGAGATTTACTAAAATGTTGCCTGGGTTTCATCTCCTAAGTTACAGAGAAAGGTTGAACAAGTTAGGTCTTCATTCTTTGGAGCGTAGAAGGTTGGGGGAGGACTTGATAGAGGTAT
Organism: Mobula hypostoma; assembly: GCF_963921235.1. Lineage (NCBI taxonomy): Eukaryota > Metazoa > Chordata > Chondrichthyes > Myliobatiformes > Myliobatidae > Mobula > Mobula hypostoma. The sequence continues at coordinate 183,666,333 of NC_086101.1, read as the reverse complement.
TTAAAATTATGAGGGGGATAGATAGAGTTGATGTGAACAGGTTTTTTCCATTGAGAGTGGGGGAGATTCAAACAAGAGGGCATGAGTTGAGAGTTAAAGGCCAAAAATTTAGGGGTAACATGAGGGGGAACTTCTTTACTCAGAAAGTGGTAGCTGTGTGGAACGAGCTTCCAGCAGAAGTGGTTGAAGCATGTTCGATGTTGTTGTTTAAAGTTAAATTGGATAGATATATGGACAGGAAAGGAATGGAGGGTTATGGGCTGAGTGCAGGTCAGTGGGACTAGGTGAGAGTAAGAGTTCGGCACAGACTAGAATGGACGAGATGGCCTGTTTCCATGCTGTAATTGTTGTATGGTTATATCTCCACACAATATTCTGACCTGGTCTCACAAGTGACTTGTACAGTTGTAGTATGAGGCGATACTTAAATCATTCCTGAAGAAGGGCCTTGGCCAAAACTTGGACTATTTATTCATTTCCATAGGTGCTGACCTGCTGAGTTCCTCCAGCATTTTGAGTACATTGCTCAGGATTTCCAGCAGCTGAAGAAATCTCTTGTGTTTGTAGCAGGAGGTAGATCTCGTGGATTTCCTCCGGGTGCTCTGGGTTCCTTCTGCATTCAATGACGTATGATTAGCAAGGGTTTGTGAGTCATGGGCATGCTACATTGCTGCCAGAATCGTGGCTGCCCCCAGACTGTACTACTCATTGGTGCAAACGACTCATTTCACTGTATGCTCTGATGTTTCGATGTACATGAGACAAATGAAGTGATTCTTTTAAGAAAAATCAGTCATGAAAATTGGGCTAAGTAATTTCAATGCATCCACCTAGTCTGTATCCACCTAGTCTGGACCAATGTGCTACCATATCACAGGTAAAGAGAGCTGCAAGACAAAATAGTTAGATGCTCGCAACCTACAATGTAATTGCGTATTGTGTTTGTAGAGTGTTTTCACTTATGATCTTTAACTTATTTTTAAATATTCAAACAACTTTCAGAAATTTAATGGAACTGACAACTTGTAGAATACAATAATTTTTGGCATCAACGCATCAGCTGAATAGAATTGTCTAATTTATTAAATAATTTTGCATGTGGTTTCAGGTACCATATGGTGCATCACTATAGTACACAGGCGTATCATTAAAATTGATTTGCAAGATTTACAACATCATCCAAATTAATAAGCATTAGTGGCATCTGGCAGCCTCTCTCATCACTTTCCTTTTGAAATGTGGTGCATAAACATCCAGAGAATAAAGGACTTTGAAAAAAAACTCTGTGAAGCCCTTTGAAGTTTCAGTATTTGAATGTATTTTTTAAAATTGTCTTTTTTGTCTATTCATCTGCAGAAAATGCTACTTTTAAAAAATTCTATTTGCTCTCTGAACTACTGGTTGACATTAATTTGCTGTCAATATGTACTTGTCATATAAACCTGGCTCAAAGCCTCAACACAAAGCTCTCAGGCTGCTCCTCTTATTTGGATGTTGCATTTAAATTTAACAGTTTAATAATACATTAAAATTATAGTGTCTGTCAGACAAACTCCAGTAGGTGAGCAAAGGCTTGTGATATACCTGCTTATAAAAGTCATTCTGTTTAATAATAGAAATGTTGATTTTTAGCAGGATAAGCTGCACAACGAACAAGGCAGTACAAGTGTTATGTTACTCCATGATGAGGAATAATATGTCTCAATTACACAAAAACTCCATGCATCGCAGGAGTCTGTGCAGAGTTAACAAAGAGAGTGAGGCGGGTGGGTGAAAATGGGGAATGACGAAACTGGGAGGATAGATCATTACAGCACAGTACATCTATTCAGCCAACAATGTGCCAACGTTCAGCCTGCTCTAAGATCAATCTAACCCTTCACTCCTGCAAAGCCCTCCATTTTTTTTATCATTCATGTGCCAACTTAAGAGTTTCTTAAATATCTCTAATTAAAAGGAGACCGTTATTTCTTCAGCGGTTTGATCGAGGCACGACTGCGCAAGGGTGTGGACGTCAGCCAGTCAGAACAGCGAGAAGAGTTTAAAAAAAAGACGCTTTATAGAGCGGGCATCAGGAGTACAGTGAAACAGAGTAGGAGGGCTTTGGCTCAATGGGGCTTAGGCAACAAAGGATAGAGGTGAGCTCAGTTATTTGTGAAATATAGAAACAGGTAGTAAGTCTGTGTGGCCGCTGTTCTGTACTGGGTGTCAGATATGGGAAGTCCGGGAGACTCCCAGCCTCCCGGACGGCCACGTCTGCGCCAGGTGTGTCGAGCTGCTGCTCTTTAGGGACTGGCTTAGGGAACTGGAGATGCAGCTCGATGACCTTCGTCTGGTAAGGGAAAGTGAGGAGGTGATAGAGAGGAGATATAGGCAAGTAGTCACTCTGGGGCCTCGGGAGTGGGTAACAGTTTGGAGAGGGAAGGGCAAGAGTTAGATACTGGAGAGTACCCCTGTGACTGTCCCCTTGAACAATAAATACTCCTGTTTGAGTACTGTTGGTGGCGGACGGCCTACCTGGGGGAAGCAACAATGGCTGCGCTTCTGGCACAGTGTTTGGCCCTGTGGCTTAGAAGGGTAGGGAAAGGAAGAGGATAGCAGAGGTGATAGGGGACTCTATAGTTAGGGGGTCAGATGAGCGATTCTGTGGATGCAGGAAAGAAACAGGGATGGTAGTTTGCCTCCCAGGTGCCAGGGTCCGGGATATTTCTGATCATGTCCACAATATCCTGAAGTTGGAAGGAGAACAGCCAGGGGTCATGGAGCATATTGGTACCAACGACATAGGTAGGAAAAGGGGGAGGAGGTCCCGAAAACAGACTACAGGGAGTTAGAAAGGAAGTTGAGAAGCGGGACCACAAGGGTAGTAACCTCGGGATTACTGCTTGTGCCACATGATGGTGAGTATAGGAATAGAGTAAGGTGGAGGATAAATGCGTGTCTGAGGGATTGGAGCAGGGGGCAGGGATTCTGATTTCTGGATCATTGGGACCAATTTTGGAGCAGGCGTGACCTGTACAAAAAGGACGCTTGCACTTGAATCCCAGGGGGACCAATATCCTGGTTGGGAGGCTTGCTAAGGCTATCAGGAAGAGTTTAAACTAGAATTGCTGGGGAGTGGGAACCAAACTGAAGAGACGAAGGAAAGGGTGGTTGACTCATAAATAGAGAAAGCTTGTAGACAGTGTGAGAGGGAGGATAGGCAGGTGATAGAGAAAGGGTATGCTCAGACCAATGGTTTGAGATGTGTCCATTTTAATGCAAGAAGTATTATGAACAAAGCGGATGAGTTTGGAGTGTAGATCAGTATTTGGTGCTGTGATGTTGTGGCCATTACAGAGACTTGAATGGTTCAGGGGCAGGAAAGTGCCAGGCCTTAGATGTTTCAGAAAGGACAGGGAAGGAGGCAAAAGAGGTGGGGTTGTGGCACTGCTGATCAGAGATAGTGTCAGGGCTGCGGAAAAGGAGGAAGTCATGGAGGGATTATCTACTGAGTCCCTGTGGGTGGAAGTTAGAAACAGGAAGGGGTCAATAACTCTACTGGGTGATTTTTATAGACCACCCACCCAATAGTAACCGGGATATCGAAGAGCAGATAGGGAGACAGCTTATGAAAAGGTGTAATAATAACAGGGTTGTTGTGGTGGGATATTTTAATTTCCCAAATATCGATTGGCATCTCCCTAGATCGAGGGGTTTAGATGGGGTGGAGTTTGTTAGGAGTGTTCAGGAAGGTTTCTTGACACAATATGTAAATAAGCCTACAAGAGGAGAGGCTGTACTTGATTTGGTATTGGGAAATGAACCTGGTTAGGTGTCAGGTCTCCAGTGGGAGAGCATTTTGGAGATAGTGATCACAATGCTATCCCCTGTACCAGAGCACTGGAGAGGGATAGGAACAGACCAGTTAGAAAAGCATTTAATTGGAGTAAGGGGAAATATGGGGCTATCAGGCAGGAACTTGGAAGCATAAATTGGGAACAAATGTTCTCAGGGAAACATACAGAAGAAATAAGGCAAACGTTCAGGGGATATTTGCGTTGAGTTCTTCATAGGTACATTCCAATGAGAAAGGGAAAGGATGGTAGGGTACAGGAACCATGGTGTACAAAGGCTAATGTAAATCTAGTCAAGAAGAAAAGAAAAGAAAAGCTTATGAAAGGTTCAAAAAACTTGGTAATGATAGAGATCTAGAAGATTATAAGGCTAGCAAGAAGCTTAAGAATGAAGTTAGAAGATTCAGAAGGGGCCATGAGAAGGCCGAGGCGGATAAGATTAAAGAAAACCCCAAGGCATTCTACAGGTATGTGAAGAGCAGGAGGATAAGACGTGAGAGAATAGGACGAATCAAGTGTGACAGTGGAAAAGTGCGTATGGAACCGAAGGAGATAGCAGAGATACTTAATAAATACTTTGCTTCAGTATTCACTACAGAAAAGGATCTTGGGAATTGTAGGGATGACCTACAGTGGACTGAAAAGCTTGAGCACATAGATATTAAGAAAGAAGATGTGCTGGAGGTTTTGGAAAGCATCAAGTTGGATAAGTCACCGGGACCGGATGAGATGTACCCTATGCTACTGTGGGGGGCAAGGGAAGAGATTACTGAGCCTCTGGCGATGATCTTTGCATCATCACTGGGGACAGGAGAAGTTCCGGAGGATTGGAGGGTTGCAGATGTTGTTCCCTTATTCAAGAAAGGGAGTAGAGATAGCCCAGGAAATTATAGATGAGTGAGTTTTACTTCAGTGGTTGGTAAGTTGATGGAAAAGATCTTGAGAGGCAGGATTTATGAACATTTGGAGAGGCATAATATGATTAGGAATAGTCAGCATGGCTTTGTGAAAGGCAGGTTATGCCTTACGAGTCTGATTGAATTTTTTGAGGATATGACTAAACACATTGATGAAGTTAGAGCAGTAGATGTGGTGTATATGGATTTCAGCAAGGCATTTGATAAGGTACCCCATGCAAGGCTTATTGAAAAAGTAAGGAGGCATGGGATCCAAGGGGATGTTGCTTTGTGGATCGAGAATTGGCTTGCCCACAGAACGCAAAGAGTGGTTGTAGATGGGTCATAATCTGCATGGAGGTCGGTGACCAGTGGTGTGCCTCAGGGATCTGTTCTGGGACCCCTTCTCTTCGTGATTTTTATAAATGACCTGGATGAGGAAGTGGAGGGATGGGTTTGTAAATTTGCTGATGACACAAAGGTTGACGGTGTTGTGGATAGTGTGGAGGGCTGTCAGAGGTTACAGTGGGTCATTGATAGGATGTAAAACCTGGCTGAGAAGTGACAGATGGAGTTCAACCCAGATAAGTGTGAGGTGGTTCATTTTGGTAGGTTAGAAATGATGACAGAATATAGTATTAAAGGTAAGACTCTTGGCAGGTGGAGAATCAGAGGGATCTTAGGGTCCGAGTCCATAGGACAGTCAATGCTGCGCAGGTTGACTGTGTGGTAAGAAGGCATATAGTGCATTGGCCTTCATCAACTGTGGGATTGAGTTCAAGAGCTGAGAGATAATGTTACAGCTATATAGGACCCTGTTCAGACCGCACTAGGAGTACTGTGCTCAGTTCTGGTCAACTCACTACGGGAAGGATATAGAAACCATAGAAAGGGTACAAGGGAGATTTACAAGGATTTTGCCTGGAATGGAAGCATACCTTATGAGAATAGGTTGAGTGAACGCAGCCTTTTCTCTTTGGAACGACGGAGGATGAGAGGTGACCTGATAGAGGTGTATAAGATAATGAGAGGCATTGATCATGTGGATAGTCAGAGGCTTTTCCCCCGGGCTGAAATGACTAACACAAGGGGGCACAGTTTTAAGATGCTTGGAAGTAGGGATGGAGGAGATGTCAGGGGTAAGTTTTTTACACACAGAGAGTGGTGAGTGTGTGGAATAGGCTGCCGGCTACGGTGGTGGAGGCAGATATGATAGGGTCTTTTAAGAGCCTCCTGGATAGGTACATGAAGCTTGGAAAAATAGAGGGCTATGGGTAACCCTAGGTAATTTCTAAAGTAAGGACATGTTTGGCACAGGATTGTGGGCCAAAGGGCCTGTATTGTGATACAGGTTTTCTGTGTTTCTATGTATCCGCATTCTACCACAACCTGTGCCAGGGTATTCCACACATTCACCACTCACTATGTGAAAAATTTACTTCTGACATCCACCTCCCCCCAGCCCACACACTGTCTGCCAATGATCTTAAAATTATGCCTCCTTGCATTAGCCATTTCTGTCTTGGGGAAATATCCACTCAATCCATGCTTCTTGTCATCTTGTACACCTCTATCAAGTCACCCCTCATTCTCCCTCAGTCCCTCACCCTAGCTTGCTCAACCTATCCTCATAAGACAAGGATAGACTTGCTGATCCCAATGCCAGAACCTCGTTGCTATGGAGCCCTCTGGAACAAAGAACCTGAAACGGTACAGCAGAGGAATAGGCCTTTTGGCTAACAATGTTGTGTCGAACCAATTCAGCCAGTCGTTAAGTGCCTAACTAAACTAATCCCTTATGCCTATACAATGTCCATATCCCTCCATTCCCTGCACATTGCATTAAAGAGCCTCTGAAATGCTTCTGTCATATTATCTCAACCACCACTCCAGACAGCACACTCCTGGCCCCCACCACTCTGTGTGAAAAAAGCTTGCCCTGCCCATTTCCTTTGAACCTATCCCCTTTCACCTTAAACAGATATCCACCAGTTTTAAACACTTAGTCCAATGCCCTCTGGTTGCCATTAGCTGAAACAGTTATCTATTTGACTAATTAGAAACTACCAGGAGCTCTCAGAGAAGCTCCTGAACCAGCCTGGAAAACTTCAAGCACAACTACTCTAAACTGATTCTGTGACTTACAGTCTTACTTTCAAAGTCTCTTCTCAACATCCATTCTTGGTGTTATTTTTTAATTGCACAATTTGTCTCTTCTGGACATGAGTTGTTTGTCAGTCTTTGTTTATCCATAGTTTTTCATAAAGTATATCGTATTTCTTTTTTCCCCCTGTAAGTACCTGCAAGACAATGAATCTCAAGGTAATAATGGTAACATACACATACTTTGATAAAATTTACTTTAAACTTCGAAACACTAGATCTTTTTTGAACTTTGAACTTTTGAAATAATTTGAAGGAATCTTAGGGATTTGTTGTGGGGATATTGGGTGGGATTTGGGTACAAGTTACTACAATGTCCTAAGGAAGAGAGCCTGGGAAGTTAACAGTTATGGTCAAGGAGAAAGTAAGTCATGAGATGGGTAGGCAGCAGACCAGTAGCTTCCTCAAGAGGTCACAGGGAAGCAAACAAACTCTTTTCTTCTGACCCTCAGCAAACGGTGTGAAGTGGAATTATTTTGTGGAACAATCGACCGTAACCTCTGTTGGCTTTCCCAATTCTTTGAAAAGCTGTGCAGTCTCAAGACAGTGGATATGTTAATGATGTTCCTTATCTCAATCTCTTTGTCAAGCAAATGACAGTGGACGTTATATCTGAAAGTGAGAGATTACATTCCTTTTATTTTCTTTTAACCCTAATCCCTCCTGGTTATTGATGGGATTAATATCCAGGCCAATTCATTTCCATTTTACACTTTGAAAATGTTATGTCACTTTTTATTTCTGTAATTTCTTGCAACATATAAGGAAGCTACAAATACAAAATGCTGAAGCAACTCAGTGGTCAGGCAGCATCTGTGGAGGGGAATAAACAGTCGGTGTTTTGGGATGAGGCACTTCTCTCATAGGTCTTGGCTCAAAATGTTGAGTGACGGTTATTCCTATCTATACCTGCTGAGTTCCTTCAGCATTTTACATGCGTAGTTCCGGATTTCCAGTATGTGTAGAATCTCTTGTGTTTTATAAGGGAACTATTTAGCCCATCAAGTCCATGCTCTCTGTTGGAGTATTTCAATGTACCATTCCTCATTCTCTCTTCACACAGAGAGTGGTGCATCTGTGGAATTCTCTGCCACAGGAAACAGTTGAGGCCAGTTCATTGGCTATATTTAAGAGGGAGTTAACTATGGCCCTTGTGGCTAAAGGGGTCAGGGGGTATGGAGGGAAGGCTGGTACAGGGTTCTGAGTTGGATGATCAGCCATGATCATACTGAATGGCAGTGCAGGCTCGAAGGGCCGAATGGCCTACTCCTGCACCTATTTTCTATGTTTCTGTGACATCCCCCCCATTCTCCCCCATACCCATTCTTCCGTCACCCAGCAACACTGAGGATAATTTACACTCATCAATTAACCTGCCAGTCCATATTTCTTTGGACTGGGTGAGGAAACTGATGTTCTTACAGGAAATCCATGTGCTCACAGGAAGAAACTGTATTAAGCCAGCACCCACGATCAGGATCGAACCTGCGTCACTGGAGCTGTGTGAAGCAAATCTGAATGCTGCTCCAAGCTTTGTGTCTGTTGAATTCTTGTTACAACTTTTAAAGAATCATTATTCCTGACAGGACTGAAAGCCTACTGAGATAGATGAATGCATTTGAACCAATTAAACTTTGGTATGTTTCCCGAAAGGCAGAGCATCTTATGCACCACCATCCAATTCCTATAGGTGTCAGCCTTGTCAGAATGTGTGGCATTCTGGTCTCTGCATCAGAAAGGTTTTGATTCCTATCATACTCACTCTGGAGGCTTGAGTGGATAGTCCAGACTGATACCCCTGTACAGCACAGCGCTGTCAATGATGGTGCCATTTATATAAGACTTTAAGCCAAGGCTCACTTGTTCTCTGAAGGATGTAAAATGTCTCACAGCACAGTTTCAATGAGGAGCTCTGCCTGGTCTTCTTACCAATATTTATTCACTAAGAGGCGCCTGTCTCTAAGCTTTGTTAGATTTCTTGTGGTGGGAGCTCATTGCGTGTAAATTTGCATTGTATTGTGGGTTAACTCCACCACATACTCAAACTGTTTTGGCTTTTTCACAGGGCTGAAATAGCTACCAAGAGGGGTCATAGTTTTAAGGTGCTTGGGAATAGGTACAAGGGGTATGTCAGAGGTAAGTTTTACACACAGGGAGTGGTGGGTGCGAGAAATGCACTGCCAGCAAAGGTGGTAGAGGCGGGTACAATAGGGTCTTTTAAGTCTCTGTGTCCTGACGAAGGGTTCCGGCCCAAAACGTCGAACGATCTTTTCCACAGATGCTGCCCGACCTGCTGAGTTCCTCTAGCGTGTTGTGAGTGTTGCTTTGACCCCAGCATCTGCAGATTATTTCGTGTTTAGGGTCTTTTAAGAGACTCTTAGATAGGTACATGGAGCTTAGAAAAATAGAGAGCTATGTGTTAGGGAAATTCTAGGCAGCTTTTAGAGTAGGTTACATGGTCAGCACAACATTGTGGGCTGAAGGGCCTGTAAGGTGCTGTAGATTTTCTATGTTTCAATGTTTTCTATTATAAACACGAGAAGATCTGCAGATGCTAGAAATCTAAAGCAACACACACAGAACGCTGGAGGAACTCAGCGGGTCGAGCAGCATCCATGGAAAAGAGTAAACCGTTGATGTTTCAGACCGAGACTGTTCATCAGGACTGTGAGGGAAGGAAGGGGAGGGAGATGCCTGAATTATGGCAGCAGAAATCACAGAGGGGAAGCGATGAAGGAGAGTTTCACTGAACTCCCATTGAAGAGATAATTTAAACTCCTTCAGGGTAGGTATCCCTTCAAAAAGACTTTGCAGGAGAGCAACAAATCACAAACACAAGGAAGTCTGCATATACTGAAATTCCAAAGCAATGCATGCAAAATGCTGGAGGAACTCAGCAAGTCAGGCAGCATCTATGGATAACAGTAAATAGTTTTCAACTCTTCCTTACAAGCCCCTAATATCATGCTAACCCTACCGTCAAGTTCTACTCAAACAGCTCCCTGCCTCTTGACCACCACATCTGAAGCACCTTCAATTACTCCAAAAGACTGAGGTTTGGTAAAATACTGAAAGGCTTTTATTCGCTGTACAATACGACCTCCACAGTGAGTGTCTGCCCCCGGACTGAGGGGGAGGGGCAAGGCGAACACCTTTATACAGGATTCTGTGGGAGGAGCCACAGGGACAGTCAGCAGAGGGGTGTGTCCAGACAGGTAACCGAGTTACAACACAGTATATGGTTCATATACATGGTTTACCACAACATCCCAGCGTCATAAGCCAGGATACATAGAACATAGAACAAGAACAGTATAGTACAGGAACGGGCCCTTTGGCCCACAATGTTGCACCGAACCATTTCAACTCGTAATCAAATGCCCAAGTCAACTATTTCCTTCTGCCTACACAATGTCCATATCCTTCCACTTTCCTCACATTGATGTGCCCATCTCTTAAAAATCCCTAATGCATCTTCCTCTGCCATTACCCCAGTCAGTACATTCCAGGCACCCACCATTCTCTGTGTAACAAAAACTTGCCCCTCACATATCCTTTAAAATTACCCCCAGCACCTTAAATGCTTGACAGAACTCAGACAAGTGAAAGCAACCCAGTGACTGTCAAGGGCTGAATTTCACTAAGATACCTCTCATTTGGCCTCTGTTTGAATTGACAGCAGGTCATTAGCAAATTATTAATTTATAATAACATAAGAAATCTCAATATACCTACAAAAAAATGAATGATATGGGCACAGCAAAGATCTGGCATAATCCCTGGTTCCCTTCCAAGCTGCACAGACTGTGGGCATGTGACTGACAGCCTCCAGAGTTTACACTGATATGAAACTGCACAATTATCATGGAGTGCTTCTAGATTAAACACTGCAGTCCGGGACGGGAGAATTAACCACACAGTGACTATTATGTTTCATCCAGCTTTTAGGTGATCAATCACATGTGAGCAGATGCAGAGAGTAAATAATCCCCCTTGAAATTTTCTGATTGAAAATCTGGAGATCTGGTCCCAAGAGTTCAACATCACACACCAGGATATATGAGGCATCCTTACTAAAATCGGAACCAAAAATTCTTTTAATTGGAAAGTTAGATGAAGGGAACCACATTCTGGGATGTCAGTGAGAAGATGATGAATACATTTTTTCCATGCGTCATTTGCTTAGAGGTAAGAGTTACCCTAAGTGGAAGTAAACCATCATTTTGATGCCATGATGTAGTTGTCACCAACTGTTAATGTAACCTTAAGGCCATGAGACAAAGGAGCAGAAATTAGGCCATTTGGCCCATCAGTTCTGCTCTGCTTTCCATCACAGCTAATTTATTATCTCCCTCAACCCCATTCTCCTGCCTTCTCCCTGTAATATTTGATACCCCAAGAACCCATTAACTTCATATGCTGAGTTTTTTTCTTTTAATAGTAAACCTTATTCATAATGAAATATATACAAGAGAATAAACGGTGCAAAACATTTTATATTTATGATTGATGTTGAATGATGTTATCTTACTGTTTTAAAACCACAGGACTGTTGCCATTCACATGGTCCTCCAATACACCATTCCAATGTTTGAGGGGCTTCCCCACCCACCTCACCCCCACCATATGTGGCAGCAAATGGAGCCCAGACTGTGCTCCTTCCACAACAGAGCCTTTGACTTAATAATACTAATAATTCAGAGATGAGTGTGCTTGGCTATGCCCGTACCTCAGGTTTTATTAGCTCAAGCTGAGAAAAATAAAAACAACAATAATAATAACAACCTATTTTCGAGCACTTTTCACACGATGTAGTTCAAAGTGCTTCATAATGGTATAAAGTGCAAACATAAAAATAAAAGACAAAAAGATGTTAGTTAACAGCAAGATTAAATAAATTGAGCTTGCATTTAAAAGTGCCAACTGAGTCTGCATCCCTTATAGTTTAGGAGAGTAGATAAAAGAAGCTGACCTGCAAATTTTAGTTTGAGGGAGATTTTTAAGTTTTTAATAACCTTTTAAAGCAGAACCTTTGCATTGGCTGCACCAAGGTTCATTGCGTCCCTCAGCGGGTAATCCTGCAACCTACACTATTGCAGTCAACAGCTTTCCTCTACACCAGGAGTTCCAGTCTTTTTCTTATGCCATGAACTGTTACAATTAACCAAGGGGTCCACAGATCCCTGGTAGGGAACCACTGATCTACGCTAACATATCTCACAATACTGGAAGACCAACAAGTTCCGGGCAGACCAAAGGACATCTTTCACTAAGTATATGATCTTCCAGCAGCACGTGTTGTCTGTCACAGTGTGTGCCCCTGAGATTAGCCTGAGTATAATCATAGTACTTAAAATTCCAAAACACGAGCAAATCTGCAGATGCTGGAAATTCAAGCAACTTGCGGGGTAGAGGGTACGCGTCGAGCTGCGTGAACCTATTGATGGTCTGGCTGTAGTCCACGAATCAAAATGCTGGTGGAACGCAGCAGGCCAGGAAGCATCCATAGGAAGAAGCACATTCGACGTTTCAGGCCGAGACCCTTCGTCAGGACTAACTGAAAGAAGAGATAGTAACAGATTAAAATTCCAAAACTCACCACACTTATTTTTACAGAGTTAATAATTCAGTTATACTGCAGCTCGCACCTCAAAGTCAGGAAGTGTTAACTGCAGTAGCTTAGTCAAAACACAATAGAAAGTACATTCCGGTATAACATCCTGGGACAGCAGTAATCGCCATGATAGAGTGGGGCTGAGCAGTGGGTATACGGAGTGGGAAGAAGGGAGGGAGCAAAGTAGTCAGCAGGAAGCTGTCTGGCTAGGACGTTGAGGGAGTAATTTTCCCACCTGAATGTCAACAAGGAACAATCTTCCAGACATGCCTGTTTCAATGAGTGTGGCCTCACTGAAATTAGCAGCAACACCTGTACCCTCACCTTCCTTCAGGTTCACTTTCTAGGACTCCGCAGCTCGTGTTCTCTGTTTTATTTATTTTTTACTTGTACAGTTTATCTTCTTATGTAATTTGGTTGTTGTCACCAATCTTTGTTTATGTGCAGTTTTTCATAAATTCCATTGTATTTCTATGTTTTCCTGTAAATGCCTGCAAGAAAATTAATCTCAGGGTAGTATATACTAACAATAATATGGTATATGGTAGTATACTTTGGGGCCTGCCAGTGGTGCAGTGGCATCAGCACTGGACTTTGAGGCAGACAGTCCCGAGTTCAAATCCAGCCAGGTCCCAACCTGGGCAGCAGCGGTATCTGACGATAGACAATAGACAATAGGTGCAGGAGTAGGTCATTCGGCCATTCGAGCCAGCACCACCATTCACTGTGATCATGGCTGATCATCCACAATCAGTATCCAGTTCCTGCCTTATCCCCATAACCTTTGATTCCGCTATCTTTAAGAGCTCTATCCGTCTCTTTCTTGAAAGCATCCAGAGACTTGGCCTCCACAGCCTTCTGGAGCAGAGCATTCCATATATCCACCACTCTCTGGGTGAAAAAGTTTTTCCTAACTCCGTACTAAATGGCCTGCCCCTTATTCTCAAACTGTGGCCTTTGGTTCTGGACTCATCCATCAGCGAGAACATGCTTCCTGCCTCCAGCGTGTCCAATTCTTTATAATCTTATATGTTTCAATAAGATCCCCTCTCAGCCTTCTAAATTCCAGAGTATACAAGCCCAGTCGCTCCAATCTTTCAACATATGATAGTCCCGCCATCCCGGGAATTAACCTTGTGAACCTGTGCAGAAGAAAGGCCGGCAAACTACTTCCATATCTTACCACAAAAATCCCATGGACAATTATACTATCCAAAGGGTCGCCATGGGTTGACAACGACTTGACGGATCTCAACAACAACAGTATACGTTGCCAATAAATTTCAGAGCAGGTTAGGACTTCATTGCCATTGGATGTCAAAGTGAACATATATGAATTGTCTTCTTCCAGGGCACAGCTGTATATAGTTGTGTTTTCTGTTTGCGGGTTAGAAAAGTGGGCCATTGAACCTCAGTGCAAACAGAGATATGTTTGTTTCTGCCACAGAACAGCCACAGATAGAGCGCAGAACAAAATGTTATTGACCGTTATAGTTAGGGGTGCACATTTCCACCCTGCCCTGTACTAGCATAGAAAGTGGATCCACTCCACCTTAGTTAATAACAGCCTCCCCTCCATCGGCTTCATCTACATTTTCTGCTGCCATTGGAAAGCAGCTAACATAGAAAGACCACTCACACCTCTGTCATCCTCTCTTGTCCCCACCACCCATTAAGCAGAAGATACATAATCTTGAGAACATATTCCACCAGCTTCTATTCCACTAGACTCTTGAACAGACCTCTTATATGATAAAGATGAACTTTTGAATTCTCGATCTAACTCATCGCTGTCCTTGCATCTTATTTGTCTAAGTGTACTGCACCTTCTCGGTTAAGACAGCACTATGTTCTGTGTCACAAACACAGGAAAATCTGCAGATGCTGGAAATCCAAAGCAGCAGACGCAAAATGCTGGAGGAGTTCAGCAGGCAACTTCGATGGAAAAGAGTAAACAGTTGCTGCTTGGGCCGATACCCTTCATCAGGACTGAAGGATCTCAGCCCAAAACATCGACTGTTTACTCTTTTCCATAAATGTTGCCTGGCCTGCTGAGTACCTCCAGCAATTTGTGTTTCTATATTCTGCCTTCTGTTTTTCTTTAACCTCAATCCTTAACTACCTTGATGTACTTGGCTATGGAATGATCTGCCTAGGGCCCAGAGATAAAAGATTTTCACTGTATTTTGGTGCATGTGACAGTAATAAATCATTTACCGCTGTGCCCACTTATCTGGACGTGGGCACAGGCAGTGTACCATGCAGATACAAATAGTTGTCCAGCATCTTGACTGCTGCAGTAATGAATCCAACCTGTGTCAGTGCCGGTTATATTTGAGCTAACTACTCTTGCTGTTAGCCAAAAATGGGTTGGAGGAGCAACACTTCATATAAGGTTTGGGTAGCCTCCAACCTGGTGGCATGAGCATCAATTTTTCTAACTTTCCATGATTTCTCCATTCTTCCACACCTCTCTTGTCCCATTCCCCATTCTGGCTCCCCTCTAACTCATTATCGTCACCTCACCTGCCTATCACCCCCCACCCCAGTGCCCTTCCTACTTTCCTTTCTCCCATTCTCCTCTCCTATCCGTTTGCTTCGTCAGCCCTTTACCTGTTCCACCTATCGCCACTCGGCTTCTCATTTCAATCCCCTTCGCCACCCATCCACATGGCTTCATCTATCACCCTCCACCTTGTACTCCTTCCCCTTCCCCACTTCTTACTCTGGTTTCCCCCCTCTTCCTTTCCAGTCCTGATGAAGGGCTTCAGCCCAAAACATCGACAGTTTGTTCCCGTCTATAGATACTGCCCGACCTGTCAGGAGTTCTTCCAGCATTTTGTGTGTTTTGGCATGGACTATCCACTGACTGCATAGTTTGTGATTCTGATCGTTAACAGCTGAAAGTGTCATCTATACATTCCACCGTTTCAAGTGCAGTCAGCCATATTGTGTAGATAATTGGAACTGTTCCCACTAATAGATGTATCAGGGCAGCCTGGCAGCATTGTGGATTGTGCAATGCTCTACAGGATCCTGCGGGAAGGTCGGGGGTTCGATTCCCACTGCTGTCTACAAGGAGTTTATACATTCTTCCTGTGACCTTATGTGATTCTTCCATATGCTTTGGCTTCCTCTCACAATCCAAAGACATATAGTTAGGGTTGGCAAGTTGTGGGCTATGTTGACATCGTAGGTATGTTGACACTTATGGGCTGCCCAGCATAACCTTCATTGGTTTGACTTGATGCAGAGCAACTAACTTTACTGTATGCTTTGATCTACAAGTGACAAGTAAAGCTAATCTAACCTAACGTATTAGATTATTTAGATTATGAGAACACTCAGTCCTCTTTTCTTGTCAATTAGAAATGCATACATGCATTAAGAAATGATACAATGTTTCTCCGGAGTGATATCACAGAAAACAGGCCAAACCAAAGACTGACACTGACAGAACCACATCAATATAACATATAGTTACAGCAGTGCAGAGCAATACCAAAATTTGATGAAGAACAAACCATGGGCACAGTAAAAAAAAGTCTCAAAGTCCCGAGTCGATCGACTCCCGAGTCCCCGATAGCAGGCGGCAAAAGGGAGAAACTCCCTGCCATAAACCTCCAGGCACCGTCAACTTGCTGATGCCTTGGAAGCAGCCGACCACAGCCGACACTGAGTCCATCTGTCTGAAAACTTCGAGCTTCCGACCAGCCTCTCCGATACAGCCTCCTGAGCACCATCCTCTGTCGAGTGACTTTGACCTCATCCCGGCCGCTGAAACACGCAAAGCCAAGGATTTTGGGGCCTTCTGCTCTGGAGATTCTGGTTACCACACAGTAGCAGCGGCAGCGAAGCGGGCATTTCAGAAGTTTTCCAGATGTTCCTCCATGCTCTCAGATCTGTTTCCATCAAATCAGAATTGTGCACGGTCCCCTACTTGACAGATAACAGACATCATTACCGAAGTGGCCGCGCGCGCTACCGTCGCGCTGCCATCTTCTCCTCCTCCTCCTTGTATTATAAGTTATTGGTTTATACTGTAAAACTGTAAGTCATTGGTTTAGGGCAAGAGATAAGAGGTTGAGAGCGGATCTGAGGAAGTTCTTTATAACTGCACAAAAACTTTAAGAATCTTTATGAATACTTAAATTGGCAATGTCCTAAGTCGGGGAAAATGAGGATAGTGCTTGATGGTTTGCATTGAGATGAATCTGATCAATGCTTATTTACTCTATAACTCTGTGAAAATACTGTATACAATTGGCTTCTTTACAAAATGCTCCATTCCATCGATCACATCAGAGTAAGCGTGCAGTACTCAGCAGAGGGGTACCAAGATTTCCTGTGGTCTGCCAAGTGCTGTTTTGCCTCAGAGTCACTGGACAAAGCCATCAACCCCTTTCTGCTCCAGCTATACAGGAATAATTCACCCAAGTGTGACACCAGGTCTTACAGTATAGTTTCAAGGATCAAAGATCAATGTTATTCGCCAAATACATTTACATGTACTAGGAATTTGTTGTGTTTGTTGGTGCTACATTCAACAAAAAACACCATAACCAATTATAAGTAATAAAAAACAAATAAATAAAGTTAGAAGTGCCAATATAGTTTAAAATGTGCAAAATACATACATACCAGAATGTATGTACATTGTAAACAGAATTATAAAAAGTGGTTTAAAGTGTTTACAGTGCAGTAGAGGAGGTGGGGTGGGGGTTAAGTAGAATAGTTGATCAGATTAACTGCCGGGGGGAAGAAACTTCAAAGGTGGTGTGAAGTTTTTATTTTAATAGCCGTCTAGTGCTTTCCAGAAGGGAGCTTTGAGAAAAGTCAGTTTGCTGTATGGGAAATGTCTGCAAAAATTTTCCTGCCTGTTTCTTTGTCCTGACACATACAAGTCCTGCAGTGATGGTGGACTGTAGCCATCGACCTTTATCTACTGAGCAAAGTTCACTGTAATTTTTGTATACTGTGAGAAGTCACCCATCATCATCTCATTCATCATTAGTCCCACATCTTCTGTTTCACTCTGACCATCAACATGTGCACTTAGCCACAATTGAAAAATAATATCTTCTGGAAAATAACCCACTGAAATCACATTTGTAGATGTTATTATGACAGACCTCATGCAATAATTGCCCTTGAAATTCACTTACTGCCTATGTTCCTGTTACACAGTATTTCCCCAGTTGCTCTGTTCATTCACTTAGTTTCTGAGATGTGACAATCAAATTGACAATCAATGTGATCCTCAAATTGACAATTCCAGAAATCACTGTCCGTCTCTAATTGCCCTTGAGAATGTAATAGCGAGGAAGCTTTTTGAAATGCTGTAGTCCTTCCATGAGATGGAGTAGAACTTTCCAGGATTCAGGCAATGAAGAAGTAATCATGTGCTTTCAAGTCAGGATGGCGCGTGACTTGGAAGGGAAACTGCGATTGATGATGTTTCTATGTATGTACTATCCTCTCCCTTGGAGGTAGAGGTCTCGATCGATAGATAATGGAAAAGGCTTACAGGCCTTAAGAAGTAAAGAGGTTGTTTTGTGTCTTCTGGAAGGCTGCTGATTTTCAGTGCAGGAGATGCAAAATGGACCTTTAAATATCCTTAAGTAGACAATGAGATCATAAGATACAGAAGTGGATTTAGGTCATTCAGTCTATTCAGCCTGCTTTGCCATTTAATCATGGCTGATTGTTTTCAACTCCATTCTCCTGCTTTCTTCCCATAACCTTTAACCTCTTTAACATCAATAATCTATCATTGTCAGCCTTAAATGCACCCAGTAACCAGCTGGTGGCGCAGTGACATCAGCACCGGACTCCGGAGCGAAGGTTCCCGAGTTCGAGTCCAGTCGGGCCGCTCTCGAGCACGCTTTCCATCCGTGCCAGGTTGGGCATCGAGCTCGCAACTTGGCCTAGTAAAAAACAAATTGCGCTGAGAGAAGGATGTGGGGGACCACTCACAGAATCTTTCCTCCAAGACAACCACTTGAAAAGTGGTCGCCAAGGCTCTGGAAGAGTATGGGTCACAAAAAATAAAACTTGGCTCTCACAGTCCTTTGAGGCAATTGTAGCCACAGATTCATCATACTCTGGCTGAAGAAATTCTTCCTCAGCTCAAGTTTTAAATGGATGCTTCTTTATTCCGAAGCTGTGGCCTTGGATACTTGACTCTCCTACTATAGGAAATATCCTCTTCATGTCAATTCTATTCAGGCCTTTTAGTAGAAGAATAGCCCTTAACTCGGCAGTGGAGTTATCGGGGCACCATCATGACGGTATTTCCATGCAAGCTCTTCTTGTTTTTACAAGGCCGAGTTGCTAGCTCAACACTCAACCTGACTTGGATTCAAACTCAGGAATCTTCGCTCCGGAGTCCGGCGCTAATATATTTGCACCACCAAGCGGGACCCTTTTAGTATCGTATGGATTTTAATGACATCTCCCCTTATCCTTCTGAATTCCACTGAGTTCAGGCCCAGAGACGAAAAACACTCAAAATCAGAATCAGAAACAGGTTTAATATCACTGGCATATGTTGTAAATTTTTTGTCTTTGTGACAGCAGTACATTGCAATACATAATCATAGTGAGACAATAGTGAGACAAAAATGTGAATTACAATATATATATACATATGTTAGTTAAATTAAATAAGCAGTGCAAAAATAGAAATAAGTTATAATACTTCTTGTAAATTGTCTTTCATTCTTGTGAAACTTTACTGAAACCTCTCCAGGTCCAGCCCACCTTTCGTTAGATATGAGGCCCAAAACTGCTCACAATTAGCAGTTCCAGACCAAGAAGGCCTGACTGATGACTGCAGCAACTGGTCTTAGATAGCAGTGGTCTTGACAGCCAGGTTTGCAGGCAACCACAGTGACACTAGCAGCTCAGCTGTGGTAAGATAATGAATGCTGTCAACCATTCATTCTACCTGACTAATCCTTCTGGATATTTACTTCAATATGGATTAAACCCAAAACCAGACAAGAGATAAATAACACTATCTTTTTAGCAACTAGTTCTAAAGTTTATAATCCAATGGAGCTGTAAATAGTGAGGAAGACACATACGAGACTTTCTATCTGATATGAAGGAAAAAGGGATTAATACTGTGAACTGTTTTGAGGCAACTAGTTAAGCAAGGTACCGACTGTGTTCAGTAACCCCTACAACCTTCAATATCAAACTTACCTGAAGCATTTTCATCCTCTAAGTGCTATTTCCATGGACAGAATAAGAGTACATGACCATAAGCATTGGAGCAAAATTAGACCTTTCCTTCAGACCATTAAGTCTCCTCCACCATGCAATCATAGCTGAATTATTTTCCCTCTCAAATCCATGCTGTTGCCTTCTTCCTGTAACCTTTGACACCATCTATCATTCACCTGCCACTGCCTCCTGCTTTCTGCCCGTAACCTTACAAATCAACCTCCATTTAAAATATACCCAATGACTTGACCTCCACAGTCATCTCTGGCAATGAATTCCACAGATTTACCTCCCTCTGGTTAAAGAAATTCTTCCTTTTCTCTGTTCTAAAGGGATATCCTTCTATTCTCAGGCTGTGCCCTCTGGTTCTAGTCTCTTGCATTTTCGGAAACATTCTCTCCAAGTCCATTCTGTTCAGATCTTTCAATATTCAGCAGGTTTCAATAGCTGCCCCCACTTTCTTTGAAAGTATGCAGGGATTTGCAAACAGTTGCCTGATATAGTAAATGCAAAGTGAATGCTTTCAACGTTACACAATTACTTCTCAGAACATTGGCTTTCATTATCCTACCAACTTGCCTCGGGGAGGAGGGGTGACCTTTCTAATATATGGCATAATTGTGCCAGCTGCTCAGTTAACTTAAAAGCCAGTAGCACCCAAACACCTTTGCCCCTTCATATACAATGTAAAACTTGCGTTGTCTCTGACTTTAACCTTTTTTGACAACAAATTCCTCATAAATGAAGCAATTGAAGTGGATAGTACTGATCCATTTGAGAGGAGACTGAATGAAAGAACTATTAGATTATGAGAACACTCAGTCCTCTTTTATTGTCATTTAGAAATGCATACATGCATTAAGAAATGATACAATGTTTCTCTGGAGTGATATCACAGAAAACAGGCCAAACCAAAGACTAACACTGATAGAACCACATAATTATAACATATAGTTACAGCAGTGCAAAGCAATACCATAATTTGATGAAGAACAAACCATGGGCACAATAAAAATAATCTCAAAGTCCCCGAGTCCCCGATAGCAGGCAGCAAAAGGCAGAAACTCCCTACCATAAACCTCCAGGCACCGTCAACTTGCCGATGCCTTGGAAGCAGCCGACCACGGCCAACACTGAGTCCATCCGTCCAAAAGCTTCGAGCCTCCAACCAGCCACTCCGATACAGCCTCCTGAGCACCATCCTCTGCCGAGCGCCTTCGACCTCACCCCGGCCGCTGAAACAAGCAAAGCTGAGGATTTCGGGGCCTTCTGCTCCGGAGATTCCAGTTACCACACAGTAGCAGCGGCAGCGAAGCGGGCATTTCAGAAGTTTTCCAGATGTTCCTCTGTACTCTCACGTCTGTCTCCATCAAATCAGAATTGTGCATGGTCCCCTGCTTGACAGATTACAGATATCATTCACCGGAGAGGCCGCGCGCGCTGCCGTCACGCTGCCATCTTCTCCTCCATTATGCAGGTGGAGTTAGGACAGTGAAGATGGGACAACGTTTGGACTAGGATCCTCTTGTTGGGCTGAGTGGTCTCTTTCTCCCGTGCACTTTCAGCATAACAGATCAGATAAGGTAAAGCTATTTCCACTGATGGGAGAAATCGAGAAGCCGAGAAACATTGACCATGAAAACGGTAGCAGGAGTGGTGATGGAGAGTCTCGGTCCAAAAACGTTGGCTTGTTATTTCCCTTCATAGATGCTGCTTGACCTGTTGTGTGTGTTGTTCAAGATTTCCAACATGTAAAGAATCTCTTGTATCTGGATGTCGAGTCAACATCCTTCAGTAGAAAAAGAATATCATGAGGTAAACTGGTAAATTAGATCGATAAATTGGTTTTATTACAGTCACGTGTACCAAAGTACCAAGAAAAAGTTAGTCTTTGGTAACGCATCCATACCGTTCATTTCATCACATCAGTACATTGAAGTCACACAAGGGAAAAAGCAGTTAGAGAGAAAGTGCAGTGCAGGTAGACAATAAGGGGCAAGGCCATGACAATGTAGATTGTGAGGTCAAGAGTCCATCTTATCATACAAGAGGTCAGTTTTATAACAGCAGGATAGAGAGTCATACATTATGAAACCAAAGTATTCAACCCTCCCCATGCCTGTTGACAAGTATGCCTTCATTCAAAGCAACACACACAAAATACTGGAGGAACTCAGCAGGTCAGACAGCATCTATGGAAGTGAATAAACAGTCGAAATTTTGGGCCTAGGCCCTTCTTCAGGACTGGAAAGGAAGGGGAATGGCGCCAGAATGAAAAGGCAGGAGGGGGAAGAAGAAGTTGGATAGCTGGAGAGTGATAGGTGAAGCCAGGTGGATGGAAAAGGTCAAGGGATGGAGAGAAAGGAATCTGATAGGAGAGGAGAGTCGACCATTGGAGAAAGGGAAGGAGGAGGGGACTCAGGGGGAATTGATAGGAGGTGAGAAAAGGTCAGAGTGTGGAACAGAGGAAGAGGGGGGAGGGGGTAATATTTTTACCAGAAGGAGAATTCGATATTCATGCCATCAGATTAGAGGCTACCCAGATGGAATATAAAGTGTTGCTCTCCACCCTGAGGGTAGCCTTCATCTTGGCACAAGAGGAGGCCATGGACCAAAATGCACTCATTCACACCAACCCCATCTTCCAGCACTTGGCCCATAACCTCTGCTTATTTTGAAAGAATAGTACAGTACCAGATCAGGCCCTTCAGCCCACAATGTTGTGTCAAACCAAATATGCTAATGACACCACATTAAACCATTCCTGTCTGCCTGTACATATCCTCCATTCTCTGGATGTCCATGTGCCCTCTCCAAAAGCCTCCCCATCCTTCCTGATCAGAAGTATCACAGGCAGGTACTGTAGGGTTGTAAAGAAAGCTTTTGGACATTGGCCTTCATAAATCAAAGTATTGCGTATGGGTTTATGGTGCTGGGTTGAAATTATTTAAGGCGTTGGTGAGTCCTAATTTGGAGTGTTGTGTACTGTTCCGGTCACCTACCTACTGGAAAGTTTGAAAGAGTACAAAGAAAATTTACAATAATGTTGCCAGGATTTGAAGACCTAAACTGAACAGGTTAGGATTTTAGATCCTAGAGCATTGTGGAATGAGGTATAAAAAATTATGAGAGCTAGAGAGAGGGTAAATGCAAGCAAGCTTTTTTCCACTGAGGTTGAGCGAGACTTGAACTGGAGTTCATGGGTAAACGGTGACAGCTGAAATGTTTAAGGGGAACATGAGAGGAAATTTCTTCGGTGAGAGTGTGGAACGAGCTGCCAGTGGAAGTGGGGGATGCCAGTTTCATTTCAATATTTAAGAACAGTTTGGATATCTACAAGGATGGGAAGAGTGTGGAGGACTGTGGACTAGATACAGGTTGAGGGGACAAGGCAGAATAATAGTTTGATACGGACCTGAAGTGGCTGTTTTTTATGCTGTAGTGCTCTTTGACTATGATTCCAGATGCAACCTGACCAGTGTTCCATAAAGATGAGAGAGAAATCATCTCAGATCAAATTATTTCTTGACGCAAGCTTGAGGGTTTGAATGCGCTCTCCCCCTGCCATGCCCCAGTTTCCTCTCTTGTAAGATGCTTTACACTCTGTGGCCACTTTATTAGGTGCACCTGCTTGTTACCTAATCAGTCAAACAGCAATACATCAATGCATAAAAGCATGCAGATGGGCTCAAGAGGTTCAGACCAAACATTAGAATGGGGAAGAAATGTGATCTCAGTGACTTTGACCATGAAATGATTGTTGATGCCAGATTGGGTGGTTTGAGAAACTGCTGATCTCCTGGGACACAACGGTCTCTGGAGTTTATCGAGAATGCTGTGAGAAACAAAAACATCGAGTGAATGGCAGTTCTGTGGGTGAAACCACTTTGTAAATGAGAGAGGTCAGAGGGGAATGGCCAGACTGTTTCAAGGTGACAGGAAGCCAACACGTTACAACTTTGCTGTGCAGAAGGGCATCTCTGAATACACAACAGATTGAATCTTAAAGTGGATGGGCTACAGCAGCAGAAGACCATAAACATACTGTCAGTTGCCACTTTATTAGGAAAAGGAGGTCACTGATTGTATCTTTGCCCAAAATTCCAATTTCTTAACTTAGGGGAAAGTCGTAATACAGTATAGAACAATGACTACAGCAAAGCCCGGCAGGGTGTTCCTCTGCAGAAAGACATCCAGTAATAACTTTTACAATGTAATTAAGTTTAATCCTGAATATTCAATTACTGTAATGTTATTACTGATGAAGAATGTCACTGTAAACTGATTAAATAATGCATGAAATCAGCACAGCAGGAACTTAAAACACATTATTTTCATATTTTTCTTCTATAATGTAGAACCGTGCCAAATAAAGGTTGCTTGATGGCAATGCTGAATCCTAATTATGGATTTGAGACACAGAATCAAGGACATATACACTACCCCTCAACCATCAGGCTCTTGAGCAAAAGAGAATAAGTACACTCGTATTTTGAGATGTCCCCACAACCAATGACCTCACTTTAAAGACTTTTATCTTATTTCATTACTCTCATTACTTATTACTATTTATTTATATTTGCATTTGCACAGCTCGCTGTCTTCTATGTTCTACTTGATCTTCATTGATTCTGTTGTGGTTACTATTCTATAAATTTGCTGAGAATGCCCGCAAGAAAAAGAATCTCAGGGTTGTATGCGGTGATATATATGTAATTGATAATAAAATTTACTTTGCACTTTGTACTTTGATTAAGTACATCCTGAAGGATCCCACCCATCCTGTTTATAGACTGGTTGTCCCAGCCCCATCAGGGAGGAGACTACATCGAATCCACACCAGGATCACCAGACTCAAAAACAGTTACTCCCCCCAAGGAGTAAGACTGATCAACACCTCTACCACCCAGCTCCCCCACACCACCACTTTATCATTTCCTGTCAGTCATCTTATGTACAGACACTCCCAAGACTAGTGTCATTTTATGTACATACAATCCATCTATGTATATATGCTATGTTATGTATTTATATCTATTGGGTGCGTCTTTAAATGATTGTGTCCTTTATCTTAGTGTGTTCTTTATAAGTTGTATCAGATCCGGAGTAATAATTATTTTGTTCTCCTTTACACATGTGTACTGGAAATGACATTGCATAATCTTGAATCTGGAGTCTTGAATTTCACTTCATCCCAGTGAAGTTCCCCAAATTATCTGGAGCCAAGGATTTGTAAGCAAACACTGACCAGTTTATTTGTGTTTTGCTTTTGTATGCTCGATAAAACTCCCAGACTGTCAAGGGGTGGCATGGTGGTGTAATGCTATTAGATTGCCAGCGACCCAGGTTCAATTCATGACACTGTCTGTAAGGAGTTTTTATAGGTTTCTTCCAGGTGCTCCGGTTTCCTCCCATATTCCATAGATGTACAGGTTAGTAAGTTAATTGGTCACGTGGATTTAATTGGGTGGCTTGGCCTCAATGAGCCAGAAGGGCCTGTTATCACACTGTAAGTCTCTATAAGATCTTTGAATATAGCTTTGATACACAAACTGTGAAAGCTTTACATGGTCACGAAAAATTCTTTGAAATTATTTCTTCATGAGCTGAATGTGGTTTGCAAGGCTAGTATTTATTACACATATTTGATTTCACTTAAGAAAGTGATGGTGAACATCTTCTAACACCCTGCTGTCATTCTCGTGAAGGTGCTCCCACAGTGATGTTTGGGAGAGAGTTCTAGCCATCATTGAGAGTGTTGTGATCACCTCTATCACTGTTTGCTTCCTGCCACCTCCTCACTCTCCACGTCCAGACTGGTCCACTCAGTGGAGAAGATCATTGGCTGTCAGCTACTAACATTAAAAGACCTGTTCACCGCGAGAGCAAAGAAAAGAGCTGAGAAAATTACTGTTGATACCACCCATCCCAGAAGTCACCTACTCACCAAATTGCCATCTTGGAGATGCTACAAGTCAATCACCATCAGGGATATAGGTCATCTCCAAACCTTCATTCGTGTAACTATCCAGCTTCTCAACAAAGCTCACTCAGGAGTTGCTAGTTGTTGATTACGCATGGCTATTTGCACTATTGTCTTGGAAATTTGTTGGTTGCTATTGTGTTGCCTATTATGGTATTGTCCCATGTTTAACGCTTAGCACCAAACCACAATCAATTCTGGTATGTTTCATGTACTGGCAGGAAAGTGATTCTGATTCTGATTCTGAATGAGACTCAGCATTGAAGAATTGCTGATCGATTTCCAAGCCTGGAACTTGGGAGAGAATCTCGGATTGTGGTGTTCCCTTCTTGATGGTTTTGTTCTCATTTGGGGACATGCTGTCAGGATAGGCTGGGCGAATAAGGCTGGCCTATTCTGTAGATGACACACTGCAGTCACTGTGCACCATATGAATGTATCTGTTGATTGATGAGCCATCAGGGCGGTGTTGAACTTCATGGCAGTTTTGAAATTGCACACTTTGAAGCAATAGGGAGTATCATAATCTTGACCTGCCACTATAGATAGTGGAAAGACCTTGAGGTATCAGAGATAAACTCACCTGTAAGGGTGCCAGGAGCTATAGTAGTCACAATAGAGAAGTTTCAAGCCCTTGGAATCAGGCAGTCCAGTCATGTATCCGTGTATTTGACTGGCAAGGAATTAGATGGAGATTGAATCCTCTTACATGTGCACCACACTAACATAATACCTGAAGATACAGAGATTAAAAATAAAATCTGAAGGCTTGAATTGTTAATCCAGTGACAAAAGTTTGACTTCCATCATTGCATTTCAGTTGAGTTAAATTCAAATTTATGGCATTCAACTGCATGTGTGTATATATATATATATATATATATATATATACCGCCAAGTAAGTTAACAAATAATAAGGTGCATTTAATACACAAGTCAAAAAGAAAGCAGTATATTGCCACTGGTGCTTCCTACATGATGAACTCCCTCCACCTCCGTAGTGGAGGGAGTTCAGTAGTCTTACTGAAACTGTTTCGCATCCTAACAGTTCTCATTCAAAGGCCTTCTTTTTGATGGTGGGGGGGTGGGGGGGGGATGTGGAGGGAGGCAAAGAGATGGTGGGACATATGGGATGAATCATGATACGAAGGGCCCTGCAAACACAGTGCTCCTGAAAAATAGATAAATATTTTGGAAGAGTGGAAGAGAGACGCTGATGTTCCTCTCAGCCATCCTCACAATCCAGTGTAGGGTTTTGCGGTCAGATGCCTTGCAATTACTGTACTAGCAGGTGATGCAGCTGGTTGGAACACTCTCAGTGGTGTTCCTGTAGAAGCTGGTTAGAATGGGATGTGCGTGTGTGTGTGTGTGTGGGGGGAGCCTCATTCGCATCAATCTCCTCAGTAAGATAAACTGGTTAGAATGGGATGCGTGTGGGTCCTCGTCCGCATCAATCTCCCCAGTAAGAGGAGTTGCTGCTGCTTCTGGTGAATCCAAATTGAAATTAATTAAATAATCCAACACTGAAATCTAAAAATTTAATATAATTACTAATGACAGCGGAACGGCCGGATGGTCACAAAAACACATCTTCTTCCCTAATGTCTTTCAGAGAAAGAAATCTGTCAACTTTACCCAATCTGGACAACACCTGATTCCAGACTGACCAGTGTAGTTGACTGACTTCAGCTCTAGCACATATATGGGTGGAAAATTAGAAATGGAAGTGGTTTAAAGCTTGTCTTGCATACTGATCATACAGATCAAATCATTACGCAGCAGAACAAGGGATAACAATAACAATGCAGAATAAAATTGGGGTAGCACAGTAGTGTAGTGGCTAGCACAACGTATTACAGTACCAGTGACCTGGGTTCGAATCCCACCGCTGCCTGTAAAGAGTTTGTACTTTCTCCCTTTGACCATGCTGATTTCTTCCAGATGCTCATGTTTTCTCCCACAGTCCAAAGACCTACCAGTTGGTAGATGAATTGGTCATTGAAAATTGTCCCATGATTAGGCGAGATATAAATTTGGGGACTGATGGACGGCACGGTTTGAAGGACCAGTAGGGCCTGCTGTGCACTGAATATCAATAAATAAATAAAGTGTGAGATCATAACGAGGTAGATTATCAGGTTTATTGTCACTGAGACAGTATACGTCATGATTTTTTGGGTTCTGTGCATGAAGTACGGTGCAATGCATAAAATGTACTATGAATTACAATAAGAAACATTATATAAATCCACATGCACTTGGGAAGTACATACAAGCTTTCTTACAGATGACGCTGGAATGCAACTCCATACTCCGATGCCCCACACTGTAATAGCATCACGCTAAACATTCTGCTACCGCGACGTCCATTGTCTGAGTGGAATGATTATGCTCTCCCTGTAATCTTGTAGGTTTCCCTAAAGAGCTCTAGCTTCCTCGCACATCCCAATGACATGGAGCTTTGTAGGCTAACTGATGCCTGAAAAATTATTCCTAGTGTGCAGGCAAGGGGTAGTGTCTGGAGGGAAGCTAATGGGGAAGGGTGAAGAATAAAACGGATTTAATGTAGGTTTGTATGAATTGGCACCAAATGGTTGGCATGGACTTAGTGGAGACTCCATGGGATATGGCTATGTGCTACCTGGCTTCTATATTGCTTTCCTTACAAAGCACTTCAATATGCTTTTATTCACTGTAGGATGATTTGGTATGGCTTGACATCATCTCAGTAGATTCTGTAGGCCTTGAGTGTTAGTAATCCCTAAAATAAATAGAGAAGGGAGAAGTACTGTTGATGAAGGTAGTCACTTCTCACCTAATATCTGGTACAAGAATGTTTAAAAAGTCATATAACACAGTACACATGGTTTTTAAAGAGTTTTCTTCTGTTAACATTCATTACTACAATTTATAGATGCATATTTTTGTCGCTATTCCGCCTAATAATCTGAGCCTTGGAATTTGTATGTTCTTTCCATGACCATGTCGGTTTCCTCTGGGTGATCCATTTTCCTCCCATAGTCTAAAGTCACCGGTTCATAGGTTAATTGGTCATTGAAAAATGTCCTGTGATTATGCTAGTGTTGAATAGATGGGTTTCTGGGTGGTATGGCTCACTGGACCAGAAGGACCTGTTCCATGCTAAACCTTTACATGTATCTCTATCTTCCTCAAGATCATTTCACCACATCGGTCCATTGAGGTCGTGCAAAGAGAATGCAGAGTTACAGAGAGTGTGCAGTGAATTAACTGGAGATGCTGGTAGTTTGAATTAAAATGGAGAACACTGGAAACGTCAGTGGAGAGAGAAAATGTTAACATTTAAGTCCAAAGAACCTTCGTTAGAATTTTTAAAAACACAAGAGGAAGCATGCTGTCTTTAAGTAGGAGAGAGAATAGGCAAAGCATGGATAGGACAAAGGGGAAATATATGATTGGTTGAGAAGGTTGCCATGCAGATAAGCCTTAGTGGAAGTTGTCTGGTTATTAGGTAACTGAGAGCAGTTTGAGGAGGAGAACAAAAATAAAGGAATGTAAAAGCTGCCAAGTGCAGAGCTCTATGGAATGCCTACCACGTGAGGCCATGCTAGTCAAGAGAGAAAATATTAACGATGGGTGACCTACCGGCTTTTTTGATTAACATAAAGCAAGTTACTTGAACTTCACAGAGTCATAGAACACTACAGCACAGGAACAGGGCCTTCAACCCATCTAGTCCATACCAAACTATTAATTTACAGCCAGATTATAGCTCACCATAACCTTCCATCCAGGTACTTATCCAAATTTCTCAATAATGCTAAAATCGAACCTGCATCCACTACTTCTGCTGGCAGCTCATTCCACACTCTCACCACCCTCTGAGTGAAAAGCTCCCCCTCTTGTTTCCCTCAGACATTTCACTTTTCACCCATAACCCATGACCTTTAGTTCTTGTCTCACCCAACATGAGTAGAAAAAAGCCTGCTTGCATTTACCCTACCCATACCCCTCAAAATTTTGTATACCTCTATTAAATCTCCCCTCATTCTCTTGCTGGTGCATTATGACACTAAAATATGTGGCATGGGAGTGGGTTTTAATGGTTGACAGAAATATTGACGGTCTGAGATTAACATCAGTACTTCAGATTTTACTAATAGAATCAAGCTTGCAAAATTGTTATGGCATTCAGAGTGGGGAGTAAAGTCCTAACCAATTCAACCATCCCCTGTACCTCAGGTCCTCAAGTCCTGTAACATCCTTGTAAGTTCTCTCTGCATGCTTTCAATCTTATTGATAACTACGTTGCAGGTAATTACAGATAAGCCCCCACTTCATTGTGCTTTCCTTGTAACACTGGAAAATTTTGTTTCCCTTTTAAATAAAGACCCAGCTCTCTTCTAGAAAGTTTTAATGAATCTTCTTCCATCTCCATTCCAGGCATCAGAGCTCATGAGGTAAAATATAATTTCTTTTCATTTTTCCCAATTTTTTGTCAATTATCTCAAATCCTGCCCTTTGGTTATCGACCCTCTTACCACGGAAATATTTTCACTCAATCAATTCCATCCAATCCCCTGATGATATTAAAAACCTATTAATTCTTAATTTTCTCTGCTGTACATAAGATTGTTGTAAGCTTGAGTCCTGTGTCACCGGCTGAAGTCAAATCTTTAACCTTAACCCAGAAGTATGTGTAGGCAATTAAATCTGACTGCTTTCAGAGTGATGTATTGAATAGGCGTGCATTAGGTATTTGCATGCATACACATGCATTCTCAATTTGTGTAATGATTATTGAGGAGATTGCCTGTGGTTCCGTTTCGCACTCCCACTGTAGGACAGCTGCTCTCTCGGAGCTTCAGTTAACTTTAAATTCAAGCCCCATCTCTGGTGCTGTCAGTGTGGAGTTTGTATATTTTTACTATTAGTGAAATAGCACTATAACAGGCCCTTCTGGCCCAATGAGACCGTGCTGTCCAGTTATACCCATGTGACCAATTAACCTACTAACCCATACATCTTTGGAATACGGGAGAAAATTTGAGCACCCAGAGGAAACCCATCCATGGAGAGAATATGCCAACTCCTTGCAGACAGTGGTAGAATTAAACCTGGGTCACTGACACTGTAATAGCAATACACAAACTGTCACATTACTATGCCACCAAATATTCTCACTGTGAATGTGTGGGTTTCCTCTAAGTGCTCTGGTTTCCCCCCATATCCCAAACCGTGCATGATGGTAGATACATTGCCCACTGTAAATTGGTCCTCGAGGAGTAACTGAGTGGTAGAATCTTGGGGGAGTTGAGGAGGAATACGTTGAGAATAGAAAAAGCTAGTATTGCAGTGTAAATGAGTAGTCAACATGACAGAAATATTGAAGATCTGAGATTAATGTCTGTGCTCCAGATTCACTAACAGAATAAAACATGTTAAATTGATAAGGCATTCAGAGCTCACTCAGTCCACTGAGCCTGTGTTGGCTCCTAGTACAGAAATCATCCTTTGACCCATTCCCTAATCGTTTCCTCATTGCCCAGCAAAGTATTTCCTCTCAAGTGACTGTCCATTTCCATTTGTAAGACGAGATCAATTCAGATCCCACCTCCACCACAAAACTCCTATTTCAGAATTGCGATCCAAAACATCGTCAATTCCTCTCTCCCCACAGATGCTGCTCGATCTGCTGACTTCTTCCAGTAGATTGTCTATTCCTCCAGATTCTAGCGTCTATTGTTCACTCAAAAGACGGTGAGTTCCAAAGTTAATTCTTCACATCTCCCTCGCATCTTTTGCCTAAAATTTTAAATACGCCCCAATTCATTGAACTATCCACCTACAGAAACAATTCACCTCTGTTCATACTACTGTTAAACTAAGAAGGGGAAAGTTTAAAGGAGACTTATGAGGCAAGTTTCTTACACAGAGAGTAGTATATGCCTAGTACTCACATTATCAAGTGTAGAAGATACTGTAGAAAGGCCAAGTTTAAGAGACATTTAGGTAGGCACATGAATCACCTGGACCAGATAGTGGACACCCCAGAGTTATGAAAGAAGTGGCTGAAGAAATCATGGAGGCATTAGTCGTGATCTTTCAAGAATCACTAGATGCTGGAATGGTTCCGGAAGACTGGAAAATTTCAAATATCACTCCACTCTTCAAGAAGGGAGAGAGGCAGAAGAAAGGAAACTATAGGCAAGTTAGTCTGACCTCAGTGGTTGGGAAGATGTTAGAGTTGATTATTAAGAATGAGGTCTCAGGATACTTGGAGGCACATGTGTCAAATATGTCAGGCAAGATTTTCCCTTGAGGAAACCATGCCGACCACATGGTTTCTTCAAGGGAAAATCATGCCTGACATATTTGGTGAAATTCTTTGAAGAAGTAACAAGCAGGATAGACTAAGGAGAATTGGTTGATGTTGTGCATTTGGGTTTTCAGAAGTCCTTTGACAAGGTGTCTCACATGAGCGGTCTGTATTGGGATTGATTCTTCTTACATTATATGCCAATGATTTGGATAATGGAATTGATAGCTTTGTTGCAAAGTTTGCAGATGATATGAAGATCACAGGAGGGGCAGGTAGTTTTGCGGAAGTAGAGAGGCTATAGAAGGACTTAGACAGATTAGAAGAATGGGCAACGAAATGGCAGATGGAATACAATGTCAGGAAGTGTGTGGTCGTGCACTTTGGTGGAAGAAATGAAAGGGCTGTCTATTTTCTAAATGGAGAGAAAATACAAAAAACTGAGATGCAAGGGGATTTAGGAGTTCTTGTGCGGAATTTCCAGGGTGAATCTCTGGTGAGGAAGGTAAATGTTAGCATTCATTTCAAGAGGACTAGAATAAAAAAGCAAGGATGTAATGTTGAAACTTTATAAAGCACTGATGAGGCATCACTTGGAGTATTGTGAGCAACTTTGTGGCCCTTATCTTCGAGAGGATGTGCTGATACTGGAGAGGGTTTCAAAGAAGGCTCATGAACAAGATTCTAGGATTGAATGGGTTGTCATTAGAAGAGCTCTGAGCCTGTATTCACTAGATTTCAGAAGAATGAGCGGAAACCTCAGAAACTTATCAAATGGTGAAAGGCCTTGATAGAGTAGATGTGGGGAGGATGTTTCCTATGATGGGAGAGTCTAAGACCTGAGACCACAGCTTCAGAATAGAGGGGTGTCCTTTTAGAACAGAGGTGAGGAGGAATTTCTTTAACCAGAGAGTGGTGAATCTGTGAAATTCTTTACCACAGACAGCTGTGGAGGCCAAGACTTTATGTATATTTAAGGCAGAGAGTGATGGATTCTTGATCGGTCGGGGCATGAAGTGATACGAGGAGAAGGCAGGAGACTGGAGCTGAGAATAAAATTGGATTAGCCATGATGAAGTGGTGGAGCTGACTCAATGGGCCAAATGGCCCAATTGTGCTCCTCTGTCGTATGATCTTTTGCTCAAAGAGACAAGCCATGAAGGAACATAGATGAAGAGTCTCAGCCCAAAATGTCAACTATTCATTCCTCTGCATAGAATGCAGCCTGACCTGCTGAGTTCCTCCAACATCTTGTGTGGATTTCTAGCATGTGCAGCATCTCTTGTGTTTATTGATGATTGTTACGTACCCCGTAACTGGGTTGCCAAACCAGCAGAAATGGACCACTTAGTTGGAGTCTGGTTTAACAGAAACTAATGAAGTTTTATTAAAGAAATAAGTAACACAGTACTCTAATCGTAAGGATGCAAATGCAACAGGTTAGCAACGACAAAACACACATGTACACAGAACTAGGGTAATAGGAATCAACCAAGCTCTATCGCAGTCTAGGGGTAAAATGATCAGTCTCAAGTGACGCAGAGTTCAGTTCAGCTTGGTACAGTTCGCAGTAATCGCTGTTGTGCCATTGGAGAGAGAGAGAGAGAGAGAATGCAAATTTTGATTCAGGCAGACCTTTGATGTTCTTCGCAGTTAGCTTTCGGGCGGACCCTTTTATGTCTTCTATCCCGCTGTGGTCACCGACTGTGACCCCTCCGTTCCGGATACTATCGTTCTTCCGCAGTGAACACGGCACCCAGGCAAGGGCGGACACACACACCAGGTTCCCGCCGATCGTACCTTTTCATCCTGTCAGTCTGTGGTCGGTTCCCTTGAACCAGACCTCCAAACTTCCACCAACTTGTGGGGGCACACTGCTCTTCCAGGGTCTCGTTCATGATCTCGTGGTGTGTTGTGCCTTAGCGAACCTGTTCTTTTTATCCCCCTGCTGGGGTATCACCTGTCCATCAAACTCAAACAGTTCAGGTTCAAAGCAACCGGTCTGTCAATATTCTGAAATGTGTTTCTTTCTCGTTAATTTCTCTCTTCTTTCTTATTAGCATTTTGAATGTTTCTCCATTGTCTCACTTATCTCTCTCTCATTAGCATCAATCTTTTGATAACTTGGTTTTTCGTCACATGATATAGACCAAGATTGGATTAGTTTTGATTGGCATCCTGGTAGGCATGGAGATTGTGGGTTGAAGGGCCGGTTTCTGTGCTGTTCTCTTCCATGTGCTATGTTTTATTTAAACTAGTCATGACTTTGTATCAGCTTTTCTCTCATGTGACTATGTCTCAAGAGCAATAAAAATAGTCAAAGATCTTGCCTCAGGACAAACCTTGTAGCTGAAATCCCTCATCCCTGGAACCATTGGAGTAAATCTTTTCAAAGTACGAAGTTGAAAATAAATTTATTATCAGAGAATTTACAGTATATGTCACTATATACTACGCAGAGATTCATTTTCTTGCTGGCATTCACAAGAAATACAACAGAATCAAAGAAAAACACAAGGACTGACAAACAACCAATGAGCAAAGGCAAAATGAGCAAATATTAAAAAAACAAATAAAAATAATAAATAACAAAATAAATAAATAATACTGAGTCCATGAGTTGAAGAGTCTTTGAAAGTGAGTCCTTAAGTTGTGTTTAGTGATCAGTTCAGTGTTGTGGTAAGTTAAGTTATCCATGCTGGTTCAGGATGCTGATGGTTGAAGGGTAATAACTGTTCCTGAACCTGTTGGTGTGGGACTTAAGGCTCCTGTACCTCCTCCCCAATGGTAGCAGCAAGAAGAGAGCGTGACCTTGATGATGGAAGCTGCTTTCTTGTGTCAGTGCTCATTGCAGATATGCTCAATGATGCTGAGGGCTTTTCCTGGAATGGACTGGGCTATATCCACTACTTTTCCATTCTTGGCATTGTTGTTTCCATGCCAGGCCATGATACTCTCCTCTGTGTATCTATAGAGGTTTGACAAAGCTTTAGTTAATATGCCGTATCTGTGCAAACTTCTAAGAAAGTAGAGGGCCATTTTAATTCTGATTCTCATTCCCATTCTGACATGTCTGTCCATGACCTCCTCTTGTGCCACCATGAGGCCACCCTCAGGGTAGAGGAGCAACACCTTATATTCTGTCTGTGTAGCCTCCAACCTGATGGCATGAATATGATAAAGACAAGAGATTTTGTAGACGCTGGAAATCCAGAATAACACACACAAAATTTTGGAGGAACTCAGCAGATCAGACAGCATCTATTAAGAGCCTCCAACCTGATGGTATGAATATCAATTTCTTCTTCCAGTAAAAAAATCCCTCGCTCCTTCCCTCTTCTATTCTCCACTCTGGCCTCATATCTCTCCTCACCCATCTATCACCTGCTCTTGGGTCCCCTCCTCCTTCCCTTTTTCCCAAGGTCCATTCTCTTCTTCTGTCAGTTTCCTTCTTTTCCAGCCCTTTACCTATCCCACCCACCTGGCTTCACCTATCACCTTCTAGCTATCCTTCTTCCCCTCCCCCCATCTTCTTTATTCTGGAATCTTCCCCATTCCTTTCCAATCTCGAAGAAGGGTCTTGGCCCAAAACGTTGACTGTTTGTTCATTTCCATGGATGCTGCCTGACCTGCTGAGTTTCTCCAGCATTTTGTGTAAGCAGAGGACCTGCCGTACCTTCTTTGAAATGACACTCATGTCCCGGGTCCAGGACAGATCTTCTGATATTTTCACCTTCTCTGAAGATGATTTCTTCACCCTCTCTCACACCTTTTCATTCTTAGTCATCCCTCACTGCCTTCCAAAAGAAGTGTTAAACCAAGCCCACCTCTGCCTGCCAAGGTGAGTGTGAACAACTTCCCTGTGTAACAACTGGGAAGAGTAAACTGCAAGGACTTCCCTGGGCCAATATTCCATCAAACAACCAATTTCACTAAACAAAGAACTCAGATAAACTGGCCATCCATATCATTTGTGACTGTAGGATACTGTTCCCACCTACGTCAGAGCCATTACACTTCAAAATTCTTTTACTTTATGAAACGCTTGGAGACATTTTAACATGATAAAGTGGAATGTAAATTCTAATCTGTGTACTGCAAATGACAAGTGTTCCTTCATCTAAATGTTCAGAGAATATCTCAGCTCATATATATATATATATATATATACTCTGTCTTCTCATCTGCTTCAAATTAAGTCTCTCCGAAACATGACAGTTCACCACCAGGAATAAGGCCAAAGAGACATTCAAAAGCAGTACAGCTCTTGAAAAGATGAAAGGCTGTGAACTGTGAGACTTATAATATCTGCTACTAGAGTGGTATGGTAGTATAATGGTTAACACAATGCTTTACAGTGCCAGTGATAAGCAATAGGGATTCAGTTCCCACTGCTGTCTGTAAAGGGTTTGTACATTATCCCTGTGACTGCTGGATTTCGTATGGGTGCGCCAGTTTCCCCCCACATTCCAAAGATATACGGGTTAGGATTAATAACTGGTGGGTATGCTATTTTGGTGCAGAAAGCAGGGTTACACTTGTGGGCTGAACCCAGCATATTTCGGACTGTGTTGGTCATTGACGCAAATGATGCATTTCATTGTGTGTTTCAATGTTTAGATGCAACAAATAAAACTGATCTTCCTCTCTGCTAGACGCAAAACACCATTCATATTGGTGTGTTTACCTGTGGCATTCTTAGTAGCATTTTTGCCTCTGAGTTGCCATGTTCTTCACATTAGACCTAATGACTGAGTGCAAAATCACACAAGGAACACAACGATCTAACCTGATGCTCCAGTATAGCAGTTACATCGCTCAGCTGCGGTTTGTAGGTGAGATGTTAGAAATGATTCATAGAGACATAGAGCATGGGAACAGGTCCTTTGGCTCAACTCGTCCATTCCAGACCTGTTGTCCAACAAACTAGTCTCATCTGCCTACATGCGGCTCATATCCATCTAAACCTTTTCTATCAATGTTGACCATAAGAGTAAAGAGTAGATTTAGGCTATAAAGACCATTATGTTTGCTCCACTATTCCACTATCTCTGATTATTATCCCTCTCAACCCCATTTTCCAGCCTGCTCCCCATAAACTTTGACATGCTTGCTAATCAAGAACCTACCAACCTCCGCTTGAATATCTCCAAAAACGTAGCCTCCACCACCGTTTGTGGTAATAAATTCAACAGATGACTACCCTCTGGTTGAAGAAGTTTCTCCTTATCTGTTTTCTAATGGGATGGCACTCTGTCTAAGGCTATGCCTTCTGATCCTACACTCTCCCACTATAGGAAACATCCTCTCCACATCCACACTATCTAGACCTTTCAATATTCAACAGGTTTCAATGAGATTTCCCCCCTCATTCTTCCAAAACCATGTATTTGATATGGTTTTTATACTATAATTGTCACATGTACCAAGATACAGTCTTGCATAATTCTTCATACAGATCAAATCAATTAGTTACACAGTACATTAAGCTAGAACAAGGTAAAACCATAACAATGCAGAATGAAGTGTAACAGCTACAGAGAAGGTGCAGTCCAGGTAAACAAAAAAGTGCAAGATCATAACAAGGTAGATTATGGCGTCAAAACGCCATGTTATCGTATAAGAGGTCAGTTCAGGAGTCTGATAATAGTGGGATTGAAGCTGTCCTTGAACCTGGTGGCATATGCTTTCAGGCTTTCGTATCTTCTGCCAAATGGGAGAGGAGAGAAGAGCAAATGCCAGGGATGGGTGAGGTATTAGATTATGTTGCTTGCTTTACTAAGGCAGCGAGAAGGATAGAGTCCATGGAGAGGAGATTAGTTCCTGTGATGTGCTGAGCTGTGCCCACAACACTCTGCAGTTTCTCATGGTTACGTACAGAGAAGTTGCCATACCGACCTGAGAGGACTTGGTGTGTATTGATCTCGATGACTTTTAAGTACCCTCAGTGGCCACCTTATCAGTGTGCCACTGAGTGTAATGTTTGTGGTCTTCTGCTGCTGTAGCCCATCCACATCCAGGTTCATCATATTGTGCTTTCAGAGATGCTCTTCTGTACACCACTGTTGTAATGCTTAGATACTTGAGTTCCTGTCAGCTTGAACCAGTCTGGCTATTCTCCTCTGACCTCTTCCATTAGTAAAGCATTTTTGCCCACAGAGCTACCATTCACTGTATGTTTTGTTTGTTTGCTTTTCTCACCATTATCTATAAACTCTAGAGACTGTTGAGTGTGAAAATTCCAGGAGATCAGCAGTTTCTGATATACTCAAGCCACCCAGTCTGGCAACAACAATCATTCCATAGTCAAAGTCATTTAGATCACATTTCATCCTCATTCTGATGTTTGGTCTGAACAGCAAGTGAAGCTCTTGACCACGTCTACGTGCATTTATGCATTGAGTTTCTGCCGCATGGTTAGTTGATTAGATATTTGCATTAACTGGCAAGTGTACAGGTGTTCCTATTAAAATGGCCACTGAGTGTATTGCTAATCTGCTTCCCTCAACCACTGTTTCTGGCAGCTCATTCCAAATACACACTGTGAAGAAACTTTCTGTGAAGAAACTTTCCCTGAACTTTTTCTAGATCTTGCAGCTCCAATCTTAAACCTGTACTCTTATTTTTTGCACCCCGTCCCTGGGAAAAAAATGCTATGTGCTTTCACCCTGTCTATGCACGTCACGTCAACAATTGCTGGAAAGTGCAGAAAGGTCAGTTATGTCATTGATGTGCAATACTAACTCCGCTCCTCTCCCTCCCTCTCTCTACTTCTCTCTCTCTACTCTCTCTCTCTAATCCCCTCTCTCTCCTCTCCTTCTCCCTCCAACTCTAACTCTAACTCTCCACGTCTCCATCTCTCAACTTCTCTATCTCTCTATTTCCCTATTTCTCTACCTCCCTAACTCTCTCTACTTCTCTCTTTATTTTCTCTTCTCCCTCTCTACCTCTATTTGCACAGAATGTTTAACATCTCAAACAGCCAAGAAGTAATTGACACAGAGCAAAAGGCATTTGTCAAAGAGCTGAATTTCAAAGAGATCCTCAAAGGTAGAAAGAGAGATGGAGAGGCAGGGTCATTTAGGAGGGAGATTTCAGAGACTTGCAGCTGAAACCATGGAGTGGTTAAATTCAGCATTCCAACCCTCCCTTCCCCACCTTCCCTGCAGCCTAACAAGCTTCTTTCCTTTTCATTTCGGATGAAGGGCCTTCCTCCCAAAATGTCAGCTTTGTTTCTCTTCCCACTGGCGTGGCCTGCCCTATGTGACTTTCCTATATTACAACAGTAACTACAGTATTGAAACTATCTTCATTGATTTTAATGCAGATGGGGATATACTGAGTAAAGAAAAGAACCAATAAAATTCACTTGTTCCTTTGATCCTTCACTCTGTCCGCAACAATCAGGATTTCCAGGTGGCAACCTATTTAAATTCCAATCCCCATTCCCATTCCAGCGTGTCAGTCCATGGCCTCCTCTATTGCCTCAATGAGGCTACTTTCAGCTTTGAGGAGCTTCACCTCATATTCTGCCTGTGTAACCACTAACCTGATGGCATGACATTGATTTTCTAACATCTGGTAATTTCTCCCCCCCACTTCCCTCTTCTCTCTTCTTCTATTCCCCACTCTGGCTCCCCTCTTATCTCTTCTCTTCTACTCACCAGCCTTTTACTTTCCTCAGGTGCCTCCATTTCCTTCACTTTCTCCCTCGGTCCACCCTCTATTCCTATTGTATTCCTTCATCTTCAGCCCTCTACCTCTTCTGCCAATCATCCCTCATCCCCTACCCACCTCCCATGCTCTCCCTCAGCTGGCTTTAACTACTGCCTGCCAGCTTGTACTCCTTCCGCTCAATGGGCCAAGTGGCCGACTTCTGCTTCTGCATCTTATTGTCTTACGGTCACTCTCCCCCACCTGCTTCCTCTGGCTTCTCCCCGTTTCCTTGCCGGTCTGATGAAGGGACTCAGCCAGAAATGTCAACTCTTTTTTTCCCTTTCCCTAGATGCTGCCTGATCTGCTGAGTTCATCCAATATTTTTATGTGTTACAGAAAATGGAAATATTGCCTTCTCTTTTACCTCGCTTCACCCCTACAGGGAAACTGAAAGACCAAGTAGCAGTAGCTCAATTAACTGAAGCAAATAGCCATCTTCTTACTGTGTGAGAATTTTAATATCAGCATTAGTCGAAGTCAACAGATATATGGCAGTCTATTTTGCCTCCCATGTGTGAAGCGATACTTCAAAGAACATTATGATGTTGAAACGTCGAATCAAAATGATAAATAAGGATGTTGTTTGGCTCATTTAATCCATGGCAACTGCTGGTGGAGCAATTCTGTCAGTGCCGTTACCGTTCCTTTCCTTTAGCACTACAAATGTCCTCTCCCAAGTGACTATCCAACTCTTTTTTGAAAATTCTGATTGGTTCAACTGCTCCTGCAGGCAGTGAATTCAGATTGTAACTATACACTATGTTTAAAGAATTCTCTCCTTTGTATTGTTCTTGGTCAGAATTAGAAATCTATACCTTTTGGTTCTTGTAGGCCATGAGCCAGAGGAGCAGAATGAGGCCATTCAGCCTATCGAGTCTGCTCTACCATTCTATCATGGCCGATTTATTTTCCACCTAACCACCTTCTCCTGCCTTCTCCCCATAACCTTTGACAGCCTTACTAATCAAGAACCAATCAACCACCACTTTAAATAAATCCAATGACTTGGCCTCGGTCTCGAGGGACTGTGTGTGGAGAAGACATCCCTGAAGAGAACCGTGAGACTCAAGAGACTGCAGATGCTATAAATTGGAGTAAAAAAACACACACTGCTGGTAGAGTTCAGCAAGTCCAGTGATATCTACGAAGGCAAAGGGACAGATAACTCTTTGGGACAATACCCTGCATCTAGATGTCATGACTGTGCTTGATGCAAGGTCAGACCAAAAGTGATGACTATCCCTTGGCTTCCACAGATGCTGCTTTATCTTCTGAGTTCCTCTCGCAGCTTGGTTTTGGATGCTGCACCTGTATCAATGCATATCTCTCTTCAACCGCACCTCAGTCATAAAACTTTGCTTCTTGCAGCTGTTGCAGCTGTTGTACAAACCAAGGCTTCCTCTCCAATGCAATGCCGACTATGTTTCCTGCTGGGATAGTTTTTTTTATCTATTGCACTACTATGGTTAACTGGTTTAGAATTGAATTTGCATGCCATAGTTATTTGTCCCTTTTTCTGGCACATATTGTACATTCAGTGGCCACGTTATCGGGTACGCCTGCTCACTAATGCAACTATCTGATCATGTGGCAGCAACTCAATGCATAAAAGCATGCATTCATGGTTGAGAGGTTCAGTCGCTGTTCAGGCCAAAAATCAGAAAGGAGGAAGAAACGTGATCAATGTGACTTTGATTGTGGAAAGATTGTTGGGTTTCAAAGGTTATGGCAGAAGGCAGGAGAAGGGAGTTGAGAGGGATAAAAGATCAGCCATGATGAATTAGCGAAACAGACTTAGTAGGCTGAATTCTGCTCCTATGTCTTATGATATTATGAAGGCATTGTGCTTACATCTCCTTGTTGATGTACAATCTCTCTCCTTCCTTCATGTACTCTTTTAAAACTAATTTTATTTGACCAAGTCTATCGTTAGCTGCCTTAATATCACTTCATGTGGCTCAGTGTTACATTTAGTTTGAATCTGTTCCTGCGAAATGCCTTGGGCATGTTGCTCTCTTAATGATGGCATTTTATTGCACGTTTGCTGTTTGTGATTTATGCAGCTGGGAGGTAGGATATAATGATTGTCTGGTTGGCAAACTATGGGCAGTAAGTGCAATAGCGGTCAGGGTAACGCTTTACAGTACCAGCAATCACATTTGGTGTTCAATTCCCATCACTATCTGTAAGGAGGTTGTACACTCTGTCTGTGACCACGATGACGAGATGAATTAATGTGGCAGTTAAATCGTGGCTACAATCAGATTAGTCTTTGTTTTTCTGTGGGTTGTCATTGGTAATGCGTAGGCACAAGATTTTTGCAGAGTTTTGCAGTAAATGTATGTATTGTACTGTACTGTCTTTGCAAAAATAAAAAAAATTCATGACGTGTGAGTGATGATGAACCCGATTCTGATATGTGTCTTGTTACGAGAATACACATAAAATTAAGATGTTTGCTGGCCTGGGCTAGCATCAGTGGCATCAGCAGTTGGTCTGCTACCTGCCCTCAGGGGAAGGAGAGATAAGGAACAATGGAGCAGCGTCTGGAGATGTGTAATGAAGGGATGTGGGAGGAAGAGCTGTCTGGAGCGGCTCCTCCCCTTTGAACCCTGAACTGTTTGAAGTGATGGACAGGCGATACCCCAGCAGGGGGATAAAAAGGGACAGGTTCGCTAAGACAGACACACACGCCACCCGAGGTAACGAGACCCTGGAAGCGGTGCGCCTCTCACGAGTGGTGAGAAGTACCGGACAACGCACAGGGTGGAAAGGTACGATCAGCGGGAACCCGGTGTGTGTCCGCCCTTGCCTGGGTGCCGGGTTCACTGCAGAGGATCGACCGCATCTGGAGGAGGGGTCACAGTCGGTGACCTCAGGTGACATCACCAAGGACCCGCCCAAAAGTTGCTCGTGAGCAATCTCGCTGGTCTGTGAGTGAAGCTGTGCTGAATGATGAGTTGTTCTCTCTGTCTCTCTTCCCCCACCTTGTCCATCGCCATGGCAACGATGACTGCGAACTGAACTTTGAGTCATTCTGAAATTGGTCATTTACCCCTAGACAACGATAGAGCTTGATTGATGCTGTTATCTTAATTCTGTGCACATGTGTGTTTATCATCACTGAACTGTTGCATTTATTATCCTTTCGATTACTGTGTTGCTTGTTTCCTTAATAAAACTTTCTTAGTTCTAGTACTCCAGACTCCAACTGAGTGATCCATTTCTGCTGGTTTGGCAACCCAGTTACGGGGTACGTAACAGTCTCTATTGTGAACTGAAAATGGGAAGGGGGCAGGGACAGGGGAATCATGGATGGGGAATGTGGAAAGGAAGTGGGGGGAGGGAGTGGGAAGCACCAGAGAGACATTCTGTAATGATCAATAAACCAATTGTTTGGAATCAAATGACCTAGCCTTGTGCCTCAGGGACGGGTGTGTCTACACCCATGCCAGATTTACAAAATCGCTCTCCGCTTCACATTGACAAATATCGTACTGCGCAAAAGTCTTATCATCTGAACTGCTATACATATGTGCCTGAGACTTTTACACAGTACTGTATGATCTTATGATCACAACAGATTTATAAGCGGTTCCTGTTTAGAAGTTTTAAAGCAAGCTAAACTCAATGGAGTGGACACTGTCAGAGTGGCTGTCATGTGGGGTAAATGCTGAGGCTTTGTCTTGAGAAGCTTCAGAGAGGGGGGGTGGGACGAGCTCACCTGGACATCTTGGTCAGCATGGACAAATTGGGCCAAAGGGTCTGCTTCTGAGCTGTATACCTCTATGACTTTTGACCCAGCCAGTATTATTTTCTCCTGAAGGGCTCAAGGGCCATTAAGGTCGGACAATAAATGCTGATGCAGTCAACATCCAGCAGGAAAACAAATCAAAACAGTCAATTTAAACAAATATGTGCCCATGGTAAAGAAGACAAAATTGACTGTATTGTCATATTTCTACAATGAAACTAGTAAACTGAAGACAAAAGAAATGATATGAGAGAATCCACTGCAGTAACCTAATTTTTTAGGAAACCTTTCCAATAAAACAGTTCAGATGATATATTGAGGTATTATGGGTAGAAAATGTTTTAATGCCTCAATTAAACTTTAAGTAATGAATGGTGGCTGAATACTTACATTTTGAATACTTTGCCAGTTGTGGGTGATAACGATTCTCTTGCCTCAGGGAGATTTTAAAGCTCTGAGTCAATAATAAACAGGCCCTGTAAGGATTGTATTCAACTAGCCTTTGTGGGTTATCACATTTGTGCCAGGTCATTCTACGAGAAGTGATTTTTTTCATGAGAATGGGAACCAGGAGTCAATTGTTCGGCCTCTTGTGTCTGCTCTGTCTTTCACTGAGTTTGTGGATCAGTTTCTCCTCAGCAAACTTTACCCTACTAACCCCATATCCTTCCTATGGGGTGGTGGGGGGAGCAGCTCAGCCTTGGAATAGAAGGACTAACCATTAGAACAGAAATTAGCAAGAATTTCTTTAGCCAGAGGGTGGTGAAATTGTGGAATTCATTGCCACAGAGGTCTGTGGAGGCCAAATCATTGGGTATATTTAAAGTGAAGGTTGATTAGTAAAGGCATCAAAGGTTATGGGGAGAAGGCAGGAGAAAGGGGTTGAGCTGACAAATAATAAATCAGCTATGATTAAATGGCAAAGCAGACTCGATGGGCCGAATGGCCTAATTCTGCTCCAATTTCTTGTAGTCTTACGATTTTCTCCTCCACATTGTGCTGGCACTGCTTCACAATGCCAGAGTCCCAGCTTCAACCCTGATCTTAGGGGCTGCTACGTAGATCTTGCAAGGTCTATTTATGACTTCACAGGTTTCCTCCCCCACAT
Organism: Mobula hypostoma; assembly: GCF_963921235.1. NCBI lineage: Eukaryota > Metazoa > Chordata > Chondrichthyes > Myliobatiformes > Myliobatidae > Mobula > Mobula hypostoma. The sequence continues at coordinate 183,621,735 of NC_086101.1, read as the reverse complement.
CCTGAAGGTATGTGTATTTGTAGGCGTATTGCCCTTAGAGTATGGGTAGGATCGGGAAGGGGATTAAAAGAATGGGATGAATGTAGGATTAGTGTAAGTGGGTGGTTAGTGGTTGATGCAGATTCATGGGCTGAAGACCATAAGGCCTTAAGGCTATAACTTCTGATGCCCTTACTAATCAAGAGCATATCAACCTCTGCTTTAAAAATATACAATGACAGCATCCTCAGCAATCTGTAGCAATGAAATGCACACATTCACCACGTTTTGGCTGAAGAAATCCCTTCTCATCTGTGTTCTAACTGGATGCCCCTCTGTTCTGAGGCAGTGCCCCCTGGATCTAGACTCCTCTAGTATAGGAAAAGTTCTCTCTATGCCAACACTTATCTAGGCCTTTCAATATTTGATAGGTTTCAATGAGATCCTCCTTCATTCTTCTAAACTCCAAAGAGTACAGGGCCAGAACCAACAAATGTTCCTCATATGCTAACTCTTTCTTTCCCGGAATCATTCTCGTGAACCTCCTCAGTACCCTCTCCAACACCAGCACATCTTTCCTCAGATACCTTTTCAGTGAGGAAATTTCTTGAATGGCCAACCCTTAATCTTGGTTGTGACCCCCTTGGTCTGGGGGGGGTCTACACTGTCAGGCCACAAGAACTTTCCCAGGTGCCACTTAACAGGCAAGAACTCAGTGTGAAAGTAGTATTTATTTGAGGTAATAGTGGGATATTTGATACAACATTTTTGACAAAGCAGTGGTAGATTGAGAACTGACAAATAATTCATGTTTGAAATTTCAGATTTAATTTTTAATTCTACTTTGGGATTTTTGTTTAAGTGCTTGGCAAAGTCAGTTGCTCTGGGTCATTCAAAATAAAATTTACTCAAGGGGTATCTCATGTTTCCATTTCTACAAAGCCCAATTGGATTGTAATCGGTAACAGTTTCGGACCATTTTGCATTGATTAGTTCTTCAGGAGCATCTTAATTTCTTCCAAGTCATCACCAGCACTTTTCTCTTTCACCTTCCTCCTGCCTGCGCAATTTCCATTCCAGATTTATTCACACCTGCCAGGGTATTGACCACTGCATCTCACTGACAGTGGAATGAGTCAATTAGATCTACGAGCATTCTGAAACACATGCAGTCTCCTTAGAGGAAAATGAATGATAACTTTAAATCTACATGGTCGGCATTTATTGCCAGCATGGAATTCCATCAGTGAAATGAAACTCAGCTTCTAATGAGACCTTTGGGCTTTATCTGTGAATACAAAATGCCTTCAAATCTTCGATATAGGAATTCTGTTGCCTTATACTGTAATACACAACTAAAGAAAAAGGTAAAATGGAAAATATTCATAAAAATTAGACTTGTGATATTGCTGCATCCTCAAGCACCATCCACACTATTCATCATAAACGGGACTTCCCGGTGGCCAAACCCATTCTGATTCCCATTCCCATTCCCATTCCAACACGTCAATCCATGGCCTCCTCTTGTGCCAAGATGAGGCCGCTCTCAAGATGGAGGAGCAACACCATATATTGTGCCTGGGTAGCCTCCAATCTGATGGCATGAATATCGATTTCTCCCTCCAGTGAACAAGTTCCCCTCCCCACTTCCTGTATCCCCCCACCCTGACCCTTCACTTCTTCTCACCTGTCTATTACTTCCCCCTGTCTCCCATCCTCCCCCAGTTTCTTCAATGGCCCACTATCCTATCATATCAGATTCTTTCTTCCCCAGCCTTTGACCTTTCCCACCCACCTGGCTTCACTTGCCACCATCCAGTTAGCCTCTTTTCCCTACCCCTCCCACCATTTTATTCTGACAACTTCCCCCTTCCTTCTCAGTCCTGAAGAAGGGTCTCGTCCAAAATGTTGGCTGTTTATTCTTTTCCCTAGATGCTGCCTAACCTGCTAAGTTCCTCCAGTGTTCTGTGTTTGTCACTTAACTGCTGCTGTTTCTTTTTCCTGCACTACATTTAGTTCATATTTATTATGGTTTGCCACATATCCTAATGTTCTTTCATTCTGGAGGAAATTTATAATATTTAGTTGTTGAAAGCAAGTACCAGCTGCACTAAGGTTATTTTCTGTTTCACACGGATAAGGATTTCAGTATTTAGTTCGCAAATTTATTTTCATTCCTTGCAGCCGATACAAGAAATTTTTTGTAGATTTCAGAAAGAATGCCTACAAGAAGATAAATCTCAGGGTAGTATATGCTGACATAAACGTATTTTGATAATAAATTTAGATTGAACTTCAAATAAACCACTAGCTCGTTATAGCTACACTATGACCACTGGACTCTCTGACGGTGGTGTCTGAAAAGAGGATGCTGTCCAAGTTGCATGCCATCTTGGTCAATGTCTCCCATCCACTACATAATCTACTGGGTGGGCACAGGAGTACATTCAGCCAGAGACTCATTCCACCGAGATGCAACACAGCATCATAGGAAGTCATTCCTGCCTGTGGCCATCAAACTTTACAACTCCTCCCTTGGAGGGGCAGACACCCTGATCTGATAGGCTGGTCCTGGACTTATTTCCTGGCATAATTTACATATTACTATTTAACTATTTAGGGTTTTATTACTATTTAATTATTTATGGTGCGACTGTAACGAAAACCAATTTCCCCCGGGATCAATAAAGTATGACTATGACTATTTAATCACTTCGCACTCCGACATCTTTTTGTCCTAAGAGTGTCCTTTCTCATAAAAAATAGTGTCTATTTTGTGTTTGATGTATGTTTTTCTTATGAACGCTGCTTATCTGATACTCTGTGGCTATGCTGCTGCAGCAGGTGCACTCTCCCCATGACCGTGTGGATTTCCTCTGGGTGCTCTGGTTTCCTCCCACATGTGTATAAGATGATGAGAGGCATTGATCGTGTGAATAGTCAGAGGCTTTTCCCCAGGGCTGAAATAGCTAGCACCAGAGGACACAGTTTTAAGGTGCTTGGAAGTAGGTACAGAGGGGAAGGCAGGGGTAAGTTTTTTATGCAGAGAGTGGTGAGTGCGTGGAATGGGCTGCCAGCGACGGTGGTGGAGGTGGTTACGATAGGGTTTTTTAAGAGACTGTTGGATAGGTATATGGAGTCAGAAAAATAGAGGGCTATAGGTAACCCTAGGTAATTTCTCAGATAAGGACATGTTCAGCTCAGCTTTGTGGGCTGAAGGGCCTGTATTGTGCTGTAGGTTTTCTTTTGTTTCTATGTTTCTATTCCAATGGCATACAGTTTAGGGTTAGTGAGATGTGGGCATGCTATGTTGGCGTTAGAAACATGGCGACACTTGTGGGCTGCTCCTAGTACAGCCTTCGTTGATTTGATTTGATGGAAATGGCACATTTCACTCTCTGTTTTGATGAACATTAACAAATAAAGCTAATCATATCTTAAGTAAGTTTTTCATTGCACTTCCACACACATGTGCTAGCATATATGACAAAAACTGGACTTTGATTTTGCTCCACCTTGCTGCTGCATGACTTGTGTTTAGTAAGTTGGGTATTCTTCCATAAACTTTCAGTTGTCTGAGAGTTTCAGCTGTGTATTTTTGGAATTGAGGACTGAATCAGGCAAGGCAAAAGGAACAGGGATATTTAGGACCTCCATGAATTGTGAAGCCAACACCTCACATCCATAACCAATGAGATTACAAAATAAAGAAAGGAAATGAAATCTAGATCATGTTGGAAGGAACAACAAGGATCTCCAGTGATGGACTTGATTCTAGAACAGATCAAATAGCTAAACAAAAAACAGAAGTTCAAAGACCGGGTCATACATAGAGTTGTAGAGACATACCACGTGGGAACAGGCCTTTGACCCAACTCATCCACACCAACTATGTTGTCCAGCAAGCTAATCTCTTCTGCGCACTTTTGATCCATAGATTTCTAATCCTCTCCTATCTGTCCTCTTATCTAGATCACTTTGAAACATTGCCAATGTGCCCACCACAACCACTATTTCTGGCAGCTCATTCCAAATTCATGAAGAAGCTGCCCCTGATGTCCCTTTTAAATTTCTTGCCTCTGATCTTAGCATTCCGTCCCAGGGGAAGAGACTATGTGCTTTCACCATGTCAATGCTTCTCATGAACCTCTATGCCTCTGTCAGGTTGATCCTCAATCCCCTGCTCTACATTGCAGGGAATGAACTCCAAATTGACTTAACCTCTCCTTTTAACTCAGGCCCCCTAAGTCCAGGTCAGATCCTGGTAAATCTTTGTCGATCTCTTCCCAATCTAATAGTCAAACAATCTAGCTGAGAATTTGCCGCACCTTTTCCATGTTTTGCCAACCATCATAGAGCTTCAGAGGGTTTAACAATGAGGAAACATGGCTATAGATGAGTGAGTCCGTGAGAGAGTGTGGTGAGCTGTGTGTGAGTTTGTGAGAGGAAGTTGTGAGCTTTGTGTGTGTGCTTGTGGGAGAATGGTGAGCTCTCTGTGGGAGTCCGTGAGAGGAAGTTGTGAGGTCTGTGTCTGTGAGCAAGGGTGTAAGTCTGTGACAGAGTGGTGAGCTGTGTGTGTTTTAAGGTTGGCATTGTGAGCTTCAGGTCAAGACTGTTACCTTGAATAGGTCTTTGAATTTCTTCCTAAACTGTAACTGAATGCATGGGTGATTCTCCAAAAGTGACTATTTTGATTGTCCTCTTAACTACAATCCTCTGGGTCTGAGCATCGTGCTGATGTCCTTGGTACCATGCACATGCCCTCTACTTTTCACCCCATCGACAGGGACCTGCTTCTCTCTGACACCTCAGCATCTCCCTACCTCACAGCACATGTCTGAAGATTGCGGGCTGGAGTTTAGGCACCAATTCAAACAAGAGTGGGTCAGCAGGTGTGCATCAGAGGGATGCCAATCGTTGATAAAAGTTCAAAGATTAGCTTTATTTGTCACATGTACATCAAAATATACAGTGAAATGTGTCATCTGTGTCAATGACCAATACAGTCCGAGGATGTGCTAGGGGCAGCCAGCAAGAGTCACCATGCTTCTGGCGCTAACATAACATGCCACAACTTGCTGTAATACCTGCACATCCTTGGAATATACACCCATTCAGCCACTTTATTGGGTACATCTGTACACCTGCTTATTAAACCTTTTTTGTTAACTCAAATAACCATGTGCTTAAATGGTGCTGTGCAAAAGAGCAAGAAATGCACAACATACAGGTGTCTCCCGCTTTTCAAACGTTTGCTTTACGACACCTCGCTGTTACGAAAGACCTACATTAGTTACCTGTTTTCGCTAACAGAAGGTGTTTTCACTGTTACGATAAAAGGCAGCGCGCCCTGAGCAGCCAAGCTCCTCCTCCAGAACTGCATCCTAGCCGGCATTGCTTAAACACATGCCTGTGAACATCTGTGCTTTATGACGATTTATTTTGAGCATCCATTTGCAAGATGAGTTCTAAGGTATTGGAAAAGCCTAAAAGAGCTCGTAAGGGTGTTATACCTAGCGTAAAACTAGACATAAATAAGCGTTTCGATCGTTGTGAACGAAGTAAGGACAAAGTGAGTTTGGCTTGTTGAGGTTGACGAAGATGATGTTGAAGAGATTTTGGCATCCCATGACCAAGAACTGACAGATGAAGAGCTGATGCAATTGGAAGAGGAAAGGATAACAATCGAAACTGAATGCAGTAGCGAATGGACCGAAAGTGAAGTCATCTAGGAACTGAACGTGAAGCAGCTGCGCGAGATTTTCACTGCAATGATTGCAGAAAAGTATGACTTTAATTTTGAAAGGGTATGTAGGTTTAGGGAATATTTGCAGGATGATTTGAGTGCTTAATAGGAACTGCATGATAGAAAAATGCGCGAGCTAAGCAATCAAGCATACTGTCATTTCTCAAGCCTTCCACATCAGCCACAGCAGACAATGAATCTCGACCTTCGACATCCAGACAGGCAGACAGAGAAGAAGACTACCTGCCTGCCCTGATGGAAATAGATGACGATGAGATGACACCTCAATATCCCATCACCACAGTCTCCGGGCCGCGGACCGATACATTGCCGCGAAGCATGCAGTGATGCAGCGGTAGCTGGGACGCACTCAGCACATCTTTAAGGAAAAAAGCCGAAATAAACAAGTTAATTAATTAGGTGCCGCCCGGCACGTAAATGTTGGCCCAGATCAGAGGCGATTGCCGATTGCGTTGCCTCTGATCTAGGCCGATATTTACGTGCTGGGTGGCACCTAATTAATTAGCTTGTTTATTTCGGCTTTTTTCTTAAAGATGTGCTGGGTGCATCCCGGCTACTGCTGCACCCCTGCATGCTTCGCGGATCGGTATCGGTCTGCGGCCTGGAGGTTGGGGACCACTGCACCACCCCAACCTCCGACGACTCAGCCTAACAAACCATCGAATGTCTTGACATCGTGTGCTCGATGTCTTCCCAATTCCAGTAAGTGATACTACACTGTACATACATTATTTCTACTTTATATAGGCTGTGTATTTTTATGTGTTATTTGGTATGATTTGGCAGCTTCATAATTTAAAGGTTACTGGAGAGAGTGTTTCTGCCAAGAGCACTTGCGCTGTGTTTCTGCTGGGAGCACTTGGGTGAGAATTTCACTACGGTAGACAGTGCAGTAATGATTGTAGAAAAGTGTTTCTACTTTATATAGGCTGTGTATTTATCATATCATTCCTGCTTTTACTATATGTTACTGATTTCAGGTTTTATGTGTTATTGGCATGATTTGGTAGGTTATTTTTTGGGTCTGCAAATGCTCACAAATTTTTCCCATATAAATAAATAGTAATTGTTTCTTCACTTTACGACATTCCGGCTTAGAACTGTTTCATAGGAACGCTGTACCTTCGGACGGTGGGGGAAATCTGTATCGATATTGAAGTGGATGGGCTATAACAGCAGAATACCACACTGGATTCCTGTCCTGTACTAAAAAAGTAGCCAGTGAGTGTATTTGAGACGAAACCCACATGGTCTTGGGGAGGATGTACAAACTCCTTACATACAGCAGCGGGAATTGAACCCAAATCACGAGCGCAGTAAAGCATTATGCTAACTGTTACGCTACCACACCACCCTTGTGAATCTTGTGTTGATAAGGTAAGGGAAGCATTGGAAAGATTTCAATTCAATACCAGATACAACGTGAGTTATTGCACAATGCAAGATTCTTGCTTCTCTTTAGGAGTGATGTAGTTTCCAGGCAGAAGTATTTGAACAAAGCACTAACTCATGCAGTGAAAAGAAGGCTCAGTGATATTTCTGTTTTCTGCTTCAAAGGCATTAACTTTGTAATCACTGTTAACCACAGTAAATCTACACTGAATGGCCACTTTATTAGGTACACCTGCATGTTAATGCTAATAATGCAGCAACTCAATGCATAAAAGCATGCAGACATGGTCAAGAGGTTTGATTGTTGTTCAGATAGGGGAAGGAATGTGATCTAAGTGACCTTGATCGTGGAATGATTGTTAGAGTGCTAGACGGGCTTAGGTTAGATTAGATTATGAGGACACGCAGTCCTCTTTTATTGTCATTTAGTAATGCATGCATTAAGAAATGATACAATGTTCCTCCAGAAAGGTATCACAGAAACACAAGACAAACCAAGACTAAAAAAACTGACAAAAAACACATAATTATAACATATAGTTACAACAGTGCAAAGCAATACCGTAATTTGATGAAGAACAGACCATGGGCACGGTAAATAAAGTCTCAAAGTCTCTCGAAAGTCCCATAATCTCACGCAGATGGTAGAAGGAAGAAAACCTCTCCCTGCCAAGAGCTTCCAGCGCCGCAAACTTGCCGATGCAGCACCCTGGAAGCACAGCCGACTCTTGAGTCCATCCGAAAATATCGAGCCTCCGACCAGCCCTCCGACACCAAGCACCGAGCACCATCTCTGCCCAGCGCTTCAACCCTGGCCCTGGCAACAGGCAATAGGCAAAGCTGAGGGTTTGGGGCCTTCCCCTCCGGAGATTCTCAATCACACAGTAGCAGCGGCAGCGAAACAGGCATTTCAGGAGTTTCTCCAGATGTTCCTCCGTGCTTCTCACATCCGTTTCCATCAAATCAGGATTGTGCACGGTACCTATTTAACAAATACGATATCATTTCGGAGCGGTCGCGCACTTGGTTGAGTTTGAGTATCTCAGAAACTGCTTATCTCTTGGGATTTTCAAACACTAGAGTTTACAGAGAATGGTGTAAAAAACAAAAACAAAATCCAGTGCATAGCAGTTCTGTGGGTGAAAATACCTTGTAAGTGAGAGAGGATGCAGGAGAATGGCCAGACTGGAGTGATCTGACAGTAGCTGAAACAACCACCCATTACAACAGTGGTGTGCAGAAGAGCATCTCTGAACACACCACATGTCGAACTTTGAAATGGACAGGCTACAGCAGAACACAAATAAACACTCTGTGTCCACTTTATTAGGTACAGGAGTATAGAAAAGCTTTTCTTAAATTTAATATTCCAAAACTTTGAGATTCTATCCTTTATCCACAATGAATAGATTAGCATTTTAACAATAGGTTTCCTTCTAATAAACAGCAAAACCATTTATTCTCTACTTTCTAATTTTATTCTTTACTCATCTGCCTTTTAAATTCAGCCGTGTCTTCTTTCTTTCCTAATTGCCGATATGGATTAGGCCTATTCTGCTTGTTCATCATCTTTTATTTTTCTTCTGTTCTGCTAGCTCCAGTTATTATCCTTTTACTTCACAGCAGTGTGCATTTTAATTGACTTTCCTTGGATTTCTCTAAACACTTTCATATCTCTGTAGTGCTGCCTTTCACTGTTCTCTTCACATTAATCTTCCATTAAAGGCTGCACAGCTTTTGGTCTGTCAATATGTCAAATTCCATGTTAGTTAAAGTTGCGATTACTTCACACAATTATTCCCAGAACTCCAGGGTGCCAGATACTTACCCCTGAAGCCCCAAATCCAACTGGCTCTCTGACATCTTACTGAAATCCGCATTCCCGTTAAAAATCGATCTTCGGTTTCGTGAATAAATTAACTTGCTCACCTCCAGACTGAACCTTGCTTTACCTGTGTTATTGCTGCATAATTGAAATTGTCCGTGACCGCTGCTCTACATGTTTACACCTGTCCAAACAGTTCAGTGTCAGGCTGCTCACTCTGACACCTCCGGTCAATATCACTCCCTTAGAACAACATTCACACCCTTATGTCTCTTGAGTTTTGCCCAAACTGATTCTGACACTTTTTCTTGCAGAGATAGGGCTTGATTCTAGTGCAGTTCAGGTATAACAGAAGGATGCCTTTGTACCTCATTAATTCCTGTGGCATCATGCCTGCTCCACGTTTACAGTGCACACTCAATTCCTTGGAGTTTACTGCGCTGAACTAGTCTGTGTTGAGTCATCTACTAGAACTGTTTCAGCATCAATTCTTTCCCTGATCACACAGAAGGAAGTCATTTGGCCCAGTGTTAGCATTCATTTCGAGAGGACTGGAATATAAACACAAGAATGTAACACTGAGGCTTTATGAAACACTAGTGAGACCTCACTTGGAGTATTGTGAGCACTTTTGGGCCCCTGATGTAAGAAAGGATGTGTTGACCTTGGAGAGGGTTCAAAGGAGGTTCATGAAGATGATTTTGGGATCGAAAGGATTATCATATGAAGAGCATTTGAAGGCTCTGGGCCTGTACTCACTGGAATTCAGAAGAATGGGGGGGGATCTCATTGTAACTTATTGAATGTTGAGAGACCTTGATAGAGTGGATGTGCAGAGGCCACAGGTCACAGCCTTAGGATAGAGTGTGTCCTTTTAGAATGGAAATGAGGAGTAATTTCCAGATATCCCACCCTGCAAAAACTTATTTCAGGGAGGTAGCACCACCAATTTGCGAGAGACTCCGGAACTTCCGGGAGAGGTGGGATGTTTGCAGTAGAGTAGCTCCTTAGCAGCTAGCTAGCTAGTTTAAATAATGTTAGCTATGCTAATGAACGAATGGCACCTGTTAAACTCACCTCAACATGTCTTTTATATTTTAACCCACCATGGGCAACAAAAAAGTCACTGTTGAGAAACACTGTCATTATTTTTGACCTCTATTAGGCAGGGGTACATTTTAGTGTAGTCTGGGGTGACGTACGTTTTATATTTTTTGCTTTTGAAACACTCTGCCATGGCATGCTCTCTCTCTCTTGCTCGCTCTCGCTCGTTCGTTCTGAAAAAAAATCGATTTCCGAGATACCATATATAATTTGCGGGCATCAGGGAGCCACTATCAATATGTAGGAGTCTCCCGGAACTTCCAGGAGAGGTGGGATGTCTGAAATTCCTTAGCCAGAGAGTGGTGAATCTGCAGGATTGGTTGTCAAAGGCAGCTGTGGAGGCCAAGTTATTGGGTATATTTAAGGCAGAGTTTGATTGATTCTTGATTGGTCAGGGCATGAACAGATAAGGGGAGAAGGTGAGAGATTTGAGCTGAGAGGGAAATGGATCCCATATCTTATGGTATGGCAGCTCAAGGAGCATTCATTGCCATTCATGTTCTCCTATTAATATTCCCTGTAACCAATTCTCCCTGTATTCCCATCAATTGGCCATATGCAGGCAAACGGTACTAATCAGCATTTTTCAGACATTCAATGTGGTCAGCATGGACAAGTTGGGCCAAAGGGCCTCTTTCTGTGCTGCATAACCCCATGACTCCACGACTCTAATCCCTGCCAGCTCCTACCACGAGGAGCAGTTTACAGCGGCCATTTCACTGCACGCTTTTGGAAACTGTAATCTAGGCCTCTCAAATATGGAAAAATCTGGAAGGAGTGCACGTGGAGAGCAAAAGCTGTTTCTAAAACGTTGAGTGTGAGTCTTCAGGTTCTTGAACCTCCTCTCTGATGATAATAATAAGAGGAAGGCATGTCCTAGATGGTAAGGGTTGTTAGTGATGGATGCCACCTTCTTGAGGCATTACCTTTGTAAAATCTCCTCGAAAGTGGGTTGAGCAGCGTTTGTAAGAAGAAAAAAATTGTTGACAGCAACACACATAAAATGGTGGAGGAGCTCAGCAGGTCAGGCAGCATCTATGGAAATGAAGAAAAAAGTTGATCTTTCAGGCCAAGACCATTCTCCAGAACTGGAAAGAAGGGAGAAAATGCCAGAGTAAAAAGGTGGGGGGAGGAGAAGGTTTTTGCGTCAAGATCCTGATGCAGGATTTCGAGCCAAATCCTCTACTATTCCTTTGCCTCCCCATGGATGCAGCTTGACTCATTGAGTTCCTCCAGCGGATGTTGTGTCACTTAACATCCTGGTGAATCTCCTCTGTAATCCCTCCAGTGCAGCTGCCTCCTTCCTATGGTGTGGCACTCAAAACTGCATTCATCTTGAAGTGCAGTCGTACCAGTGTTTTGTAAAGTGGCGACATTACGTTTCAACAGTGGAGCAGTGGTTAGTGCAATGCTTTACAGTGGCCGCAATTACTGACTGAGTTTCAATTCCTGCTGCTGCCTGTAAGGAACTTGTACGTTTTCCCCGCGACCTTGTGGGTTTCATTTGCATGGTCCAATTTCCCCACACATTGCAAAGTCATACCAAGTAGTAAGTTGTGGCATGCTATGTTGGCGACATTTGCGGGGTTCCTTGGACTGTGTTAGTGATTAACGCAAAATGACGCATTCCACTGCACGCTTTGATGTGCATGTGACAAATAAAGCTAATCTTTAGCTTTTATATCCTATATCCCAAACTATGAAGGCAAGAATGTCATGTGCCTTCTCTACCACAGAGGTGAGTTGTTTAGCAGCTGGAAGGAGAAGAAATGCCTTTACTCAGAGGACTGTGAAACTTTTAAATATCTATTTTTGTGTGGTGTAGATGTTCAGTCACTGAGTATATATGAGACTAAATCAATCGATTTTTTGTTACACTGAGGGAACTGCAGGGATTACAAAGGGAAGCTAACTTACAGCAGAAGATCATCCTTGATCGGATTTAGTTGTGGAGCGGATCTTCCTGCTCCGTTCATATTCCTTATCCGATTTACCTCAAATTTTCATTGTGGTTGCTGCCTCTGGATTGGCACTGCTGATTGGGTGATGACAAGCCTCCCTCCAGGCGGGACCACAATGGATTTTGTCAGATTTGTTAACTGAGCTTTTTTGTCCACCCTCATAATGGAGTAGGAAAGAGCAAATCTCAGCTGCGGGGTAAGCACATCAAACATAGGAAAGTACAACACAGGACCAGGCGTTTTAGCCCACCATGTTGTGCCAAACTAATTTAACTAGTAATTAAAAGCGAAGTAAATTAATCTCTTCTGCCTACTCAATGTCCATATATATCCATTCTCTGCATGTTAATTTGCCTATCTCAAGATTCAAGTTTATTTATTAATCTTGATTGAGAAGATGGCAGAGCGCCTGCGCGTTCACAGCCCTCCGGTGAAAAATGATATCGTATCTGTTAAATAGGGGCCGTGGACAATTCTGATTTGATGGAGAATGGACGTGAAAGCAAGAGGAACATCTGGAGAAATTTCTGAAATGCTCGTTCGCTGCTGTCGTTACTGCGTGGCCGGGAATCTTTCAGAGGGTAGGCCTCAAAATCCCCGGCCTTGCCTGCTGTTGGCGACCAAGAAGGAGGTCGAATCGTTCAGACAGAGATGGTGCTCAGAACTCGGTGTCGGAGAGCTGATCAGAGCTCGAAGTTTTCGGATGACTCAGAGTCGGATTGTGGTCAGCATGGCAGGGAGAGTTTTTCTTCCTTCTCCCGTCTGTGTGAGATGTGGGACATTTGAGAGACTTTGAACTTTTTACTGTGCCATGGACTGTTCTTCATCAAGTTATAGTATTGTTGCACTGTTGTAACTATATGTTATAATTATGTGGTTTTGTCAGTTTTTTCAATCTTAGTCTGTCCTGTGTTTTGTGATATCACACCGGAGGAAATATTGTATCATTTCTTAATGCATGCATTACTAAATGACATTAAAAGAGGACTACATGTCTTCATAATCTAATCCATCAGTGGAACATGTCATTTGTGTTAACAACCAAAGATGTTCTGAGGGCAGCCCTTAAGTATCGCCAATATAGCATGCTCACAATGCTTAAATGATTTGTACCTCTTGTACCTGCCTCCTCCACCATCCTCCCAACGTATTCCAGGCATCCGCCACTCTCTGGGTGAAAAGGAGAAAGGAAATCTAAAAGTAACTCAAGGGAGTATATAATATAAAAAGATTTTCAGTAGTTTTAATAAGATTAGATCTTATATGGTGAATAGTAAGGCCTGTGGGAGAGTTATGGAACTTGGGAGTGCAAGTGTGTAGTATGCTGAAAATGGCCTCACAGGGCGCTGAAGAAGGTGCCTGGCACTTTGGCCTTCATCAGTCAGGACGCTGAGTAAAGAAGCTGGGAAGTGAGGTAGCAGTTAGATAAGACTGGTGAGGCTGCAATTGAGAATTGTGTATAGTTTTGGTCATCCTGTTATGGGAAGGATGTTGTTAAACTGGAAAGAGTGCTGAAAAGGTTTATCAGGATCTCGCCTGGCCTTGGGTTCCTGAGTTACAAGGAGAGGTGGTGTAGACTAGGACTTTAATCCCTGGAATGTAGAGGATTGAGAGGTAACCTGGTAGAGGTACATAAGATCATGAAGGGCACAGACAGGATGAAACTATTGAAAATCATTCGGTCTCTGCTCTGTAGATGTATTGTCAATGCTTTTCTCCTGGCTGGGGCCCCTCGAACCACAAATCAGTCCCAAAATAAGATATTGGTCACTGAAATTTGGGTTGAGAAGAGCACAGGTTTAGTATTAAGGGTGAAAGATTTAAAGGTGACACCAAGGACACCTGCTTCACACAAAGGGTTGTCATTATTTGGAATGAACTGCTAGAAATAGCAGTTTAGGCAGCCACAATAATAAAATTTAAAAGGCATCTATACAAGAACATGGATAGGAGAAGACTATTGGCCAAATACAGGTAGATGGGAGTAGTTCACCAGGGTGCGCAGTTGGTATGGACCAGTTTGACCCAAGGGCCTGTTCCCATGTTGTCTGCTTCTGACTCTAAATCTGCCTCTTATTCTTCTAAAATGCAAAAAAAAAACATAAACTATGAGTGAACAGTTAGTCTAACCTTAACCAGAAATGAATCAAATAAACTTAAAACCATAAAACAATAAGACATGGGTCCAGATTTAGGCCATTTGATCCATTTGACCAACATTTTCAAAAGAATGTTAACACCATTGCAGCAATAATGAAACCAAAACACTACAAGGCATGGCTTTCATTTCTTGAATAGATGACCAAAATTATAGGAAAGTTTCTAAGGAAAGGCCGGATGATTTCTCACAAATAATTGGTCAGTGAGGGATGATTACCCAAAACAAAATCATGTGCAAAAAAGCAGCCACTTATAATAGTGCATTCGCCCAACATAGCCTCAGAGGGGACTTTATTATTATTGCGTATATACATTCATGATCTTCTGCTGCAGTAGCCCATCCACTTCAAATTTCAACACGTTGTGTGTTCAGGGATGCAGTTCTGCACCACCACCGTTGTAATGTGTGGTTACTTGAGTTACTGTCACCTTCCTGTCAGCTGGGATCAGTCTTGGCTCTCTCCTCTGACCTCTCGTAATAACAAAACCACAAGGTTCTCATTAGATTTTTTGGGGGGGGGGTTGCATCATTCTCTGTAAATTCTAGAGACTGTTATGTGTGAAAATCCCAGGAGATCAGCAGTTTCTGAGATACTCAAACTACCCCGTATGGCACAAAACAATCATTCCATAGTCAAATTCACTTAGTTCACATTTCTTTCCATTTCTGATGTTTGGTCTGAATAACAACTGAACCTCTTGTCCATTTCTGCATGATTTATGCATAGAGTTGCTGCCACATAATTGTCTGATTAGATATTTGCATTATCAAGTAGGTGCACAGGTGTACCTAAAAGAGCGGTCTCCGAATATATTTGACTCCCCAGGCCTGCCCCAGTATTCAATATGAACATGTCTGATCAGCCCAGCCCCAGGCCTTTTCGCAGGCCATAGCTCTTAACTCCCAGATCTTTCAATGATTTATCTATTTTTTCTTTGAAAACCACCACACATCACATCTCGGCAACCCTCCAGGCAAGAAAATTCCAGAGACTCACCACCCACTGTGTGAAGTCTCTGCACTCCTCTGTTTGATGTGACTGCCCCCTAGTCTCATAACTCTACTGTCTCCTGGAAACAATGATGTTTTTATATCAGTTACAGGGCAATATGTTGAATGAGACAATGAGTCACAAATAGAAGAGTCATTTCATTGGTCATCCCATTCAATCCAATATGTAGAGTCCATTCTCCTCCACAGATGCTGCCTGACTCTTTGAGTTCCTCCAGCAGATTGTTTGTTGCTCCACGTCCCAGCATCTGCAGACTCTTTGGTCTCCAATCCACTCTGGACTAGACAGATTTCCAATTGATTTGTCACTGTAACAGCTTCAAACACTCAGCAAACCTGATTATCATCAAACAGAAGTTGGGAACAGAGATAGAGAGAAATGCAAAATGAAATCAGGGAGTGGAATGGAGCATTGCTAGAATGAGTTGCTGTCAAAAGCGTATGTTAGCTTTCTTCATCATCATTATGTGCTGTTTCGTATGACATAGTGATCATGGTCTCATGACCGTGATTGTTCTTGGCAATTTTTTCTCCAGAAGTTGTTTGCCATTGCCTTCTTCTGGACTGTGTCTTTACAAGACGGGTGACCCCAGCCATTATCAGTACTCTTCAGAGCTTGTCTGCCTGGCATCAGCGGTCACGTAACCAGGACTTGGGATATATACCAGCTGCTCATACGACCATCCACCACCTGCTCCCATGGCGTCACATAAAACCCTGATTGGGGGGCTAAGCAGGTGCTGCACCTTGCCCAAGCGCGACCTGCAGGCTAGACGGAGGGAAGGAGTACCTTATGCTTCCTTTGGGTGGTGGTGGTGAGGAGGGGTGGGGGGACGTGTGAAGAGATCGCTGAGACCCTGATAGAGATTCCTAAATCTTCACAGCTAACAGATGAGATAGCAAATTACAGGAAGACAACAAATATTGCACCCTTATTTTAAAAAAGGTGCTTTTTTTAAGCCAGTTAGTTATAGGCCTGTGAGTCTAACATCAGTGATGGGGAAGTTATTGGGAAAGAATCTGAGTGGCCAGATTTTAAGGAGGTGACGAATGTATTGATGATGACAATGTTGCTGATGTATACTCATAGGGTAATACAGTACGGAAACAGGCCCTTCGGCCCATGTCACACCTACTGGCCAAAATACCGATCTGAGCTTGTCCATTGCAGTTAATTTATATTCCTCTACAGCTTTATGTTCAATGCACCTGTCCAAATGTCCTGTACAAAGATCTGAGGCATATACTGTATGTATAGCTAGCATGCCTAAGACTTTTGCACAGTACTGTCATAATTTTATGTATTGCACCGTACTGCTGCTGCAGAAAAAAAGGTAATTTCATAACATATATGGGTGATGATAAACCTGATTCTGATATGGGTCTCAATTGTGGATTGAGAATGGGAAGGCGTCAGGGAGAGGGGAATCATGGTCGGGAAAAGGGAAAGGGAGTGGGGAGGCTCTGGAGAGACTTCCTGTAATGATCTATAAACCAGCTGTTTGGAGTCAAATGATCTTGCCTGCTGTCTTAGGCTGGGTGTGTCTGTACCCACGCTATCCACAACCCCTGACACTTCTTCTCTGCCACCTGTCCCACCGCCCCACCCCGCGGCACTCCAACCTTGCCATTCCCAACATCCTTTGCTCCCACCAGATTTACAAACTCGCTCACTGCTCCACGATGACAAATACAGTATTGTGCAAATGTCTTCCGCATCCTCGCTATATATATATGTGCCTAAGACTCTTGCACAGTACTAGTGTTGTTATCGTACTGCCTCAACCATTTCTTCTGGCAGCTCATTCCATATACTGACCACACACTCTCTAGAAAAGCTCCCCCATTATATGGACTTCTGTACAGCCTTTGACAAGGTCCCTCAAGAAAGTCTGATCCAAATGGTGAGATCCCATGAGATCTCAAGTAAGCTGATAAATTGCACCCAAAATCAGCCCAGTCTTGGAGTCAGAGGTCAATGGTAGAGGGTTATTTTGTGACAGTTTGTGCTCTTGAGTAACACATCCCAATGTCGCTATTTCCAAAGAGAGGAAGGAGGTTATTACTGGTGCTCTGTCCAATATTTATCCCTCAGTCAACATTTCTATGGTGTATATGTGGTCACTATTGAATAACCGTTTTGTGGGAGCTTGCTATTGCTACATTGGCTACTATTTCTTTCTTTTCATCACAAGAGAACTCACTTTCAAAGTGCAAAGTGACTATGATGTGCGAGAGGTTCTTTAAAAAAAATAAAAGGGCTCCTTTCTCATAAAGACTCTGTTCAATCATTTTTTCACTTATCGTTGATCCCCCTCCTTAAATGAGCTCAATTCAAGAGCCTACACGTTATAGTTTGGATGTGACAGATCAGATTTGCCCAAAAGACAAAACCTGCAGAGGCTGGAAACCCGATTTATTTTTTAGAAAGGGAAAGTGTTGCATGCACTCAGCAGGTTAAACAGCACCTGTGTTAATGCTACAGGTCAAAGACCTTCTGTCAGACCTCAAATCAACCCGATTGCTCAGCAGTCTCTGAGCACTTGACACATTAAGTGCCAGCTTCATTCTGCTCTCTCTCGATGTTAACTTGACCAATTGTGACACTCTTCTCTGCAGGACTTTTATTTGCCCTCCCTGCCTGAAGTACTGAGTGATTGTCCACAGTGAGTTTCATCTGTCAAAGTCCCTCACCCATCACTATTTACTGATTCCATCTCAGACCATTGTGCAAGTATCTGCAGACTTCTCATATTCAAACATGGATTGAGTTGATAACAACTCAACTAAACAGAATCTCAGTTTGATAAGAAGCTATTTTGCTGATTTACCTCATAGTTTGCCTCATATGCTAATTTGTAGGCAACTTAAACTAAAGGTTGTTTTTTTTTAACACATAAACTTAGTAAGGTGGAGAATATCCTAAATTTTTGCATCACGGCCTGGTATGGACACACCAATGCCGATGAATGGAAAAGCCTACAAATGTGGTGCATGCATTCCAGTCCATTGCATGCAAAGCCATCCCCACGACTGATTCATCTACAAGGAGTGCTGCCACGAGGAAGCACCATCCACGCCATGCTCCCTTCTCGCCGCTGCCAAAGGAAAGGAGATACACCAGCCTCAGGTCCTACACCACCAGGCTCAGGAAAATTCATTACACTTCAACCATCAGACTTCTGAACCAGTGTAGATAGCTTCCCTCACGTTAACTCTGAATGAGTTCCACGATCTAGGGACTCAATTTCAAGGACTCTACAACTCATTAGTTATTTGTACAGTTTATCATTTGCTCATTGGTTGCTTGTCAGTGTTAGTGTAATTTTTCATTAATTCTTGTGTATTTCTCTGTTCTACTTTGAATGCCCGTAAGAAAATGAATCTCAGAGTTGTATATGGAGACATTTACATACTTTGATAATAAATTTATTTTTAACCTTTGAACCTTTAAAGAGAATATAAGAATTACAACACTGCATGGTGTGCAAAACTAATGAATAAATATTGGCCAGATATAAAACTGATTTCTATGGCACCTTTCACATCCCCTTCAAATTTCCCACTGTATTTTGTAGTCAATGAAATACTTTTATTCCATGGTCACTGTTGAGTGCAAGTAATGCAGAAACAATTTGAGCAAAGCACGTCCCAAAAACCTGCTATACTATAATGACTAGGACACCTGCTTAAAAATATTGCAGCTAGGGTGCAATATACCCCCTGTCAATGCCACTATGACTTACAACTCTGTCTCCACCACTACACACACCCATAATATGGCACCTTCACATAGCAGCCATGAGCTTGTTTTCTAGAGTCAAGTGTAATGGATACAGTTCAGTCCTTCACTGGTAAGCCCCCCACCCCCTGCCATTGTGTACATCTGCATGTAGCGTTGTCATAGGAAAGCAGCATCCATCATCACTCCACTCTTTAAAAAACAAGAGAGGCAGCAGAAAGGAAATTATAGACCAGTTGGTCTGACCTCAGTGGTTGGGAAGATGTTGGAGTCAATTTTTAAGGATGAGGTTATGGAGTACTTGGTGACATAGGACAAGATAGGACAAAATCAGCATGGTTTCCTTAAGGGAAAATCTTGTCTGACAAAATTGTTGGAATTCTTTGAGGAGATTACAAGTAGGATAGATAAAGGGGATGTAGTGGATGCAGTATGTTTGAATTTTCAGAAGGCCTTTGACAAGTTGCCGCACATGAGGCTGTTTACCAAATTAAGAGACCATGGTATTACAGGAAAGTTACTAGCATGATTAGAGCTTTGGCTGATTAGTAGGAGCGAATGGGAATAAAAGAAACCTTTTCTAGTCGGCTCCCAGAAACTAGTGGTGTTCTGCAGGGGTCATTGTTGGGACTGCTTCTTTTTATGTTGTATGTAAATGATTTAGACGATGGAATAGATGGCTTTGTTGTCAAGTTTTCAGATGATATGAAGTTGAGTGGAGGGGCAGGTAGTGTTGAGGAGACGGGTAGGATGCAGAAGGACAGGCAGATTGGGAGAATGGGCAAAAAAGTGGCAAATGAAATACAATGTTGGAAAATGCATGGTCATGCACTTTGTAGAAGAAGTAAATGTGCAGACTGTTTTCTAAATGAGGAGAAAATCCAAAAATCTGAGATGCAAAGGGTCTTGGGAGATATGTGCAGAACACCCTTAAGGTTAACTTGCAGGTTGAGTCAGTGGTGAGGAAGGCCAATGCAATGTTAGCATTAATTTCAAGAGGACTAGAATATAAGAGCAGGGATGTGATGCTGAGGCTTTATAAGGCATTGGAAAGGCTTCACTTTGTGTATTGTGAACAGTTTTGGGCCCTTTATCTAAGAAAAGATGTTCTGGGTTCAGAGGAGGTTCACAAGGATGATTTCAGGAATGAAAAGGTTATCATATGAAGAATGTTTGATGGCTCTGGGCCTGTACTTACTGAAATCTAGAAGGATGAGGGGTTATCTCATTGAAACCTTTCGAAAGTTGAAAGGCCTATCAGAGTAGATGTGGAAAGGCTGTTTCCAGTGGTGGGGGAGTCTATGACAAGAGGGCTCTGCTTCAGGATAGAGGGGTATCCATTTGAAACAGAAATGTAGCCAGAGGGTGGTGAATTTATGGAATTTGTTATCACAGGCAGCTGTGAAGGCCAGGTATTTCAGTGTATTTAAGATGGAGATTGAGAGGTTCTTGATTGGCCATGGCATCAAAGGTTACAGGGAGAAGGCCAAGGAGTGGGGCTGTGGAGGGGTAAAAATAGGATCTGCTTTGATTGAATGTGGAGCAGACTTGATGGGCCAAATAGCCTAATTCTGCTCCTATGTCTTATGGTCTTATGGTCTTTCACAGCTGCCACTTGTCCTCTGTGGCACAGCAGAAGTCATGGATTGGTGGACTCCAGAACAACTTTAGTGTTCTTCTCTAAAATCTCCAGCTGAACAATCTGTCAGGGAGAGCACTAAAGAAGTTTCGAATTGGCTTAATCTTTCTACACCTTGGTGTGGCATTGATTGTTGGAAACTGATATAACATGAAAGGAGAACATTCAGCCCTTCAAAGCTCTGAAGGGAACCAAAGTCAGTTCATGAGCTCTGGATCTTGGGAGGATCAGCTTTAATGCCTCCATGAAACGTCACAACAAGTTAGTAAAAGAAAAGCAGAGCTGGCGTCCTTCCTCTAAGCTCAAGGTAATATTGGCCTCCCTCTCCTTATGTAACAAACCTCTTATTCCAGGAATCAATCTGTTGAACCTACACTGTGCACTCTCTGTAACAAGAGGTTCCAACCCAGGGTCCATGAACCCCACGGTTAATGGTAGGGTCCAAGGCAGGAAAAAGTTGGGAACCTCTGCCATATAACAAGTCAACTGATTTTTGCATAAGGCAGCCAGATTTCTCCACAATATCGTACACATAGTTTTGCCAGGTCTTTATATAATTGGACCAAGTTGTCTTCAAAGACAAAGTTGGAGTACATTCAAAGTAAATTTATTATCAATGTACGTATTTGCTACCATATACTACTTTGTGGCTCACTTTCTTGCAGGCATTTACAGGAAAATAAGGAAATACAATAGAACTTATGAATAACTATACGCAAACAGAGACTGACAGCCAATGTGCAAGATAAAGGAATGGCTATTTAGAAGAGAGAAGAAGAGAAATTTCTTTAGCCAGGGGGTGGTTAATCTGTGGTATTTCTTTGCCAGGCCACTGGCTGCATTTAAGGTGAAGTTTAATAGTTTCTTAATTATTCAGGGCATGAAAGATTGTAGGTGAAAGAGGGTGAGAAGGAAATGAATCCACCATGATGATATGGTGGAGCAGACTTAATGGACCGAATGGCCTATTTCTGCTTCCATGTCCTATGGTCTTATAGTCTAAAATAAAACAAATTGTTCAAATACAAAATGCATAAATATTACTAAGAACATGAGTTGTAGTGACTAAAAGTGGATTGGTAGCTTGCGGAAATCAGTAAGTGAAGTTATCCACATTGGTCAGGACCCTGATTGTTGTAGGGGATTAACTTTTCTTGAGCCTGGGAATGGGAAACCTAAGGCTTATTCCTGATGTATGCTGCTCCCTTATGTCGGTGTTCCATGTAAATGTGCTCAATGGTGGAGAGGAGTGGGCTGTATCCATCACTTTCAGCAGACCCTTGAACTCATATCCTCATGGAGAATAAGGCCTGCGTACTGCTTGCTTTCATAATTCTTTGCTTTCCATAATGAGTGTACAAAAACCCTGATCACCAACCCTATTTAAACTTTTGCAGGTTAAAAAGACTCTGCCTCACTTTCAATTTTTTGAACAAAATTAATGACCCCCACATTTTTCCACATTATTGTCCATAAGTCAAATCCTCATCCATTTAATTAGCCTGCCTATATTCTCTTGACTCTTCTCTGCATCCACATCACAGTCCACACTGCCATCTAGCTTAGTATCGTTAATATTTCATAAACAACTCTAATATTTAAGGACATTTAAGACTAACTTTAGTTGACATCAACCATTAAAAACAATACAAAATACTTTAAAATATGAAAATAAAATACATTTGACTAAAATACATATAAATTACTAATTCTAAATCAAAACATAGTAATTTAAGACAAAGACAAGAGATTCTGTAGATGGTGGAATTCTAGAACAACACAAACAAAATTGTTGGAGGATCTCAGCAGATCAGGCAGTATCAACTGACAGTCTCCAACCTGATGGCATGAATATCGATTTCTCCCTCCAGTTAAAAAAAAATCCCTCCCCTCTTCTATTCCCCACTCTGGCCTCTTATCTCTTTTCCCCTGCCTATCACCTCCCCCTGGGTCCCCCGCCTCTTTCTGTTTCTGCAATGGTCCACTCTCCTCTCCTATCAGATTCCTTACTCTCCAGCCTTTTACCTTTCCCACCCAAACTGGCTTTATCTATCACTATCTAACTATCCTCCTTCCCCTTCTCCCACTTTTTTATTCTGGTGTCTTCCCCTTTCCTTTTCTTTCCTGAAGAAGGATTTTGAGCCAAAACATCAACAGATTATAAATTGCCTTGGATTCTGCCTGACCTGCTGAGTTCCTCCAGCATTTTGCGTGAGTTGCTTTGGATTACCAATATCTGCAGACTTCCTCATGTTTATCTATTGAGAGGAATGGTTTACTCTTTATTCCTGTCCTTGGATGCTGGCTGATCTGTTGAGTTCCTCCAGCGTTCTGTGTATGTTAATTTACGACTATTTACTTACCTCCCCCTTTGTCTCCAAAATCCTACATTGTGATTTCAGATTCTGAGCCAAAAGGTGCAGGATTGAGGGAGGTGTATTGCTGAGAAACAGTTGCAAAATGGGGTTTAACTGTTGAAGTCCATGTTGTCCATTACTTGTCAGACTTGGGGCCAGGAAAATGCAATCAGGAGAAGAAAGGAATGAAAGAAATGAGGGATGTTTCATAAACACAAGGGATTCAGCAGATGCTGGAAATCTGGAGCAACACGTACAAAATACTGGAGGAACACAACAAATCAGGTAGCATCTGTGGAGAGGAATAACCAGTCAGCATTTCAGACTCCTTAACAGGACTGGAAAAGAATGAAACAGAATCCAAATTAAGATGAAGTGAGCATGGAGAAGTGAGAAAATATTGAAGGCTAGAGAAATCAATGTTAATAAACAAATAAGGAAATGAGGAGTGTTTCATAACCCATTCAGGTGTTATGGACATCTCTGGTGAGGCTTACATTTGTTGCCCATTGTGATTTTCCATTCTGTACAGCGGCAAAATTGATTGATTCAGATTCAATCAGGATGTTGTACGACAACAAAATTTGAAAGGCATTTGGACAGGCAAATGAACAGATAGAAAATTGAGGGATATGGACCTTTTGCAACCAGATGTTCAGTTTAAAATGACATCATTGTTGATATAAATATTGTAGGACGAAGGTCTTGCTCCTGTGCTGTTCGCTGTCCCAACGAAATTGGATCAGTGCAGAATGATATTTGACGGTTGACACTGACTCAGCAGACCAGAGGGCCTTGTTTTCCATTCTGTATGATTCCATACTTCTAGATTTCCATAAGACCATAAGACATTGGAGTAGAATTAGATCATTTGGCCTATCGAAGCTGCTCCTCCATTTCATCATGGCTGATCCATTTCCCTCTCAAGAAAAACCATAAAACCATCCTTTATTTCTCTAAGGATGTCACAGTGACCAAAAGAACCATGAGACATAGGAGCTTAATTAGGCCATTCAGCCCATCGATTCTACTCTACCATTCCATCATAGGCGATTTATTATCATACTCAGATCCATTCTCCCGCCTAGTCTCATTTAACCTCTGACATACTTACTAATCTAGAACCTATCAAGTTCCGTTTCATATATACCCAATGACTTTGCCTCCACAGCCTTCTGTGGCAATGAATTCCTCAGATTCACCACTCTATGACTAAAGTATATTCATTCTCATCTCTGTTCCAAAGGGATATTCTATTCTATTCTATTCTGAGGCTGTGCCCTCTGGTTCTAGCCTTCCCTGCTATACAGTGCCTATAAAAAGTATTCAGCCCCACCCCTCCACCTTGGAAGTTTTCATGTTTTATTGTTTTACAGCACTGAATCACAGTGGATTCAATTTGACTTTTTTGACACTGATCAACAGAAAAAGAGTCTATCCTGTCAAAACGTAAACAGATCTCTACAAAGTGATCTAAATTAATTACAAATATAAAACCCAAAAATAATTGATTGCATAAATATCCCCACCCCTTTAATATGACACACCAAATCATCGCTAGTAAACCCAATTGGTTTTAGAAGTCACATAATTGATTAAATGGAGATCTGTTTTTGGAGACCTGTGTGCAGTCAAGGTGTTTCAATTGATTGTGGTAAAAGTACACCTATATCTGGAAGGTCCAACTGCTGATGAGTCAGTATCCTGGCAAAAAATACACCATGAAGACAAAAGAACACCCAAAGCAACCTGTGAAAAGATTATTGAAAAGCACAGTCAGGATGTGCATACAAAAAAAACTTCCAAGTCACTGAATATTCCTTGGAGTACAGTTCAGTCAATTACCAAGTAATGGAATGGATATGGCACAGCTGTAAATATGCCTACAGCAGGCTGTCCTCGAAAACAGGGTGACTGTGCAAGTGGGGGACTAGTGAGGGAGGCCACCAAGAGACCTATGACAACTCTGGAGGAGTTACAAGCTTCAGTGGCTGAGATGGGAGAGATTGTGCCAAAAAGCCCAACTGGTTGCTTCACCAGTCGCAGCTTTATGGGAGAGTGGCAAAGAGAAAGCCACAGTTGGATAAGTTTACATGAAATCTTGGCTAAAGTTTGACAGAGGCGTGCTGGAGCCTCTGGAGTCAGCTGGAGGAAAGTTCTATGGTCTAATGAAATCAAAATTGGGCTTTTGGCCATCAGACTAAATGTTATGTTTGGCATGAGCACATCATCAAAAAGACACCATCCCTTTGTCAAGCAGGGATTGGTGGCTGCATCTTTACTGCAACAGGCCCTGGAAGACTTGTGAAGGTAGAGGGTAAAATGAATGTAGCAAAATACAGGGAAATCCTGGAGGAAAACCTGATGCAGTGTGCAAGAGAACTGCGACTTGGGAGAAGATGATTTCCAGGAGGACAATGACCCCCCCAAGACAAAACTACACAGGAATGGCTTAAAAACAACAAAGTTAATGTTCTGGACTGGCCAAGTCAGAGCGCAGACCACAATCCAACTGAAAATTTGTGGCTGGACTTGAAAAGGACTGTTCACTCACGATCCCCATGCAATCTGACAGAGTTTGAGCAGTTTTGTAAAGGAGAATGAGGAACAATTGTAGTGTCCAGATGTGCAAAGCTGACAGAGACCTATTCACACAGATTCAAGGCTGTAATTGCTGCCCAAGGTGCAGCTACTCAATACTGACTTGAAGGGGTGAGTAATTATGCAATTAATTATTTTATGTTTTATATTTGTAATTAATTTAGATCACTTTGTAGAGATCTATTTTTAATTTGACTTGAGAGAATCTTTTCTTGTTGTTGGTCAGTGTCAAATAAAGACAAATTAAATCACTGTGATTCAAAGTTGTAAAATAATAAAACAGGCAGGTACAGTTTTAACGAGCTTGGAAGTTCATACAGTGAGATGTTAGGGGTAAGTTTTTTATGCAAAGAGTGGTGAGTACATGGAGTGAGCTGCCGGCAACGGTGGTGGAGGCGGATACGATAGGGTCTTTTAAGAGTCTCCTGGGCCTGTACTGTGCTGTCGGCTTTCAATGCAAACTTCCAGCCGGGGGTGTGAATTCTTTTTATAGGCACTGTAGGAAACATCCTCTCTAAGTCCAGTCTACCTAGGCCTTTCAGTATTTGTTAGGTTTCAATGAGATCTCCCCACCCCCCCCACCCCATTCTTCTAAACTCCAGTAAGTACAGGCCTAGACATCAAATGCTCCTCGTATGTTAACCCTTTCAGTCATGGGATAATTCTCGAGAACCTTCTCGGTATGCTCTCCAATGTCACAATATCCTTTCTTGGGTGATCATCATCATGACATAGGGAATCATGGTCTTTGACCATGATTGCTCTTGGCAACTTTTTCTCCAGAAGTGGCCTGCCATTGCCGCCTTCTGGGCAGAGTCTTTACAAGACATGTGATCACCCCCCACCCCCCCCCAAGCCATTATCAATACTTTTCACTGGCCACGTAACCAGGAGATGGAATATGAACCAGCTGCTCAAATGACCATCCACCACCTGTTCCCACGGCTTCACGTGACACTGGTTAGGGGGGCTAAGCAGGTGCTACACCTTGCCAAAGGGTGACCTGCAGGCTGGTGGAGGGAAGGAGCGCCTTACACCTCCTTTGGAAGAGGCATATCTCCACTCAGTTGCCCACCTTTCTTAATTAAGGTGCCCAGATCTTCTCACAATACTCCCAAGAGCAGTGTGCCCAAAGTCTTATAAAGCCTCAGTATCACAACTTTGCTTTTATATTCTCGTCCTAAATGAAAGCTATATACAGCACTCCCAATGCCCAAGTGAATATCACTAGCGAATACTGCACAGCCAGTAGTTCATAAATACAGAAATTAAGTACATCTTTATGCTTGCATTGAATAGACAGATTGTGACCTATGGACCATTATCAACAGTAACATCAGGTTACACTTTGAATTGGAGTCTGCCAAGCTGCTTTGTAACCTTGGGGTCAGTTAGCCTGATGTATATCTCAGAGGGCTCATTAAGTGTGTTTGTTAACAGATCATGGTTGAATAATTTAATAGGTAATCTCAAATACTCCGTCTAATGAGCCCATAATCACAATTTTGATTTTTGTTTTGATGGACAACTTGTCAACCAATTGAGTATTTTATGAATTAAATAATAGATATAGCCCTGCACATCTTTATATAGCTTGGATGCCTAAGACATTTGCACGGTACTGTAGTAATTTTATGTATTGCTCTGTACTGCTGCAAAAAAAAACAAATTTCATGACGGATGTGAGTGACAGTAAACCTGATTGGGGAGTGAAAAGGGGGCATGGAGAGGGAAATTCTGATTTTTTTTGGGTAGGGAGGAAAAGGGGAGGCACCAGAGAGACGTTCTGTAATGATCAATAAATGGATATTTTGGAACCAAACTACCTTGTCTGGTGTCTCAGGGCTGGGTGAGTCTGCACACGTACCATCCCCCACCCCGACACACCTTCAGTGCCACATTTCCCCCCCCCCCCCGCAGCACTCCACCCTCACCATTCCCAACATCCGTTCCCACCAGATGTGCAAACTTGCTCTCTGCTCCACAATGACGAATACTGTACTGGGCAAAAGTGTTGGTCATCCTAGCTGTATAGGTATATGTGCCGAAGACTTTCACACAGTACTGCTTGGCAATTAGGTGGTGCAGAGTTCCCTAGCAAATGAACACACAAGAAAACAGATATTGCAATGCTGATGTCAAATCAGAAAATACATTGAAACACTCAGCAGGTCAGGCAGCAACTATGAAATGAAAAACAGCTCATATTTCAAGTCAAAGACTCCTCATCAGAAATAACCTTCAATTATGTAGGGGATTGTAGACAAGTCCCCTCGTCCTGATGAGATGGGTCCCAGGGTACTGAAAGAAATGGCAGAATTTATAGTAGCTGTGTGTGTGTGAGATAATTAATCAGAACTCTCTGAACTCTGGGCAGACTGGAAGACAGCAAATATAATGCCATTGCTTAAATTGGATGTCGGTAAAAGGTGGCTAACTATAGGTCAGTTAACTTCCCATCTGTAGTCAGGAAAATACTTGAAGCTAAAAAGCGAGACATCTGGAATGAAGTGGTTCCATCAGGCAGAGACAGTAATGGATTTACAGGGCCTGTTTGACAAAGGTACTGGAGCTCTTTAAGGATATGTTGGGCAAGGACAGACAGAGGTGGAGGACCTTGATTGCTGCCGTGAAACCAGCACCTATAACAGGATGCAAATAAGTTGTGGATATAACAAGTGGATAGAGGGGAACAGGTTTGGTTTCCAGAAGGTGTAGATAGATTAGATTAGATTATGAGGACACGCAGTCCCCTTTTATTGTCATTTAGTAATGCATGCATTAAGAAATGATACAATTTGTTCCTCCAGAATGATATCACAGAAACACAAGACAAACCAAGACTAAAAAAAACTGACAAAAACCACATAATTATAACATATAGTTACAACAGTGCAAAGCAATACCGTAACTTGATGAAGAACAGACCATGGGCACGGTAAAAAAAGTCTCAAAGTCTCTCAAAAGTCCCATCATCTCACGCAGACGGTTGAAGGAAGAAAACTCTCCCTGCCATGAGCTTCCAGCGCCGCAAACTTGCCGATGCAGCACCCTGGAAGCACCCGACAACAGTCCAACTCTGAGTCCGTCCGAGAACTTCGAGCCTCCGACCAGCCCTCCGACACTGAGCACCGAGCACCATCTCTGCCGAGCGCTTCGACCCCAGCCCCGACAACAGGCAATAGGCAAAACCGAGGATTTGGGACCTTCCCCTCCAGAGATTCTCCATCGCACAGTAGCAGCGGCAGCGAACCGGGCATTTCAGAAGTTTCTCCAGATGTTCCTCCGTGCTTCTCACATCCGTCTCCATCAAATCAGGATTGTGCACGGCCCCTATTTAACAAATACGATATTAATTCAGAGTGGCCGCATGCACTGCAAGAAAGTTTTATCCATAAGTTAAGAATGCATGGAGATGGGGCTAATGTATTAGCATGGATAAAGGAGTTGTTATCCAACAGAAGGGAGAAAGCTGAGATAAATGTCTGTTTCTCTGGCTAGCAGTCAGTGGTGAACGGAGTGTTGCAGGGGGTGGTGCTGGGCCTGCAACCGTTCACTGTATAATTAACGATTTGGAAACATGAACCAAGTGTAGCATATCTCAGTTTGCTGGTGACACTAAATAGAGTAATAAAGCAAATTTTCCCAAGAAAGTTGAGAGTCTGCGGAGAGATATGGATAGGTTAAGCGAATGGGCAAGGTTCCACAGATGGAGTGCAATATTGGTAAATGCAAGGGCATCCACGCTGGAAGGAGAAATAAAAGATGATGTTATTATTTCAACAGTGAAAGATTGCAGTGTGCTGTTGTGTTGGAGTGCGTGTGCATGAATAACAAAAGTTGGTTTGCAGGTCTAACAAGTTTTCCAGGCAGCAGTGATATATTGGCCTTCACTGCTAGACGGATTGAATTTTAAGAGCAGGGAGGTTATGCTATCATTGTACAGTGTACCAGTGAGACCACACCTGGCATTGAAAGTGGAAAGAGGAAGTATATCAGGTTGATTCTGAAGATGAGGGACATTGTCTATGAAAAGACATTGAATTACCTGAGCACTATACTTGCTGGAATTCAGAAGAATGAGAGAACCATATAATATTATGAAAGGGAAAGTTGTGAGACTGGAACTAGGGGGCATATCCTCAGGATTTGGGGAATAGAGAATATCCAGAGAGATCATGCATAAATATAGATTCAAGGTTGGTTAATGTTATTTCCAGTGAACAAGTTTAAAGGAGAACAACAAAATTGTTACTCTGGATCCAATGCAGCACAAAAACACAATAAAGAATTCAATAATTAAAAAAAAACATAATAAATATAAATACATAAGATAGCTTGTGTACATTGATTCTATGTACATAAAGTGATGCTAGGTACAGGAGTGTCTGTACATAAGGTGACTCTGACAGTGGTGGTGAGGTGTGGTTGGGTGGATTAGTGGATGGAGGTGTTGGTCAGCCTTACTGCTTGTGGAAAGTAACTTTTTTGAGTCTGATGGTTCTGGCGTGAATGCTACGTAGCCTCCTCCCTGAAGGGAGTGCGACAAGCAGTCCATGAGCAGGGTGGGTGGGATCCTTCATGACATTACTGGCTCTTTTCCAGTACCTTTCTGAATATACATTATACAGTACAATATGCATTAGGGGTTAGCCAGTGCTAGTGATGTATTGGGCAGTTTGACTACCTGTCAAAGGTATTTAAAGTATTAAAAAGAAAAATTAAATTGGTAAATTAGTTTATTATTGTCACGTGTACCAAGGTTTAGTGAAAAAACTTTGTTTTGGATATGATCCACATAGATCATTTCATTACAACAGTACATCAAGGTAGTACAAGGGAAAACAATAACAGAATGCAGAATATAGTCCTACAGTAACAGAGAAAGTGCAATCCTGTGCCTATTTCTTATTTTCTTATGTCTTCTACTTCTTAGACCCTTGGCTCCCAGTGGAGTATAGGCCATTGATGACCTCCCGTCTTCATCGTCCAAGGTCGATGGCATGGTTGGAGTTCATCAATGTTTCTGTAATCTATTGTATCTACTGTACAGGGGTCGGGCCTACACCACTTCACCAGAGTCCTGTTGGCCCACTTTGCCTGTTTCCACCTCTCATGGCGGACACGTATGGTTGGACTTTGAGAGGCTATATTCTTATGAGAGGGAATTAGAAAAGGGCATTTGCAGGAGCTATGTCAGTGAACTTGGATCGTGGGACCCTCTTTCCAGGGCCAGTACAGACACAATGGTTTGAATGGCCTTCAATGCCATTTTATTCCCATTTGGAACTGAATGCATGTATGGTCCTTCCCAGTGTAACAAAGTTAATATTGATATTAATGTTCCTCGGATTAAAGATTACAAAAACACATCAACAAAGTCAAATTGAAAAGCAGTATGAAAGAAAAAAAAGAGAATTAGAATTGAGTAGCTGTGATGTTTCTCTCTTCAGAAACCTGTATTAACTGACAGCAAGAGAGTAGAATCTAACCCCTCCTTTTACCAATCAAAGGACCTAATGTCTCAAATGTATAGGTGAGTGGCAGTTTCATTTTCCGACTTATTTGATGTCAAGGCTGGTTTTTATTTTCAATGCATCTTTTTCTTATCATTGAGAATTCTTTACACTGTTCCTGTCTTGGCACTAGATGAAAATTTGCTATCAACACTAAAGATCAGATGCTGTTTTCATTCAACATTTGATTTGACACTGAGCCCCTTGAAACTTACAAAGTATCAGCCCAAGCACGGAGATTGACTACTAAAATGTTAATGATCTATCAAGCTCATCCACTTTCATAGCCATCAGTGGTTTTCATGATCTGGAATGTGCTGACTGATGTGGTATTGGGAGCGTATTGATAAGAACATAACAGCATGCTTGTGCTTGTGATCCTTTGGTATATCCCGTCTAATCTTTGTATCTCTTAAACTGCCTAATGGATCAAGCTCAACATAATAACCTCGACCTTCTACCATAATGGCAACGCTCTAAAGGAAATGTTTGCAGAAATCCTTTCAGGTTAGTGTCACTGACTGGATATTTGCACCCAAATACAACACAGGAACAATGAATAAATAGAAGAGATTCTGTCCCGTGAAGGGTCCTGGCCCGAATCGTCAACTCCTTATTCCTTTCCATTGATGCTGCTGTGCAGTAAAGCATCATCCATCACCAGGGTCCCCCACCACCCAGGACATACTCTCTTCTTGCTGCTGCCATAAGAAGGTGGTACAGGAGCCTGAAAACTCATGCCACCAGATTCAGGAACAGTTATTACCCCCCGACCATCCAGCTCTTGAATCAAAGGGGATAACTTCACTTACTCCATCATTAAATATGTTCCCACAATCTAAGGGCTCATTTTCAAGGACTCTTCATCTCATGTTCTCATATTTATTGCTTGCTTATTTATCATCTTTATTATTATACCTTTCTTTTGGTAGTTGCATAGTTTGTTGTCCTTTGCACCCCAGATGAAAACCCAAGCTGGTGCAGTCTTTCATTGATCCTGTTATGGTTATTATTATTCTCTGGATTTGTTGAGTGTGACCACAAGACAATGAATCTCAGGGTTGTATATGGTGATATGTATGTATTTGATAATAAATTTACCTTGACACTTTGAACTTTGACCTGCTGAGTTCCTCCAGCATTTTGTGACTTACACAGCCAGAATGGATGAAGCAGTCTCCTTCTGTGGTAATCTTTTTACAGACGTATCAAAGAAAGCAATCTATCTAGATGCATCACTGTTTGATATAGCAATTGCTCTGCCCGAAATGAGGGAACTGTGGACATGTCTCAGCATGTCATGCAAACCAGCCTCCCCTTGGCATGTCCAGCTGCCTTGGTAAAGCAGCCAACATAATTAAGGAGCCCTCCCACCTTTAGTCATTCTCTCTTCTCTCCTGTCCCAGACGAGTTTGAAAACAAGCACCACCCTCAAGGGCAGCTTCCATCCTACTGCTGCAGAAGTCTTGAATGAGCCTCCCATATGCTAAAGGTAATCTCTCGACCTTCCAACTTACCCAGGCCCTCGCACTTTATCTGGCTCTCCCAAGCTACACTTTCTCTCCAGCTGCCCACGTTTTGCTTTTTTAAATCTCAGTGTACGTGGCTATGGATACAAGCTTTTCACTGTATCTCAGAAAATGTGACAATAATAAAGCAGAATTACCTTGATCTTTTGGCACATGATTATGAATGGAAAAGTGAATAAGTGATATTTGAAGTTGCAGAGGGGTGTGGTGGGTCTTAAAGAGAACAAAGCTGGTATCTGATAGTTTGGAAAACATGGTTATCTAAGTGTCATGTATTAGGGGAAAATGCATGCTGGCAAGAACAGTTCTTCCCTCCAGCAAACATTTTCATCTCAAAAATAAGACCATAGCACCAAACGACAAATGAGAAGAATTAGGCTACTTGGCCCCTTGAATTAGGTCTGCCTTTCGATCATGGCTGATTTATTTTCTTTCTCAACCCCATCCTCCAACCTTCTCTCCTCCTGTTGATCTTTGTTCCCTTCCCTATCACCAAGTTCCCTTTGTTGTGTCCTCTCTCTCCCCCTCGCTATAAATCTTGTTTTCTTGCGTTTTCACTTCCAACAAAAAAGTCTTTGTTTCTCTCTCCCGGATGCTGCCTGAACTACCGAGTTGTTGGGAAATATTTCCAGATTATAACTGATTAGTAGGTTAATTAGTCATCGTAAATTGTCCCGTGGCTAGGCTAGCGTTAAATCGGTGGTTTGCTGTGCAGCACGGTTGGTTAGGCAAGAAGGGTTTGTTCCGCAATCTATCTCTAAGTACAAATAAATCACTGAGTACTTCTCTTCTGGCTCCTTGCCTCCTCTCTGATGGTTGTATTAAGAGGAGAACATATCCTGGGTGATGGATGCCACCTTTTTGAGTCATTGCCTTTTGAAGATGTCCTCCAGCAAATAGGAATCACCATCAGCATAGACAAGGTAGGCACATATCTGTCCTGTACATTCTTTTGATTCTATGATTAATTCTCACTTCTATCCAATAACACCAGCACAAGGTCTGGAACATTAATCACACCGACTGCCAAATCCTCTTTCTGTTTCATAAAAAAACAAAGAATGAGGTTTAATATCACTGGCATGCGTCGTGAAATTTGTTGTTTTGTGCAATAAATAGTAATAAGGAAATACTGTAAGTTACAGTAAATATATGAAAGTTAAATTAAATGGTGCAAAAAGAGAGGGAAGTGAGGCAGTGTTCATGAGTTCATTGTCCATTCAGGAAGAGATGGCAGAGGAGAAGTTGTTCCGGAATCATTCAGTGTGTGCCTTCAGGCTCCTGTACCCCCACCCTGATGGTAGCAACGTGAAGGGGGCATGTCCTGGTTGACAGGGGGCCTTCATGATGGATGCTGCCGTTTTAAGGCCTTGCTCTTTGAAGATGTCCTGGGTGCTGGGGGAAGCTAGTGCCCATGATGGAGCGGACTGACTTCACAACTTCCTGCAGCTTATTTTGAATCTGTATTGAAGTACAAGGTCAAAATAAACTGCAGAAAGAGTCTGCATTATGAGTTCATCTTACCGCTCCAAATGATATGCAGGTTAAAACAAGCGGACCCAATACACAAGTATATTAAGTACATTTTTCACTGGAAGTTTCATTGTTTTTCTGAAATATTTTTCTCATTTATAACTGAAAATGTATGGAAGAAACTTTCATGACGGAGAGCTAATCCTCTCCCGGATTTAAAAAATTGCAAGTAAACAATGCCAGCCCAATTGTTATTGCTTGTAAGGACACTGAAAATCCTTTCTAGCAAATTATGCTGTCAGATTCAGAAAGGATCAGGGAGATATGCTGGAACTGTGTACAACATAACTTAAGACACAGCTTGAGTGCAGCCTCCGGTTCTGGTCACTGCATTACAGGGAAGATATGATTGCATTGGAAAGTCTGCAGAGAAGATTTATGAGCATGTTCCGAGAAATGGAAAGTCTAAGCTATGAGAAAAGATTGGAAAGATTGAAGCTGCTTTCTTCGAAGCAGATGAGGCAACGGGGAAATTTAATTCAGGTATATAAAGCTATGATAGCACAGACAGTAAATACAAAGGACCTTAATTCCTTTAGGGGTCAAAAACAACAAGGCAGAGATCAAAATAATTGATAGGAGGGAACTTGAGAATTTTCTTTTCATTCAGAGGGTAGTCGAAGTCTGACTCACTGCCTGGAAGGTTGGAAGAGGCGGTAATTACTCATCACATTGAAATGGAGCTTAGACATTGACCGCGAGTTGCATGACTATGGACAAAGTATGAACAAGTTAGTAATTAGTGACAGGGATTCAAATCCCACTGCTCTCTGTAAGGCGTTTGCACATTATCCCCGTGAGTGTGAGAGTTTCCTCCCACAATCCAAAGACAAATGTTAGGGTTCTGGTTGGTAAATCGTCGGCATGCTATGTCAGTACCAGAAGCATGGCAGCACTTGTAGGCTGCCCCCAGTACAAATTCAGACTGTGTTGATCATTGATGCAAATTATGCATTTTACCATAGTTCTGAGGTTTCAATGAACATGTGGCAAACCTGCTCTTTTCTAGCTGCTGCTATCAGATAGAAGGTACAAGAGTCTCAGGACTCGCACCACCAGGTTCAAGAACAGTTACTACCCCAGGCTCTTGAACAACAGGATTAGCTACACTCATTTGCCCATCCACTGAGATGTTCACACAACCAATAATCTCATTTTAAGGATTCTTTATCTTGTTATTTCATCTTATTGTTACTTATTGCTATTTATCTATATTTGCATTTGCACAGTTTGTTGTCTTCTGCACACTAGTTGATATTTCATTGATCCTGTTATAGTTACTATTCTATAGATTTGCCGAGTATGCCTGGAAGAAAATGAATCTCGGGATTGTATATGATGACATGTATATTCTTTGGTAATAAAATTTACGTTGAACTTTGAAATAAAGCTGTTTATTTCTATTTTGTTTAAAGTGCTAGGAGATTGGATTAATCTAGATTTTGAATTGGAATTGATTTATTATTGTCAGATGTTGAAGCACCTTCAGTAACTCCAAAAGACTGAGGTTTGGTAAAATACTGAAAGGCTTTTATTCGCTGTACAATACGACCTCCACGGTGAGTGTCTGTTCCGGACTGAGGGGGAGGGGCAAGGCGAAACACCTTTATACAGGATTCTGTGGGAGGAGCCACAGGAGCAGTCAGCAGAGGGTCGTGTCCAGACAGTGAACCCAGTTACAACATATATATATATGGTTTACCACAGATGTACCGAGTTACAGTGAAATATTTGCCTTGCACACTGTCCATACAGATCAATTCATTACACTGTGTACGTACATCTACTGATGCTTCTGGGGGGAGAACGAGATAAAACAATACCAGAATTCAGAATGAAGTGTACAAGCACAATGTGCTGCATGATCACTCTCAACACCATGAATTGTTTTTCTCTGTTTGTAATAAACACATGCTGATGGCATTGTAAATTGGCTTGGCATTGATGGGGGTGGGTGGGGGCAACCTGAACATAAATCAGGTTCTTAATGAGCTTGCAAATTTAATGGGATTGGCTGAAAATACTGGTTACATGTGAAGTGAATTCAATCATTCTGAAATAAATTGAGGACCAATGAACTACAAGGCACAAGTTAGGTGTGTAATGGACCACACCCTGGTTGCCTAGATGTGCAACTAGAACAACAGTTGAGAAACCTATCACCACCCAGCAAAAACACATGCTAGTCCAAACACCTCCCTAACCATTCATACCCTCCACCAGCAGTGTACACTGGCCACAATGCGTACCATCTACAAAATGCACTGCAGTTCATTGCCTAGGTTACTCTGGCAGCATCTCCCAAATTTGTAACCTCTATCAGTACGAAGGTCAAGGACATCAGATGCATGGGGTATACCCCCACTTGAAGGTCCCCTTCAAAGTGATGTACCATTCTGAGTTAAAATTATACTCTCATCATTTATTTTCACTGGGTCTAGATCCCTGAACTCCTCCCCTATAGCACTGAGGGTCGAGATCAGACCGTGGATACAGTGTCCCAGCTGTATATGTGATATGCAAGGCAGGGCAGTAGGATATTGAGAGCAAGCTGTTGTTCCTGTAGCAGGCACTCCCTCTCCACGCAGCTGATGAGTCCAAAGGAATGGCAGAGACCGATAGTGTGACCACCAGAGGCATCGTGGGAGTTGCCAGTCATTGTTGAACTCAACGTAGGACTACCTCCAGCTCTGGATTTTTCCTTGGGACAGAAGGATGCCCCTTTAGAACAGAGATGGGGAGAAATTTCTTTAGCCAGAGGATGGTAAATCTGTGCTGGTGGCTGTGGAGGCCAAGTCATTGAGTATATTTGAAGCAGAGATTGATAAGTTCGTGATTAGTAAGATGGGTGTCATCAGTCAGGGGTAAGTTTTTTATGCAGAGAGTGGTAAGTGCGTGGAATGGGCTGCCGGCAGTTGTGGTCGAGGCGGAAATGATAGGGTATCTTTAAGAGACTCCTGGATGGATACATGGAGCTTAGAAAAATACAGGGCTATGGGTAAGCCTAGATAGTTCTAAGGTAAGAACATGTTCGGCATAGCTTTGTGGGTTGAAGGGCCTGTATTGTGCTGTAGGTTTTCTATGTTTCAATTACATTACCCTACGAACCAAAAGTTTTGGGGGGAAGGCAGGAAATGGAGTCAAGAGGAACCGTGATGGAATGGTGGAGCACTGAATGGCCTAATTCTACTCCTACCTCTTACAGTCTCATGGTCTTAAACCTATGCCTTTCTGTTTTAAAACACCCCTTCCCTGGGGTAAGGACAATGTGTTTTCACCCTGTCTATGCCCCTGGTGATCTTGTATAGCTCGATTCTAGATTCTGGATCTGTTCTCGTTAAAGGGACAGCATCTCTCTCTGGGCATGGTCAGAGAATCTGGAATATAGGCTGAAGGTTTCACATGTGCATCTTTGTGGCTTGCTGTCCACCTGCTCTGTGACACAGTGCAGCAACTTGGCACATCTCCAGATGTCAGTGACGAATGTGTTTTTTTCAGTATGTTACCACTGTTTCAGGGTTTACACCTAACCAAATCCCAAGTAAGTACATTAAGGACTGCTTATCAGAATTAGGTTTAATATCACTGGTATATGTCATGAAATATATTGTTTTGCAGCACCAGTGCATTGCAATATATAATAAAATAGTCCCTTCCTACATGTACACACTTAGTCCAGCGATCGTGGAGCATACGGATCCCTTCTTTGTAGAAGTGCTCCACAGCAGGGGTGATTGATAAGTTCGCGGCCTAAGGTAGAAGGAGATGAGTTATATAGCTCTGGTTACATGCACATGCAGTTCAACTCTTTAAGTGATTATGCAGAAAATTTGAAGTTAATAACTCATCTCCTTCTACCTTAGGCCACGAACTTATCAATCACCCCTGCTGTGGACCACTTCTGGAGGTCCAAGACACCGACTTCTACAAAGAAGGGATCCGTATGCTCCACGACCGCTGGACTAAGTGTGTAAATGTAGGAGGGCCGTGTTAATTCTTAATGAAGAATGCCGTGTTTCTGAGTCATTGCTCCTTGAAGATGTCCTGGATGCTGGGGAGCATCCGGGCTTCACAACTTGGTGCCATCCATTTTCAGACATCGGGTGCGGTGGCCAACTTTCCCTGCGGGTCACAGAGGAGAGAGAGTGACACCTGTCCTAAACTTGTGAACAATAGAGGAGTGATGGTATGACAACTTTCACCCATGCTTCTGCTGCTTCAAATAGTGAAAATCAGCCCCACCATGAGTGAAATTCATCTCTGGCAAACTCATGAAAAAATTTGGTTAGATTAGGTTTTTGTCGCACACTAGAATGCAATGAAAATCCTTGTTCACATCAACGTAAGAGATTCTGAAGACGCTGGACATGCAGAGGAACTCAGCAGGTGAGGCAGCACATAGGGCGAGAAATAAATAGTTGCCATTTCAGGCTGATACCCTGTGTTTTGGCCCAAAACATTGACTCTCTATTCCCCTCCATAGATGCAGCCTGACCTGCCGTATTCCTCCAGAATTTTGTATATGTTCCTTGTTCACATGAAGCTCTCAGAGCAAACACAATACACAGTAATGATAAATACAGTGGTGGGTATAAAACAGCAGAATGGTGCAAAATTTCTCGTGTGTTCTGAAGTGATGCAACCAGAAATTGAAAGTAGCTATAACGGAATAACTGAGAGAGGTAGAGTTGACAGTCTGAGAATATGGCAGCAGCACCAGTCAAAAGGGGGTGTGAAAAATGCAATTGGTTCAGGAGTCTAATGAGCAGTGGGGAAGGAATTTCTTAATTCTGGTCATCCAGACTTCCAAGCTCACATTTCTTCTCCCAGAAGGTAGAAAAGAGAAAATTCAAAGGCCAGTGTGGCTGGCATCCTTGACGATATTCTACCCTCTCTTATCAGAATCCCCCTTCTACTTCCCAGCTCCTTACTTCACTCCAGCCCCTCTCCCGGTTTCACCAATCACCTACCACCTTGTTCTTATTCATCTCCTCCCCACCACCTTACCCTGACTTCTCAATTTCTTTCCAATCCTGACGAAGGGTCTCGGCCTGAAACGTCAACTGTCAATTCTTTTCCACACTCTTGGCCTGATGAGTTCCTCCACCATTTTGTGTGTGCTGCCTAGCCTTTGTGAAGCAGTACACCATGAAGTTGGACAGGGCTGTGTTTTGGCACTCTCTGCAGGCTCAATCATTCACCCATTCTGCATGGAAATTCATGTACAGATGGTGACTCTAATCAGTATCTTATATGCTTATTAAACTTAACATAGATAGATGAATTTCTCGCCGACAGACCCTTGCATATCATGACTCAGCCTTCTAAAAGAAGGACATAAATTCACCCTTTTATAAAGAAGTTCTTTTGCATAATTTATCACTAACATGCCATATAATTTGCTGTTTCATGGCAGCAGTACAGTGCAAGACATAAAAAGAACTTGTTATAAATTACAAAGAGAGTAAGTAGTGAAAAAGAGGAATTGTGAGACAGTGTTCATGAGTTCAGGGACTGTTCAGAAATCTGATGGCAGAGGGGAAGAAGCTGTTCTTAAAATATTGAGAGTGGGTCTTCAAATCCCCCTACCTTGACCCAAATGGCAGTAATGAGAAGAGAGTGGTGAGGGTCCTTAATGATAGATGCCATTTTCTTGAGACACCACCTTTCAAGGGTATCCTCAGTGGTAGCAAGGCTGTCCCCTGACATAATTCTAATAATTTCATCATCACAAACACGAGGAAATCTGCAGATGCTGGAAATTCAAGCAACACACATCAAAGTTGCTGGTGAACGCAGCATCTCTAGGAAGAGGTACAGTCGACGTTTCGGGCCGAGTCCCTTTCATCATCATTCTCAATTCTCTTCTTTTACAAATATACATCGTTAAAACATGATCATCCTCTCCACAATGTACCCTAGCCCCGAAGACACCAACCATTCCCTGAAGGTTTCCAAAGAGCTGATGGAGACTGTGTGCTCTTTCCCCAGAGGTTCCAGAGCATGGATGTATCTTTGGAAGACAGTTCGGCAGTTGGCGCAGGCAGAACCCCCAGGCAGCCCAGTACCAGGATCTATGAATAGTCACCTTGGCCTATTCCAAAAGCTCATCTTATTTTGCCTCCACAGATGTGAGTTTGCCTATACCAAAAAGCATATATGAGCAAAGCTTCTCTGTAATGACAACACGAGGAAATCTGCAGATGCTGGAATTTCAAGCAACCCACATGAAAGTTGCTGGGGAACGCAGCAGACCAGGCAGCATCTCTAGGAAGAGGTACAGTCGACGTTTTGGGCCGAGACCCTTTGTCCTGACAAAGCGTCTCGGCCCAAAACGTCGACTGTACCTCATCCTAGAGATGCTGCCTGGTCTGCTGCGTTCACCAGCAACTTTCACGTGTGTTGTTTGTAATGACAATGTAGGTTTGGGTAAAATATAGCAGAATATAATCCAGAGAGGCAGTATGGCTCTGCAAGTCTCTGTAGAACTCTGTATCTTGCAATTTAATTAATTTCTTTATATCAATTATGAGATAATGGACAGCAGTACTGTACAAAGTATTGGACATATATATAGCTATGCTGCCTAAGGCTTTTACACAGTACTCTATTTGTCAATTTGGAGCGGAGAGTGAGTTTGTAAAGCTGCCAGGAGCAAAAGACGTTAGGAATAGCGAGAGTGAAGCACCATAGGAGGGGTGCGGGTCAGGTAGCAGAGAAGGAGTGCCAGGATACAAACATACCCAGCCCTGAGACACCAAGCAAGGTAATTTGATTCCAAGCACTTGGTTTATTGATCATTACAGAATGCCTCTCCGGTGCTTCCCGCTCCCTCTCCTCTCCCTTCCCCCTTTACTCAACCATGATTTCCCTCTCCCTACCCCCTTCCCACTCTCAGTCCACAATAGCGACCCACATCAGAACCAGGTTTATCATCACTCACATTCATCACGAAATTTGTCTTTTTTTATGGCAGCAGTACAGTTCAATAAATAAAATTTTGCACAGTACTGTAGTAAGTCTTGGGCACCCGAACTCTGTGTGTGTGTGTGTAATGAAGGCAGAAGATGAGGAACAGCCCCCCTCAGATATGCAAATAGGGGATGATGCCTCACACACTCTATGTATCTCTGGTGCACAGTCTCTTCCAGCTCTTAACTATATACAGTATAAAGTCTTGGGTGCACACACACTGTAGACTTTTGTACAGTAGTGTACATGGACTGCAGAGCTTCAGCAGGTGGCTCAGGATACCTTCTGAAAGTATATTAGGGATAAGAAG
Organism: Mobula hypostoma; assembly: GCF_963921235.1. Taxonomy (NCBI): domain Eukaryota; kingdom Metazoa; phylum Chordata; class Chondrichthyes; order Myliobatiformes; family Myliobatidae; genus Mobula; species Mobula hypostoma. The sequence goes on along the minus strand of NC_086101.1, from coordinate 183,580,336 downwards.
TGGTGTTATTCATGGCATTTACAGCTTATGAATAAATAAAGGGAGCATTGATTGTGAATTTTGTTGCACAGTCTTCCAAAAATTTGGTATTCTTTCAGCTCTGCCTATCTCCTTTACCCCACCATCAATCATTCAGGTGCCCGCTCCCAGGGTTATGGAATACTCTCCACGAAAATCTCCACCTCTCTACCTTGTTTTCTTACTTTCAGATGCTCTTCAAAACCAATCTTTGTTCTCTTGCCTGGTATCTTCTCAGTCCCTCATTTTTCTTTTATTTTACAAAACTTCAGTAATTATAAATTCCAACCACTATTAAGTACTATTGTGCAATCACATTACAAACAAAAGCTAGAGAAATCATGACTAACACAGACCAAACTTAAACATTCCTATGCTCAAGGATGGCATTTATCCTCCACGATGCCCAATGGTCTTAAAATACTTGTTACTTGTGTATGCCAGGTGTCCTTTTCCATGTCTAAATGGGCATGGACATTACCCCTGATCATTGCCAGGCAGAAACATCCATGCACCATCAGTCTACAGGCCATGATGTTCAATGACTTTGGCTATATGATTTTATTTTATAATTGTTTTTTCTGCTATTATAATTATATGTGCAATGTGTGCTGTGTGTGACTGTTTTGCATCCGAAATGCACTGTCTTGTTTGGCTGTATTCATGTGTATGGTTGAATAACAATTAAACTTGAAAGTTAACATGAGTGTAACATTGGATGTGTCGCACACTGACTGCATTGCACAAAATGCCATTAAATTTAGAGCAGATGGGATCACATGGAACCTGATTTTCTGAAATTTATTGCCTGTAAAAATATTAGACTGTTTGGGATGATGCAATGGGATGCAAGAACATGGAAGTCCAGGCCCTTCCTGTCATGTTTGCTCAGATTTTGCCAGCTACCTCTGCTGCCAGAGGAAGAATATATATTCATTGATCTCACAGTGGGAAATCTAATAAATGAGCCTGCCACACAATGGCATTGTTGCAGGAGAAAGGACTAATTCATTTCAATAGGGAGGCTTAGCTGCAGGAGACAAAAGTAAATTTTAAGTTTTTACTTTCAATTAATGAAATTTCCTGATTGTGCCTAAATTGTGCCGACACTTTAACCCACTCAAAGATCAATCTAACTCTTCCCTCCCACATAATCCTCCATTTTCTTCATCTGTGACTGTCTGAGTCTCTGAAATGTCCCAAATACACTTGCCTTTACCACCACCTCTGGCGGAATATCCCACATATTTACTGTTAGTTCAGTATGTGCCGTGTTGTAGGATTTGGGCGATCACGGTCTTTCCGTGACCAAGACAGCTCCTGGCAAATTGTTCTACAGAAGTGGTTTGCTATTGCCCCTTCTGGGCAGTGTCTTTACAAGACAGATGACCTCATCCACTATGGCTGAGCAGGTTCTACATCTTGCCCAAGAGTGACCGACAGGCTGGCAGAGGGAAGGAGAATCTTGCACCTCCTTTGGTGGAGATGTATCTCCATCTCGCCACTTAATGCACTTGTGGATCTCTGAGAAAAACCTACTTCTGACATACTCCCTGTATATTCCTCCAAACACCTGAAAATTATGCTGCTTATATTAGCCATTTCCATTTGGGGAATATTCTCTGGCTGTCCATCCTATCTATGCCTCCTGTTATCTTGTATACCATTATCAAGTCACCTCTCATCTTCCTTTTCTCCAAAGAGAAAAGCCCTAGGTTGCTTAACTTGTAAGACATGGTTGCAATTGTACCCACACTTAGCAGTTTTGCTGGCAGCTTGTTCCACATACTTACTAACCTCTGAATGAATTAGTTGCCCATCAGATTCACCTTAAATATTTTAGCTTTCACTCTAAACCTATGACCTCTATCTAGTTGTAGTCTCACACAACCAGAGGGGGTAAGACATGTATGCATCCACCCTATTTATACCCTCATAATTTTGTGTAAGATCTCCCCTCATTCACGTGCACTCTGGAGTATAAAGTCCTAACCTTGTCAACCTGGCAACAACAGCGTAAATTTTCTCTGCACTCTATCAAGCTTATTAATAGCTTATTGTGACCAAAACTGCATACAGTACTCTAATATCTTAGACAAATTCAGCATAATATCTGAACTTCTGTATTCGATCCCATGACTTATGAAGGCTAACGTGCTAAAAGCTCTCTTTCTGACCGCTGTGTTCCTTCAACGTTGTCCTGTACCGTACTGTGCAAAAGTCTTAGACACACGTATACTGTATAGTGAGGGTGCCCCAGACTATGCCTATGCATTAGATAAATCTGATTCTGATATTGGCCTCTATCATGGACTGTGAGTGGAAAGGGGGCAGGGAGAGTGGAAATCATGGTTGGAAGGGAGAGGGGAGGGAGCAGGAAGCACAAGAAAGGCGTTCTGTAAAGTTCAGTACATCAGTTGTTTGGAATCAAATGACCCTTGTCAGGTGTCTCAGTGCTGGGCGTGTCGACACCCATATCACCTCCCACTCCTGGCATTTCTCTAACACCTGTCCCAAAGCCTTGCCACAACGCTGCACACTCACCATTCTCAACATCCTTTGCTCCCACCAGATTTACAAACTCACCCTCCACTCCACATTGACGAGTATAATACTGTGCAAAAGTCTTGGGCACATACTGTATATGTAGCTGGGGTTGCCTGAGACTTTCACACTGAACATCCACACGTTATGCCCCCTTACCAGTTGTACCTAAATGCAGGTCTGTGTCCTTCTCCAAAGTTCTTGACCAGTAATCCCTTTCTTTATGATGTTCCTTAAAAATCCATTACTTTCACCAGGCATTTATTATAATTCCTAACATCATCTACATCTTCTATTCAGTCCAATTACGTACTGGGTGTATTTCACTGTGCTAAGATTAAGTTATTTTTAGGGCTGTGAGTCATGCATTATTCAGTGGGAATAACATTAGGAAAACTCAGTACTGATTTAAGTAACCATCACGGCAATCCAGGAAATTGTCTATGTTCATGAGCCTATATTTATGTTGCGAGGCAGATATCCCCAAGAGTGCTGTGATAAAGTTAGAAAGGGGTGCAATTCACTTTCAAAACTGTTAACTATTTCCAATTAGTTTGGAGAATAAGAACAGAGAAAAACAAGATCTCTAAGCAGTGGAAATTTCTCCCTCACACAGTAGAGTCTGTGAGATCACAGAATCAGAATCAGGTTTCGTATCACTAACATATGTCACAAAATTTGCTGTATTGCAGTAGTACCATGCAATACATGAAAAATTACAATAGGTTGCAATGAGAAATATAATATTAGTGCAAAAAGATGGCTAAATAGTGAGGTAGTGTTCATGATGGCTGAGAGGATGAAGCTGTCCTAAAACACTGGGTGTGCGTCTTTGGGTTCCCGTACCCCTCCCACCACAGGGTCACTTTACACAGTTTGGTTGTTGCATATACCAGACATATGGGCCAACAGAGTAGCATAGCAGTTATGAAAATGCTTTTATCAACTGTAAGATTAGGGTTCAAATTTTTTTAGATTATGAGGACACGCAGTCCTCTTTTATTGTCATTTAGTAATGCATGCATTAAGAAATGATACAATATTCCTCCGGTGTGATATCACAGAAACACAGGACAGACCAAGACTGAAAAACGGACAAAAACCACGTAATTATAACATATAGTTACAACAGTGCAAAGCAATACCGTAACTTGATGAAGAACAGGCCACGGGCACGGTAAAAAAAAAGTTCAAAGTCTCTTGAAAGTCCCACATCTCATGCAGACAGGAGAAGGAAGAAAACCCTCCCTGCCATGCCCGACCACAGTCCGACTCTGAGTCGTCCGAAAACTTCGAGCCTCCGACCAGCCCTCCGACACCAAGCACCGAGCACCATCTCTGCCGAGCGCTTCGATCCCAGCCCCGGTCGCCAGCAGCAGACAAAGCCTAGGATTTGGGGCCTTCCCTCCGGAGATTCTCGATCGCACAGTAGCAGCGGCAGCGAACCGGGCATTTCAGAAGTTTCTCCAGATGTTCGTCCGTGCTTCTCACAACTGTCTCCATCAAATCAGAATTGTGCATGGTACCCTATTTAACAAATACAATATCATTTCACCGAAGAGGCTGCGCGTGCTGCGTCACGCCACCATCTTCTCCTCCCGCCAATTCAATGTCTGTAAGGAGTTTGTACATTCTTTGTGCGACCATGTGGAATCCTTCCCTGTACTCTGGTTTCCTCCCACATTCCAAAGTATGGGTTAGTGTTAGTGAGTTGCAAGCATGCTATACTGGCACAGTGACAACACCCGTGGGCTGCCCAGCAGAATCCTGGCTAATTTAATATGACTCAAAATGATGCTGTATATTGTATATACAGTGTATATTTCAATGTAGGTGTCACAAATAAAGCTAACCATTTTATCTTTATTGAAAGCTTGCCTCGTGATCTATATTGCCAATCTTTCATCCAAGTTCACCGAACTGCAATGTCTCCCAGCAAACGCGGCAGTCTAATTAAAGTCCGACGCACCAGAAGGAAAGTTTGAACAATATTAATGCAATGTGACCAAGAATTGTGGCATAAGCTGCAATTCATTTCTGCGTGCGGGTGTTAAAACGAGAGCTCTTGAAGGGTGAAGGTGACATCCTTCATTTGAAATTCATTTTATGCTTCCTCACATGTTAATTTATGTCAAAATGCAAGAATTGTCACTATCACCATCACAGTACTTTGACAGAAGTAATTATGGATTGAAACCAAATGCACTCATTAGGAATTTCATTCAGAAGGGGAAACAATGCAAAGAATAACCAAGGCACTCTTGCCATTTATCATGTCTTCCGTGCTTGTTATTTTCCATGTAACAAAATCTTATACATTTTGATAATTCTGGCATCAATCTATCAGTTCTTAAGTGAAAGGAACATCCCTGCTTGATGTTGTATACGCCAAACTTTTACGTTACATGGAGCTAACAAGCCCGAAAGACATGGAGCTATAAGAATAGACATAGAGTACTATGTCTATTGGGTGGCAAGGTGGGGACACGTCTCTACCAAAGGAGGTGTAACGCGCTCCTTACCTCTGCTAGCCTGCATGTCATCCTTGGGCAAGGTGAAACCATAGAAACCATAGAAAGGGCCTGCTTAGCCCACACCAATCAGGTGAAGCCAAATGAGCAGGTGGTGGATGGTTGTATGAGTAGCTGGTGCACATCACTAGTCCTGGTTATGTGACCACTAACACCAGGCAGACAACCTCTGAAGAGTAACGGCTGGGGTCACCCGGCCTGTAAAGTCGCTGCCTAGCAAAAGGCATTGGCAAAGCACTTCTACAGAAAAAATAGCCAAGGTCAGGAAGACCATGATCACCTATGTCATACAATGCAACACATGATGATACAGCACAGATACAGGCCATTTAACCAGTCTTTGTCAAACTATCATTTTGCCTAGTTCCATTGTCCTGCACCCAGACCATAATCCTCCCATCCATGTACCTATGCAAATTTCTCTTAAATGTTTCAATCAAACCCACATCCACCATGTCAGCTGGCAGCTCACTCCACACACTCACCACCCTCCGAGAGAAGCTCCCCATAACAGTCCCCTGAAACAGTTCATCTTTCACCCTTAACCCATGGCTGGTAGTTCTCATCTCTCACAACCTCAAAGGAAAAAGCCTGCTTGCATGTATCCTATCTATACCCCTCATAATTTTGTAGACATCTCCACACCAATTACCTTAAACCGGTGTCCTTGGTTATTGATCCTTCTACGGAGTGAGGTGGGCCATTCCTACTATATTCAGGTATCTCATAATTCTGTATACATATGTAATTAATCATGCCCTCAGCCTCATCTGTACTAAACAGAGAAAAATCATCTTATTGCTGCAGTTCTGTTGTCTTAGAAATAGCTTTGTATATCTGTAGTTCTCAAACTAAACATCAGAATGGGAAAGAAATGTGATCTAAATTACTTTAACCATGGAGTGATTGGTGGTGCCAGATGGGATGGTTTGAGTACCTCAGAAACTGCTGATCTCTTGGGATTTTCATGCAAAACAGTCTCTAGTTCATAGCATTTTGTGTGTGTTGTTTAGATTTCCAGCATCTGCAGACTTTCTCCTGCTTCTAGTTTACAGAGAATGTGGTGGAAAAACAAAAAGACATCCAGTAAACGATAGTTCTGTGGGTGAAAACACCTTGTTAATGAGAGAGGAGAGTAGCCAGACCGGTTAAAGTTGACACAAATGCTACAGCAACTCAAATATCTACACGTTACAACATTACAATGGTTTTGTGCAGAACATTTCTGAACATAACACATCAAACCCTGAAGTGGATGGGCTACAGCAGCAGAAGACTATGAAAACACATAGGTATATACACTGTGTATATATACAGCTCAAGGCCTTTCTTCACTAAACTGAAGACTTTGGCAATATGTTTTTAAGCTGACTATAAAGCCTGCTTGCATTTACCCGGTCTATATCCTCAGATGGTTAAGGTTGACACTGAGCTGTATTAAGAAATGAGCAAGCGATTAGACTTCACGCCAGGCCATTGTTTCTTGCCCACTGCGCGCAGAGTTCTGATCTACAGCCAAGCCCCGTATTACCTTCAGCTCAATGTGCTCAATTAAAAAGCAAAGATAAGAGGCAAGGTTGTAGAGGAACTGGGTAATGCAAGTCAGTTGCCTTAGGGGTGGGAAACTAAGTCTGGCATCATACCAGCTGTAGAAGCCATGTATCTATTTATTGTCTGTCTGTGTTGTATTTGTGTTTTGCATCCTAACCCTGGGTTAATGTGGGTTTAGGTGACAGTTATCGGATGGCATGCGGCATTGTGTGGCCATAAAAATAAAACTACCTGTTCTCCTGTTTTGGTAGCATAGAGAGGAGGTAAATAGGGAACGTATATTTTTCTTTGACAGCTCATCTTTGCTTCAATATGATCCAATTACTTCTAAGTTATGGAAGAGTCCAATGATCTTATTGTTGGTTTGTAATAAGACCAGAAGACATGGGAGCAGAATTAGGTCATTTGGCCCATCGAGTTGCCTCTGCTACTGAAACTCAAACATGGCTGATCCTTTTTTCCCTCCTCAGCCCTACTCCCTGCTCTTCTCCTGTAACTTTTGATGCCATGGCCAATCAAGAACCTATATATCTCTGCCTTAAATGCACCCAACGACCTGGCCTCCAGAGGTGCCTGTGGTAACAAATTTGACAAATTCACCACCCTCTGGCTAAAGGTATTTCTCTGCTTCTCTGTCCTGAGGCTGTGCCCTCTTGTCCTGGACTCCTGCACCATGGGAAAATGGGAAACACCCCTTCCACATCTACTCCATCTGGGCCTTTCAACGTTTGAAAGGTTTCACTGAGATCCCGCCCCCCATGCTTCTAAATTCCAGTGAGTACAGGCTCAGAGCCATCAAACATTCCTCATATGATAACCCTTTCATTCCTTCAACCCTTTGTGAACCTCCTCTGAACCCTCTCCAATACCAGCACCACCACACGTATATCACTATGTTCCTGGAAAGTTGTTTTTGTACTGGAGGGCTACAGATATACAAAGGTATTTCCAAGACAACAGAATTGCAATTTCCCACTCCTCTGGAACCATGGTCCAATAATCCTTGAAAGCTCATTATTAAGGCCTCCACAACCTTTTCCAGAACCCTAGGGTGCACTTCATCTGGTCCGGGTGACTTGTATCCCTTTAGGTCTTTCAGCTTTTTGATTAAGAAGGATTAAGATGTATTTTTTCGACTTGGAATTCAGGTAGTTGTAAGCACGTCACACAGTGTGATACCCCCTCACTTAGCCTCTCTGTGACTTTTAGCTGGCTTTCAAGTAGTTGCTGCACTAGTAACAGCCCTGAAGAAGAACAGAAAACAAATTCCAAGCTGCAATGAACTGGCTTGGAACAGACTGGATGCTAAGGAGAATGTTTATTCTGATTCAAAATTCAAGACTTTATGAAGAGGCTCAGCATGGCATGTTGTCTGTTTATTCCTTTCCATAGTTGCTGTCTGACCTGCTGAGTTCCTCCAGCATTTTATGTGTGTTGCTCACTTTATTCTGCATTGGCTTATTGCTTTTCCCTTTGTACTACAGTACCTTAATGTAATGATATGATGAAATGATCTGCATGGAAGACATGCAAAACAAAGATTTTTATTGCACCTCAGTACATGTAAGAATAATAAACCAATTTAAATTTAATTAGCTTTTTCTTTTATTTGCATTTAAACTCTAATTGAATTGATCACTTCATCTTCAGCATTTGTGCACTGAACAGTGTGAAATGAAAGAGGAGGTTAGTAGCTCCGATTGGCTGCTTGTTTGTAGGGTTCTTCACCCAGCCTGGAGGTCAGGCCACAAAGATTTCATTACCAGCACAATTGGCAATTCCGTACTGACAATATCACCTCGACTGGTGACAAAACATTTACAACCTAACTTCCAGGCTTGGCGAACAATCCTACTGACAAACTGAAAGGTGGATTTGGCCAGTACTAGAACGGGTGTTGTTAAAGGGAGGGTAGATTATTGGATATTGAATTTTGTTTCGGTACAATGCTCATCCATTCTGATTGCATTGTTTCAGTTCCTCTAACTGCCTGTGGCTCCCACCTACTTTGCATTTATTTTCTACTCTCTGATTTATGGTTAATCATTAGTACCACCAAACACAAGTCAAAGTGTTATAGTTGCACACGAGTAACCATAAGCACATATCTGCCGATGAGTGCACAAGATACATAATTTGCTAATCATTGATCCGGGAAAGGGAATGGGAGGAATCTGAATCAGAATTAGATTTTTTATCACTGACATATGATGCGAGATTTGCTATTCTGCAGCAGCAGTGCAGTACATAGACACGGTCCTCAGGCCTGAGTAGTGTGGCCAATGGTTGGCCTTGAGGTGGTAGGTGTAGTTGGCAGCTAGAATAACACTCCCTACCTTCCAAGCATTCTGGCAGCAGTGAACCAGGGCCCCTAGCAGACGGGATTTTCACCAGTAGCTCCTCCGTGGGGAACAACCAAAGGGTAATATACTCATGGCAGAGGAAATATGGCAATAGAGAAACATTCAGCCCAGGCCAGATACTTCCAAGTGGAAGGGTTAGAGGTGGCAAAGTATTGCTGAAACTTGTCCACTTGCTAATTTCTCTTTCTGACTGGCTGTTGGGCTGCGGGTGATAGCCAGAGGACAAACACACTGAGCTGTAGACAGGGGACCAGAAGGTTTGCCAAAAGCAAGAGAGAAACTGTGGGTCCCAGTCCAACACAATGTCCTGAGGGAAACCATGGAGGTGAACTACATGCTGGACAACAAGATCCGCAGCCTCAAAGCCATACGGAGGCTTGGGGAGGGCAATGAAGTAGGTTTGGAGAACCAATCCACCACCGTCATGATTACTGAGACCCCATCAGAAGATGGTAAAGCAGTGAAACCCATGATGATGTGGGCCCAGAGGCATTGAGAGACTGGTAGGGGCAGCAGGAGCTCAGAGGGTCACTGGATGGAGGAAATGGACTGGGCACATTGAGGGCAGGCGGTGACTATCTGACATACACCTGCGATCATGGTGGGCCACCAGAACTGGCTTTGCAGAAAATCCAGGGTCTGTCCTGTGCCTGGATGGCTGGAGAGGGGTGAGGAGTGGGTTCACTGATGCTCAGCGCACATGGCCATCAGCAAGCAAATGTGATTGCCTGGTGTGTCAGCCAGAGCAAGCTCATGTTGTTGGGCCTGGTGGATCTGGTTCTCAAGAACCCAAATCACTGGGGTGAGGATGTGCGAGGAGGAAATTATGGCTGAATGAATTTCTGTTTAAGTTGGGTTGAATTTCCATGTCAGGACATCCACCTTAATATTCCTGGAACCAGGTTATTAGGAGATGGTGAAGCTGAATTGCTTGACGAAGAGGGCCCCACATGGGTTGAGTTGGCGGGTTTGCTGAATGGATATGAGATTCTGGTGATCAGTCCAGATCAGGAAGGGCTCAGTGTTTCCATCAGCCAATGTCTCTATTCTTCCAAGGCCCACTTAATGACTCGAGCACACTGTCTCCTACTCCATAGTCGTGCTGCATAGAGTTGAACTTGTACAAGAAGAAGGCACAAATGTGTGTCTTCCTGTCTAGTCCTCAGTGGGAGGGAAGGCCTGGGTACCAACATCAGATGCATCCACCTCTACCACAAAGTATCCAGAGGGATTCAAATGGCAGAGAATGGGAGTGGTGGTGAAGCATCTCTTAACCTCTTCAAAAGCATGATCTGCAGCAGCACAGGTTATCCACAAGGTAGGTGATTTGCTGAGGGAGGTAAGGGGAGTAGTGATTTGGCTGCAATTCCTGATGAAATGGTGGAAGATGATGGAGAAGCCCAAGAAGCGTGGTAGATGGTTGAAGGAACATGGTCAGGGCAATTCTACAACAGAGAGCACTTTCTCTAGGTACATGGTTATGCCTTGTGGTGAAAGGATTTGACCCAGGAAGGAAGTGACAGTGGTGTGCAACTGGCAACTTTCAAACTTGCAGTCGGTTCTCAGGGAGATGCAGAAGAACTGAACAAATGTGACAGACATGATCTTGAGGTCCTTGGAGAAGATGAGGATGTGGACAAGATAGACAACCGCATACCTGTGTAGCATGTCTTGGAGGATCTCATGAATAAAGGCTTGAAATACTGCTGGACTTTTGGAATTCTGAAAGGCATCACAAAGTATTCGCAGTGGCCACTAGACGTTATAAATGATGTCTTCCACTCATCTCTCTGGCAGATGTGGATCAGGTTGTATGGGCTCCGTAGATCCAGTTTGGTGAAGATCTTGGCCCTGCAGAGTATTTTGTATGTGTTATCCATCAAGGTTCCTTAATGGTGATTTTGTTGAGTCCACAGTAGTCAATGCAGGGACTGAGATCCCCTGCTTTCTTTTTGACAAAGAAGAATCTTGAAGCAGCTAGGGACTGGGGTGGTTGAATGAAGCTATTCTGTATTGCTTGGGCAATGTAGTCATTCACGGCTTGGGTCTCAGGATGGTAGAGGGAGCTGGATTCCACCACGAAGCACATCTTTCCCTCCCCCCCCCCCCGCTTCCCACAGGGATCGCTCCCTACGACACTCCCTTGTCCATTCGCACCCCCCCCACCACCACCATCCCTCCCCACTGATCTCCCTCCTGGCACTTATCCTTGTGAGCGGAACAAGTGCTACACATGCCCTTACACTTCCTCCCTTATCACTATTCAGGGCTCCAGACAGTCCTTCCAGGTGAGGCAACACTTCACCTGTGAGTCGGCTGGGGTGATTTACTGCGTCCGGTGCTCCCGATGTGGTCTTCTATATATTGGCGAGACCCGACGTAGACTGGGAGACGGTTTTGCTGAACACCTACGCTCTGTCCGCCAGAGAAAGCAGGATCTCCCATTGGCCACACATTTTAATTCCACATCCCATTCCCATTCTGATATGTCTATCCATGGCCTCCTCTACTGTCAAGATGAAGTCACACTCAGGTTAGAGGAACAACACCTTATATTCCGTCTGGGTAGCCTCCAACCTGATGGCATGAACATTGACTTCTCTAACTTCCACTAATGCCCCACCTCCCCCTCGTACCCCATCCGTTATTTATTTATATACACACATTCTTTCTCTCTCTCTCTCCTTTTTCTCCCTCTGTCCCTCTGCCTATACCCTTTGCCCATCCTCTGGGTTTTCCCCTCCCTCCCCCTTTTCTTTCTCCCTGGGCCTCCTGTCCCATGATCCCCTCATATCCCTTTTGCCAATCACCTGTCCAGCTCTTGGCTCCATCCCTTCCCCTCCTGTCTTCTCCTATCATTTTGGATCTCCCCCTCCCCCTCCCCCTCCCACTTTCAAATCTCTTACTAGCTCTTCCTTCAGTTAGTCCTGACGAAGGGTCTCGGCCCGAAACATCGACTGTACCTCTTCCTAGAGATGCTGCCTGGCCTGCTGCGTTCACCAGCAACTTTGATGTGTGTTGCTTGAATTTCCAGCGTCTGCAGAATTCCTCGTGTTTACCTTGGAGAGGGGTGGTGCCTGGGAGGAGGTCAATCGCATAGTTGTGTGGTCTGTGAGGTGGCAGGGTGCTAGCTTCCCTTTTAGTGGAAGTGATGGCTAAGTCATGGTATTCCTGTGGGCTTGTGGCAAGGTCGAGGGTTTCATCCAATTTCCACTGATTTATCAGGTGATGTTACCTGATGCTGCATGCTGGTGAGTCCCCAACTCGGCAGTGAACTAGATGACTAGGTGAAGTGACGGCCATGAGTGGAGAGCCATGGGTAACCTGAGACAAGAGGAGTGTTGGATGAGTCGATAAGGAGGAATTGGATGGACTCGATGCACTCTGATGCTCATGTGCAAACCCTGACCATCCCAGATTCCAAGGGACATCCGCCAATGGCAGTGATGCAGAAGGGTGTGAGATGGGCTTTGTAGAAAGTCCAGATTGTACACAGAGTCCGGTTCAGAAAATCGCCTGCTGCGACGGAAACCATCAGAGCCTCCTGTACGTGTAGAGCCATGGGGCTGTGGAGAAGGACAGGACAGAGAGTCAGGCTATGATGCTGGAACGAGTGGTTGATGAGAACTTAACAGATAGGAAGCCCCTCGTATCTACCTGGTGGTGCCGTTTCGCAGATGCAGTGGTCATTTGTTGAGCGTGTGATCAGCTGCACTGCAGTAAGTGCACAAGTTGTTTCTCCACTGACACTCGCGCTCCAGAGGGTTAAGGGAGTGCTTCTTATCTGCATGGGTTCTTGAGACATTGATAATGAGGGTCCTGCAGCCTGAAATGGATCTGGGAATGGAAAAGGGGTTCTGGCCAGTCATCAGGAGGGTCATTCCATAAGATACTTGTTAACCTGGAGGTCTAGAGCAATGAGGTTTTCTTAGTCGGCGGGCATTTCCAGAGTAGAAAGCTTGTCTTTCAAGCACACTGAGACGCCATGATGATAATGGGGTAGCAGCACCTCTGCATTCCAACCACACTCCACTGCAAGCGTCCTGAATTCCACCGTGTAATCCAGCACTGAACATGTGCCACGACACAGGACAAGTACACAATCTGCTGCCTCCCTTCCACTTCCCGCAAGGTCAAAAACCCGGCACACCTCAGCGGTCAATTCCTCATATTTATTCCAAGCGATAGATTTATTGTCCAAGTTAGTGGTGACCCAGGTCAGAACTCACCTATCGAAGAGAGTGATGACAAATGCGAGAGTCCGTGGAACACAGCTTGATATTGCAAGACGCATTGGGACAGGAAGTTGCAGCATCAGGTTGGGGATCCATCAAAGAGTTTGGGCACTGGAATCTGAATCTGTGGCTCCAAGAAAGGAGGTTGACTGGCCCTGGGATGATGTAACGAGATGTAGAGTTGGTTGAGAGTAGTGAGCAGATGGTCAACAGTTTTGTGTCGCTTCTGGATGGTGCATTCCATCAGTGGACAGGAAACTTGGGGGTGAGGAAACTGCTGGGCCAATTACTGATTCACACATTCAGTCAGGAAATGTAAAGGAAGCTTGACCCTAACACAGAAGCAGCTACTATTTAGCAGTGAGTGATCATTTTAATAATAAACTGCAAAATAATAGCCTTCAAGGAGCCACAAAACAAGAGAGAATGGATACTTAACACAATGTAACTGAAGACCTTGAGCTGCTGTTTAAAGCTGGCTGATTTGGTGGTTAAACAATGACTGTCTGTCTGTATCTTGTTTTACGGTGGTTGGCATCCAGCTTAATGGTGCATTACCGCCACCCTCTGCTCCAGAATGTGCACTAGACATACATTCTAAATCCCTTCACCCAATCTCTCTCTCTCTCACTCACTCTCTCTCACTCTCACTCTCTCTCACACACTCTCACTCACACACACACACACACACACACACACACACACACACACACACACACACACACACACACACACACACACACACATGACTGTGGCTGAGAACTGGGTTTAAATAGGATGCAGGTGATGAATTGGAAACAGGTAATTCCTGTTAGCTGGATGGAGAGAGGGAGGAGTTATCTGTGCAGGCCTAACATCAGTGTGTTGGGACCAGGACTGATCCTCTGAGCTGTTGACACCCAGGAACTGAAAGCTGCACACTTTTTCCACCTCTGCTGAGTGTTCTCCCTAATCCCCCTTCCTGAAGTGCAAGACGTCCATCATTAATTGGAGCATAGAAAGGCAGAGACAGGTTGAATACATTCAGTAATTTTTCCATAGTTGTGGAATCTAGAATAAGGCAACATAGGTTTAGGGTGGAAGGAGAGAGATTTAATAAAGACCTAAAGGATAACACTTTCACTCAGAGGGTGGGCTTTATATGGAATGAGCTACTAGAGGAAGTGGCTGAGGCAGGTATATTAATAAGATGAAAAAGGCAGATGGGCAGCGATTTGGACAGGGATGTGGGCTAAATAGAGCCAAATAGCTTTAATGAGGGTAAGCATGGACCAGATGGGGTGAAGGGCCATTTTCTGTGTTGTATAGTTCTATGGCTTGTATTTTATGTGATAATGTTATGGACAAAATAGCTGGCATTTTTTGTACAGTACAATAATGTCTAAAAATAAGAAAGATCTCACTGGCTGTGAGGTACTGGATATGAACAAGCAGGGAGTAAAGGAGTATAATTTGTATGTAGGCAAGATGGGCTTATTTGTACAGCAGGTCAGGAAGTATATAAGGAGACGAATAAACACTTGGCATTTCAAACCAAGACAAAGGGTCTTGGCCAAATATGTTGACTCTTTACTCCTTGCCATTCCTTGCCTGAACCATTGAGATACTCCAGCTTTTTGTATATGTTACTATGGTTTTCCAGCATCTGCAGATTCTGCTCACTTTGGGCTTGCGATAATGTGTAAAAGTCTTGGGTACATATCTATAGCTCGGCTGCCTAAGACTTTTGCACAGAACTTTAGTAATTTTGTATTATACTAGTGTTGAAATTGCGGGGGCCCTGGCAGAAATATTTAAAATGTCGCTGTCTACGGGTGAAGTGCCGGAGGATTGGAGAGTGGCTCATGTTGTTCCCTTGTTTAAAAAAGGATCGAAAAGTAATCCGGGAAATTATAGGCCGGTGAGTTTAACGTCAGTAGTAGGTAAGTTATTGGAGGGAGTACTAAGAGACAGAATCTACAAGCATTTGGATAGACAGGGGCTTATTAGGGAGGATCAACATGGCTTTGTGCGTGGTAGGTCATGTTTGACCAATCTGTTGGAGTTTTTCGAGGAGGTTACCAGGAAAGTGGATGAAGGGAAGGCAGTGGATATTGTCTACATGGACTTCAGTAAGGCCTTTGACAAGGTCCCGCATGGGAGGTTAGTTAGGAAAATTCAGTCGCTAGGTATACATGGAGAGGTGGTAAATTGGATTAGACATTGGCTCGATGGAAGAAGCCAGAGAGTGGTGGTAGAGAATTGCTTCTCTGAGTGGAGGCCTGTGACTAGTGGTGTGCCACAGGGATCAGGGCTGGGTCCATTGTTATTTGTCATCTATATCAATGATCTGGATGATAATGTGGTAAATTGGATCAGCAAGTGTGCTGATGATACAAAGATCGGAGGTGTAGTAGACAGTGAGGAAGGTTTTCAGAGCCTGCAGAGGGACTTGGACCAGCTGGAAAAATGGGCTGAAAAATGGCAGATGGAGTTTAATACTGACAAGTGTGAGGTATTGCACGTTGGAAGGACAAACCAAGGGAGAACATACAGGGTTAATGGTAAGGCACTGAGGAGGGCAGTAGAACAGAGGGATCTGGGCATACAGATACAAAATTCCCTAAAAGTGTCATCACAGGTAGATAGGGTCGTAAAGAGAGCTTTTGGTACATTGGCCTTTATTAATCGAAGTATTGAGTATAAGAGCTGGAATGTTATGATGAGGTTGTATAAGGTATTGGTGAGGCTGAATCTGGAGTATTGTGTTCAGTTTTGGTCACCAAATTACAGGAAGGATATAAATAAGGTTGAAAGAGTGCAGAGAAGGTTTACAAGGATGTTGCCGGGACTTGAGAAACTCAGTTGCAGAGAAAGGTTGAATAGGTTAGGACTTTATTCCCTGGAGCGTAGAAGAATGAGGGGAGATTTGATAGAGGTATATAAAATTATGATGGGTACAGATAGAGTGAATGCAAGCAGGCTTTTTCCACTGAGACAAGGGGAGAAAAAGACCAGAGGACATGGGTTAAGGGTGAGGGGGGAAAAGTTTAAAGGGAACATTAGGGGGGGGCTTCTTCACACAGAGAGTGGTGGGAGTATGGAATGAGCTGCCAGACGAGGTGGTAAATGCAGGTTCTTTTTTAACATTTAAGAATAAATTGGACAGATACATGGATGGGAGGTGTATGGAGGGATATGGTCCGTGTGCAGGTCAGTGGGACTAAGCAGAAAATGGTTTGGCACAGCCAAGAAGGGCCAAAAGGCCTGTTTCTGTGCTGTAGTTTCTATGGTTTACTGCTGCCATGAAAAAACAAATCTCTTGACCAGTCAGTGACAAACCAGATTCTGATATGGGTCTCTATTGTGGACTGAGCGTGGGAAGGGGTGGTGAAAGGGGAATCATGGTTGGGAGAAAAGGGGAGGGGAAAGAGTGGGAAGCACCAGAGAGATATTCTGTAATGATCAATAAACCAATTGTTAGGAATCAAATTACTTTGCCTGGTGTCTCAGGACTGGGTGTGTCTGCACCTGCCCCTGTCCCCCCCACCCCTCCCAAAGTTCCTGGTACTTTTTCTCTGCCACCTCTCTTGTGGCACTCCACCCTCACCATTCCCAGGATACTTTGTTCTTGACAAATTCACTAACTCATCATCCACTTCATGTTGACAAATACAGTACTGTGAAAAAATCTTGGGCACACAGAAAGCCAGGGTGCTTAAGGCACTGAAATTTGTATTGGTGTCATTGTTGGCACATATATTATGTGCTGAGGGCCTGCTCCTATGTTGTGTCGTGTTCTTTGCCTTCGAATTGTAAATCTGCCTTTCTAACAAACTCCAAGAATAATGGTCCATCTATTACTGAATCATAGCTTCACACTTTGACCTCTTTGGTGATGCTAATGACGTGAGTTTGCCAGGGATTACGAATGGTAACTCTGTCATTCTCATGGAATTTCCTGTAAAAATTCTTTACAGAGACAGCAGAAATTAAGTAGACAGGCCTGTTTAATCTGCCAGTGAGATTTAGGTCTCCAGTTTACTCTTGTGCTATAAACTGATCAAATGGCAATAAATATATATCTGAAAATGGGCTGATAAATGAGCCTCATGTTGTTGGGGAACGACATGTTTAATGGAGCTAAAATAATTACAATTCAAACTCAAACAAAATAATCTGTTGCTATAATTGGCTTGGCCTGGATTTTAGACTATTCAGTAAGACTATATGTATTTGTATTCAAATTAAACGTAAAATGCTGGCAGCATATTCAGTTGATTTCAGTAAATCTTATCTCCTTCGGGAGCATCAGAATGAATTGGCACAACAGGTCCACAGCAGATGCAATCTCATTGGCTCTTCAGTCAACCCTGGAACGTCTAGAGAGCAAAGATGCATATATCAGGATGCTCTTTATTGACTACAGCTCATCATTCAATATTACTATTCCCTCAAAGCTTATCAATAAGCTTTATGATCTTGGCCTCAATACATCCTTGTACAATTAGATCCTTGACTTCCTCACTTGCTGACCCCAGTCAGTTCAACTGGCAACAACATCTCTTCCACAGTCTCCATCAGCACAGGTACACCACAAGGCTGTGTGCTTCGTCCCCTGCTCTACTCACTTCCCACTTGTGGCTGTGTGGCCAATACCATATTCAATTGTTCTGATGACACCACTGTCGTAGGCTGAATCTAAGGTGATGAATGAACATATAGGAGGGAGTTTGAGAATTCAGCCAAGTGGTGCCATATCAGCCACCTTTTACTCAATGTCAGTAAAACCAAGGAGCTGATTATTGATTTAAGAAAGAGGAAACCACGAGTCCATGAGACAGGCCTCTTCCTCCTCTCCTTCTCCTACATCCTTTTGCCTTGTCTTCCTCTTTCTATGACTCCTGCTCCTCTTTCCTCTTCCTATTCCTATTCCTTCTCCCCTCAGTCATTCTATCAGAATCAGGAAGCCTTGCTTCCACTTCTGTTCTATACATATGAGGTCTCAGTCCACACCATAGGTGTAGGGTAGGTGTTTCATGAAGAAAGTTGGAGAGAATCCTGTGTGGGACTCCTTTCACCATTTACCCTGGACTTAATGATCCCAATGTAAGTCCTCAATATCCTAAATGCCCTTTCTCCATTTTAAAACACCTTGACATACAGGAGTACTTTTTCCAAAGAGAAATAAAAAGAACTGCATTTTGCTGTGCAGTGTAATTATGCAAACATTTCATGTAATCACAAGAATTTCCTTTGTTTTTAAGAGAGGAATATGATATTCCTTGGTTTCATTAGCTTCAAAAGACTTTTAGAGGAATGTAAAGTGTGACGTGCAAAATGCTCGAAGAACTCAGCAGGTCAGGCAGCATCTGTGGAAAGGGTGCTGATGGAGTACAGGCTAGAAAGTGATAGATGAAGCCAGGCATGAGGGGAAGGGGTGATGAAGTGAGAAGCTGCATGGTAATAGGTGAAAAAGGCAAATGGTTGAAGAATATGACGGGAGAGGAGGGTGGACCATGGGAGAAGGAAAGGAGGAGGGAGGGTCACCAGGAGAAGATAAGAGGCATGTGAGGAGAAGAGGTAAGAGGGGAGCCAGAGTGAGGAAGGGAAGAGGCAAGATGGAGAAAATTACCTTCTATCCTGCCCCCCCTCCCCCACATACCTGCCTTTACCAATCACCTTCTAGCCTGACCTGCTGTGTTCCTCCAGCATTTCATGTGTCGTTCTGGATATGCAGCATCTGCAGAATCTCTTGCACATATGAATACAATAATTCCTAGGATATGAAGGCTCAATCAAGACTATAGAGCAGGATTTCCTACAAAATGATAGCCACTCAGTGACCTGTACCTAAAGTGGCCACTGCGTATATGTTCAAAGGTTAATTTATATAACTCTGAAATACTACTTCTTCCCATAACCACGAAACCAAGGAAGAAAAGAACAGCAGCACGATCATCAACCCCCAAGTCTCCCTCCTCCACATAAAAAGAAGAAAATTGGGCGACAAAACCCAGAATTTTTTTTAATTCTAAGACTCAAAAACAAAAAGTCTATAGGCCAAGATCATATCCAAAACACAGAAAACCTGGGTAATATTCTCTAGGCACAGTGGTGGGCCTTTTATCCCCCTGGGGACAAGCTTTGCACATGCTGCCCCTGCCCGTTGGAATCCTCTCAGAAACAGCAGAGTGCTGAAACATCCAAACTATCTCCAAACTGCAAATCGTAGGCTCCAACAATTCCAGAATCACATTCAAGACGAAAACCCATGTAGAAGACATAAAAAAGTAAAATATATGGTTTCATGATCTATTCCGAAGATGTCAACCGAAAGTGTATTGTACACAGGTGCCTTCTTGACTGTATGTTCTTGTTCTATTACAGCAGCCATTCGACTTCAAGGTTTAACATGTTGAGCATTCAGAGATGCTGTTCTGCACCATGTTCTGTCACAAGCAGTTATTTGAGTTATTGTCGCCTTAAAACAGTCTGGCCATTCTCTGACCTCTCTTATTAACAAGATATTTTCACCCACAGAACTGCTGCTCACTGGATGTTTGTTTGTTTGTTTTTTATTGTTGCACCATTCTCAGTAAACTCCGGAGACTGTTGTGCATGAGAGTTCGAGGAGATCAGTTTCTGAGATACTCAAACTATCCCATCTGGCACCAATAATTATCCCACAAAATCACTGAGATCACATTGACTTTCCCTTTCTGGTACTTGGTCTGAACATCTTCACCATGTCTAATAAAATGACCAATGAGTGCTCGTCAGCACAATTTTCCACCACTGTCCCCAATTCTCTTGATTCTTTCACTAGCCAGAAAACTATCAATATCTGTTCCGAATGAACTCAATGAGTGAGCTTCAGCATAGAGATTTCCAAAGGTACATAAGATTTTGTGTGAAGAAATTTCTCCTCGTCTCAATTCTAAATGGCTGGCCCCTTATTCTGAATTTCTTGGTCTCTCCTCTGTGGAAACATCTTCCAGTGAAAACACCTACCCTTCAGTCTGTCAAAATGCACTGCATCAATTATTTGCACCAATCCTACAGTCTCATCAGCACCACCCAGGTTCGATCACTCACTCACCCACCCAACAGGGGCCATTTCCAGTGGCCAATTAACCTTCCTATCTGCTCATCTTTAGGAAGTGGGGGAATCGTATTGTCATGTGCTCAGGTCAGATGAGGTACAGGAACAATGAAAAGCAACACACACAAAACCTGGAGGAACTCAGCAGGTCAGGCAGCATCTACAAGGGGAGGGTGGGAATAAACAGTTGACATTTCGGACCAAGACTCTTCATCAGGAATTTAGGAGTCTTAATGAAAGGTCTTGGCCCAAAATATTGACTGTTTATTCACTGCCATAGATGTTGCCTGACCTAATTTCTTCCAGCATTTGTGTCTGTTGCTCAAGATTTTCCAACATCTACAAAATCTCTACTGTCTGAGGTTCAATGAAACACTTGCTTATAGCAGTACTACAAGTACGTACGTTCAGAAATCACACCGAATATAAATTATACAAAACAATAAAGAGAAAAATAAACAGAGCACCTGACGAGATCCACACATGGTCACAGGGAGAATGTACAAGTTCCTCACAGACAACTTCAGATTGAACATGTATCTCTTGCACCATGAGGAATCAGAATCAGAATCAAAATTGGGTTTAATATCACTGGTATATGTCGTAGAATATGTACCTTTGCGGCAGCAGTGCATTGTAATGCATAGTGATGAGAAAGACCCATTAATTACAACAAGTGTGTGTGTGTGTATATTATAAAAGTACTGTGCAAAAGTCTGGGGCACATACTGTATCTATAGCTAGGGTGCCTAAGTCTTTTACACTACTGTATTTGTCAATATGGAGTGGAGAGTGAGCTTGTCAATTGGGCAGCAAAAAAATGTTGGGAATGGCGAGGGTAGAGCACTGCGGGAGGGCTGAGAGCATGTGGCAGAGAAGGAGTGTCAAGGGCAGGGGGTGGTGTGGGTGCAGACATGCCCACCCTGAGATAACTGGCAAGGTAATCTGATTCCAAACAATTGGTTTATTGATCATTATAGAATGTCTCTGGTGTCCCACTTCCTCCCCTCTTACTTGCCCTTTTCCCAACCATGATTTCCCTCTCCTCGTCCCCTTCTCGCTCTCCATCCACAATAGAGACCTATATCAGAATCAGGTACATCACTCACAGATGTCATGAAATTTGTAGCAGTACAATGCATTAAATAAAATTACTACAGTACTATGCAAAGGTCTTGGGCACCCTAGCTGTACAATATGTGCTTAAGACTTTTGCCCCATACTATATAAAAAAAATTAATTAGTGCAAATTGAGAGCAAAAATAGTGAGGTAGTGTTCATGGGTTCATTGTCTATTCAGAAATCTCATTGTGGAGGGGAAGGAACTGTCCCTGAAATGTTGAGTGTGTGTTTTCAGGCTCCTGTACCTCCTTGATTGTAGCAATGGGAAGAGGGCAGGTCCTGGGTAATGGGGGTTCTTAATGATGGGTGCCGCCTGCCTGAGGCATCAGGTTTAGAAGGTGTCCTTGATGCTGTGAAGGCTGGTGCCTCTGATGGAGTTGGCAGCATTTATAACTTTCTTAAGCTTTTTCTGCTCCCGTACAGTGGCTCTTCCATACCAGATGGTGGTGTAACCGGTTAGAATGTTCTCCATAGTGCATCTGTAGAAATTTGTGAGTATATTTGGTGGCATACCAAGTCTCCTCAAACACTAAAATAATTATAGCCATTGTTGTGCCTTCTTTGTAATTATATCAAGAGGTTGGGCCCAGGATCGATCTTCAGAGATGTTGACATCAGGAACTTGAAATAGCTCCCCCTTCCCACTTCTGATCCCTCAATGAGGAATGGCGTGTGTTCCCTTGACTTCCACCTCCTGAAGACCACAATCAATTCCTTGGTCTTACTGACATACAAGGATGCTGTCGTGACACCACTCAAAAGCTGATTTATCCCGCTCCTGTATGCCTCCATCGGAAATTCTGCCAACACTAGATGTATCATCGGTAAAATTTAAAAATGCCACTGGAGCCAGAGAGTCATGTGTGTCAGCAATAAACAGCAGCCTGATGTAGGTATTGCTATGGTCCAGGTGAGCCAAGGCTGAGTGGAGAGTGAAGTGGGATTGTATCCACTATATATCTATTCATGTTCGGCACAGCTTTGTGGGCCGAAGGGCCTGTATTGTGCTGTAGGTTTTCTATGTTTCTATTATAGAAATCGGCAAATTGCAGCAGATCCAAGTCCTTGCTTAGGCAGGAGATGACTCTGGTCATAACCATCCTCTCAAAGCATTTCATCACAGCAGATATGAGTGGAACTTGGTGACAGTCATTGAGTCATCTCACCCTGCTCTGCTTGGGCACTGGTATGATTGGCCTTATGAAGCAGGTGGTATCCTTCAGATGCAGCAGTAAGAGATTGAAGATCTCTTTGAACACTCCTACCAGTTGGTTGGTACAGGTTTTCAGTGCCCTGCCAAGCACACTATCAAAGCCTGACACTTTGTGAGGATTCACTCTCTTGAAAAATGTTCTGATGTTGGCCTCGAAGACAGGGAGCACAGGGTCACCATGTGCTGCAGGGATTTGCACAGGTGTAGTTTTATTCTCCTTTTCAAATTGTGTATAAAAGACATTGAGTTCATCACACCAATTCATGAAGTTAGGTTTTGCTTCATAGACAGTAATGGCCTACAAACCCTGCAGGAGCTGACATGCATCTAACTTCATCTGCAGCTTCAATCGGAATTGTTTATTCACTCTTAAAATACCCTTCTGTAGGTCACGTGGATTTCTTGTATAGTTCTGGATCACCGGTCAAGAAGGCCATAGATATGGCACTCAGCAGACTACAAACCCCCTGGTTCATTGTGACTTTGTTGGGGTATGTCTGATACGTTCGCGAAGACGCACACTCACCCTCACAGGTCTTGATGATGTCAGTGATAACTGTGGCATTTTCATTCAGATTCGAAGATGAATCCCTGAATATTGTCCAGCCTACTGCCTCAAGGCAATCCTGTAAGCACTACTCCACCTACTTGGTCATCACAACTGGTGCTGCAGTGTTTGGTCTCTGTCTATAGGCCGGGAGGCAGTGTTTGTACTAAATGTGCCACTAGGCTTCCTTCGTTTATTGCCTATCCTCAGTTTTTCTTGACATTATCTAAAAAAAGCAGCTATGAGCCAAGCACATTGATCAGTCTGGAGTGAACAGGAGCCAGATCAGATCAGTGATGTAAGGTTTCAGTGATCAGATCAGAGGATTTCTTAAGAAATGGAAGGAGTCATAAGGAACTGTGTAACAAAGTCTTTAATCGCAAAAAGTTTAGCATGGACATACTGTAACTTTATGACTTTATAATTCTTTCAGAACAACTTAGATTCAATGGTGTACAAGAAACCTAACATATCCACCATCAGGCCATTAACATTAGAACAGAGAAGTTGACTCCGGCCTTGGGGCCGCTATATTAAAGTTCAAAGAAAATTTATTACCAAAGTACATACAATACATGTCACTGACAGAAGGGTAACACCTGGTCCTGAACCTGGTGGTGTCGGATCTAAAGCTCCTATGTCTCCTTCCCAAAGGCAACAGTGAGAAGACAGCATGATCTGGGTGGTGGGATCCTTGACAATGGATGCTGCTTTCTTGTGGCAGTACTCCATGCAGATGTGCTCAGTGGTGGGGAGGGCATTTCCTGTGATGGACTGGGCTGTATCTGCCACATTTTGTGGGCTTTTCCGTTCTTGTTCACTGGTGTTTCCATACCAGGTGATTTTGCAGCCGGTCAAGATATTCTCCACTGTGCATCTAAAGAAGTTTATCTTCTGTGATAAATCAACTCATTAGCCCCCTGCTATTAATGGGAGCTTACTGTGGGCAAATCTAACACTTCACTTGTGAGTCTGTTGGGGTCATCTATTGCATCCGGTGCTCCCGGTGCGGCCTCCTCTACATCAGTGAAACCTGACGCAGATTGGGGGACTGCTTCATTGAGCACCTCCGCTCCGTCCGCCACAATAGACAGGATCTCCCAGTAGCCATCCACTTCAACTCTGCTTCCCACTCCCATTCAGATATGTCCATACATGGCCTCCTCTACTGCCATGATGAGGCTAAACTCAGGTTGGAGGAGCAATACCTCATATACCATCTAGGTAGTCTTCAGCTCCTTGGTATGAACATAGAATTCTCAAAGTTCCGGTAATTCCCTCCCCCTCCCTTCCCCTATCCCTATTTCACTCTGCCCCTTCCCTCAGCTGCCTATCACCTCCCTCATGGTTCCGCGTCCTTCTTCTACCCATTGTGTTTTCCCCTATTCCTTCTTCACCTTTCCTGCGTATCACCTCCCGGCTTCCCTTCCCCCACCCCTTTATCTTTCCCCTTACTGGTTTTTCACCTGGAACCTACCAGCCTTCTCCTTCCCACCCTCCCCCCACCTTCTTTATAGGGCCTCTGCCCCTTCCCTCTTCAGTCCTGACGAAGGGTTCCGGCCCGAAACGTCGGTTGATCTTTTCCACGGATGCTGCCCGACCTGCTGAGTTCCTCCAGCGTGTTGTGAGTGTTGCTTTGATCCCAGCATCTGCAGATTATTTTGAATTTAAAATTGGTGACTAATTTTCCAGCATTAGTTTCACCAACAAAAATACTTCACTGGCTTTGGGACTTCCAGTGGTATTTCTTGCCCCACAGAATTGAATTGTAAACGGTTAAAAGGCTAAATAAAATTGCAGACCTGTGAAATCTGAAATAAAAAGAAAAAAAAATAATGGAGACACTCAGCAGGTCAGACAGCATTTGTGGAGAAAGAAATGGGTACCTTTTGGGGCCCTCCATTAGTTCCCTTTTTATTTCTCTTTGTGTAATTATTTGTTATTTCACAGGTGTTGCCTGTGTGTTTCTGCCATATCCTGTTTTTATTGTGAAGACTGGAACCCAGGTTGAACCTCAGCATTTGTTTTAAATGGGTGTAAACATTGCTTTCATTTGATGTGAGAAAAGTCTAATGTGATAGGAATTTAAATATATTCATTAATTTGCCTGGATAATGGAACAAGTTTTTTTTAATGAGACCTGTAAGTACATGCAGTGGCTTACACTGGAAATCCAAGTGCATGTTAAATATTTAATTACAAGAAGATGAACTTGGTGACAATTTTGATGAAATGGAATACAATATTATACTCAGTGGCCACTTTATTAGGTACAGGGTGGAATGTGATGTGCACTTCTGCTGTTTCCACTTCAAAGTTCAATGGGTCGTGTGATCTGAGATGCCCTTCTGCACTCCACAGCTATATACATGGTTATTTAAGTTACCTTCCTGTCAGCCTGAGCCACTCTGGCCATTTATCTCTGACCGACCTCATTAACAAGCTGTTTTCACCCAAAGAACAGCCACTCTCTGGATTTTTTAAAAATTTTTATGCCACTCTCCGTAAATTCTACAGAATGTTGTGCATGAAATCCTAGCAGCCTTTGAGATACTCAAACCACCAGATTTGGTAGCAATAATCATTTCATGTTAAAAGTCCACTTGGATTGAATTGCATTGCTTCCTCATTCTGAAGTTCGAATCGGAACAACAACTGAACCTCTTGATCATGTCTGCCCGCTTTTATACATTGAGTTGATGCCACATGAGTGGCCGATTAGATATTTACATTATTGAGCAGTTGTACAGGTGTATCTAATAAAGTGGCCACTGAGTTTATAAAAATTGGCAAAGGTCAGAGGGACCTAGATGGCCTGGTAGATACTTCCTTGAAAGTAGTGACACAGTTAGGTGGTGAAAAAGGTATTTGGCATGCTGTCCTCCATTGATTGGAATATTGAGGAACAGGAGCTGGAATGTCACTTTGCAGCTGTACAGGATGTTAACGTGACTACTTCTGGAATCCTGCATGTACTTCTAGTTGTCCTGCAATTGAAGGATGGAAATAGTGCAACTTTAGACTTACAAGGAAGTAAACAGGTCTGAAAGGTTTAAGAGGCTGTATAGGCTGGACCATTTTCCCTGGAGAGAAGGAAGATGAGGGCTGATATTATAGATATTTGTAAAATGATGAGGAGTTTAAATAAAGTCATGGTCTTTTTCCAAGAATAAGAGTCCATTCTATAGTGGATAAGCTTACATTGAAAGGGGTAAGATTTAAAAGGTACCTGAGGGGCAACTTTTGCACTTGGTGATGGTCATGTACAATGAGCTGCCAATGGAAGTCGTCGATGCCGATGAATTATCACAATCAAACATTTGGTCAGGTTCGTGGGTAGGAAGGATTTAGAGGGATATAATCCAAACCCAGGCAAGTAGGACAATATCAGTTCACCACTTTGTTCGGCATGAACAATTTGTGGCAAAGGACCCGTTTTTCATCCTGTACATATACGACTATGAATATGTGATGTGATTGAGAAACATTTCCTTCAACACTGCAGCCTTTCCCTGGACAAACAGATGACTTGAAGATGACACAAAGGTCGGTGGAGTTATGGGTATTGTAGAAGATTGCTTGACTAGAGAGAACGCCTGAAGAGGATAGGCTGAGTGAGCTAGGGCTTCTCTCTTTGGTGCGAAGAAAAATGAGAGGTGACTTGATTGAGGTGTACAAGATGATAAGAGGGATAAAATGAGTAGACAGCCAGAAACTTTTACCCAGGATAGAAATAGTTAATACAAGGGAGCATAGTTTTAAGGTGACTGGAGAAAAGTATAGGGGGCATATCAGCGGTAAGTTTTTTACAGTGTAGTGAGTGCCATGAATAGTGTTGAGGCAACTACATTAGGGACATTTAAAATAGGCACATGGATGATAGAAAACTGGAGGGCTATATGGGAGGGGAGGGTTAGATTGACCTTGGAGCAAGCTATGTTTGGCACAACATCATCGGTTGGAAGGCCTGAATTATGCTGTATTGTTCACTGATCTATGTTCTAAATGTCAGTTTATCAAATTCATTTGATAAAGTGTGGAGAGGGGTAAACTCTCATACTCCTGTCAGAGCCAAAAGTGCACGTCTCTGAGCACTGAGATAGAAGATCATTTGAGACCATGTCACAATCACCTCAGATTTTGTTCTCTAAAGGCATTTATGGAGAAGAGGTAAAAGGCAGAAAGCTGGGATAAGGTGCAGAATAATCATAATCTCATTGAAAAGTGGAACTGGCTTGAGCAGCTAAATAACCTTGTATTCTCTGGTGCACGTTGTGATCCCAAATCGCGGATGTCCACTACACCAACAAACAACCGATGAAGCCTTGTATTTTAAAAAAAAGTTCACATCTCAATCGGGAAAAAAACTGCGACCAACAAAGTAAACGCACAACACATTATAAATCACACTGTCACTCCCAGCTAATTAAGATTCAGTGTGGGCATCCTGAGATGACCTCTCAGCTATTAGAGGTGGAAACATCAACAGCTGGCTTCACAGCTGCATGCAACGCAAATTTCCACCAAATTGACTGTCAACTGCAAAGATGCAATATATTTTTGCTTTAACAATTCACACTGCCACTATCAATTGCACTCGCCTTCAGAGCTTCAGACAACTGGAAAGCAAGTAGGGAAATTTTCCACTTCATTTGTACATGGTTTGATTTAGCTGTTGTGGAAACAAATAGCTGATGTGTAAACCAGTCTTACAGATCCAGCTGCAAGACTGCTCCCTGTTCCTCAGTGTCACGGGTTCCTAGCCTATGGTCCACATACCCCTTGCTAACTGGTGTTAGTCTATGTGGGGGAAAAATGGTTTTTGGAACTCTTGCTATGTTATGAGCTGCATCACAAAATTAAGCATATCCATTTTGGGAGAACTAAGGTTTTCATGCGAGTTAATTATAGTCATAAACTAATACTGAACAGAAGCATGCCCCATGTCTGAGGTTCTTACCAGTACAGTAAATCCCTACCATTAAGGTAAAGCCAAAAGCAAAATAAATTACATTTTTCTTTGAACATAGCATTAAGTTATACATTTCTTCTTACCTCTCTGGTCTGAGCAAAGATTTTACCTCAAAGTCTGTAAATGTTGGAAATCCAAAGCAACACACACAACATGCTGGAGGAACTCAGCAGGCCAGGCAGCATCTCCGGAAATGAACAAACGGCTGAAATTTTGGGGCCGAGACCCTTCTTCAGGTCTGAGAAGGACAGGGGAGGACACTCCTCTTTCCTCTCTGGTCTGAGTGTCATCTGAGATTGATGGTATAAAGTCAATGCCAGGTAGTCAATACTAATTCAATAGTTGCAATGGGATTCAGATGAGAATAAAGTTTCAATGGAATGATGCATTCATGATATCTTTCATTGGAACAACACAAGCCACCTGCTCTCCACATTGAAATCAGCTAAACATATACAGACATGAAATTCCAGCTGTAAATAAGTAAGCAGGCATGTCCTCGGGCACACACTGAAGGTTTTAATAGCGTAACACTTTGGATAACTGGAGCTCTCTTTCTAATGAGTTTTGTCAAACCCTAAAGCTCCTGACTATATTATCATATATAGAGGTTTCTCAGGACATGTAGTGTCTGTTCTGTTACTATATTGTTAATATTCATCAAAAGCCACAAGGGATCGGAAAAGAAAGTAATACACTCCCCATTCTCACTTGGCCCTCCCTACTCTGTTCCTAATTCCACACCACTCCCAATATCACTCTGTTCTCGCAGATGATTGGGATAATATCTTCATCTCTATTGCACTGCCAACCAGTCCATTAATATAAAATAGTCACTCATTCCTCAAATAAGACTACAGCATTGTGAAGATTTCCAATGTAACTTAACAAGAACACATGGATGAAAGAAAGCCAAGCCTGTTGCTGTCCAAGGTCCTGGAGCAACAGACACTGACCAGTAATCACCAATCAGAATCGGATTTAATAGCATCAGCGTATATTGTGGAATTTGTTGTCTACATGGCAGCAGTAGCATGCAATATATAATAGAGGGAAAAGCATGAATTATAGTAAATATATAGATATGCACACTTTAATTCATGTTTTTCTCTTTTATGCATTGCACTGTACTGCTGCCATATGTATATGTGCATTATTGTGTGTGTATGTATATATATAATATTTAAATTAAGTAGTGCAAAAATAGAAATAAAACAGTTGTGAGGATAATGTTCATGGGTCCATTCAGAAATTGGATGGCAGAAAGGAAGAAACTGTTCCTGAATTGTTGAGTGTGTGCCATCAGGCTCCTGTACCTCCTCCCTGATAGTACCAATTAGAACAAGGCGTGATGGGGGTCCTTAATGATGGATGCCCCCTGTTTGAGGCATCAGTTCTCAAAGATGTTCTGGGTACTAGAGAGGCTGGTTACTATGATGGAGCTGACTGAGTTTACAACTCTCTGCAGCTTATTTTGATCCTATGCAGTAGGCCCACCCACATACTAATTGGTGATGTAGCTAGTTAAAATGCTCTCCACAGTACATCTGTAGAAATTTGCGAACGTCTTTGGTGACATACTATATCTCCTCAAACTCCTAATGAAGTGTAGCTGCTGTCTTGCCTTCTTTGTAGCTGCATCGATATGTTAGGTCCAAGTTAGATTCTCAGAAATATTGACACCCAGGATCTTGAAGTTGCTCACTCTTTCCTCTTCTGATCCCTCGGAGGACTGGTGTCTGGTCCTTCTTACTGAAGTCGACAATCAATTCTTTGGTCTTACTGACGTTAAGAGCAAGATTGTTGCTGTGACACCACTCAACTAGCTGATTAATCTCGCTCCCGTATGCCCTCTCGTCACCATCTGAGATTCTACCAACAATAGTTGTATTGTCAGTAAATTAAAAGATGCCATTTGAGCTGTGCCTAGTCACACAGTCATGGGTGTAGAGAGAGTAGAGCATTTTGCATTTATGGCATGGTGGCATAAGGGTTAGCACCATCACTTTACGGTGCCAGCAATCACTGATGGGGTTTTGGTTCCCCTTTGCTGTCTGTAAGGAGTTTGTACATTCTCCCCATGACTGCATGGGCTTCCTTTGGCTGCTCCAGTTTCGTTTCACCTTCCAAAGAGGTATAGGTTAGGCTTAGAGAGTTGTGGGTGTGCTATGTTTGCAATGAAACTTAACCACGCTTGTAGCTACTCCCAGTACAATATTCAGACTGTGTTGGCCATTGGCACAGTGCAACACATTTCACAAGATCGTTCAATGTTTCGATGAGCATGTGGCAAACAAATTCAGTCTTCATCTTTTCAATCCCCACTTGTTCATGACTTGCTGTCTAGTATGCCCCTGGCGTTAAGGGCAGCAATGAAGGTGCTCTATCTCTGTCTGCCCTTGGCCACTCAGATGTAGACAGATTCTTCATCGCTGTTTCTGTAGCAATTTTGATTGACCATTCAGGATTGTGAGCCCTGAGCTGAACCCCCGAACTTGGAGGACCAGTGGACCGCTCTTAAACTGGTGTCTACCCTTTGACCTGTTAGGGATGGCGACCCTACCTAGAACCCAAGCATAAAGCCCTGACTCCAGCCAACCTAGCTCTCCAGGTCACTCAGGCATGTAAGCCTCCAAAATAAAACAAGATTATGATCCCCTTAAGTCCATAAAATGCCAGCCTCACCATAAATGGCAATGATAGTTACACTGGAATGTATTCTTCACTTTTGGAATCACCAGTCATCCAATGGTTGAGGCAGCCAAATATATAGTTTTTATTTGCTCTTACTTGTTTTGTCAACTTTCATGCGAAATTAGCTCAATTTTATTAAAGTCTCACAGATCCTCTACAGAGTGCAAACTCTAATCACTTCAAAAGGGTTATGTACTTCAGACTGGGGACAATTAACATGACTATATGTTTGGAATATCAATGAGTGGATCTATGCAGGCATTTTCAAGAGGAAGCCATCAGGTCCAGGGATGTTTTTTTTTAAAAAAAGCACTATTCATAGCAGTCAATTTAACAGTAGAAATGGAGCATGCAATGCAATTGGGAAAAGTGCTAAAAACCAACAAGCCTCATCACTGAATGATCCCCTGAATATTGGCCAAGCAGAGTTTCAACATTATTGGCACATACTGTAAATTATAGCTACAAGAGATTGGTCAGATGCTGGAAATCTTGAGGAACACACACAATATGCTGGAAGAACTCAGCTGGTCAGGGAGCCTCAGTAGAGAGAAATACATAGTCACCATTTTTGAGCTGAGGCCCTTCATTATGGATTCAAGCAAGTCTTGTTAATGAACAGATCTTTTTATCCAGCTTCTCTGTAAAATGTATAGCAAATGCAGATCAGAAGACTTAGCAGTTGTGCGAAATTCAACCGGAAATATCAGTTCTTTAATGAAAACATAGAGTCCTAGAGCACTGCAGCACAGAGGAGAGTGGACCATGGGAGAATAGGAGGGAGAAAGGGAAGGGAGAGGGGCACCACAGAGAGGTGATGGGCAGGTGAGGAGAAGAGATAGGGTAAGAGAAGAGCCGGAATGGAAAAAGAAAGGGGCGGGAGATGGGAGAAATTACAGGAAGCTAGAGACGTTAATGTTCATGCCATCAGGTTGCAGGTTACGCAGATGGAAATTAAGTATTGCTCCTCTAACCTGAGGGAGGTCTCATTGTGCCTGTAGA
Organism: Mobula hypostoma; assembly: GCF_963921235.1. Classification (NCBI taxonomy): domain Eukaryota; kingdom Metazoa; phylum Chordata; class Chondrichthyes; order Myliobatiformes; family Myliobatidae; genus Mobula; species Mobula hypostoma. Next base: position 183,548,460 of record NC_086101.1, on the reverse strand, counting down.
GAAAGTTTTGGACCAACATTTTGAAATGGGTTTGGGAAGTCAAATAAAATTGGTGGCCACTGGGAAATCCCACTTTTTGTGACAGAAGATTTATATGTATATGATTCAAGATTGTTTAAAGTAATGTCCAGTAGACAGGTGTAAAAGAGAATAGAATATCTGTTACTTCAGATCCAATGCTGCACAAAAAACACCATAAGATAAAGAACACAATAAATATAAATGCATTATATAGCTTACATGCATAGATTGTACATTCATGAAGTGATGCTAGGCAGAGGGTTGTTTGTACATTGTTCAAACTGTATCCTGTAAGGAGTTGTACATTCCCCCCATGAATTTCCTCCGGGTGCTCTGGTTTCCTCCCACAGTCCAAAGACCTACCAGTTGGTAGGTTAATAGGTCAGTGTAAATTGTCCCATTATTAGGCTAGGACTAAATTGGGAGAATTGCTGGGCAGTGTGGTCGAAAGGGCCTACTCCATACTGTTTCTTAATAAATAAAATGAATAAGATGATTGTCAGGAAATGAGGGGTGTGGAGGTGTGTGTCAGTGGGTGGAGGTCTTGATCAGTCTTACTGCTGAGAGAAGGTAACTATTTTTGATTCTGGTGGTCTTGGCATGGATGCTACATAGTCTCCTCCCTGAAGGGAGTGGAGCAAACCGGCCATGCGCTGGCCTTTTTCAAGCAACTTTCTATATATATGTCCTTGATGGCGGGTAGGCAGGGAAGTGGTGCATTGAAAAGTTTTGACAACCCATTATGGAGCCTTCCTGTCCACAGCAGTGCAGTTTCCATACCATGCAGTGATGCAACATGTTGGAATATTCCCTACTGTGCATCTGTAGAAGAAGATAAATATTGATGTACATGGTCAGACTCTCTTCAGCTTCCTCAGAAAGTAGAGGCATTGGTGAGCTTTCTTGATTGTGTAGGATGTGTTCTATGACCGTGAGAGGTTATGTGAGATGTGCACTCCCAGGAATTTGAAATTGCTCACAATTTCTATTGCTGTGCTGCTGATGTAAAGAGGGGTGCAAGTGGTGCAAGTTCTCCAAAAATTGGTAACTTTATCCTTTGTCTTGTTGACATTAAGGATGAGGTTATTTGCCTGTTACCAGTCCTTGAGCTCTTCTATCTCCTCTCTAGAGGCCATCTCATCACATTGCTTGTGATGGGCCCCGTCACTATCGTGTCATCGGCAAACGTGACAATATGGTCACTTGGGTGTTTGGCCGTGCAGCCGTGGGAGAGCAGGGTGTACTACAATGAGCTCAGCACACAGCCCTGGGAGGACACCTGTGTTGAGGATGATGGGGATGGAGGTGCAACTATGCATCCTGACTGTCTGGTTAGGGAGTCCAACGTCCTCTTATTTATGTCTTCAGTTCTTAGGAAGTGAGGATAATCCATTTCTTTGGGTTCTGAGATGGCAAATGAGGGCAATTATAGAAGTATATTTCAGAACTTCATGTTCCATTAAGCATCAGAGCAGCCGTGAGGTGGATTTGAAAGGCAGACAGAATTGCAATGTACGAAGTGTGAGGGTGGTTAATTTTCACACAGCAAGACCACACCTGCGGCATTGAAATAAAGATCAGATAATCACTTAAGTGACATTGATCAGAGGAGAGAATAGCAACCAGGGCACTGGGGTGGGAAGGGATCTAGAATACGTTGGCTGTTTCCCTGAGAAACTAGAAAGTGTGGACATACTCATGAGAGGAGAGGCTGGTTTGCGTGATGGACTGAAGTATGTCCATAAGTCTCTGCAATTTCTGGTGGTCTTGGATATGCAGTTGCCACACCAAGGTGTGATGCATCCAGATTTTTATAGTGCATCTGTAAAAATAGGTGAGGGTCAACATGGATATGCTAAATTTCTTTGGCCTTTGTAGGAAATAGGTGTTGGTGTACTTTCTTGACCATAATATCCATGTGGCTAAAGGCTGATTTTTACTTCTGCGTCAAATCGACGCCGTAAGTATGGTGTTGCCACGAACCCTACGCAGAGCCTACGCGGATCCCTACACTGTAGCCTGACGCGCACCTCTCCCAAAATGTAACTACGCGTTGTGGCAGACTGCAACAACTGTGATTGGTCCACTTGGTAGCATCACATTTCCTCCTGCGCTGCAATAGCTTCCCATTGGGCGACTGAAGGGCAGGGAAGGAACTCTGGCTGCAATGCTTTCCATAAAGCTTTACAGACCTCCGAAATTATAGAGGACAGGTTTTGCTTTTACTAAAAAGGCACTTGCTTTAAACTTGTTTACCCTGAGAAAGACTGCCATGACCATGAAGCCTTGCACCAGCAGGTGTGTGCGCATGCACGACATGCCCGAATTGCAGAACGACGGAGACATACCAATGGACAAGTGTAAATGCTCACAACGCGCATAGGCCACTTGCGTAGGTTAAGGCGTCCATTTGATGCAGAAGTATAAATCAGCCTTAAACCTGAAGAAGGTGTTGATAATATGTACATGTAGGAACATGAAGCTCTCGACCATCTCCACCTCAAACTCCTTGACACCGGCGAAGCATCTGTCTTTCCTGCCCGGCAGGATCTTGGATCTCCGTTGAATATCTGGCAACTCCTCTGATGCTGCAGCCCAGCTACTCCCCCCCCACCCTAAATACCACACTAAGGGGGTCAGAATGGGTTATGGATCCAACCCTCTTGGCCATAGATATTTCCATTCAAACCATTGTCCCACTAAATTGATTAAAAGGCCAGTTCTAAGTATATAAAGCATCAATAGGTTCAATGGGTAGTAGAAAAAAAATCAGCAGAAGTCTTGCAGATCCCAAAAATATGAAATAAAAATTGAACACATTGGAGGTTCCGAGCAGTACAGGCAGCATCTGTGGTGAGGAGAATCAGACTGTTCCGAATGACCAGAACCATAACTTATTTCAGTCTCTGACGCCTGTCCTGATGATTAACCTCAGCATTTCTGGAATTAATTGCCTGATGTAGTAGATATTTAGCTTCAAAACCATTGACTAGCAACTCAGGACTCCAGTAGGAATTACATTTGAGTTTGATCTGGTTGGATGTGAGATATCCAGGGCTGCTGGAGACTGGAGTCTGAAGATTACGAACTGAACTGGGGGTTTAGAGGACAGTGTATGTGTGTGGATGGGAGGGAGGGATGGGCTTGTTTTGCTGCTGTTGTTTGCTGTGTTCAGCGTTGTTTTGCCGAGTATTGTGAGTGTGGGCTGTTGGCACTGGAATGTGTGGCAACACCGTGGCCTGCCACCAGCATGTCCCTGGGTATGTTGGTTGTTAATGCAAACAATGAATTTCACTTCCTGTTTTGATGCACAGGAGATAAGTAAACTTGAATCTTAAAACAACTTTGTAAATAAATGGAATGACCTATGTGTTTTCCAGGGGTTTCCCCTCGTCCAGAATGATGATCGTTCCTACAGCTGGCCGGATGGATTGAAGAGAATTGACTGGCACAACTATGAGAGTATTCGGGAAGATCTGATGCGTTCAGGTATGGGCTTGTATAAGAATTACAAGTACATTTTCTTCTATAATCTAAGCAGGTCAATTATTTAAGAAAAGACACTTATTTTTGAGTAACACACATGAGATGCTGGAGTAACTGCAGCATCTATGGGGAAAAAAAGTACAGCTGACATTTCAGGCCGAGACATTTTATTAATAGTCCTACCAAAGCGTCTCAGCCCAGAACGTTGACTGTACTCTTTTCCATAGATGCTGCCTGGCCTGCTGAGTTCCTCCAAAATTTTGTGTGTGTTGCTTGGATTTACAGCATATGCAGATTTTCTCTTGTTTTGTGACTTACTTTTGAGTTCCTTTCCAAATGTTTGAAGATGAGTTATTTCCATTTCAAATCTGAGGAAACTCCCTCTGGACACATACTTTGATTAATTAAAAGGCTCTGGGCATTTCTGGCAAGACCATTCTACGCATCACCGGTTATCCTTAAAGGGTAAGCACAAGCAATTCTACACATGCTGGAAATCTAAAGCAACACACACAAAATGCTGGAGGAACTCAGCAAATCAGGCAGTATCTATGGAAAGGAATAAACGGCCGATGCTTTGGGCTGGGACATTTCTTTAAGACTAAATGACTTTTAAGCATTACAAATGTGTCCTCCTCAACCACTATTTCCAGCATCTCCTTTGAAGTAGCACCACCCTTTGCATGAAGAACCTGTCCCTAAGGTCCCTTTTAAATTTTTCACTTCTGATCGGTGCCCTCTTAGTTTTCATCCCCTGTAAGGTCGTGCTAATATAATCTGCTTTCACCCTGTCAATGTTCCTCATGGTCTGGCATACGTCTATCACATCACCCTCACATTTCCAACATTTCAGAGAATTAAGTCTTAGTCTATGCAATATCCCCTTGTGACTCAGACGCCTGAGTTGTGACAATGTCCTGGTAAATCTTCGTTGCACTCTTTCTATTTTAATAACATCTTCCCTGAATGACAGGATGACTAAAACCCCACAGGATATTTCAAGTACAGGTCAACCTTCACTAATCCAGCACCACTGGGACCTGAGGAGTGCCGGATTAGTGAAAATGCCGAATTACAGAAGGATCACATTAAGCATAATCAGTGCCGGATTATTGAAGGAACCGGATTACAGGTAGTTGGATTAGTGAAGGTCGACTGTATTGTATGATTCCGCGCCTTTCCCCATTAATTTTCTCCGTAGCTTATTTTAATTTTACTTTTATTTAGAGATGGTGTGGAACATGCCTCTCTGGCCCCACAAGCCATGCTGCACAGCAACACACCCTTTACATGACAGTGTAAAAGCAAGGTATCTTAATGATATAAACCTCAGTGCAAGAACCTTCGTTATATTAAATTTGCAACATCTGAGTTGTTGATTGGAACAATGAGGGAGATTCTCGATTGTGGATGAAGGAAATCTGCAGCATAATTCAATCAACTTCAGGATCAGGCTTCGAAGGGCTTAAAGTGGTTTGTGCATGTCTGTAATGGGACAAAACTTAAGTTGCTCAAAAGACAGCACGGAGGAGAGATATAATCTCTCACTCTCCTTTTTCTCCCTCTCACTATACCCCTTGCCTATCCTCTGGGATTCCGCCCCCCCCCCGCTTGTCTTTCTCCCCGGGCCTCCTGTCCCATGATCCTCTCATATCCCCTTTGCCAATCACTTGTCCAGCTCTTGGCTCCATCCCTCCCCCTCCTGTCTTCTCCTATCATTTTGGATCTCCCCCCCCCCGCGCTTTCAAATCTCTTACTAACTCTTCCTTCAGTTAGTCCTGATGAAGGGTCTTGGCCTGAAACGTCAACTGTACCTCTTCCTAGAGATGCTGCTTGGCCTGCTGCGTTCACCAGCAACTTTGATGTGTGTTGCTTGAATTTCCAGCATCTGCAGAATTCCTGTTGTATACGGAGGAGAGATATTAAGTTAAGTAGAACTTAATGTCACGTAAGATTTCAATGAGGTTAGGGTCAAAATATGATGACGTTCAGGTACAGGTCAAAAACTTCCTTGCAGTAGGATCATGGACATGTAGATACAGCAAATTCCCAAAACGTAAATTATACTGTACGTAAATGATATAAAATAGGGAAGAAAAACACAATGTGCAAGATATGACATCAGTGCAAAATAAAAAGACAATTTTGAGACTAGTCCATGGTCATGCAAGAGGTGGTCCGTGGCGTATTGTTGCTGAGGCTGTGATTAACATTGTGCAGGTTGGTTCAAAAACCTGATGGTTGTAAGAAAGTCATTCTTCCTGAACCTGATGGTGTGGGGCTTCCGGCTTCTACACCTCCTGCCTGAGAGCGGCACTGAATTGCACAGTATTCAGTTTAAACAGGCAAATAATCAACAGAGGGAGCATGTCTCCAGGAAGGCTGTCACAGGGGTCAGAGAAGTTGGTGTTCTGTAGTGATCTGTTAAACAGAAAATGTAATAGCAGACTGTCACAATGTTAGAAACCTAGAATCAAATGTGCTGAAGCCTTCCCTACTCAACTATTAATTATGTCAAAATTGAATGGTTTTATTAAAGCTGCAGTGTCTACTTACTATATACTTTTACCTGACAATAAATTCGACATGCTGTAACTTGACATTTCTCTGTGCCCTCTTTTGGGTATTGTTTTGTCCCATCACCGACTTCTGCAAGCCATGTTGATCATGATCTTCTTCAAAGTCTGGTCAGTAAACTGAATACGTTATTCTGCAGAGTTCTTCCATCTGCGACTGGGAATCTTCCTCACTGCTTCAGTCAATACTGAGATGTTGCAAATTTCATGTAATGAAGGTTCTTGCACTGATGTTCAAATTGTTAATGGCTATTTTCATTATCTGAGATGCTTAAAAGATGCCAGCGACTCCATGACCCTGAAAAATAAATAATAATACAAAAAAAAACTCTCACAAAACGGGATAGTCCCAGATTTTGGGATGAAGGGAGAGAAGTTGGCTTTGGAGTCCGGTGACTGGGGTCTGGTGACATTGGCTATCGGAGGCTGTTGACAGGCTACAGACTCCTTGAGTTTCATTATGCTGCACACCATAAGTTCATGTTTGTGTTCAAGTTTAATTGTTATTCAACCATACATGAATACCCATGAATACAGCCAAATGAAACAGTTCCTCCAGGGCCAAGATGTAAACACGGTACCAACAGACATACACAGCACAAGGCACATAATGCACATATAAAATATCAGTCACACAAAAAATTATAGTCTGAGACCCAGAGTCCATGAGCGTTGCAGCAGCCTGCAGTGGTACACAATACAGCTTGATTTCTGCTGAGCAAACACTGGGGGCAGCATCAACTCCAACCGGATGCCTTGCTACACCGCCTCTGGTGAAGCACGCTGACTCCAACATCTCTCTCCTGGATGGCTGTAAAGAGGCAACAGCACAGCTTGAAGCCTTCTTAGGCATCACTATGACCGAGGCCGTGCACCTCTCCCGCTAGTCCTTGGTGAATCAGCCTTGCAGCATTCCACATTAACAATGTCCAACAGGGCCCTGCAATCCAAAGAAAAGCAACTCGAACATCACAACCACTCCACTGAAAGACAGGAGAGAGTCAAGGCTTCACATGTGATGTGGACACACAAACGCACACACGCTGATGTACATGCGTCTGTGTGTGTGTGCACATGCACACACACTCCTGCACCTTCTGAGCAACAAAGGGTGTTGATAAAGCTGCTTGTTGTGGGGCATGGGGCTGTGGGAAGTCTGTACAGAAGCAATCGATTTTGTGTCAGACTACTAATCGCACTGAGTTGCCCCAATTTAAGTAAAGAATCTCTGCATTTACTCCAGTGTCCTGATAATCACCACCCTGGGAAGGTGGCTTATGTGTGCATTCTGGCTTACCAGTCACCTAAAACTGAGTTAACCTTTTAGTGACCATCCATATCCTCTCCCATCTTGATGGGAGGCCTGTGGTGATGTAATGGTTAACACAATGTGCAGTGCTGTGACAAATCTGACCATCTTCTGCAGACAGTAATTGCTTGTAGGCTCACACTTCTCAGACGACTTTACGTGTTAACGGGGGGTCACAGCCTCTCCAGTACCATGGTGATAATTAACCTCCCCAGCTGTCTGCCACATGGAACCTGCAGGTCACCACAAATGGCAGAACATGACAGAGAAAGTGGCAGATAGTGCAAGCACACACATGGCTACACGCACTTGCAATTTATGGACAACCCGTCCACGTGCCCAAGTTTCACTCCGGTGAAGATGCGACCTCTTTGCTTACCATTCTTCACTGATCGCTTTATGTCTGTGAATATCTAGCAGCAGAAGAGGAAGCAGAAATAAGCCGTTTGGCCCCTCTTGAGTGGACCACCATTCAATAAGACAATGGTTGATCTTTCTTGCACTAACCCTACACCCTTTAATAGCTAGAAGCATATTGATATCTGTCAGAGACTGAACGTCCACAAAGCATGTGAACTGAAAATTCAGGAGATCCACCATCGAAGCCATGGTGGTCCCAACTGAGCATTAACAGGGATCCAAGCTTCAGCACCTCAATTCCCCGGAATATGGTTAGCTGCCGCTATCCCTCTAATACTCAGACAGCCAATTACTGCCTGACACATTCCTGCATGGAAAGTCTGTACTTAAAGGTCTTGTGCTGAGCACTCTGTGCTCAATCATAGGAGTTCCATTTCTAGTACTACTGTTTGTGATTTTTGCCTTTGGATTTCATTTGTGTCATCTTGTTTATTTTGAGTATGGGTTAATTCTCAACCTTAATCTGCACTTGGGTTCACCACCAACCATAGCTCACTCGCTATACTTTTCTTGATGCTACAATGGAGTGGAATGTACAGAGGCCTTAGATCCCACAGCATTAGGTTTTTACCCCACACCATCAGGATCCCGAACCGGTGTTGATAACTTAACTCATTTCAACTCTAAAATGAGTCTACAACCTACAGACTCACTTTCTAAGACTACAAATCATGTTCCTGGTATTATTTTTGTAAATTTGTACAGTTTGGACGTTTGCCAGTCTTTGTGTGAGTTTTCGTAAATTCTCTTGGAAATGCCTGCAAAAAAAATGAAACTCAATATATTTAAAGGTACAGTATATGTATTTTGATAATAAATTTATTTTGAACTTTGATACCTGGGTGAAGAAATTTCTCTATCACAAATGGTAATTTCTTTATTTTGGGTCCATGATACCCAATTCTAAGCATCCCTTTGATCCTCACCGGTTGTTAAAGATACACCTACAAGGATCCATCAGAGTGTGGAATGGCCACTGCTCTGCCCAAGACTGCAAGATATTGCAGAGAGTTCTCCATGGACTCTGTTTACACTTTCCCACTGGCCTAAAACAGCTAACATAGTCAAAGACTCTCCCATCTCCTGCTATTCAAAAAAATTCTTGACCCGCTTCTGAAATGAGAAATGTGAGCTCTTGATCTCTCCTTCTGCCTTGTCGTGGCCCTCGCATCTTATTTATGTCTATAGTTTGGTGCGTAGTTTCATTTATTCTATTGCATTTCTTTGTTCTACTGTAAATGCCTGCAAGAAAATAAATCTCAGTGTAGTTTATGGTGACATATATATACTTTGGGTAATAAATGTACTTTGAACTTATTATCTACCTGCACAACACTTTCTCTGTAATTATCACTGTAATGCTATAATTTACATTTGGTTACCGTCTTTTGCTTTATACAATCTCAATGCACTTCTACTGTTGAGTGATGTGTACAATGGCATGCAAAATAATGTTTTTCCCTGTCTCAGTACACATGATGATAATAATCCAATTATAACTACTGTGTCAAGCCTGTTAGAAGTGTGTATGTTTTAATAACATCACTTCTTATTCTTCTGAGCTCATTTGGTTCATATTCCCTAAATCCACCTTCCCATTAATCAAACTGCTCCTGTCTCTGTCTCTGTCTCTCTCCTATATTCTTCCTCGAGTAGGGTCTCCAGACATGGACGCTAGATACCAGATAGGATCTCAACAGTGACCTTTTTATATTGGGGAGGCCACAGTAGTGTAATGGTTAGCTTGGTGCTATTACAGCTCGAGGGTCGGAGTCTGGAGTTAATTTCCGGCGTCGTCTGTAAGGAATCTGAGCGTTATCCTCATAGAATCTGTGAGTTTTCCCCGGGAGCTCCGGTTTCCTCTCACAGTCCAAAGACATACCGAGTAGGTTAATTGGTCATTGTAAATTGTCCGATGATTAGGTTAGTGTTAAATCACGGTTGTCAGGGGTCACTCAAAGGGTTTAGAGGACTTAAGCTGTGCTGTATCACTATGTAAGAAATAATAAATAATTTGAGGTGATTCTATACCTGTAATCAAATTCTGTTGCAATGCAGAATAACATGCAATGTACACTCATAATTGCTTGCTTGAAGATGGGACTCTCTGAACACGAAACTTTCAATATTTCCTGATTTACTGGTTGACATAATTCAGTAGGAAGCCATTGAACTGAATGATCAAATTGTCCTTTCCACCCTTTCACACAGGAACTGCTCCATCAGCCTTTATCGTGGAGGTCACAGATTTCAGACTCAGTAAATCACAAGCCAACAATAGCTGGGTCACTTAATCCAACTCAAATCAACTTTCACATGCAGGTCACCATCGGTCTACAGTATAAGTTCGAGACACAAGAAACAGTGCAAATTTCAGAGGTTTCAAAGGTACATTTAATGTCAGAAAAATGTATAAAATATACATTCTGAAATGCTTTTTTCTTCACAACCATGCACAAAAACAGAGGAGTGCCCTAAGAATGAAAGTTAAATGTTAGAACCCCAAAGTACCCCCCACCCCAGCTCCCCTCGCTCCCACACCTAAGCAGCAGTAAGCAATGATTCCCCCCCCGCCACCCCACCGGCAAAATAAAAGCATCGGCACCCGCCACCGTGCAGCAAAAGCAAGAGTAAAGACACAGACTTGAAGTACCCAAAGACTACGCGTTCACCCAGTATTCGAAATACCACAGGTTCTCTCTCTCCCTAATAAGGGAGAAAGAGGTGTCTCCGTTTCACAGTGAGAGAGGAGACATTACAAACAACTCACTGGTTTACGATGTTAAAAGTCCATTGCGTCGCTTTATCCGAGCTCTGTGCCCAAAGATCTCAGGTCTCTGGGCACACAGCCAAAGACCTTCCAACTGCCACGACATACCAGTCTGTCGCGACACTGATCAATGATCCGTCCATCTCCAGGGCCCCAAGATCCTAGGCCTCCAAATGCGAGCCGAACTCTTAGGCCACATCCTTGGCACATCGGATAACAGCCAGTTGTGAAATCCTGAGAGCAGGTCCCATTCCCACAAGGAAGCAAAGTCAGCATGTAACTCCAGGTCAGGGTCTTCAAAAGAACCCTGAAGGGGAAAAATAGAGGTATTAAAGATGGAAATAGAGCTGTTTCTGAATATGCAAGCAAAAGAGTCTCTGTTTAGCACCATCTTAACTTAGCTCCACCCTCTCTGTACATATTATACCTTCAACTGAATCAGATTTTCCACATGTAACTATCCACATAAATGTATGGAATGTTGGGTTGCTGTATGAATGGGAATGTCCCAGATCCCTGTGAGATTTGTCCGACGCACAGAGCAAAACAGAACAGAAACAAATCCCTCAGGCCATCAAGTCCGCGTGAACCTATTCACACAAAACCTGCACTAATTCTATTTTATTATTGATTCAGTACAAAAACAGGCATACCCCTTCCAATCTATGTACTTATCCAATCTTCCCTTAAATTGAACCCGTATCCACCATTTCTGCTGGCAGATTGTACCACATTCGTACCACCCACTGAGTGAAAAAAAATCCCCTTAGTGTTCCCCTCAAATATTTCACCTTTCACCCTTAACTTATGACCTCTAGTACTAGTCTCACCCAACCTTAGTGGAAATAAGCCTGCTTGTATTTACCCTATCGATAGACTCACGATTTTATATACCTCTATTAGATCTCCCCTCCTTCTCCTCCACCCCAGGGAATAAAATCCTAACCTATTCAACCTTTCCCTATAACTCAGGTCCTCAAGTCCCGGCAACATCCTTGTAAATTTTCTCTGTATTCTGTCAAAGTTACGGATATGCTTCCTGTGGGTAGGTGACCAAAACTGCACACGATACTCCAAATAAGGCTTCACCAACAATTTCAATATAACTCACTATTGTAATTTATGAATGCCAATGTGCCAAGAACTCTCTTTACGACCCTATCTACATGTGATGCTGTGATGAGAATGTTCCTTCCTTTCTTTTCAACACCACCAGATTTTCTGCAGAGAGGATATTCCAGAAATAGGGCTGAGGCACTAACTGCTCAACGGCAAATAGACAATAGACAATAGATGCAGGAGTAGGCCATTCAGCCCTTCGAACCAGCACCCCCATTCACTGTGATCATGGCTGATCATCCACAATCAGTACCCTTTTCCTACCTTCTTCTCATATCCCTTCACTCCGCTATCTTTAAGAGCTCTATCTAACTCTTTCTTGAAAGAATCCAGAGAATTGGCCTCCACTGCCTTCTGAGGCAGAGCATTCCACAGAACCACAACCCTCTGTGTGAAAAATTTTTTTCCTCAACTCCGTTCTAAATTGTCTACCCCTTATTCTTAAACTTTGGCCTCTGGTTCTGGACTCCCCCAACATCGGGAACATGTTTCCTGCCTCTAGCATGTCCAATCCCTTAATAATCTTATATGTTTCAATCAGATCCCTTCTCATCCTTCTAAGTTCCAGTGTATACAACCCCAGTCACTCCAATCTTTCAACATATGACAGTCCCACCATCCCGGGAATTAACCTCGTGAACCTATGCTGCACTCCCTCAATAGCTAGAATGTCTTTCCTTAAATTTGGAGATCAAAACAGTACACAATATTCCAGGTGTGGTCTCACCAGGGCCCTGTACAACTGCAGAAGGATCTCTTTGCTCCTATACTCAATACTCAACACTCAACAAAAATAGAGGGGTAAAGAAACAGTTGACTGTACTGTGTTCAGCAGGGGACATAGAACAGAGAACAGTTCTGTAGAGGAACAGGTCCTTCATCCGATCCCAGGATGTTCAGAAGGCATAGGAGCAGATATGGTCATTTGGCCTATTGAGTAATTCATCGAAGTTACAGGCAAATAGTCACCCCAAAGTTGCAGGAGGCTAGTAGCTGGGTGAGTGTTAGAAGAAATGGAATTGTTAAGTTCGAACAGACCACCCCTGTGGCATTCCCCTCAAAAGCAAGTATACCGATTTGGATACTCTTGTGGAGGATGACCTCCTGGGACAATGCCACAGTGACTGGGTTACAGGCACTGAGCATGGGTAAGTGGTGCAGAAGGGAAACAGAGAGAAGGGAACGGTAGTGATAGGGGACTCAACAGAGAGGGGAACAGACGGGAGATTCTGTGGATGTGAATGGGACACCTGGATGGTATGTTGCCTTCCAGGGTTAGTGGAATTTGTTGCCACGAACGGCTGTGGAGGCCAAGAAATTGGGTGTATTTAAGGCAGAGATAGATAGCTTCTTGATTAGCCAAGGCATCAAAGGGGACAGAGAGAAGGCAGGGGAGTGAGGATGACTGGAATAATTGGATCAGCCCATGACTGAATGACAGAGCAGACTCAATTGGCTGAAAGGCCTACTTCTGCGCTTATACCTTATGGTTAGGGAAGTTTCAGATCGCATCTACAACATTTTGGAGATGGAGCAGCCAGATGTCTTGGTACATACTGGTACCAATGACATAGGACGGAAAAGTAATGAGGTCCTGAAAAGAGAATTTATAGTGCTAAGTAGAAAGCTGAGAAGCAGGTCCACCCAGGTAGTAATTTCTGGATTGCTACCTGTGCCACGCACCAGTGAGGGTAGAAACAGGATGATTTGGCAGATAAATGCAAGGCTGGTGCAGGGGGCAGGGCTTCAGGTTCTCAGATAATTCAGATCTCTTCTGGGGGAGGTATGCCCTGTTCAAAAGTAATGGGTTGCACCTGAATGAGGGGAACCAATATTCTTGCTGACAGGTTTGTTAGAGCTGTTGGGGAGGGTTTAAACTAATTTGGCAGGGGGTGGGAATCAGATGGGATTCAGGATAGGATGAGTGGTTAAAAAAGTAAAGAAAACGTGCAGTCAGACCATCAGGAAGGGCAGGCAGGTGATGGGACTTAGTTGTAGCCAACAGGCTCAGTATCATATCATTAGGGATGCAGAATTAGAAAGGACAGCAAATATGGTGTTGTATCTAAATGCACATAATATAAAAAAAATAATAAAGTGTATGATCTTGTTGCAATATTACAGATTGCCTGGTATGATGTTGTGGCCATGACTGAATCGTGGCTGAAGGATAGTTGTAGTTGGGAGCTGAATGTCCAAGGTTACATGTTATATCGGAAGGATAGGAAGGTAGGCAGAGGGGGTGGTGTGTCTCTACTGGTAAAGAATGTCGTCAAATCGGTACAAAGGTGTGACGTAGGATTGGAAGATGTCGAATCCTTGGGGTTGAGTTAAGAAACTGCAAGGGTAAAAGGACATTGATGGCAATTATATACAGGTCTCCCAACAGTGACTGGGAGGTGGACCACAGATCACAACAGGAAATAGAAATGGCGTGTCAAAAGGGCAATATTCTGGTAGTCATGGGAGATTTTAACATGCAGGTCCATTACGAAAATTAGGTTGGTAATGGGTCTCGAGAGTGAGTTTGTTGAATGCCTAAGAGATGGCTTTTCGGGGCAGTTTATCGTTGAACTTACTAGGGGATCAGCTATATTGGATTGGGTGTTATATAATGAACCAGAAGCGATTAGGGAGCTTAAGGTAAAAGAACCCTTAGGAACCAGCGATCACAATATGATTGTGTACAACTTGAAATTTGATAGGGAGAAAGTGAAGTCTGATATAGACTTCAGTGGAGTAAAGGAAATTACAGTGGTGTGAGAGAGGAGTTGGCCAAAGTAAATTGGAAGGAGCTGCTGGCAGGGATGTCAGCAGAGCAGCAATGGTGTGCCTTTTTGGGAAAAATGGGGAAGGTGCAGGACATGTGTATTCTAAAATTGAAGAAGTACTCAAATGGTAAAATAGCTCTCCATGCCCACTACATCTAGAACATTGTGGACCATTACGCCAATTTAAAACTCTACATCTGCATGCCATCTATATCCCACAATTCACTGCTGTACATGTGCCTAAATGGCTCTTAAACTTTGCTATTGTATCTGTTTCCATCACTTTCCTTGGCAGTGTGTTCCAGGCACCTACCACTCTCAGTATGTAAAATAAACTTCCCTTATAAAATTTCCTTTAAACTTTCCTTCTCGAGCTTTTAACCCACACCCTCAAGTACTTGACATTGCAACCCAGGTTAAAAAACAGGTTCTGACTATCTACCCTATCTTGTAATTATAAATTCTCTTATCAGGTCATCCAATAGCCTATGACGCCACAGAGAAAACAATCTAAGTTTGTCCTACCTTTCCTGATAGCGAGAGCAGATACGAGCGATACAGAGCAGCCAGATTATGAAGAAAATTAATCAAAACAAGAAAAGCTTTTTTTTAAAATTTAACAGTGAAAAATGAAATTTTCCAGGAGTTGAGCATCTCACTGCAGATCTGGGCTCACCCACCAATCAGACTAGGTAAGGGCAACAACTTCCCCTTCACTCACAGACAGGTAGTGAAGCAGATGCATTTTTATGGCTTTCCAGTTGTTTCACGGTCAGCCTGATCTTTTTAAATGACTGGTGTGGACGCATATTGTTTTTACACGAAACCGGCGTTTCCAAAATTATCCGGTCTAGTGTGGATGTAGCCTGAGTAATTAACTGAGCTTAATTTTCCCAGATGCTGCAATGACAGATAATTGTGATTTGTCTGATCCTCTGGACTCCCTCTGCAACTGGATCCTAGACTTCCTTACTGGGAGACCTCAGTCAGTCCGGATTGGAAGCAGCATCTCCAACACCATCACACTGAGCACAGGGGCCCTCCAGGGCTGTGTGCTCAGTCCACTGCTGTTCACTCGGCTGACCCACGACTGTGCAGCAACGCACAGCTCGAACCACATCATCAAGTTCGCCGATGACACGACCGTGGTGGGTCTCATCAGCAAGAACGATGAGTCAGCATACAGAGAGGAGGTGCAGCGGCTAATGGACTGGTGCAGAGCCAACAACCTGTCTCTGAATGTAAACAAAACAAAAGAGATGGTGGTTGACTTCAGGAGGACACGGAGTGACCACTCTCTGCTGAACATCGATGACTCCTCCATAGAGATCGTCAAGAGCACTAAATTTCTTGGTGTTCATCTGGTGGAGAATCTCACCTGGTCCCTCAACACCAGCTCCATAGCAAAGAAAGCCCAGCAGCATCTCTACTTTCTGTGAAGGCTGAAAAAAGTCCATCTCCCACCCGACATCCTTACCATATTCTACAGAGGTTGTATTGAGAGCATCCTGAGCAGCTGCATCACTGCCTGGTTCAGAAACTGCACCATCTCGGATCACAAGACCCTGCAGTGGATGGTGAGGTCAGCTGAGAAGATCATCGGGGTCTCTCTTCCTGCCGTTACAGACATTTACACCACATGCTGCATCCGCAAAGCAAACAGCATTATGAAGGACCCCACGCACCCCTTATACAAACTCTTCTCCCTCCTGCCATCTGGCAAAAGGCACCGAAGCATTCGGGCTCTCACGACCAGACTATGTAACAGTTTCTTCCCCCAAGCCATCAGACTCCTCAATACCCAAAGCCTGGCTTGACACCAACCTACTGCCCTCTACTGTGCCTATTGTCTTGTTTATTATTTATTGTAATGCCTGCACTGTTTTGTGCACTTTATGCAGTCCTGGATAGGTCTGTAGTCTAGTGTAGTTTTTGTGTTTTTTCTTATATAGTTCAGTGTAGTTTTTGTATTGTTTCATGTAGCACCATGGTCCTGGAAAACGTTGTCTCAGCTTTACTCATGGCAGATGCAATTTAATGTGGATAAATGTGAAGTTATCCACTTTGGTGGCAAAAATAGGAAAACAGATTATTATCTGAATGGTGGCCGATTAGGAAAAGGGGAGGTGCAACGAGACCTGGGTGTCATTATACACCAGTCATTGAAAGTGGGCATGCAGGTACAGCAGGCGGTGAAAAAGGCGAATGGTATGCTGGCATTTATAGCGAGAGGATTCGAGTACAGGAGCAGGGAGGTACTACTGCAGTTGTACAAGGCCTTGGTGAGACCACACCTGGAGTATTGTGTGCAGTTTTGGTCCCCTAATCTGAGGAAAGACATCTTTGCCATAGAGGGAGTACAAAGAAGGTTCACCAGATTGATTCCTGGGATGGCAGGTCTTTCATATGAAGAAAGACTGGATGAACTGGGCTTGTACTCGTTGGAATTTAGAAGATTGAGGGGGGATCTGATTGAAACGTATAAGATCCTAAAGGGATTGGACAGGCTAGATGCAGGAAGATTGTTCCCGATGTTGGGGAGGTCTAGAACGAGGGGTCACAGTTTGAGGATAGAGGGGAAGCCTTTTAGGACCGAGGTTAGGAAAAACTTCTTCACACAGAGAGTGGTGAATCTGTGGAATTCTCTGCCACAGCAAACTGTTGAGGCCAGTTCATTAGCTATGTTTAAAAGGAAGTTAGATATGGCCCTTGTGGCTACAGGGGTCAGGGGGTATGGAGGGAAGGCTGGGTTCTGAGTTGGATGATCAGCCATGATCATAATAAATGGCGGTGCAGGCTCGAAGGGCCGAATGGCCTACTCCTGCACCTATTTTCTATGTTTCTATGTTTCTATGTTTACTATGTTCTGTACCAGCAGTTATGGTTGAAATGACAATAAAAAGTGAAGTGACTTGACTTGACTTAACAACAAGTGGCCACTATCCTGCTCCAGCTGTGTTCTTCTCAAATATTACTGAGCTGACTTGGGAATTCCCATCACCGGAGGATGCCATCTGAAATCAGGGATGACACAATGCGGTAGCCAGCAGACCAATTGCCTCATTGGTCTGGTGGCCCACGTTCAGTCCCGACCTCCGTTGCTGTCTGTGTGGTGTTTGCTCCATTGGAAATGTGTGAGCTTCCTCTCGGTGCTCCAGGTTCGTCCCGTATCCCAAGGACTTGTGAATTTCTTGGTAAAACAGTCACCATAAAATGCTCCTGTTATTTAGGTGAATGACAGAATCGGTGGGGGGGGGGGGAGTGATGGAAGTGTGGGGAGAGAAAACTGAGATTAATGTAGGTGGGTATATTCAAAAGCTGGGACTGATAGTTTCTTGATTAGCCAAAGGTTACAGGAAGAAGGCAGGAGAATGAGATGGGGACGAATAATAAATCAGCCCTGATGGAATGGCAGAGCAGACTCGATGGGGCAATCCTGGTTCTATATTTATGGTCTCATTCTCTTTCTCCTCCTCCCTTTCCTCCTTCTTCACCGCCACACCACCACCCACCCCCCACCCCCATGGAGCACAGGCCGTCAATGACCTCTTGTCCCCATTGTCCTCTGAACTCGATGGTCGAAGTCCATCAATGTTTCTGAAATCCATTGTATCCACTGGACAGAGGATCGGCCTGCACAGCTTCACCAGAGCTCGGCTAGCCGTCCTTACCCATTTCTACCTCTCATGACGGGAACATAGGGTTGGACATTGAGAGGCACCTGATGGATGTTTAATGGTCTTCATGGACTCTGAGCAAAAGCAGCAGGATGGCACTGTAGTGGAACAGTGAGCGTAACGCTATTACCGCGCCAATGACCTGGGTTTAGTTCCTGATGATGTGTGTAAGCAGTTTGTACATTCTCCCTGTGACAGCATGAGTTTCCTCCCACATTCCAAAGATGTTCAGGTTAGTAGATCACATGGGTGTAATTAGGAGGTGTGGGCTTGTTGGGTCAGAATGGCCTGTTACTGAGCTGTATCTCTAAACAAATAAAGTAAAAAGGTCGATTTCTGTGCTCATTGACTCTAAAGTTAACTTTCATGTTGAGTCTGTGGTGAGGAATGCAAATGCCACGTTAACATTCATTTCAAGAGGTCTAGAATGCAAGAGTAAGGACGTGATGCTGAGGCTTTATAAGACACTGGTGAGGCCTCACCTTGGGTATTGTGAACAGTTTTGGGCCCCTCATCTTGGAAAAGATGTGCTGGCATTGGAGAGGGTCCAGAGAAGTTTCACAAGGATGATTCCAGGAGAGAAAGGGTTATCATATGAGGAACATTGATGGCTCTGGGTCTGTACGTGCATATGAGGAACATTGATAGCTCTGGGTCTGTACGTGCTGGAATTCAGAAGGATGGGGGGGGAGGGGGGATCTTATTGAAATCTTTTGAATGTGAAAGGCCTAGACAGAGTAGGTGTGGAAAGGATATTTCCCATGGTGGAAGAGTCTTGAACAAGAGGGCATAGCCTCAGGATAGAGGGGCGCCCTTTCAAAACAGAGATGCGGAGAAATTTCTTTATCCAAAGGGTGGTGAATTTGTGGAATTTGTTGCCTTATACAGTTGTGGAGGCTAGGTCATTGGGTGTATTTAAAACAGAGATTGATAGGTTCTTAATTGGACATGGCATCAAATGTTATAAGGGAGAAGGCCGGGAACTGGGATTGAGGAGGAGATAGAAAAAAAAGATCAGCCATGATTGAATGGCGGAGCAGACTCTGTTTTAAATACACCCACTGACCTAGCCTCCACAACTGTATATGGCTTAATTCTGCTCCTATGTCTTGTCTTATGGTCTAAGGTGAAACAGAAGATGTGATTGTCCAAGATAGTTGTTATTACAATATTTATTGCAACATCCAGGATGATTATCCCCTATCTAAGGAGCTTAAGAAGGGGCTGAGAAGAGCAAGAAGGGGGCATGAGAAGGCCTTGGCGAGTAAGGTAAAGGAAAACCCCAAGGCATTCTTCAATTATGTGAAGAAAAAAAGGATGACAGCAGTGAAGGTAGGACTGATTAGAGATAAAGGTGGGAAGATGTGCGTGGAGGCTGTGGAAGTGAGCGAGGTCCTCAATGAATACTTCGGTATTCACCAGTGAGAGGGAACTTGATGATGGTGAGGACAATATGAGTGAGGTTGATGTTCTGGAGCATGTTGATATTAAGGGAGGGGAGGTATTGGAGTTGTTAAAGTACATTAGGATGGATAAGTCCCCGGGGCCTGACGGAATATTCCCCAGGCTGCTCCACGAGGCGAGGGAAGAGATTGCTGAGCCTCTGGCTAGGATCTTTATGTCCTCGTCCACGGGAATGGTACCGGAGGATTGGAGGGAGGCAAATGTTGTCCCCTTGTTCAAAAAAGGTTGTATGGATAGTCTGGGTAATTATAGACTAGTGATCCTTACATCTGTGGTGGGAAAGCTGTTGGAAAAGATCCTTAGAGATAGGATCTATGGGCATTTAGAGAATCATGGTCTGATCAGGGACAGTCAGCATGGCTTTGTGAAGGGCAGATCGTGTCTAACAAGCCTGATAGAGTTCTTTGAGGAGGTGGCCAGGCATATAGATGAGGGTAGTGCAGTGGATGTGATCTATATGGATTTTAGTAAGGCATTTGACAAGGTTCCACACGGTAGGCTTATTCAGAAAGTTAGAAGGCATGGGATCCAGGGAAGTTTGGCCAGGTGGATTCAGAATTGGCTTGCCTGTAGAAGGCAGAGGGTCGTGGTGGAGGGAGTACATTCAGATTGGAAGGTTGTGACTAGTGGTGTCCCACAAGGATCGGTTCTGGGACCTCTACTTTTCTTGATTTTTATTAACGACCTGGATGTGGGGGTAGAAGGGTGGGTTGGCAAGTTTGCAGACGACACAAAGATTGGTGGTGTTGTAGATAGTGTAGAGGATTGTCGAAGATTGCAGAGAGACATTGATAGGATGCAGAAGTGGGCTGAGAAGTGGCAGATGGAGTTCAACCCGGAGAAGTGTGAGGTGGTACACTTTGGAAGGACAAACTCCAAGGCAGAGTACAAAGTAAATGGCAGGATACTTGGTAGTGTGGAGGAGCAGAGGGATCTCGGGGTACATGTCCACAGATCCCTGAAAATTGCCTCACAGGTGGATAGGGTAGTTAAGAAAGCTTATGGAGTGTTAGCTTTCATAAGTCGAGGGATAGCGTTTAAGAGTCGTGATGCAATGATGCAGCTCTATAAAACTCTGGTTAAGCCACACTTGGAGTACTGTGTCCAGTTCTGGTCGTCTCACTATAGGAAGGATGTGGAAGCATTGGAAAGGGTACAGAGGAGATTTACCAGGATGCTGCCTGGTTTAGAGAGTATGGATTATGATCAGAGATTAAGGGAGCTAGGGCTTTACTCTTTGGAGAGAAGAAGGATGAGAGGAGACATGATAGAGCTGTATGAGATAATAAGAGGAATAGATAGAGCGGACAGCCAGCGCCTCTTCCCCAGTGCACCACTGCTCAATACAAGAGGACATGGCTTTTAGGTAAGGGGTGGGAATTTCAAGGGGGGTATTAGAGGAAGGTTTTTTACTCAGAGAGTGGTTGGTGCGTGGAATGCACTGCCTGAGTCAGTGGTGGAGGCAGACACACTAGTGAAATTTAAGAGACTACTAGACAGGTATATGGAGGAATTTAAGGTTGGGGGTTGTATGGGAGGCAGAGTTTGAGGGTTGGCACAACATTGTGGGCCAAAGGCCCTGTACTGTGCTGTACTACTCTATGTAAGTGTGTCTGAGTCTCAGACCGTTTGGACAAGTATGTGGATAGGAGAGATGGGCCAATCACAGGCGACTAGGACGAGTGTGGTTAGGAGGCTTAATTGCAGTGTACCCTGCTGTGTGACTCTGTAAATCCAACTGCGACAGGTATATTTCTTTTTCCATCCATCATCAAGGACTCCCACAACCCAGGCCATGGTCTCGTCTCACTGCTGCTATTGGGAAGATGGTACAGGAGCTTCAGACCCAAACCACCAGGTTCAGAAACAGTTATTACCCTTCAAACATCAGGCTCTTGAACCAGTGGGAATAACTTCAACCAACTTCACTCGTCCCATCACTGAACTGTTCCCACAACCTACGGACTCACTTTCAACAATTCTTCATCTCATGGTTTCGATATTTATTGCTTATTTATTTATTGTTATTTCTTTATTTTTCTTTTATATCTGGACAGTTTGTAGCCTTTTGCACATTGATTGTTTATCCATTCTGTTGGGTTCTGTCCTTCACTGATCCTGTTTTGTTTCTTGGATTTACTGAGTATATCTGTAAAAAAACAAATCTCGAGGTTGGATATGGTAATATAAATGTTCTTTGATATTAAATTTACTTCGAACATTGAACTTTTCTAGTTTTCCTGTGTATACCGGTGTCCAATCCAGAACTTTAGTTGTTCTTTCCTGGTCATGCATTAGATTAGCTTCAACTAGATAACTTCATCAAAAGAGATTCCTACTTCACAGTGAACTTTTATTCAAGGATATCTCTGATAATTTGCTATTAACTTTGATTAAGACCATTTCAGAAGTACCAAAATATTAATGTTGTATTTGTGATTAATCTGCAAATTAAGCTCAAAAAGTTTGGCACAATGCTGTGGGCCGAATACCCCATGCTGTGGTGCATTATTTTATGTTCTATGTTCCATAAAGTTATTCTGCTGCTGATTGGTAGGGTTGTGGGTATTATAGAGGATTGTCGAAGGGTACATTAGAATGCCGATATGGGCAGGGAAGGTATAGAGTTTAATATGAGCAATTGCGAGGTATTGCACAATGGTAGGTCAAATGTTTGGGAAAGTATATTGAGTGGCTACTTTATTAGGTACCTCAGGCCACTGAGTGTATGTTCATGGTCTTCTGCTGCTGTAGCCTATCCATTTCAAGGTTTGATATGTTGTGCTTTCAGAGTCACTCTTCCACACACCACTGTTGTAACACGTGGTTACCTGAGCTACTGTCACCTTCCTGTCAGCCTGAACCAGTCCGGCCATTCTTCTCTGACCTCTCTCATAAACAAGGTGTTTTTGCCACAGAACTGCCACTCACTGGATTTTTTATTTTTGCAACATTCTCTGTGAACTGTAGAGACTGTTGAGTGTGAAAATCATAGAAGATTAGCAGGTTCTGAAATACTCAACCCAAATTGTCTGGCACCAACAATCATCCCACGGTCAAAGTCGCTTAGATCAAATTTCTTTCCCATTCTGATGTTTGGTCTGAACAAGAACTGGACCTCTTGACCATGTCTGTATGCTTTGATGCATTGTGTTGCTGCCATATGATTGGCTAATGGTATATTTGCATTGACGAGCAGATGTGCAGGTGCACCAAATAAAATGGCCACTGATTCTATATTGCTGATGGTAGGACATTTAACTGCACTAATGTATAGAGGGATCTTGGGATTCAAGCTTATAGCTCTCTGAAAATGGCCAAGCAAGTAGATACTGTAGGGAAAAAGGCATATGGTAATTTTTCTTTCATTGGTCAGGACATTAAGTGTGAGAGTCAGAAGGTCATGTTGCAGCTATATAAAACTCTGTTTAGAATGCATCTGGAGTACTCCTTTCATTTCTGGTTTCCCCATTATAGGAAGGAACTGGAGACTTTAGAGACGGGTGCAGATGTCAACTTTTTTAATGACCACAACTTTCTGCTTCAGTCACTTTTCTTTTCCAAACTAACACTGACTTCATTATTCCATAAGCCTTGATTTTGTTAACCAATCTTTATCAAATGCTTTCTTAAAAGCATTTTGAGTTGTAAGCTGTCCTGGTCCAGCTTGTTCTTCCACCGAGCAAATACTGGAGAGCAGCACTGAACCAACATGTGGGCATTACCAAGCAAACACCAGCAGGCAGTACCAAGATAATGCCTATGGGCAACACTGAGTGAACACCGGAGGGCAGCACTGAGCAAACACCAATGGGCAACACAAGCAAAAAGCAGGGAGCAGCAACGAGTGAACACCAGAGGGCAGTATGGGGGGCTCCATCAGAACATTTAGTCACATTATTGAAACAGTCTGGCATTTGCGAATCCATCTCATATCTCCAAATCTCTCCATGTACTTTTTTATTTCTTTTTTTCTTGATAGTCATTTCTGATGTTAAACCAACCTTTTAGCAGTTGTGAGGAATATCCTTTCATAAACGAGGCTGTCATGTGATATGAAGACATTGGCATCTCAAGAGGGGGGAAGTGTCAGTTTTCATTTGAACTGCATCACATCTCTTGTCCCTTGTTCTGGTTTCAGCTTGGAGGTAAAATTTGACCCAGGTAGGTAATGGTATCAGAATTGATTTATTATTGTAACATGCACTGAGATACAATGAACAGCTTTTGTTGGTAGAGCATGGCATACGTAAGCCATTGAGATTGTAGAAACAAAACCAGAATGAAGAACATAGTGTAACAGTTATAGAGAAAGTGCAATAGAGGTTGATGTAAGGCAATCCCTCCCTCCGCTAGTCTGCAGGTAATCCTTGGTCAAGATGTAACCCCTGCTTAGACCCCCGTTCAGGGTCACATGAAGACATAGGATGAACGTATGAGCAGCTAGTGCACATTACAAGTCCTGGAGTTGCAACCTCTGACAGTCTCTGAAGGGTATTGATAATGGCTCGGGTCACCCTTGTAAAGACACTGGTCAGAAAAAATGGCAATGGTAAACCATTTCTGTGGAAAAATTTGCCAAGAACAATGTTGGTCAGGGATCGAGAAAAGAATAAGAACAACAGCATGCAGGGGGTCAAAAGACAAATGGAAGACCATGGTTGCCCATGTCATACGACATGGCACGTAATGATGATGCAATACAGGTAGACAAATAGAGTGCCTGTGCCATTTGGGGATCAAGAGTTTATCTTTTAGTGAGTGAGAGCCTGGTGGTATGTGCCCTCAGACTTTTGATTCTTCTGCCCGGAGAATGACTGAGGTGGGAGATTATGTTAATTGCTTTCCAAACTGTAAACAGATTTCAATAGAGAAGAGGATAATTTACAGATTGTCAGGCCTACATTCAAAACTATAGAATTTGCATGTTGCAAAGTTTACTGTGAAAGATGCCGAAAGAAACTGCTGTAGGAACTCAGTGGGCCAGGTAGCATGCACAGAGAGAAGTGGGCATTCAAATCTTTGAGCAGTGACCTTTCACATTAGTCGGAATGGTTGATTGGCACCATAAATGCTGCACTTCTTTCGATCGACAAGCTGAAACATACTGTAACTTCTAAGCTGAATGTCTGAATACTGTCAGGAGTTAATCTCTTTTTCACCGACGGCTTATATTTTATGACATTATAATTCTCTGCAAGTTATCCAGAACCAATGAAGTACTATGAAATGGTTGGGCAACACATCCTTCCCTCTGCCGCCTTCTTCTGAATTCTTCCTCCTTCCTTTCTGATGAAGGATCTCAGCCTGAAATGTCAATTCCTTATTCCCTTCTGAAGATGCTGCCTGACTCGTTGAATTCCTCTAGGGTTTTGTGGGAGTTGCTCTGGACTTCCAGCATCTGCAGAATCTCTTGTTTTTATGTTGCTAGTCGATTGTACCTTGGCCAAGTGATCTGTTACAGTGAAAATAGCCCAAGATATTGATAATCTCTGAAAGCAAAAAAAAAATGCAGTAGTTCAATAATTCCATTTAATATCAGAGAACGAATACAATATACAACCTGAAATTCTTGGTCTTCTCAGACATCCACAAAAACAGAAGAGTACCACAAAGAATGAGTGACAGTAAAAACATTAGAACCGCAAAGCCCCCTTCTCCCCTCTCCACGCACAAGCAGCAAAGAGTCAACCATACCCCACCCCACTTATTTCAGCACAAAGCATCAACACCCACTGCCTGCCAAGCAAGCAATAGCAAGGCCTCCAAGAGAGGCCATGATCTGCTTTACAACAAAAACTAATTGTTCACCCATCAGTTTGACATACCACAGGCTCTCTCTTCCTGATTAAGGGGCAGAGAAGTGTCACACAGCAAGAGAGGAGACCAACAAAATTAAAACAACTCGCTAATTTGCGGCGCTACAGTCCGCCACGTTGCTTATATCGAGTTCTCCAACTTGTGAATCAGCAGCAAACTGACCCCCACCGAGGGGGAGGGAGGGAGAGGGACACGCGCGTGCACACACACACACACACCTCTCCCCGGACAGCTGATCCACTGTTCTCGATATTCCGTATTCTCCTGCCCCACTGCAGTTGGCAGCACCGGCATAGAATCAGTTTGAGTGCAGCCGTAGGTGAAGGGCACTGATGGAACCCATCCACCTTGAAAAGGAAATGAAAAGAGACATTAAAGATAGAAATTAAGCTGTTTCCCCAGATGAGCTCAAAGAAGCTGCTCTCTTGCCCCATCATAGCATGCTGAAAACCTAACTTTAAGGTAAAAGACACTGGAAATAACCAGTGGGTCAGGCAATATCTGCAGAGAGAGAAACAAGGTTAAACATTATTGACCTTTCATTAGAATTTTCTTTAAATGAGAATAGTCCTGGCAAAGTCTTGATTATATTTCTGTGCAATGCACACAAAATCCCAAAGGAACTCTGTAAGCCAGGCAGCATCTAGGAAGAGAGTACAATTGACATTTCTGGCCGAGACCCAGAACAGGGCAGTCCTTGGATTTCCAGCATCTGCAGATTTTCTCTTGTTTGTGATTATATTTCTGTCTCCACAAATGGTGCTGGCCCTTCTAAACAACTCCAGGAACACTCTGTCTGCCAGAGAAAGCAGGATCTCCCAGTGGCCACACATTTTAATTCCATGTCCCATTCCCACTCTGACATGTCTATCCACGGCCTCCTCTACCGTAAAGATGAAGGCACACTCAGGTTGGAGGAACAACACCTTATATTCTGTCTGGGTAGCATCCAACCTGATGGCATGAACATTGACTTCTCTAACTTCCGCTGATGCCCCAACTCCCCCTCATAACCCATCCGTTATTTATTTATATACACACATTCTTACTTTCTCTCTCCTTTTTCTCCCTCTGTCCCTCTGACTATACCCCTTGCCCATCCTCTGGGTTTTCACCCCTCCCCCTTTTCCTTCTCCCTGGGCCTCTGTCCCATGATCCTCTCATATCCCTTTTGCCAATCACCTGACAGCTCTTGGCTCTATCCCTCCTCCTCCTGTCTTCTCCTATCATTTTGGATCTCCCCCGCCCCCTCCCCCCCCCCCCCCCTCCCCCTCCCCCTCCCCCTCCCCCTCCCCCTTTCAAATATCTTACTCACTCTTCCTTCAGTTAGTCCTGACGAAGGGTCTCGGCCTGAAACGTCGACTGCACTTCTTCCTAGAGATGCTGCCTGGCCTGCTGCGTTCACCAGCAACTTTGATGTGTGGTCCAGGAATCTCTGTTCATCTTAAGGGCAGTTTGCTCGCTTTCCTTTGTGGTTGGTGAGTTCACCTGAAGGAAAACATAGAATGGTGACACAAGAGACTGCAGATAGTGGAATCTGGAGCCACACAATGCACTGGAGGAACTCAGCAGGCCATGCAGCGTCTAAAGAGGGAAATGGGAAGTTGATATTTCCAGTCGGGACCCTCCATCTATTTCCCAACCTGAAACATCAACTGTCCATGAAACCATAAGATATCAGAGCAGAATTAGGTTACCTGGCCCATCGTGTCTGCTCCGCCATTCAATCATGGCTGATCCCTTTTTTTCTCCTTCTCAACCCCAGTTCCCAGCCTTCTCCCTGTAACCTTTGATGCCTTATCCAAGTGGTCCCAACACAAATCCCTGTGGAACATCACTAGTCACTGGCAGCCAACCAGAAAAGGATCCTTTTATTCCCACTCGCTGCCTCCTACCAATCAGCCAATGCTCTAACCATATTAGTAACTTTCCTGTAATACCATGGGTTCTTAACTTGGAAAGCAGTCTCATGTGTGGCACCTTGTCAAAGGCCTCCTGAAAGTCCAAATATACAACATCCACTGCATTCCCTTTATCTATCCTACTTATACTGTCCATTTCCTTCCACAGAGAACTTCAAAATTCAAAGTTCAAAAGTTCAAAATGAGTTTATTGTCAAAGTACATTTTTTGTCACCACGTATAACACTGAGATTCATTTTCTTGAGGGCATATTTAATAAATCCAGTAACTATAACAGAATGGATGAAAGTCTGCACCAACTTGGGCGTTAACCCAATGTGCAAAAGAGAACAAACTATGCAACTACACAAAGAAAGAAACAATAGTAATAAACAAATAAGCAATCAATATCGAGAATACGAGATGAAGAGTTCTTGAAAGTGGAGAAAGTCCACTTGAAGAGAAGATGGCGGCACAACGCAGCGCGCAACGGCCATTCCGGAATGAATATCTGCTATCTGTCAAGTAGGATGCCGTGCACAATCCTGATTTGATGGAGAACCGACGTGAGAAGCATGGAGGAACATCTGGTGAAACTTCTGAAATGCCCGTTTCACTGCCGCTGCTACTGTGCGATCCAGAATCTCCGGAGGGGAAGGCCCCAAATCCTCGGCTTTGCCTGTTGCTTGGGGGCCGGGGTCGAAGCGCTCAGCTGAGATGGTTCTCGGTGTCGGAGGGCTGAACGGAGGCTCGAAGTTTCCGGACGGACTCAGAGTCGGCTGTGGTCGTGTGATTCCAGGATGCTGCATCGGCAAGTTTGCGGCGCTGGAGGTTCATGGCAGGGAGAGTTTTTCTTCCTTCTACCGTCTGTGTGAGATGATGGGGCTATCGGGACTTTGAGCTTTTTTTTTACCGTGCTCATGGTCTGCTCTTCATCAAATTATGGTATTGCTTTGCACCGTTGTAACTATATGTTATAATTATATGGTTTTGTCAGTTTTAGTCTTGATCTGTCTTGTGTTTCTGTGATATTACACTGGAGGAACATTGTATCATTTCTTAATGCATGCATTACTAAATGACAATAAACAAGGACTGAGTGTCCTCGTAATCTAATCTAAAAAAGTCAAATATATAGAAGTTGGTCAAAGTTTTAGATCCATACCGAATCTTTGCAAATATCTCTAGGAAAACTTATGACAGTAGAGCGTTTGATATCATTTACTTGGACTTTTAGAAGGCTTTTGACAAGGTATCCCACAAGATGTTAATAATCAAATTACAGGAAGTAGGGATTCAGGGTAAGGTATGCGGTTGGGTGCAGAATTGGCTGGAAAGCAGAAAACAATGAGTTATGGTGAGAGGATCATTTTCACACCTAGAAGATGTTAAAAGTGGGGTTCCGCAGGAATCGGTTTTGGAGCTGTTGCTGTTTTTAATTTACATTAATTATTTGTTATGTGCTTATCCAAATCATTAAAGTTTGCAGATGACACAAAATTAGGGGGATGAGCTGATAACATTCAAGCAACAGAATCAATGCAGTTAGGTCTAAACAAAATCCATATGTGGGCAGATAAATGGCAGTTGAAATTTAATATAAGTAAATGTAAAGTATTGCATATAGGAAGTAGAAATATTAGATATAACTATACAGTTGGGGGGGGGAGATCTTGAGTTAGAAAGAGCACTGAATGAGAAGGATATGGGCATCCTGGTAAACTCATTGTTATCAACATCCAGACAATGCACAAAAGCGATTAGGAAGGCTAATAGAACATTGGGATATATGATGGTCTCAGTGGAGTTCAAGTCTAGAAATGTTTTACTTGTGCTGTATAATGTGCTTGTGAGGCAATTTTGATCTCCATATTTTGTCAGGGATACGAAGGCTCTGGAGAGAGTTCACAGAAAGGCGATGAGACTCATTCCAGGTCTGCAGGGTATGAGCGATGAAGAAAGATTGAAAGAATTAAACTTCTTAGCCTAAGTAGACATAGAATGAGAGGAGACATGATAGTGTTCAAAATTATTAAAGATATAAGTAAGATCGATGCCAGCTGCTAATTCAAAATGAATCCATCTACATGAACACAGGACCATAGGTGGAGACTGGTTAAAGAGAGACTTCGGACTAACATCAGGAAGCATTTCTTTAAGTTGTGAGTTGTGGACACATGTAACCAGCTACCTAGTTGTGTAGCTGAGAGTAGTGCCTTAGAAACTTTCAAAATGTAAATTTGATAGCTATTCAACATACTATGTGAATAGGAATTTTGCTAGCTTTGTTTGGCTGAATGAACTGTTCTTGTCAAAAACTTCCTAATGTTCTAAAATGCCTAAGGAAGTAGAGGCACTGCCGTGCTTTCTTTGTAATTACAATTATGTGCTGGGTCCAGGACACGTCCTCCAAAATGATCACACCAGAAGTTTAAAGTTGCTGACCCTCTCCACTTCTGATTCCTCATGAGGACTGGCTCATGGACCTCTGGTTTCCTCCTCCTTAAGTCAATAATCAGCTCCTTGGTCTTGCTGACCTTGAGTATGAGGTTGCTATTATGGCACTTCTCAGCCAAATTTTCAATCTCCATCCTACAAGCTGATTTGTCCACCTTTGATTAAGCCTACAACAGTGATGTCATCAGCAAACTTGGATATAGCACTAGAGCTGTGCTTAGCCTCACAGTCATAAGTATAAAGTGAGTAGAACAGGGGCCTAAGTACACAGCTTTGTGGTGCACCTGTGCTGATGGTGATTGTGGAAGAGATGTTGTTGCCAACTCCAACTGACTGGGGTCTGCAAGTGAGGAAATCTAGGATCCAATGGCACAAGGTGGTGTTGAGGCCAAGGTCTTGGAGCTCATTGATTAGTTTTGAGTGGATGATGGTATGGAATGCCAAGCTGTAGTACTGAGCATTCTGATGTATGCATCTTTGCCCTCCAGATGTTCCAGGGTTGAGTGAAAGACCAATGAAATGGCACCTACTGTGGAACTGTTGTGCTGTAAGCAAGTGAGAGCGGTTCTAAGATGATTCTCAAGCAGGCGTTGGTATGTTTCATCACTAATCTCTCAAAACAGTTCATCACCGTGGATGTAAGTGCTACTGGATGATAGTAATTTAGGCAGGTTACCACTTTATTCTTAGGCACCGACATAACTGAAGTCTGCTTGAAGCGAGAGGTTAAATATCTCGGTGAACACTGCAGCCAGTTGATTCAGCACAGGTATTCAGTACTTGGCCAGGTACACCGTCTGGGCCAGATGCTTTTGTGGGTTCACTTTCCTGAAGGCTGTTCACACATTGGAGTCTGAAACTGAAATCATGGGATCATCCTGGGCTGTGGAAGTTTGTGATGGTTCCTCCATGTTTTGATAGTCAAAATGGGTATAGAAGGCATTGAGCTCATCTGGAGGTGAAGCCCTGTTGTCTGGTTTTACTTTATAAGAAGTAACAGCATTAAGGTCTGCCACAACTTTTGAGTATCCTTTGTTGATTCAAGTTTAGTCCAGAATTGCCACTTTACCTGTGAGATGGCTTTCCGGAGATCGTACCTGGACCTCTTGACACTTCCATGGTCAGCAGACCTGAATGCCTCTGATCTGGCCCTCAGCAGATTGTAGATCTCATGGTTCACCTCGGGCTTCTGGTTGGGCAATACTCTGAATGATTTTGCGGGGACACAGTCACCTACAACTTTTTTTTAATAAAGTCTATGGCAACAAGGTGTATTCATTCAGATCCACGGAGGAGTCCTTGAACACGGCTCAGTCCACTGACCCAAAGCAATTCTGTCGGCACTCCTCTGCCTCCCATGAACACCTCTTTAGCTTCTGCCTGTCTGCAGGACCTGCTGCACTTTCTGTGTTGGAAAAGAGAGTGTCCGCTCAACATCCAAAACATACTGCCAACAGTGCAGCACCCCTCACAGTGCTACGTTAGAGCTTCTGTGTGCATTTGTACGTCCAACGCTCTGCAGTATGACTTGAACCCACAAACTAAAGACTTGGAGATGAGGGTGTTACCAATTGAGCTATGCTGGAAGATTTTGTAAAAAGCAAGGCATAGGAGGCAAGGCAGGCTTTCAAAGCCTTTCATCCTGACTACTGGGACACGATGTAAGCTCCAAGTAGAAATAAATATGATCGAAACTGAGTTTCCTTTAACTTCGCCAGTGAGATTCAATTTTGCTGAGCCTGTGGTGTCTAAGCACATGAGAAGTGTGGAGAGAGCAGTTGTATCAGATCACATCTGCAGCATCCGATAGGGTTTAAATTAGACAAGCAAGCATACTGATTTACTGTGCGGGCAATAAACCAGCTGGCTTTCTGCCATTAGTCAAGCTGATGGACAAAGAGGATTCCAGAGGAACATGGCAAGCAGGCAGTGAGGCTGGATGGTTGCCTAGCTGTCAGGTAAGGGCTGATTTATGGGCTGAGTTTCACAGCCGAGAGGATTGAATCAGAGAGTCTTTCATCATTGCTCTGCTGCTCACTCTGTGGGAATGGGCATCGTTAGATAGTGTAAGTGGATATTAATTCTCTGTTGGAAATGACTTGGAAGGTGGGGGGGATGAGAGAGGGGATGCTGGCATGGATGTGGCCCACCAGGCGTGGTCGGTGGAGGTCTTGCAATTGTCTGGTTAAGTATATTAGTAGACCACCATCATAACAATGGACTCCTAGAGTAAAGCTTCCACATCCATTCACTATTCTGTCAGAGAATCCATTTCCGTCAGTGGGGCACTGGTTCTATCAGGACAGCAGTGCTCAAGACAATCTATGCATAGGCAAAGCACGGGAGCAGTGCAACGTGATCTGATGCAAGGACGCAGATCAAGGATCAATTTTATTCATCAAATATATAATATAGGCATCCGTTAGTCTCGTGGGACCATGGATTTGCGCTTTGAAAGGTTTCCAGGGCGCAGGCCTGGGCAAGGTTATATGGAAGACCGGCAGATGCCTATGCTACAAGTCTCCTCTCTCCACGCCACTGATGTTGTCCAAGGGAAGGGCACTCTGGCCGATACAGCTTGGCACCGGTGTCGTTGCAGAGCAATGTGTGGTTAAGTGCCTTGCTCAAGGCCACAACACGCTGTCTCAGCTGAGGCTCGAACTAGCAACCTTCAGATCACTAGACCAACGCCTTAACCACTTGGCCACGCCATATACATTTACATATATTAGGAAGGTGCTGTGTTGTGTTGGTCAGGGTGCGAATTGCAACAAAAATCAGCACTCAACAGTTATAAAGAATAAGAAAGTAAGAGGCTAAAGTATGGACATGGAATAAAATGGGCATAAGTACATGAGTACTAGCATGTAGTATTTACAAAGTGTATCTACAGCATTATAGTGGTTTAAAATGTTCCCAGTACAGTACAGTGACTGAGGTAAATGACAGAGGGGGTGTGGGATCACTAACTAGAATGGCTGATCAGATTAGCTGCCTGGGGGAAGAAATTTTTAAGATGGAGGTGAAGTTTTGTTATGATGGCCACCACACCCAGAGGATGTTGTTGAGACAGATGGAATGTAACCAGGATTTTCAAGAAATGAGGGCTTATCCTCTTTGGGAAGAGTCAGCAGGTTGTGTCTGTATTCGCCTGAGTTTAGAAGATCCTATTATTGAGGGCCCATGATGTATCTTGAGCCGCCAAAGTCCTAAGCTATTGCTAATTTCTTCATTAAAATGCTCAACTTCTATATTCCTCCTTTCTTATTCAAATGTTAGTTTCTTGATATAAAGAATACGATACGATGAAATTCCAAGCTCGTAGAATCTTAAGAGTCATACAAAACATAAACAGGTCCTTTGGCCATCCAGTCCATACCAAACTCTTATTCGGCCTGAACCATATCCCTCTTCATTCTCCAATCCATGTACTAATCCAAACTTTCCTTAAATGTTGCAATCAAACTTGTATGCACCATTTCCACTGGCAGCTCATTCCACACTCCCACTACCCACTGAGCGAAAAATTTCCCCCCTAGGTTCCACTTAGATATTTCATCTTTTATCCTTAACCTATGACCTCTAGTTCTGGTTTCATTCAACCTCGGGGGAATAAAAGCCTGCTTGCATTAACCCTATCTATACCCTCATATTTTGTTCATCTCTATTGAATCTCCCCTCATTCTCCTACACTCCAGGGGAAAAAAAAGTCCTAACCTATTCAACCTTCCCCTATAACTCAGGTCCTCAAGCTCCAGGAACAGTCTTGTAAACAGTACACACATAATACTACAGTAAATACAATAATGAGTGCGCAGAGTAACAGTATACATGGAAATAATAGTTAATCATTAAGTACAATAGTGAATGCAAAGCAACAAAGGTTCTTGACCAGTTCAACGTAGAAAATGCAGCTTTGTCCATCACAGACCCAGACCTTCCTTCTATCCAGTCCATCTTCATCCTCCAAGAGGACCACATCCTTGTCTTAGGCTTAGGAGGCTTGCGTGACTCAATGATCCGAGGAGCTACGTTGGCTGGTGTCAGAGCCTTGTGCTTTGGCTCTTGGTAGGGTCACCCAGGTCAAACAGGTTAGAGGCCAGACTGAGAGTGGTCCACCAGGTTCAGGGGATCAGCTCAAGGCTAACAACCCTGACTGAACAAAAAAAAATTGTTACATAAACAGCAATGAGGAATGCTCCTATACAAACAGAGCAGGAGGATCTTCACTGCTGCCCTAAATGCCAGTGGAGTAACAGGCAGTAAGTAAATTCATCTTCATAGTGCATTGCTTCAGGAAGGAAACATACTTTTTAAAGTGCATCTGTAGAAGTTTTAGAGAATGCTCTCAGCTCTTCAGATGCCCAAGGAGGAAAACACTCTGCACTTTCTTGATCACTATATCAGCAAGGAGGGACTAGGTGAGGTTGCTGGTGATATGGACACCAAGGAACCTGAAGTTGTTAACCATCTCTTTAAAACTTACCTCTTTGACCAAGACTTTAGTGCCTGGCCATTTATCACATGTGCCAAATTTTCATTGACATATTCTCATGATGTGAAATTCTCTGCCACAGGAAACAGCTGAGGCCAGTTCATTGGCTATATTTAAGAGGGAGTTATCTATGGTCCTTGTGGCTAAAGGGATCAGAGGGTATGGAGGGAAGGCTGGTGCAGGGTTCTGAGTTGGATGATCAGCCATGATCATAATAAATAGCGGTGCAGGCTCGAAGGGCCGAATGGCCTACTCCTGCACCTATTTTCTATGTTTCTATGTTTTCTATGAGCTTGAACTGTTTTCCTGCATTAAAGTTGCCACAGAAAGAGGACAATGTTGTAACACCTACAACGATTACTGATTTTTTTTAACAAAATATACTTTATTCAAAAATAAAATAATGTACAATAAACCATTCAATGACCGTCAATCCGTTACAGATGTTTCTGTTACGGTCTATACGTTTCCACACTTTTAGACACCTGCGTGGCACTCTGTTGTTTCACCTTTCCACACCATTGCTGAGGGGTATACTCCCCACCACTCGACCCCCCCACCCCCCACTCCTGCAGGAGAAGAACCCTAAGCCATGGTCCTTCCCCACCGGGCTGTTGTAAAGGCTGCACCAAGTTTGAGTGCATCCCTCAGCACGTACTCCTGCAGGCGAGAATGTGCCAGCCGGCAGCATTCTCCGATGACTTTTTGTGTGGAGTGTCCCTGTATTCTTGTGAGTACATATTGTATATTTCTCCTGGATGCTCTGGTTTCCTCATACACTGCAAAGCTTTAACAGTTTGCAGGTTAAATGGCAATTGTAAATTATCGCTAGTGTTGTTAAATAGTAGGACAATCTGTGGAATGTTTAATTAGGTATACTGTATATGAGAGAGAGAGAAAGCGGGAAGAATACTGGGCAATGGGATAGTTGGGATTGGTCTGTGGGCTGTCAAAAAGATATTGGATAGAATGGGCTTTTTTATACCATAGGACAACAAGACACAAGAGCAGAATTTAGGCTATTCGGCTCATCAAGTCTGTCCATCATTCAATCGTGGCTGATTTATTTTCCCTCTCAACCCTATTATTGTACTTACTCCCCATAACCTTAGAACCCCTTGCTAATTAAGAACATTATCGACCTCCACTTTACATACGGTTATATACCCAATGACTTGACAGTCTTAGTGTGGTTGGGTGGAGATACGTATCTACCAAAGGAGGTGTAAGGTAATCCTTCCTGCCGCTATCCCTCAGGCCCCCCTTGGGCAATTTGTTGTCCCCCCCCCACCCCACCAATCAGGGTCACATGAAGCCATGGAAGTAGGTGGTGGATGGTCGTATGAGCAGTTGGTGCATATCACAAGTTCTGGTTATGTGACCACTGATGCCAGGCAGACAATCTCTGAAGAGCATTGATAATGGCTGTGGTCACCCATCTTGTAAAGACACTGCACAGAAGAAGGCAATGGCAAACCACTTCCGTAGAGCAAAATTGCCAAGAGCAATCATGGTTATGGGACAACTATGATAGCTCAAGTTTTATGACATGGCATATAACAAACCAATGAACAAATGATTTGGCCTGTACAGCCATCTGTGGCAATGAATTCCACAGATTCACCACCATTTGTCTAAAGATGGTGATGTTCTGAAATATTTTTATCATTGATTATTATTGTTCTATGGTCTGACTTTATTATTGTTGATGACATACTGTGAATTCAGTCAGATCAGATGCATCTTATTTTTATTTCATATTTCAATATAATGTAGGGGACCCTTTGGCCCATCGAGCCTATCCTGTCTTCAAGTTCAAGTTTATTGTCGTGGACATAAATCACATGGAAATTAGATTTTTGCAGCAGCAGTACTGCACGTTACAAACAGTGAATTTAAATTAATATTAATTATGCATAACTTACAAAACAAAACAGGCATACCAATATTACTGCAAGTTGAGAGCGAGTGAGAAAGAAAATTTCCTGAGGGAGTGTTAAGATTTTTCAGGTCAGCTCAAGAACCTGATGGCACTGAGAAAGAAGCTGTTGTTGAACCTCCAGATGTGGGTCTTCAGGTTTGTGTACACCTTGCCTAATGGCATAGCCCGAATGGTGGATGACCCTGGTGATGGATGTTTCTTCCTGAGGCATTGCCTCTTGTAGATGTCCTCATTGGTGAGGAAAGCTGAACCCATGATAGAACTGATGGTGGGGAAGGCTGTGCCCATGATGGACCTTATAGTTCCCTTGCATTTTCCCTGTAACTTACCTTCCTCAAGTTCTCATCCACTTCCTCCAGATTCTAGGGGCAGCTTACGATGGCCAATTAACCTACTGCGGTAAACCATGTATATAGGTTACCTGTCTGGACACGCCCCTCTGCTGACTGCCCCTGTGGGTCCTCCCACAGACCCCTGAATAAAGGCGATTGTGCCATTGCTCCTCCTCTCAGTCCAGGGGCAGATACTCAGCATGGTGGAGGTCACATTTTACTGCTAATAAAAGCCTTTCAGTATTTACTCTACTTCCAGTCTTGAGAGTTATTGATAGTGCATCACCTACCGACCAATATACTGTAACTTTGAGATGTGGGAGGTAATTGGAGCCTCATAGGTAACCCCCACAGTCATAGAGAGAATCTTCATGCTCTACATAGACAACACTAGAGGCCAAAGTTAAATGTGAGTGCTAGCCTAACAACAGAGAAGCTCAACACCATCCTGAATAAGGCTGTCCTCAACAATACTCCTTTTACCAACTGCAAAACTCAACTATGCTCCAACAATAGCACCCCTATTTCCCTAAGGAACACAGGCAGCAAATGCATGCAAACAGCAACTGCTGGGAAATATATATACATTCCTTCATCAGTGGTTCTAAATCCTGATATATTTTAACTAAAAACACCATGAGAATACCTTTATCCCATTAACTACCTTAGTTCAAACACACATGGCACCATCAAATTTTAAAAGTGATCTCAGTTATCTACTAGTGACCTTCAGAACTTTTTTTCCCAAAAATACTTTATTTATAATATATATAGTAAATACAATGTCTATATCTATGTTCCTGTACTATTACTTCAAGACATTCTCTCACAATGAATCTTCAAAAGCCGATGCGTCAAAATGCAGCATCAATCATTGAAGACCCGGGCACCCAAGACGTGCTCTCTTTTCAACACGTACGAAATGCTGAAGGAGCTCAAGAGGCCAGCCAGCATCTATGGAAAAGAGTAAAACAGTCAATGTTTCGGGCTGAGATTTTGTGTATGTTGCTTTGGATTCCCAGCTTCTGCAGATTTTCTGATGCTTGTCATGCTCTCTTTTTGTTGCTACCATCAGGGAGGAAGTAGAGGAGCCTGAAGACACATACCCTACATCTTCCCCTCTGCCATCAGGTTTCTGAATGGTCAATGAACACTACCACAATATTTTGACTCTTTTTGCACTACCTTTTTATTTTTGAACACACTTACTTGTGATTGTAACTTACAGTATGTTAATGTAGGTTTTTTTACGCATTGAACTGTACTGCTTCCACAAAACAACCAATTTTACAGCACACGTCAGTGATAATAAACCAGATTCTGATTCAGGTTCCATTCAGGGAGGAGGAGAAGATGGCGGCGCGACGCAGTGCGCAGCGGCCACTCAGGTGAATGATATCTGTTATCTGTTATCTGTCAAGTAGGGTGCCGTGCACAATCCTGATTTGATGGAGACGGACATGAGAGCACGGAAGAACATCTGGAGAAACTTCTGCTGCTACTGTGTGATCCAGAATCTCCGGAGGAGAAGGCCCCGTGTCCTCGGCTTTACTTGTTGCTCGGCAGCTGGGGAAGGGTCAAAGCGCTCGGCAGAGATGGTGCTCGGTGTCGGAGGGCTGGTCGGAGCCTTGAAGTTTTCGGACAAACTGAGAGTCGGTTGTGGTCA
Source organism: Mobula hypostoma (assembly GCF_963921235.1). Taxonomy (NCBI): domain Eukaryota; kingdom Metazoa; phylum Chordata; class Chondrichthyes; order Myliobatiformes; family Myliobatidae; genus Mobula; species Mobula hypostoma. Next base: position 183,510,234 of record NC_086101.1, on the reverse strand, counting down.
GGTGCTTCCAATGCATCAGCAGCTGTTGGCACCTGGAGGTTTATGGCAGGGAGAGTTTCTCCCTTTTGCCGCCTGCTATTGGGACTATCAGGAGTCGATCAGAACTTTGAGACTTTTTTTAAACCATGTGCATGGTCTGCTCGTTATCAAATTATGGTATTGCTTTGCACTGCTGTAACTATATGTTATAGTTATGTGGTCTTGTCAGTGTTAGTCTTTGGTTTGTCCTTTTTTTTGTGATATCACTCTGGAGGAACATTGTATCATTTCTTAATGCATGCATTTCTAAATGACAATAAATGAGGACTGAGTGTCCTCATAATCTAATCAAATCTAATCTAACTCCATTGTGTTTCTTCCTTCGCAAAGGTATCTGTGCAGTGTTTGTGAGGCATTTATACAAGGCCCTCAGTGCCCAGTAGCAGCAGGACCCTTGGCTGCGTTTCTGTCCCACAGGGACGGTGGTGGCTACATCAAGGTTTACTGCGTACCTCTGCACATGCTCCTGTACCTCACATAAAATCAGTTGGTAGTTTTTAGTTCGCACACATCTTTGCTAACCTAGCAATTCCAGTGACTTCCCTAGATGCCTGATTAGGCAAAGCACTATTGGATGCAGGTTCTGTGAGCATGTCATTGTTGTTGACATCCACACTCCTGTCATTACCAGTTCTGTTGCTTCTGTTGATCAGATTGCTAATAAATTAATAGTGCACTTTTAGCCTACATATGTTCCCCATCGCACCTCTCTCCCTGTGCTCCTTGAAGTTTAATAGAGGTCAGTTGACATAATTATTAACTGACTTGACAAGGCTAAATTTTGAAGAGTATTTATCAGACATTTGAAATCCTCCTTTTAACCCCTGTCCCTTCTCATAATAACTGTTAACATGTGGTAGCACCTTCTTTCTATGAAAGAAATGATTGAAGTGAATTCAGATTGTATTAAACAGACATCCAATGGATTTTAAAGCCAACCATACCTTCTAAGTGATTGTTTTAACCATATGTACCATAATTTTACCAAGTTATGTGTTACATATCCATGATAACAAGTTTGCAAACATTGAGATTTAACTGCATTGAGTATTTGTGGCAAAACAGAAGTTGATGATTTAATTTTGCGAGACACTTGTGTGATATTCACAGTATATTTTATAAGGGTCTTAAATGCATTTATGTTACTTGACAAAATAAAGTTGTTTATACACTCTCAATGGCCACTTTATTAGGTAACACCTGTACCTAATAAAGTGGCCACTGAGTTTATGTTCATGATCCTCTCCTGCTGTAGCCCATCCACTTAAAGGTTTGACCTGTTGTGTGTTCAGAGATACTCATCTGCACACCACTGTTGTAGCTCATGGTTATTTGAGATACTGTCACATTCCTGTCTGCTTTAACCAGTCTGGCCATTCTCCTCTGACCTTGCTCATTTACAAAATGTTTTCCCCCACAGAACAGCTGCTCCCTAGATTTGTTTTTATTCATCACACCATTCACTGTAAACTCTAAAGAGTGCTGTGCATAAAAATCCCAGGAGATCTGCTGTTTCTGGGATACTCATACTACCCCATCTGGCACCAACAGTCATTCTATGGTCAGAGTCATTTAGATCACATTTCTTCCCCATTCTGATGTTTGGTCTGAACAAAAATTGAACCTCTTGACCATGTCTGCATGTCTTTGTGCATTAAGTGCTGCCATATGATTGGCTGTTTAGATATTTGCATTAATGAGCAGGTGGACAGGTGGCCTCTGAGTGTACATCTAAAATTGTGGCCGTCACTGGAATTGAGTTCTGCCAACTGAGAATTCCCATGGAATCTATGTAGGGTAGCATGCTCCGGGTTTTAGCAGACATTTCCCCTCTTTTCCCAATGACGTGAAAATGATCACTCCCCAGTGACCAGCCCACTTGCAGAGCAAACAACTTCTTCCCTGCTGGAACTATAAATCCTTTCATAACCTTTAGCAAATAGAAGGCTACAGGAGTGTATGGACAGTGAAAGAAAAATAATTTGATAGATGTTTTCTCTCAGACATAATAGAAACCGTGATGGATGATCTTGTTGCACTAGTACAGATTGCAAGGTATGAATTTGTAGCCATCACTAAATCGTGGCTGAAGGATGGTTGTAGTTGGGAGCTGAATGTCCAAAGTTACACATTATATCGGAGGCATAGGAAGGTAGGCAGAGGGGGTGGCGTGGCTCTACTGGTAAATGATGGCATCAAATCAGTAGAAAGATGTGACATAGGATCAGGAGATATTGAATCCTTGCGTGTAGAGTTAAGAAACTGCAAGGGTAAAATGATGTTGATGGCTGTTATATTCAGGACTCCCAACAGTGGCTGGGAGGTGGACCACAGATTACAACAGAAAATAGTAAAGGCATGTCAAAAGGGCAATATTATGGTAGTCATGGGCGATTTTAACATCAAGTCAATTGGGAAAATCAGGTTGGTAATGGATCTCAAGAGAGTGAGTTTGTTGAATGCCTAAGAGATAGCTTTTTAGAGCAGTTTGTCTTTGAACCTACTAGGGGATCAGCTATATTGGATTGGGTGTTATGTAGTGAACCAGAGGTGATTAGGGAGCTTAAGGTAAAAGATCCCTTAGGATCCAGTGATCACAATATGATTGAGATCAACTTGAAATTTGATAGGGAAAAATTAAAGTCTGATGTAGCCGTGCTTCAGTGGAGTAAGGGAAATTATATTGGTATGAGAGAGGGGTTGACCAAAGTAAATTGGAAGGGGCTGCTGGCAGGGATGTCAGCAGAGCAGCAATGACATGTGTTTCTGGGAAAAATGAGGAAGGTGCAAGACATATGTATTCCAAAAGTGAAGAAATACTCAAATGGTAAAATATTACAACCATGGCTGATGAGGGAAGTCAAAGCTATTGTAAAAGCAGAAGACAGGGCAAACAAAAAAGTCAAAATTAGTGGGAAGATAGAGGATTGAGAAGTTTTTAAAAACATACTGAGAGCAACTAAAAAAAAATCATTAGAAGGGAAAAGATGAAATATGAAGCAAGCTAACAAATAATATCAAGGTGGATAGTAAAAGTTTTTTCAAGTATGTTAAAAATAAAAGAGAAATGAGAGCAGACAAAGAACCACTATAAAATGAGGAAGGAGAAATAATAACTGGGGACAAGGAGACGCTGATGAACTAAATGAGTATTTTGCATCCGTCTTCACTGTGGAAGACACCAGCAGTATGCCTGATGCTGCACTGTGTGAAGGAAGAGAAGTGGGTGCCGTTACTATTACAAGGGAGAAGGTGCTCAAAAGCTGAAAGTCAACCAGACCAAATGAAATGCACCCTAGGGCTCTGAAAGAGGTAGTATTAGAGAGTGTGGTGGCATGAGAAATGATCTTTCAAAAATCATTGGACTTTTGCATGGTGCCAGAAGACTGGAAAATTGCAAATATCACTCCACTCTTTAAGAAAGGAGGAAGTTAGCAGAAAGGAAATTATAGAACAGTTAACCTGACGTCAGTGATTGGGAACATTTTGGAATCAACTGTTCAGGATGAGGTTATGGAGTACTTGGTGACACAGGACAAGATAGGACAAAGTCAGCATGGTTTCCTTAAGGGAAAATCCTGCCCAGACGAACCTGTTGGAATTATTTGAGAAGATTACAAGTAGGATAGATAAAGGGGATGAAGTGGATGTTGTATATTTGGACTTTCAGAAGGCCTTTGACAAGGTGCCACACATGAGGCTGCTTACCAAGTTAAGAGCCCGTGGTATTACAAGAAAGTTAATTGGAGGAGGGAGGAGAAGATGGCGGTGCGACGCAGCGTGCGCGGCCATGCCAAATGAATATTGATATGTGTAACTAGGGGGCCGTGCATCAATCCGGATTTGATGGGGACAGCCGTGAGAAAGAGCAAAGGAACATCTGGAGTAACTTCTGAAATGCCTGCTTCACTGCCGCTGCTACTGTGCGATCGAGAATCTCTGGGGACGAAGGCCCCAAATCCTCGGCTTTGTGTATCGCCTGTTGCCGAGGCCGGGGTCGAATGCTCGACAGAGATGGTGCTCGGTGTCGAATAAGTGGTTGGAGGCTCGGAGTTTTTCAGATGGACTCGGAGTCGGATTGTGGTAGGATGCTTCCGGGATGCTGCACCGGCAAGTTGGCGGCGCTGGATGTTTACCGTCTGCGTGAAATGATAGGACTTTCGAGTGACTCTGAGATCCTAACATGGTCTGTTCTTATCAAATTATGGTATTGTTTTGCACTGTTGAAACTATATGTTATAATTATGTGGTTTTTGTTAGTTTTTAAGTTGGTTTGTCATGTTTTCGTGATATCATTCTGGAAAAACATTTTTATCATTTTTTAATGCATGCATTACTAAATGGCAATAAAAGGGGACTGCGTGTCCTCATAATAAGTTACTAACATGGTTAGAGTATTGGCTGATTGGTAGGGGGCAGAGAGTGGGAATAAAAGGATCCTTTTCTGGTTGGCTGCCAGAGACTAGTGGTGTTCCGCAGGGGTCAGTGTTGGGACCACTTTTTTTTATGCTGTATGTAAATGATTTAGATGATGGACTGGATGGCTTTGTTGCCAAGTTTGCAGATGATACAAAGATTACTGGAGAGGCAGGTAGTGTTGAGGAAACAGGTAGGATGCAGAAGGACTTAAACAGATTAGGAGAATGGGCAAGAAAGTGGCAAATGAAGTACAATGTTGGAAAATGAATGTTCATGCACTTTGGTAGTAGAAATAAATGTGCGGACTATTTTCTAAACGTGGAGAAAATCCTGGAATCTGAGAGGCAGAGGGACTTGGGAGTCCTTGTGCAGAACCCACTAAAGGTTAACTTGCAGGTCGAGTTGGTGGTGAGGAAAGCAAATGCCATGTTAGCATTCATTTTAGGAGGCCTAGAATACAAGAGCAAAGATGCGATGCTGAGGCTTTATGAGGTACTGATGAGGCCTCACCTTGAGTATTGTGAGCAGTTTTGAGTCTCTCATCTTAGAAAAGATGTGCTGGCATTGGAGAGGGTCCTGAAGAGGTTCACAATGATGATTCCTGGAATGAAAGGGTTATCATATGAGGAACGTTTGATGGCTCTGGGTCTGCACTCGCCAGAATTCAGAAGGATAAGGGGGGGATATTGAAGCCTTCCAAATGTTGAAAGGCCTAGACAGAGTAGATGTGGAAAGGATGTTTCCCATGGTGGGAGAGTTTAGGGACATGAGGGCACAGCCTCGGTATAGAAGGGCACCCTTTCAAAACAGATATGCAGAGAAATTTCTTTAGCCTAATGGTGGTGAACTTGTGGAATTTGTTGCCACATGCATCTGTGGAGGTTAGGTCGTTGGGTGTATTTAAGGCAGAGATTGATAGGCTGTTGAATGGACATGGCATCAAAGGTTACGGGGAGAAGGCTGGGAACTGGGATTGGGGAGGAGATAGAAAAAAGGATCAGCCATGAATGAGTGGCGGATCAGACTCGATGGGCCAGATGGCCTAATTCTGCTCTTATGTCTTATGGAATGAGGCGGGGTCCTTATACAAATGTATAAGATTGTAAGGAGGCTAGACAGAGTAGATGTTGGGCTGAGTTTATTCTTGGCAGGGGCTCAAACAAAGCAATGTAACTACAGGATAAGCAGCCAGTTATTTAAAACTGTGCAACAGAGAGATTTCTTTTCATTGGAGGTGGTGAGTCTTTGGAATTGTTTTTCCCAGTGACTGGTGGAAGCTGGATCCTTCGAACTATTAAGCACATCTAAATGAAACACTGCCATAGAAAAGCAGCATCCATCATCAAAGACCCTCACCACCCAGGCCATGTTCCTTTCTCACTGCTGCCATCAGGTAGAAGGTACAAGAGTCTCAGGACTCGCACCACCAGGGCCAAGAAAATTTACTACCCCTCAACCATCACTAATAGGTGTCAAAAATTTGATAATGTAGGTTAAGAAGTTGGAACTGGTTTTGTGAGAGCCATCTATCTATTTCTGACTGTATTGTATTTTGTGTTGTGTGTTTATTATGCATAATTTGTAAAGTGGGTTGTGGCGTGGTAGAAACAGAGTGTTTAGGTACGTATTCATGATTTGTCTTTAGTTCATTTTAGCTTGGGTACAGCCGGGGAGTGGTCCAGGGGACGATACTTTTTGTTGACTACTTAAATACTCAAATATGTTTAAGAATACTTGGCTTAAGTAAGTTTAAATACACTAAGACTGTTTATTTCATTATTTTGCAAGTTTTTGTTTCATTAATTTTTATCATTTCAAGATTGTTTTATTTTGCTGGTTTCATAATAAAAGATTGAATGTACTTTCTTTGGTTTCACAAGTTTGTTATCTTGGATAGCGTGTCAAACAGTGTCAACCCCACCCATACTTAGTCTCTGAGCAGTTTTGGTGTGCTGTCAAGTAACCGCTACAGCTTTATTTTTGCCACTTTTGTGGAGATACAGTGAAAACCTTGTCTGTTCATGCCGATCAATCTTTTATATAAGCATTGAGGTAGAACATGGTTAAACAATTAGAATGAAGAGCAAAGTGTAACAGCTACAGAGAAAATGCGGAGCAGGTTAAAAATGCAAGGCCCAAGATCATAAAGAGGTACGTTGTGTGTCAAGGGGAAAAAAGATTATGAGAGAAAACTGGCAGGGAACATAAAAACGGACTGTAAAAGCTTTTATAGATATGTAAAAAGGAAAAGACTGATAAAGGCAAATGTAGGTCCCCTACAGACAGAAACAGGTGAATTGATTATGGGGAGCAAAGACATGGCAGACCAATTGAATAATTACTTTGGTTCTGTCTTCACTAAGGAGGACATAAATAATCTTCCAGAAATAGTAAGGGACAGAGGGTCCAGTGAGATGGAGGAACTGAGCGAAATACATGTTAGTAGGGAAGTGGTGTTAGGTAAATTGAAGGGATTGAAGGCAGATAAATCCCCAGGGCCAGATGGTCTGCATCCTAGGGTGCTTAAGGAAGTAGCCCAAGAAATAGTGGATGCATTAGTGATAATTTTTCAAAACTCGTTAGATTCTGGGCTAGTTCCTGAGGATTGGAGGGTGGCTAATGTAACCCCACTTTTTAAAAAAGGAGGGAGAGAGAAACTGGGGAATTATAGACCGGTTAGCCTAACGTCGGTGGTGGGGAAACTGCTGGAGTCAGTTATCAAGGATGTGATAACAGCACATTTGGAAAGCGGTGAAATGATCGGACAAAGTCAGCATGGATTTGTGAAAGGAAAATCATGTCTGACGAATCTCATAGAATTTTTTGAGAATGTAACGAGTAGAGTGGATAGGGGAGAACCAGTGGATGTGGTATATTTGGATTTTCAAAAGGCTTTTGACAAGGTCCCACACAGGAGATTAGTGTGCAAACTTAAAGCACACGGTATTGGGGGTAAGGTATTGGTGTGGGTGGAGAATTGGTTGGCAGACAGGAGGCAAAGAGTGGGAATAAACGGGACCTTTTCAGAATGGCAGGCGGTGACTAGTGGGGTACCGCAAGGCTCAGTGCTGGGACCCCAGTTGTTTACAATATATATTAATGACTTGGATGAGGGAATTAAATGCAGCATCTGCATGTTTGCGGATGACACGAAGCTGGGTGGCAGTGTTAGCAGTGAGGAGGATGCTAAGAGGATGCAGGGTGACTTGGATAGGTTGGGTGAGTGGGCAAATTCATGGCAGATGCAATTTAATGTGGATAAATGTGAAGTTATCCACTTTGGTGGCAAAAATAGGAAAACAGATTATTATCTGAATGGTGGCCGATTAGGAAAAGGGGAGGTGCAACGAGACCTGGGTGTCATTATACACCAGTCATTGAAAGTGGGCATGCAGGTACAGCAGGTGGTGAAAAAGGCAAATGGTATGCTGGCATTTATAGCGAGAGGATTCGAGTACAGGAGCAGGGAAGTACTACTGCAGTTGTACAAGGCCTTGGTGAGACCACACCTGGAGTATTGTGTGCAGTTTTGGTCCCCTAATCTGAGGAAAGACATCTTTGCCACAGAGGGAGTACAAAGAAGGTTCACCAGATTGATTCCTGGGATGGCAGGACTTTCATATGAAGAAAGACTGGATGAACTGGGCTTGTACTCGTTGGAATTTAGAAGATTGAGGGGGGATCTGATTGAAACGTATAAGATCCTAAAGGGATTGGACAGGCTAGATGCAGGAAGATTGTTCCCGATATTGGGGAAGTCCAGAACGAGGGGCCACCGTTTGAGGATAGAGGGGAAGCCTTTTAGGACCAAGATTAGGAAAAACTTCTTCACACAGAGAGTGGTGAATCTGTGGAATTCTCTGCCACAGGAAACAGTTGAGGCCAGTTCATTGGCTATATGTAAGAGGGAGTTAGATATGGCCCTTGTGGCTACGGGGGTCAGGGGGTATGGAGGGAAGGCTGGGGCGGGGTTCTGAGTTGGATGATCAGCCATGATCATAATAAATGGCGGTGCAGGCTCGAAGGGCCAAATGGCCTACTCCTGCACCTATTTTCTATGTTTCTAAGAGTTCATTTTATCATACTAGGGAACCATTCAAGAGACACATAAGAGGTTTAATGTAAGAGGGAACAGATACAAAATGCTGGAGGAATTCAGCAGGTCAGGAAGCATCTATGGGAAGAGTACAGTCAACATTTCAGGCCGAGACCCTTCATGAAGACCCTTCTCAGCCCGAAACGTCGACTGTATTCTTTTCCATTGACGCTGTCTGTCCTGCTGAATTCCTCCAGCAGTTTGTGTGTGTTGCTTGGATTTCCAGCATCTGTAGATTTTCTATTGTTTATTAATGTAAGAGGGAAGAGTTTTGAAGGGGATCCGAGAAAGAGTTTTTCACCTGAAGAGTTGTTGGAATCTAAAACATGCTGGCCTTCATGAGTGGTTGAAGCAAGTACTCGCACAACATCTATGAAGTATTTATGAGCACCTGAAATATCAAGACAGAGAAAGCTGTGTACCAAGATGTGTTCAACAATCTAATAAGAGTGGGATCAAAGCTGTCTTTGAAACTTATAGTGCGCGTTGTCAAGTCTTTGTTTCTTCTAAATGATGAAGGGAGGAGAAGAGAGAATGACTGGGGTGGGAAGGGACTTGAATGACATTGACTGTTTTCCTCAGGCAGTGTGAATTGGCTAGTCTGAATCATCTATTTCTGTGTTGTGACTCCTGTGCATCCTATACAATTTTTTAAAAAAAAACATTGAATTATAACACATAGGAAACTGGATGATTTATTGGATCCTTGCTGGCACTTGAAAGTACAATCAAATTAGGTCTATTCACTTCTGCTCTTACCGTGGCTCTGTAAGCTTCCTCTTTTCAAGTGCTTAAAGATTCAAAATACGTTTATTATCAAAGTGCGTATGCAGTATACAAGCCTGAGATTTGTCTTCCCACAGACAGCCGCGAATCAAAGAAGCACTTATTTGAAGAAAACATCAAACACCCAAAAGGAAGAAAAGAAAGAACAAATCGCACACATGGCAAAAAGGAGTGAAAAACACAGAATATAAAACGTCAAACCACAAAGTCATTGAAACAGTTTGGGAAGTTCATTCTAGCACTGTGTTGTTCATTGACTGCAGAGCCAATCCACCCCACTCAAAATCACACAAAAAAGAAATAAAAATGGAGTAACCGGAAACCAGGAACACGTAGAACGTGAACTGCAGAATCTTCTAAAAATGAGTCCAATCCACAAACCACTTATATTAAACTTTGCCCAAGACCCAAGACTCCAGCCCCATCCTCACGCAACGTCGAGCGGTGGGGAGAGAGGGCCCGGTCAAACACAGACACCTTCCTCCAGGGGCACCGAACGAGAGAGAGACCAGTCAAATGCAGACACTTTTACTCTGGCAGCAGTGAGTGAGAGGGAGAGAGAGAGACCAGTCAAACACAGGCACCTTCCTCCAGGTGCAGAGAGCGAGACCTTGCAGTGTCCAATTCCCTTTTGAACATCACTATTTATTATTCTTCCATTACCTTTTCATACACAAATTCTAGATCATAAAATCTTGCCAACTTTAAAATAAAAATCTCCTCCCCATACCCCCAGGGTCTTTTTTTCTCTGACAACTAACTTAAATGCATGTCTTCTGAGAAGCCAGCCCCATTGCTGGCTGTAACAGTGATGATCGAATAGATTGAATCAAGGTCATAGTTCAAATTATATATGTGGTTTTCAGAATCACAGTTAATTTCACTGGCAAATGTCTTGAAATTTGCTGCTTTGTGGCAGCAGTACATCGAAATACATTAAATCACCATTATGGAAAGGATATTGAAATCAGAGTGCGTATATCATTGATTCACCATAATGCCAAAGAAGGATATGCTACCACAGCCATTTCCAGTGTAGAATAAGAAAGTTCAAAGTAAATTTATTATCAAAGTGCATGTATGTCACCATATACTACCTTGAGATTCATTTTCTTGTGGGCATTCTTAGTAAATACAAGAAACACAATGGAGTAAATGAACAACTGCACCTGACAAGACAAACAACTGTTGTGCAAAGAACAACAAACTCTGCACAAAGTAAAATTATGAAAATAAAATAAATAATAAATAAGCAATATATGTCGAGGTATCAAAATAGTTGTTGTGATGCGTCTCGTGTGGTAGTGTAGTGGGTAGTGTTTGTCGTTCTCACTTTCAGCTTCCACCGCTGGCTGGAAGTCTTGTGAAAAGGAGAGCTGAATGTGTAAGTCTCTCCCTGCCAGTACAACAGCAAGCCTCATGTCGTGCCTCCGAGCTGGCAACACACGGAAACTGAACTCCTTTTGGACTCAGGCTGAACTAAAGAGGACGGGGAGGGAGTCTGACCTCTACACAGATAGCACGCAGGCCCACCGGTGTGCGGACACGCCCTGGTGCTCGTGAACCAGATCCCCAGCTACGGGTAAATAGCCCCACCACCTTGTGGGCAGCCTCAGGAGAGACAGAGGCTACGGGAGTAAACCCTGACAGCAAATCCAGACTGGAGCCCCTAAGATGGATGGATGTCATTGAACATCCTTCCAGCACCTCCTGCAGCCAAACTGGTACCAAACGTATTGCTTCATAAACTTTCCTTTGGACTACACTCGTGAGACTGAGAGGGGGATCGTGAGGACTGGGCATCTTAGGATCTCCATACCTTCCGCCCAGGCTTGTGATGATGATCATCATCATCACCCATTGTCCTTTGAGACGGACGGATGCCAACCAAACATAGGGAACACGTGATGAAGAGTCCTTGAAAGTGAGTCCACAGGTTGTGGGAACAGTTCAGTAACGGAGCAAGTGAAGTTATCCCCACTGCTTCAAGAGGCTGATGGTTGAGGGGTAATAACTGTTTCTGCACCCGGTGGTGTGGGTCCCGAGGCTTCTGTACCTTCTTCCTGAAGGCAGCAACGAGAAGAGAGAAGATATTTCATGACTTCCTTTAACTAGAAAGAGATTAGACTGAGGGAATACAAAAATGGTTTCTCACTAATGTTGATTCAGTTATGTATAGTCTTCACCTTGAAGTTGTTATCAATTTGAAGTTGCCACTGAGAAGAGTCTATACAACCATAAGACAGGGGCAGAAGTGGCCCATCAAATCTGCTCTGCCAGTCCATCATGGCTGGGTTATTATCCCCCAAAAAAACCATTCTCTTGCCTTCTCCCCATAACCTAGAGACCTAGGAGCAGAATTAGGCCATTCAGCCCATTGAGTCTGCTCCACTATTCGATCATGGCTGATTTATTTTCCCTGTCAATCCCATTCTCCTGCCTTTTCCCTGTAAACTTTGATGCCCTGACCGATCAAGAACCTATCAACCTCTGCTGTAAATATGCCCAGTGACTTGGCTGTGGGAATGAGTTCCACAGGTTCACCACCTTGGGAGCCTTGAATGCTCTATCGGAAGAACATGATATCTTTTCAGGACAGTTGAGCAATATTTGAAGCTAGAGAAGATACAGATTCAAGGTTCAGGTTTGTTTATTGTCATTCATCTGTACACGAGTGTAAAGGAGAACAAAATGACTGTTACTCTGGATATAAGAAACACAATCAGCAAAAAAGAACATAATTTAAACAAACCAAAATATCTCAATAAATAAAACATAAATGCAATCCTATGAAACAATGTACAAGTAATGGTCCATACATTGATTGTATGTACATAAGGTGACACGAGGTGATGTATATGTAGTGGTGTTGGGTGACAGCTGGTGAAGTGGATTCATGGGTGGAGGTGTTGTACAACCTGACAGCTTGGGGGAAGTAACTACTTTTTGAGCCTGATTTTCCTGGCAGGGATGCTGGATAGTCTTCTCCCTGATGAGTGTGGGGCTAGCAGTCCACGATCAGGGTAGGTGGGATCCTTCATGATATTACTGGCCTCTTATTGGCACCTTTTTGTATATGGAATTTGTACCGTCCTGTCCAAGACCAAAAGAAGCTGCAGAAGATCGTGAACACAGCCCAGCACATCACACGAACCAATCTTCCGTCCGTGGACTCACTTTACACCGCACACTGTCGGAGCAGTGCTACCAGGGTAATCAAGGACACGACCCACCCAGCCAACACAATTTTCATCCCTCTTCCCTCCGGGAGAAGGCTCAGGAGCTTGAAGACTCGTATGGCCAGATTTGGGAACAGCTTCTTTCCAACTGTGATAAGACTGCTGAATGGATCCTGACCCAGATCTGGGCCGTACCCTCCAAATATCCGGACCTGCCTCTCGGTTTTTTTGTACTACCTTACTTCCCATTTTCTATTTATGATTTATAATTTAAATTTTTAATATTTACTAATTTTAACTATTTTTAATATTTAATATTTGTAATCCAGGGAGTGTGAAGCGCAGAATCAAATATCGCTGTGATGATTGTACGTTCTAGTACCAATTGTTTGGCGACAATAAAGTATAAAGTATATGTCCTTGATGGCAGGCAGACTGGTGCCATTGGTGCATTTGGGAAGTTATAACTACCTGCTGTAGAGCTCTCCTGTATGCTGCAGTGCAGTTTTTCTGCACCACACAGTGATACAGCATATTAGGTTGCTCTCGATGGTACTTCTGTCAAAAGTCAATGAGATTAGATTAGGAAGAAGTCATCAGAGGCCACCTTCCCTGCCTGCCGTAAAATTTTCTGAACTGTTGGTGCTAGCTGGAATTGTTGAATTCAGTCTTACAGAACTATGAAGGTCTGGCACACCATTGTTCATCAAACAGATACAGGTATAATTGTGCAGCATAGGATGTGTGAATTAGTCTTGTTTCTTGTTAATCACTGAGGGGAATATTTCAGGTCAATAATTATGATGAAGGTTCATTAATCTGAAGAGTTAACTGCAATTCTCTTCATAGATGCTGCCTGTCCTGCTAATTATTTCCAGCTCAGTCTGCTTTCATTTCAGACTGCAGGCTTGTAGTTGATTAGTATCTGGAAGGGTTTTGTTTCTGATTTTAGATGCTGAGAGCGTCTGCAGAGTCTGCAATTATTCAATGAAACATGTTCATGGTTTGCAATTGAAATTTATTGGTACAGTTTTGGATGTTACCATCCATTGGAACCTCACCAGGTACTGGAGGAGGCATATGATTTGTTAAATTTTCATTTAGTCTCACTGGAAGAGCAGCAAATGTTAACCAGTGCCAATGATAAGGCTTGGCTGTGGGATTTTAGTCGAACTGTGATGTGGATTGGAAAGCTGTTTGATACCTAGATACACTGACCAGCATCTTTTATAAATTATGGCAACTTTCTAATTACCGCCCATGTGCAAGTGAGGCGAGTTGTTTAACAGACTGTCAGAAGATCAAAATAAAAATTGGCCAGTGGAATCAGGTACTTGGCAACAGAAGCACAGACAAAGACAGAGGAGAATATTTTGCCTTGTGAGTTATTACCATCTGGATGTAGTGTCTGACAATGTAGTGGAGATGATTCACTTTTAAAAGAGAATTCAATTAATTATGGAATGGAAAGGGGTGAATAATGTATTGGTTAAAGTACTAGACTAATTATTGGACCAGTGTTCTGAACCATTGATCTAGCGACATAAGTATTAATGTCATGATACCTGGGGAATTTATTTACAGGTAATTAGAAGAAAGTCAGATTTTTGTTAAGGCAAAGCTAAATCAGAATCGGGTTTAATATCGCCAGCATATGTCATGAAATTTGTGAACTTTGCGGCAGCAGTACAATGCAGTACATGATAACACAGGGAAAATAACTATGAGTTCCAGTAAGTATAATACATGTATATCAAATAGATAAATTGTGGCGACCCACTTTCTAGCACACACAAAATGGCCGCGCCGGCAGAGAGGCCGGCCCCAAAAAGGGCGCCAAGCCATCTTCACCAGCAGGGAGAAAATCCCGCACACGGAAAGGGTCTGCGATTATGCATTCCCCACAGCAGTCCCGCCCAGGGATGGCGGGAATGGGAAGGCTTTAAAGCAGGCCATGAAGTTTGAATAAATCTCTTTTATCGCAACTCCAATTCACCGACTACATGTGGTTATTCTAGCGCTATGTGTAGCACACCGCTACAAAATTAAATAAGTAGTGTAAAAACATAAATATTTTAAAAATTGTGAGGTAATGTTAATGGGTTCATTGTCCATTCAGAAATCGGATGACAGAGTGAAAGAAGCTGTTCCTCAGTCACTGAGTGTGTGTCTTCAGGCTTCTGTACCTTTTTCCTGATGGTAACAGTGAGAAAAGGCCATGTCCTGGCTGGTGGGTGTCCTTAATGATGGGGGCTACCCTTTTGAGGTGCCGCTCCTTGAAGATGTCTTGGATACTACAGATACTGTATTTCAATAAAGATATCCGTAGAACCATTACTTGTTATAAAGATACATATTATTATACAATCATTCCAGCTCTTTCCCCCAGTGAGTCTGAACCAACCCTCAAGCATCTCTCTGGACTGATCCTAAACTTGGGACAGCACAGTAGCATAGTGGCTAGCATAACATCTTTACAGTGCCAGTGATCATCGATCAGGATTCAATTCCCGCTGCACTCTGTAAGCAGTTTGTACGTTCTTCCCATGACCACCTAGGCTCCCTCCAGGCACTCTGGTTTGCACTCACGTTCCAAGCCATACGGGCTAAGGTTAGTGAGTTGTGGACATGCTATATTTGGGCAGGAAGTGTGGCGACATTTGCAGGCTGCTCCAGTACAATCCTCGCTGGTTTGATGCAAGTGGCACATTTCATTGTATGTTTTGATGTACACGTGACAACTAAAGCTAATTTCTCTTTGTCTTTCTGAACTAAGTTCATTTTAGTATTATCTTTTATTTGCACCATCTGTCTTTTGCATGTTGGCTGTTTGTCAGTCTTTGTCTGTTCATGTCTAGTTTTTCATAAATTCTATTGTATTTGGTGAGAACTTCTCATTAGATTTCACCCTCTCATCTGTCAGTTCATTCCCTTCCTAAAGTAATGCAGCACCAAAACAGGCCCCATTCCCCAACTTTTCCCCATGACAACCCTACCAAACTCCCTTATCCCTCAATACCTTTACTATCCCTGTATTTGCCCAAGTGTCTTTTATAAGTTGTTACTGTACCTATCTCCATTACTTCCACTAACTGACTGTTCCATATATGCATCATCCTCTGAGAGAACAATTTGCCTGTCAGTCCCAGTTAACTTTTACCCCTCTCACACTAAACCTATGCCCTCTTGTTTTGATGATAATAGTAGGCATCCGTTAGTCTCATGAGATCATGGATTTGCGCCTTGGAAGGTTTCCAGGGCTCAGGCCTGGGCGAGGTTGTATGGAAGACCAGCAGTTGCCCATGCTGCAAGTCTCCCCTCTCCACGCCACCGATGTTGTCCAAGGGAAGGGCACTCGGGCCGATACAGCTTGGCACTGGTGTCATCGCAGAGCAATGTGTGGTTAAGTGCCTTGCTCAAGGACACAACACGCTACCTCAGCTGAGGCTCGAACTTGCGACCTTCAGATCACTAGACCGATGCCTTAACCACTTGGCCACACGCCAACACAATGTTTTGATTATTTTCCTGCGGAAAAGACTGTATGCATTTACCCTACCTATGCCCCTCATGATTTTATAAACATCTACACCAGGTGTTGTTAACCAATTTTATGCCATGGATCCCTTTAGCAGTCCAGTGAACCCTATGGACCCCTCCTCAGAATAATGTATTTAAATCTATAAAATAAAATGTTTAGGATTACTAAAGCTAATTATATTGAAATAGTTACCAAAATAAAAAAATACAACTTTGTGATATAGTAATATGTGCATTACATAACAAGACTATATATTTAAACTATAGGCAAGTTAAAATTAAATTTCATTTTTCAAAGACATATCAGTGTGAAGGATATTGTTGCTTACCATGAAGAAGAAAATTATGTCTTAGCAAGTACTGCCAGTAAATACTGCAGTGCTTTGTTGCCTACATCCATCATTGAAGGAAATGCTATATTTCTGTTGGAGGGCAGTGAGATTAAAGATGTAATTTTTTCCAGTCCAAGTTCAGTGATCCCCTGGAATCTATCCATGGATTGCCGAGTGTCTGTGAACCCCAGGTTAAGAACCCCTGTTCTACAGGATCACACCAGGCTATCCAGCATACCAAGGAGTGAAGTGCTAGTTTGCCCAAGTTTACAATCTTAATCTACGACCTCCAGTTCTAGTCTCATCCAACCTCAGTGAAAAAAGCCTATTTGCACTTGCCCTATCTATGCCCTGTATAAATTTTGTATACCTCTATCAAATCTCCCCTCATTCTCGCTCCCTCCATAGATGCTGCCTGAACTGAGTTCCTCCAGCATTTTGTGTGTGTTGAATTGCTGCCTCATTTGCAGCCATGTTTTCAGCTCTCAAGATCCTTAGCTGTGGGTTCTCTCCCTAAACCGGAACCTTCCTCTGTGAAGTACTCAGTGGAGATTCTGTCACCAGTCTCCTGGTGATCCATCCTTACAGCTCCATGTATTCTTCCCCCAGGCAGTTAATCTGATCAACCATTCTAATTTACATCCCCACCCTCTCTGTCTATTACCCCTGTCACTGTTCTGCATTGTAAACGCCCTTTATGATGCAGTTTACACACACCACAGCAAATTCCCAATATACGTATGTACTGCAGATGTAGATGTCGAATAAAGTTGATCCTTGATGCTTGATAACAATCCCGCAAAATAGATTGTGCTTTTCTACCATGTTAGTTGTGCTGTAGTTGTACAAGGGATGACTCTGCTATGAGGGCTCCCTTTGCGATATCAGCATATTCAGAGAACCTAGACTGGAAAAATAAACAGGCTCTATTGGTTTGTTCTACATCCTTTTTTTTTCCACCAGTGCCTTATCCTATATCAATTTCACCCATTGGCTTTCCTTATGCTTGCTAACCCTAACCCTTTCCTACTCTTGTTAATATCCCCCATTGTGTTTTCTTCTATCTATTAATATCCCCCCAATGCTTTACCCTTTATCTTTTAATTTCCTTCAGTGGGTTTTCCTACTCCCATTATTTTACCCATTTCCTTTTCCTTTTCCCAGTAATCTCCTCTTGTGTTGTATTAATTCCCCACAAATAGTTTGACCTGCATCCATTAATTTTCCTGCAGTTTGTCCAACATTGTTTAATTCCCCCTCATGGGCTGTCCAACACCAATTAAATTCCCCCTGCCTCCATTGGCTTGCTGCACACTCTTTAATTTCCCCCAAGGAGTTGCCCAGCCCTCGATAATTTTCCTTGCTCTTGCTATGGCTGGTGATGGGACCTGAGGAGCAAGCCTTCCCTGGAGCTATCTGTCGAGTGTGGTCTAGTGATCTCTGTCTTTGTTGCAGGAAAGGGTGAACACGGGAAGCCGTTCCCACTGGCAGAGGAAGATCAGTCTGATTCAGTGTACAGGGAGAATGGCTTCAACATCTATGTCAGCGACAGCATCGCCTTGGACCGTTCTCTGCCTGACATCCGCCATCCAAAGTGAGTAAAAATGGGAAGGCATCTGTTCCAATTACTTCCTTTTGGACTAGTTTTCCCACTCGTTGTTCAGAACACGAAAGGGTAAAGAAATGATCCACACACATGCACGCACTTGCACACACACAGCTGGAGGAACTCAGTGGGTCAGACAGCATCTATGCAAATGAATAAAGAGTCAACATTTCAAACCAAGGCCCTTCATCAGCATTTTGTGTGGATTTCCGGCACCCGCAGGAAATCTTATGTTTAAAGAATTCATCGTGACATGGTTATCAAGGAATTTATTATGACACATTTGTACCAGAAGGCATGTTAGTATTTCTTTCCATTAGCCTTTTACTTCCAGGGGAACCCAAAGATCAATCAAAAGCCTGCGTTGAAGTAAAAGTTGTCTTCTCTCCGCATGGAGATATTTTCCCTTTAATCCATTCCTAGCCTGTGTGCAGAAGCAGCCTGGCCTGAAGTTACAATCGATTTCTTGTTGTCCCTGAACTGAGAAGCTTGCTGAACTGTTTCCTGTCATGTCAGGTCGAGTTTAGTGTTATGTGCGTAAACACGATGAAACCCCTAAACACAAGAGATCCTGAAGAAGCTGGAAATCTACAGCAGCATGCAAAACGCTGGAGGAGATCAGCAGGTCATGCAGCATCAATGGAGAATAAACAGTTGAGTTTTCGTCCGGCAGAAATCACATGTGAGCACATGGTGAACATACAAACTCCATACAGACTGCACTGGAGGTCAGATCACGGGAGCTGCCTTTGAAAATTACAAAACTTAAAAGACATTTGGGCAGATGCAGGAACAGGAAAGTTTGAGAGGGATATGGGTGAAACACAGGCAAATGGGATTAGCTAGGGTAGGCAACATGTTTGGCAGGAATAGATTGGACCAAAGAGTTTGTTTTCATACTGTTGAGCTCTATTACAAACTGGGGCAGGGGAGAGGAATTTCAAGCAAAGATCTACTCAAAACTTTATTGGTGTAATTTTAGTATCACTAAGACCTGTCAATCTACAAAAAATATCCCATCAGTTTCAATTAAACTTAGATTAAGTAGCACACTTTTTTTACTTGGGAGCTCCCGTCAACTCTGAAATCTCAGTTATTTTTGGTTTTGCTTCCCCTCATGGGTTTAGAACATTAGTACAACTGGCTGGAAAGAAATTTGATTTAAGAAGTAATTTTCGTTATTATCAGTCATACATGCAGTCATTGCCCAATGATTTTGCCTAAAAATAGGGTCTTATCATAATGGAAATAATTAGCTTCAGCCCGAGAATACAAAGCAAAAACTGCCAAAGGTGAGGATGAGATTTGCTGCCTATTTCTGTTTCTCTTTCATATCATCACTGTCTGTGAGGTGAAATTGCAGCTTCCTGATGTTATTAAACCAGAAAAAGAGCAGATAAGGACTTCAAAGATCAAAATTCAAAGGAAATTTATTATCAAAATACGTACAGTATATGTCATCATATACTACCCTAAAATTCATTTTCTTGCAGTAGAACAAAGAAATACATTAGAACCAATGGTAAACTACTCACAAAGACTAACAAACAACCAACATTAAAATGAAGACAAACTATGCAGATAGAAAAATAATAATAGATAAATAATACTGAGAACGTGAGTTGTAGAGACCTTGATAGTGTGTCTACAGGTTGTGGGATCAGTTCAGTGTTGAGGTGTATGAATTTACCCATACTGGTTCAGGAGCTTGATATTTGATGATGATTTGATGACTTGAGGAATTACAAGGAGAGATTGTGTAGGCAAGGACTTTGTTCCCTGGAATGTAGGGAATGGAAGTGTGACCTGCTGTAGGTAAATAAAATCATAAGGGGCATAGACTGGGTAAAAGCACATATTCTTTTTTTCCCCATAGAGGAGGTGCTATAAACAAAGGCTCATTTTATTGTCAATGAATGCATGTACAATACAACTCTGATATTTGTCTTCTCCCGATAGCCATGAAATACAGAAAGACCATATATCAACTACTTCCCCCCCACAACATAAAAAAAGAAACAAAACTCTCAAACTCCCAATTCCCCCACCTCTCCCCCGCAGGAAAAAACAGTGGCAATAGCAGCAAATCCACAACCCTTCCCACACAGAAAAAAAGTGACAATAACAAGATCCGACCCCCCTCACTCACAAAATGAACAGCTACAGTAGCATCAGAACCACTGACCCCACAACACACACACACACACACACACACACACACACACACACACACACACACACACACAACTAACAGATCACCCACCCACCAATCAGCCACACGAAAGAATACACTGAAAAAATAAAGGAAACTGATATAAAGTACAATCCAATCACATCAGTCTCAGAGCATTGAACAGTTCTTATTTCATTTTTAAATCTTTTTATTAATTATTATTGAAAATCAACAAAAAATCCATTAAACTAATCAAGTCAACATGTCAATATGTACAATAAGAATTAAATTATCAAATAACTGATTAACAAAGCTAAACAATATATCAATAATAAGAAAAAAAATGTTAAAACTTTTTTTGAAAAAAAGTAAGAAGGAAAAAAGAACCCCTACTAACTAAAACAATAAATCAGAACTCATGTCTGGTCCATTGGCAGCAAACACTGACCAGGTCCAAGCACTGCTGACCCAGTGGTCTGCAGTGGGAGTGAGCAGCATTCACCTCGATACTTCAATCTTCCCCCTTGCCACTTTGATATGGAGTCGTTCGTGACCCTATGCCCTGTCACTGGTCTTTTCCACGAGCCAGCTCATGGTTCTCCGTCCTTTTCCAGAAGGCATAGGTTTACAATCAGCATCAAGAGGTTTAAAGGGAACTTCAAGGGCACCTTTTTCACACAAATGATAGTGCATATTTGGAATGAGCTACCAGAAATAGTGGTTGAGGTGAGCACATAAATCAGCTCTAATGGATTGGCAGAGCAGACTCAATGGACTGAATGGGCAAGTTCTCATCCTATGTCTTGTGGTCTTGTGGTCTAACAGGTCAACTTCCCTATTTCTCCAGGTGCACTGGTTTTTTCCTGAATTAACCAAGGTAGACCGGTTAGGGTAAGGAAGTTGTGGGCATACATGTCGGCACCAGAAGCATGGTGAACTTTGTGGGTTGTCCCCACTACATCTCACACTGTGTTGGTTGTTGACATAAAACAATGTACTTCATTCTGTTTCGATGTACATGTGACAAAAAAGCTCATCTTTAATCCTTTAATCATTCAATCCCAGTGGGGGATTTTAAATTCAAGTGAGTGACCAATCTAAATTAGAAAACTAGTGTCATTAGCAACAATGGTAGAGTAGTAGTTAACGTAATGTTTTACAATGCTAGAGACCCGGGTTCAATTCTCAGCACTGTCTGTAAGGGGTTTGTACCTTCTCCTTCTGACCACATGGGTTTCTTCTGGGTGCTCTGGTTTCCTCCCACATTCCTAAGACATGCCAATTAGCGGGTTAATTAGTCACATGGGTTAATTGGGCGGCACAAGCTCGTTGAGCCTGAGGTGCCTGTTACAGTGCTGTATCTCAAAATAAGTAATTATAAAATATTATATTTCCAGGCAGTTGTTAAAAATCCAAGTGGTTTACTAATATCCTTCAGGGATGGCAAATCTAGTTCATCCTATATGTGACACCAGACCCGTCAAAGTTTCAGACTTCTAACTAGTCATAGTCATACTTTATTGATCCCGGGGGAAATTGGTTTTCGTTACAGTTGCACCATAAATAATAAATAGTAAGAGAAATAGTAATAGTAATACTACTATTAGGAAATAGTAATAGTCATGGAAATAATAAATAATAATAGAATAGTAATAGAAAAATAGTAATAAATAGTTAAATAGTAATATGTAAATTATGCCAGTAAATTTCATAAGTCCAGAACCAGTCTATTGGCTCAGGATGTCTGACCCTCCAAGGGAGGAGTTGTAAAGTTTGATGGCCACAGGCAGGAATGGCTTCGTATGACACTCTGTGCTGCATCTCGGAGGAATGAGTCTCTGGCTGAATGTACTCCTGTGCCCAACCAGTACATTATGTAGTGGATGGGAGACATTGTCCAAGATGGCATGCAACTTGGACAGCATCCTCTTTTCAGACGCCACCGTCAGAGAGTCCAGTTCCATCCCCACAACATCACTGGCCTTACGAATGAGTTTGTTGATTCTGTTGGTGTCTGCTACCCTCAGCCTGCTGCCCCAGCACACAACAGCAAACATGATAGCACTGGCCACCACAGACTCGTAGAACATCCTCAGCATCGTCCGGCAGATGTTAAAGGACCTCAGTCTCCTTAAGAAATAGAGGTGGCTCTGACCCTTCTTGTAGACAGCCTCAGTGTTCTTAGACCAGTCCAGTTTATTGTCAACTGCCCTTTGAAACCTTGGAAGCAACAATAAATGTGGCCATGTCAGCAGCTTGTGAGAGCTGTCTACAACTACGTTTTACAAGCCTCTCCAAGAATTATCACCTTGTTGAAGTGGAGGGCCTTGTGAGTTCCTGAGATCGCGAGAGTGATTCCGCCTGGCGTTTAGTCATCCAGGACTTAGCTCTTGGTAGGATCGCCCAAGGCAGTAAGGTCAAGGCTCCAGAAAAAGAGCGATCCAACCAAGACCTCAGTGGTGGAGTTGGCAGATGATGATGACACATCACTGTGGCAATTAAGGTGGCGAGGGAGCTTCAGCTGTCATACATTCCATGCCACTGGAGCTTGACCCTGATCTGTCAAAGACTACTTGCCCACGCGTCACCCTCTCCATGTTAAACAAAGTCACGCTCAGGCATTTTCAAATAACCCCAACCTGGGGCCCACAGACCCTTTGCTCAATGGTATTGGTCCATGGCATAAAAAAGTTGAGGACCCCTGCCATAGAAGCACATCATACTGGACTCGAGTGATTGCAGTACTGTTTTAAAT
The DNA here is from genome assembly GCF_963921235.1 of Mobula hypostoma. NCBI lineage: Eukaryota > Metazoa > Chordata > Chondrichthyes > Myliobatiformes > Myliobatidae > Mobula > Mobula hypostoma. The sequence continues at coordinate 183,487,309 of NC_086101.1, read as the reverse complement.
TGGGCTGCCACTATAGTGTACCAATTAGTGCAATATTGTTATGGTGCAGAGTTCAATTTCGATATCATCTGTAAGGAGCTTGTATATTCTCCCCGTGACCACCTGGGTTTCCACCCATATCCCAAAGCCGCACAGGTGAGTAGGTGAATAGGTCAATGTAAATTGTCCTGTGATTAGGCTAAGGTTAAATAGGAGGGTTGTTTGGTGGCACGGCTTGCTGGGCTGGAAGAGGCTGTTCCACGCTGTATGCATAAATTTTTAAAAATTTAATTAATTTAAGAATCGGAAGCAATTCTCCAATTGCAACATAACGGGCGTAGTTTGCTTGTCAGGGAGAAGCCTTGTTTCTCATTCTGTATCATGGTTTACCGTGCACAGGTGGCTAGGCAGTAGTCCTCATTTCATTCCTCAGCACAGAAGCCAGCGATAATAAAATGATAATTTCAAGGTTGCATTGTGGTTTCCTGCGTGAAATCAGCATTCAGGCTAATAATTGATCACCTCCCAGCTGTGAAGTGCAGAAGAAGTCTCATCTTTCTTTTTTCCTTCCCTCTCTCTCCAGCTAATTTTACAAAGCTGTCAAAAGCCACAGCAAAAAAAAAATTACTGGTTATCACTGCTTTATCGAGCCAAAATGACAAGGCTACATTGGAACTGGAATGGTGTCTGACTGGTAGCAAGGCTGTAAATTGAATTCACTGACACTTGGAGACAATTACTATGTAAATTATTGCTCAGACTCATCGCATTGGTATTTTCTAAAGCTGCACTTGTCACTTGCCTTTTGACAAGTGGGTATTGTATTCCCAGCAATAGAGGTACAGGGAAGGTCTCAATGGAGGCTCCACTTAACAGTGTTCCTTGCAACAGCAAAGAAAATCAGAATTTCAGAAGATAAGAGTGTCTGTTTTCTCTTAATGGTGCAACATTTTACTGTGAAAATTCTAATTTATGATTTGGGCGGTTCTTTCATAATATCACCAAACAACTGCTTTGGAATCTGTTGACTGTGCTTTTGCTGAGTGCCTTATCTAACACTAGCTCCCTCGTCAGACCCAAAGGGCCTTGCATTATCTCTTATTCCTCCTCTTGGACAGATGCAATTGCTTTTCAAGTTCACAGAGTGGTGGGATGTTTAATCCAGACAAATTTTCTGCAAGATAAGATTTCTGAAGACGTTTGCTGAAGGCTGTTAAATTTACTTTGGTAAAGAATATTAGTTTTTAAATTATTCTTTTTCTCACAAGATGATAGCAATGCCCCAATTTGCTGCCCAGCTCTAATTGGCCCTGAACTGAGGGCTGGGGAAGTGTAAAGCACAGTAGCACAGCCGGTAGATCTGCGGCCTCATAATGCCAGGGTCCCAAGTTTGCCATGCCATGTATTTCATGTAAATGTCTGGGCCTCCCTCTGAGCTCTGGTTTCTTACCATATCGTGTGGGTTAGTAGGTGAGTTTACACACAATGCGTAAAGTTTAAAAATTAGCTTTATTTGTCACATGGACATTAAAACATCGAAACGTACAGTGCATTGTGTTGTTTTACATCAACGGCCAACACAGTCCAAAATGTGTTGGGGGGGCAGCCCACAAGTGTCGCCACACCTCTGGCGCCAACATAGCATGCCCCCAACTAACTAACCCTAACCCTATGTCATTGGACTGCAGGAGGAAACCAGAGCACCTGGGGGAACCCCACCTGGTCAAGGGGAGAACGTACAAGACAGCGGCAGGAATTGAACCACAATCTTACAGATGGTACCATAAATCAATGTGCCAGCCATTATGCTGTTGTGTCACCATTTGATAAGCGATAAAATATAGGCAATTAAGGTGAGACCAATTTAGGATTCTTGTAAATGGTTCAATGGTTAACATGGACTCAAAGGGCTGAAGGGCCTATTTCAGAGCTTTATATAGAACATAGAATAGTACAGCACATTACAGGCCCTTCGGCCCACAATGTTGTGCCAACTCTCAAGCCCTGCCTCACATAAAACCCCCCACCTTAAATTCCTCCATATACCTGTCTAGTCGTCCCTTAAATTTCTCTATTGTATCTGCCTCCACCACTGACTCAGGCAGTGCATTCCACACACCAACCACTCTCTGAGTAAAATACCTTCCTCTAATATCCCCCTTGAACTTCCCACCCCTTACCTTAAAGCCATGTCCTCTTGTATTGAGCAGTGGTGCCCTGGGGAAGAGGCGCTGGCTATCCACTCTATCTATTCCTCTTAATATCTTGTATACCTCTATCATGTCTCCTCTTATCCTCCTCCTCTCCAAAGAGTAAAGCCCTAGCTCCCTTAATCTTTGATCATAATCCATACTCTCTAAACCAGGCAGCATCCTGGTAAATCTCCTCTGTACCCTTTCCAATGCTTCCACATCCTTCCTATAGTGAGGTGACCAGAACTGGACACAGTACTCCAAATGTGGCCTCACCAGAGTTTTACAGGGCTGCATCATTACATCGTGACTCTTAAACTCTATCCATTGACTTATGAAAGCTAACACCCCATAAGCTTTCTTAACTACCCTATCTGCCTGTGAGGCAATTTTCAGGGATCTGTGGACATGTACCCCCAGATCCCTCTGCTCCTCCACACTACCACGTATCCTGCCATTTACTTTGTGCTCTGCCTTGGAGTTTGTCCTTCCAAAGTGTACCACCTCACACTTCTCCAGGTTGACTCCAACTGCCACTTCTCAGCCCACTTCTGCATCCTATCAATGTCTCTCTGCAATCTTCGACAATCCTCTACACTATCCACAACACCTCCAACCTTTGTGTTGTCTGCAAACTTGCCAACCCACCCTTCTACCCCCACATCCAGGTCGTTAATAAAAATCAAGAAAAGTAGAGGTCCCAGAACCAATCCTTGTGGGACACCACTAGTCACAACCTTCCAATCTGAATGTACTCCCTCCACCACGACCCTCTGCCTTCTACAGGCAAGCCAATTCTGAATCCACCTGGCCAAACTTCCCTGGATCCCATGCCTTCTGACTTTCTGAATAAGCCTACCGTGTGGAACCTTGTCAAATGCCATACTAAAATCCATATAGATCACATCCACTGCACTACCCTCATCTATATGCCTGGTCACCTCCTCAAAGAACTCTATCAGGCTTGTTAGACATGATCTGCCCTTCACAAAGCCATGCTGACTGTCGCTGATCAGACCATGATTCTCTAAATGCCCATAGATCCTATCTCTAAGAATCTTTTCCAACAGCTTTCCCACCACAGACGTAAGGCTCACTGGCCCATAATTGCCCGGACTATCCCTACTACCTTTTTTGAACAAGTGGCCAACATTGGCCACCCTCCAGTCCTCTGGTACCATTCCCGTGGACAACGAGGACATAAAGATCCTAGCCAGAGGCTCAGCAATCTCTTCCCTCGCCTCGTGGAGCAGCCTGGGGAATATTCCGTCAGGCCCCGGGGACTTATCCATCCTAATGTATTTTAACAACTCCAACACCTGCTCTCCCTTAATATCAACATGCTCCAGAACATCAACCTCACTCATATTGTCCTCACCATCATCAAGTTCCCTCTCATTGGTGAATATTGGTGAATTATGACTCTGTAATTGCAGATTTTCATGCTTTTGTGCCACTCATGAGCCACGTGGATTTTAAAACAGCATAGAAAGTGCTCAAGGAACTGAACAGGTCAGGCAGCAACTATAGAGAGAAACAGACAGTCGATGATTCAGGTTGAGTCTCCTTCACCTGGACTCTGGACTATAACAATCCAGTAGTGTTATACCTAGCACGACTAGAGCAGATTTATTTTTGTTAAGCAAGTCCAGACTTTTATTTAATTGCAACTCAATGCACCGTTGCAATGAATTGAATGGCATGCAAGATAAGTTTTTTACTGTACCTTGGTATGTGTGACAATAATAAACCAATTTTCCAATTTTCTCCAATACTCTGGTGGGATGTAAACTTGTGTCTCTGGATCAATAGTCCTGAATACTGTTAACTTAACCATTGTGTTGCCATAGAGACAACTACGCGGAGATTTCTGCTTCCTTGACTACAAGAGATTAAGGAATGATTAATTTAAATGTTTACAGGGGTCCATAGAGCAGATAAGGAGAAATTATTTCATCCAATGACTGGAACAGCACAGTGTAGGTTTAAAATTAAGAGTTCAGCTTTTAAAGGAAAGCTGATGAGGACCCGACCATACACAAAGCGCACTGAAAATTTGGAATCTACAAACATAAGATGCTGGAAATCCAGAGCAACACACACACACGCAGAAAATGCTGGAGGAACTCAGCAGGTCAGGCAGCATCTTTGGAAATGAATAACCAGTCGGCATTTCAGGCTGTGACCCTTCATGAGAACTGGAACGGAAGAGGAAAGAAGCTGGAATAATAAGGTGAGTTGGAGAAGAAGAACAAGCTGGAAGACAGTAGGTGAAACTAGATGGATGGAGGAGGGGGTATGAAGTAAGAAGCTGGGAGGTGATAGGTGGAAAAAGTAAAGGACTGGAGAAGAAAGAATCTGATAGAAGAGGAAAGTGGACCGTGGAAGGGAGGGAAGGAGGAGGGGGATGTGATAGACAGGTGAAGAGAAGAGGTAGGAAGTCAGAGTGAGGAATAGAAGAAGAGGGAAGGGTGAGGGGAAAAATTGTTTACAAAAGGAGAAATCAAAGTTCAGACCATCAAGTTGGAGGCTACCTAGATGGAATGTGAATTGTTGCTCTTCTTCCTGAGAGTGGCCTTACCTTGACACAAGAGGAGGTCATGGACCAACATGTCAGAACTGGATTGGAGACAGGAATTAAAATGGTTGACCACCAGAAAACTCTGCTTTTTGCAGATGCTCGACAAAGTGGTTCTGCAATTTTGGAGGTGCTCGACAAAGTAGTTCTGCAATTTATGTTAGGTCTCACGAGTGTACGGGAGGGCACATCACGAGCACCGGATACAGTAGGCGACACCAAAAGCTTGGAAGGAGAACTATTGCCGCACCTCGAAGGATAGTTGGGGGCTCTGAATGAATAACCTACTGATTCCCACAGCCTTCTTGACTATGAGACTGCTGATTCCCAAAGAAATCGTGAATATATCTCTTCCCACCATGTCTTGTGGAGTTCATCCTTTTCCTCAGTTCCTTTGTCTCCACCACATCTGTTCCCAGGATGAGACTCTGCTTTCCAGGACATCAGAGATGTCTTCCTTCTTCAAAGAACAGGGTTTCCCTTCTTCCACAGTTGATGCTGCCCTCACCTGCACCTCCTCCATTTCCTGTACATCTGTGAACTGAATTGAATTGACTTTATTCTTACATTCTTCATATACATGAGTAAAAATTTTTGTTACATCTCTGTCTAAATGCGCAATGTGCAATTTATAGTAATTTACAATAAATAGTGTGTACAACAGGATAGTCAATATAACACAGAAATACAGTTGAGTCAGCATGAGTTAATCAGTCTGATGGCCTGGTGGAAGAAGCTGTCCTGGAGCCTGTTGGTCCTGGCTTTTATGCTGTGGTACTGTTTCCCGGATGGTAGCAGCTGGAACAGTTTGTGGTTGGGGTGACTTGGGTCCCCAGTGATCCTTCAGGCCCTTTTTACACACCTATCTTTGTAAATGTCCTGAATAGTGGGAAGTTCAAATCCACAGATGCACACTCAATATTCCTGCTGCCTTAACAAGGATAGAATTCCTTTTGTCCTCACCTACCGTCTCATGAGCCTCCTCATCCAATATATCATTCTCCGCAACTTCCACCATCTTCAACGGGATCCTATCAGCAAGTTAGTCTTTACCTAGCCCCTGCACTCCTACTCTCTGCTTTCTGCAGGGATCGCTCCCTCCATGATTCCCTTGTCGATTCAACCCTATCCACTAATCTCCCTCCTGGCGTGTATCCCTGCATGTGACAGAAATGCTACACCTGCCCATATACCTCCTTCCTCTCCTCCATTCAGGGCTCCAAATTGTCCTTCCTGGTGAAGCAACACTTCGCCCTTTTTATCTGTTGGGGTCATCTACTGTATTCAGTGCTCCGAATGTGACCTCCTCTACATTGGTGAGACGCAATATAGATTATTAGACCGCTTTGTTGAGTACCTGCACTCCATCCGTAGAAAGTGAATTTCCTAGTCACCAGCCATTTTTATTCCTATCCCCATTCCCGTTCTGACATGTTGGTCCATGGCCTCCTCTTCTAACAGGATGAGGCCATTCTCAGGGTGGAGGAGCAACACCTCATTGTTCAGTCTAGGTAGCCTCTAATCTGCTAGCATGAACATTGATTTCTCCTTCCATTAATATTTTCCCCTTCTCCTCCTCCTCCTTCCACTCTCCACTCTGGCTCCCCTCTTACCCCTTGTCTTCTCCTCACCTGCCTATCACTTCTCCCTGGTGCTCTTCCTCCTTCCCTTTCTCCCATGGGCCACTCTCCTCTCCTATCAGATTCCACCTTCTCTAACACTTTGACTTTTCCACCTATATAACCTCCCAGCTTCTTACTTCATCAGAATCAGAATCAAGTTAAATATCACCAGCATATGTCGTGAGATTCAATTCAAAGATTCAAAAAACTTTATTGTCATTCTAACCGTACATCAGCTCTGCAGGGCAGAATGAGACAGCGTTTCTCAGGAGCAGTGCAATCATAACATAACAAATGCAACACTAAATAATAAACATAACAATAAATGGTAAAACACAACAGCCACTTGTCAGTTAAAATCAAGTTATAAGTGTCCAGTGCAAGTTAAAAGTGTCCAAAGCAGAGTCAGGTGGAGCAGCTATTTAGCAGTCTGACTGCCTGTGGGAGGAAGCTGTTTAGTAGCCTTGTGGTTTTAGTTTTGATGCTCCTGTAACATTTGCCTGATGGCAGAAGAACAAGCAGTTCATGGAGAGAGTGTGAGGGGTCTTTAATGATGTACCATGTCTTCTGGAGGCATCGACTCGATTTGTTAACTTTGCGGCAGCAGTACAATCAAGGAGAAGATCAGGGTGGCTACGAAGAACACATTGGAGTTGATGATGCTGTCATCCCCCTGCTGAACAGAGCCTACTCCCATTTGGATAAGCAGGACAGCACTGTGAGGATCATGATTTTTGATTTCTCAAGTGCCTTCAATACCATACAGCCCCCATTGCTGGGGGAAAAATCTCCTTTCAAAGCAGGGTGACACTTCCATTGTATACTGGATAACAGACTACCTGTCTGGCAGACCACAGTTTGTACGGCTTCAGAGCTGTGTGTCAGACATGGCTATAAGCAACACTGGGGCCCCACGGCGATGGTTTGGCTCCCTTCCTGTTTGCCCTGTATACCTCGGACTTTAGATACAATACTGAGTCACGTCATCTGCAGAAATTCTCTGATGACTCAGCAAAAGTTGGGTGTACAAAGGGCGGACAGGAGGATGAATACAGGGCACCGGTGGAGGACTTTGTCAAATGGTGCAAGCTGAATCATCTACAGCTCAACATCAGTAAGACAAAGGAGATGGTGATGGACTTTAGGAAGACTAAGTTTGCACTGCTCCTTTACATTGATGGTGAAGATGTGGATGTGGAGAGGAGCTACAGGTACCTGGGGGTGAACCTGGTAGACAGACTTAAGTGGAGCACCAACACAGAATTGAATTGACTTTATTTGTTACATCCTTCACATACTCCAGGAGTAAAAATCTTTATGATACGTCTGCGTCTAAATATACAATGTGCAATTTATAGTAATTTGTAATAAATAGTATGTACAACAGGACAATCGACATAGCATAGAAATACAATTGTATCAGCATTAATCAGTCTGAAGGCCTGGTGGAAGAAGCTGTCCCGGAGCCTGTTGGTCCTGGCTTTGATGCTGCGGTACTGTTTCCCAGATGGCAGCAGCTTGGAACAGTTTGTGGTTGGAGTGACTCGGGTCCCCAGTGATCCTTCGGGCCCTTTTTACACACGTGTCTCTGGAAATGTCCTGAATAGTGGGAAATTCAGATTTACAGATGCGCTGGGCTGTCCATAGCACTTTCTGCAGAATCCTGTGATTGAGGTAAGTACAGTTCCCATACCAGGCAGTGATACAGCCAGTCAGGGTGCTCTCAGTTGTGCTGCTGTAGAACATCTTTGGGTCTGGGGACTCATGCCAAACTTCTTCAAGAGTCTGAGGTGAAAGAGGCGCTGTTGTGCTTTTTTCACCACACAGCTGGTATGTACAGACTACGTGAGATCCTTGGTGATGTGTATGCTGAGGAATTTAAAGCTGTTCACCCTCTCAACCCCAGATCCATTGATATCAATAGGGGTGAGCCTGTCTCCATTCCTCCTGTAGTCCGCAACCAGCTCCTTTGTTTTTGCGACATTGAGAAAGTGGTGTTCTCTTGACACCACTGTGTCAGGGTGATAACTTCCTCTCTGTAGGCTGCCTTGTTATTATTCGAGATAAGGCCAATCAATGTAGTTTTATCAGCAAATTTAAGTAGCAGATTGGAGCTGTGGGTAGCGACACAGTCATGAGTATACAGGGAGTAAAGGAGGGGACATAGTACACAGCCCAGAGGGAACCCACTCTTACCACCTGTCGGCGATCTGACAGGAAGTCCAGGATCCAGCTGCACAAGTCAGGGTCAACGCTAAGGTTTCTGAGCTTCCTGTCGAGCCTGGATGGAATTATGGTGTTGAATATAAGAACATAAGAAATAAGAGCAGGAGTAGGCCACCAGGCCCATGGATCCTTCCCCGCCATTCAATAAGATCATGGCTGATCTGTCCGTAAACTCAGCTTCATGTACCTGCCTTTGCCCCATAACCCTTAATTCCCTTACTATGTAAAAACCTACCTAACTGTATCTTAAATATATTTAATGAAGAACCCTCAACTGCTTCCCTGGGCAGAGAATTCCACAGATTCACCACTCTCTGGGAAAAACAATTCCTCCTCATCTCCATCCTAAATCTTCTTCCCTGAATCTTGAGGCAATGTCCCCTAGTTCTAGTCTAGTTGTAACCAATGGAAACAACTTTCCTACTTCTATCTTATCTATCCCTTTCAAAATTTTGTATGTTTCTATAAGATCCCCTCTCATTCTTCTGAATTCCGGACAGTATAGTCCCAGGCGACTCAATCTCTCTTCATAGCTTAACCCCTTCATCCCTGGAATCAATCTGGTGAACCTCCTTGGCACTGCCTCCAGAGCCAGTATATCCTTCCTCAAGTATGGAGACCAGAACTGCACACAGTACTCCAGGTGCGGCCTCACCAGTACCCTGTATAGTTGCAGCATGACCTCCCTGCTCTTGAATTCAATCCCTGTAGCAATGAAGGCCAACATTCCGTTTGCCTGCTTAATAACCTGTTGTACCTGCAAGCCAACTTTTTGTAATTCGTGAACAAGCACTCCCAAGTCCCTCTGCACAACAGCACGCTGCAATCTTTCACCATTTAAATAATAATCTGCCCTTCTATTGTTCCTTCCAAGGTGGATGATCTTGCATTTACCAATCGTATATTCCATCTGCCAGACCTTAGCCCACTCACTTAACCTATCTATATCCCTCTGCAGACTCTCCACGTCCTCTGCACAATTTGCTTTTCCACTCAGTTTAGTGTCATCAACAAATTTTGCTACACTACACTCAGTCCCCTCTTCCAAATCATCAATGTAAATGGTAAACAGCTGCAGGCCCAGCACTGACCCCTGCAGCACCCCACTCTCCACTGACTGCCAACCAGAGAAACATCCATTTATACCAACTCTCTGCCTTCTGATGGGTAACCAATCCACTATCCATGCCAATACTCTTCCTCCGACTCCATGCATCCGTATCTTATTTATATGTCTCTTGTGTGGCACCTTATCAAACACTTTCTGGAAATCCAAGTATACGACATCCACCTGTTCCCCTCTATTCACTGCACTCATTATGTCCTCAAAGAACTCCAGTAAGTTTGTCAAACAGGACCTGCCCTTTCTGAATCCATGCTGTGTCTGTCTAATGGAACCACTCCTTTCTAAATATTTCGCTTTTTATCCTTAATGACAGCTTCAAGCATTTTCCCGACTGCAGATGTTAAGCTAACTGTCCTATAGTTGCCCGTCTTTTGCCTACATCCTTTTTTAAAAAAGTGGCGTGACATTTGCGTCTTCCAGTCTGCTGGGACCTGCCCAGATTCTAGAGAGTTTCGATAAATGATTACCAACATGTCTACTATAATCTCCGCCAATTCCTTCAGCACCCTGGGATCCCATCAGGACCAGGGGACTTATCTACCTTCAGGCCCTCCAGTTTGCTCATCACTATCTCTTTAGTGACAGTGATTTTATCGAGGTCCTCACCTCCCATTTCGTCCATAACATCCTTCTTTGGCATATTAGAGATGTCCTCCACCGTGAAGATCAACACAAAATAGTCATTCAATGCCTCAGCCATTTCCTTATCACCCAATATCAATTTCCCCTTATCGTCTTCCAAGGGACCTACGTTGACTTTAGCCACCCTCTTCCGCTTTATATATTTGCTTTTGCCATCTGTTTTTATATTTTGTGCTAATTTACTTTCATACTCTATCTTCCCTTCCCTTATTTCTTGTTTAGTTGTTCTCTGTTGCTTTTTAAAGTTTTCCCAATCCTCCAGTCTCCTACTGCTCTTTGTGACTTTGTACACATGAGCCTTTAATTAGGTCGGCTGGTGGTGCAATGAGATCAGCGCTGGGCTTCAGAACGGATGTTCCGGAGTTCGATCCAGTGACAGACCGCTCCCGTGTGTGCTCTCCATCCGCGCCGGGTTGATGTCGAGCTCGCAACTTGGCCTCATAAAATAATACTGCGAAATGTCTGTGGGAGGAGTGGCGCCCCGCACAGCATTTCGAACTGTGCCTTGTAAGGCATGAAAATGCCCGACCCTGGCCTCTCAGGTCTAAGTCTACGTTATCATCATCATCATTTAATTTGATACTATCTTTTATTTCCTTAGTTATCCAAGGCTGGCTCTCCCCACACTTACTGTCCTTAATTTTGACTGGAATATACTTTTGTTAAGCATTGTGAAAAATCTCTTTGAAAGTATTCCACTATTCCTCAACTGTCCTGCCAAATAGCCTGTGCTCCCAATCCACATTAGCCAACTCCTCCCTCATCCCGTTGTAGTTCCTCTTGTTCAAGCATAATACACTAGTTTTAGATCTAACTATTTCATCCTCCATCTGTACGCAAAATTCAATCATACTATGATCACTCTTTCCAAGAGGATCCCTGACTACAAGGTCGTTAGTCTTACCTGTCTCATTGCGCAGGACTAGATCTAAGATAATACTTTCCCTTGTAGGTTCACTAACATGCTGCTCAGGAAAGCCATCATGGATGCATTCTATGAAGTCCTCCTCAAGACTTCCTTGACCAACCTGATTCACCCAATCTATGTGGAAGTTAAAATCCCCCATGACAACTGCCGTTCCGTTCTTACAAGCCTCAGTCGTTTCTTGGTTAATCGCCTCTGCCACTGCAATATTTTTATTAGGTGGCCTATAGACAACACCCACTGGTGATTTTTTTTCCCTTTACTATTCTTAATCTCTACCCAGGTGGATTCAACATTCTGCTCCGTAGATTTTAATTTGTCTCTCACAATTGCCCTGATGTCATCCTAATCAAGAGCACCACCCCACCTCCTCTGCCTTCCTGCCTATCTTTCCGTATTACCTGATACCCTTGGATATTTAATTCCCAGTCATCTCCACCTTGCAACCAGGATTCTGTAATGGCCACTAAATCATATGCCTTGGTACTGATCTGTGCCACAAGTTCACTAACCTTGTTTCTAATACTACAGGCATTTAGATAAAGTGCCTTTATGCTCATTGTCCTTTTAGAATCCAGTGACCTATGTGATTTTTGCTTTTTGCTTTTATGCACTCTACTCGTACTTGTTTCTTCACTAACTCTAGCTTTGGTCTCGGCATCACTTCTCTCTTCTTTTCTGTGTGGGTTTCCATCCCCCTGCCATATTAGTTTAAAGCCTCCCCAACAGCACTAGCAAACAATCTCTCTCAGGCATTGATCCCGGCCCTGCCCAGATGTAGACTGGCCGGATGGTACTGGTCCCACCTCCCCCAGAAGCGGTTCCAACGCCCCAAGAATCCGAAACCCTCCCTCCAGCACCATCGCTCAAGCCACGTATTCATTCTAGCTATCCTGCTATTCCAACTGTGGCTAGCACGTGGCACCGGTAATAATCCTGAGATTATTACCTTCGAGGTAGTACTCTTTAATTTATATCCTAGCTCCCTAAATTCAGCTTGTAGGACCTCATCCTACTTTCTTCCTATATCATTAGTAACTACATGCACTATGACAGCTGACTGCTCACCCTCCCCTTTCAGAATGCCCTGCAGCCTCTCCAAGACATCTCTGACCCTTGCACCCAGGAGGCAACACACCATACAGGAGACCCGTTTGCGGCCATCAAGCTTCTCTCTATTCCCCTTACCATGGAATCCCTACCACAACAGCTCCACCACTCTCTTTCTTGCCCTCATGTGCAGCAGAGCCACCCACGGTGCCATGATCCTGGCTACCGCTGCCTTCACCTGATGAGCCATCTCCCCGAAACAGACTCCAAAGCAGTATATCTGTATTGGAGGGAGATGACTGCAGGAGACTCCTGTACTACCTTCCTGCTACTACTCTTCCTGTTGGTCACCCATTCCCTATATTTCCTTAGATCCTTAAACTGTTGTGTGACCAACTCACTAAATGTGCTATCCACAACATTCTCAGCATCTTGGATGCTCCAAAGTGAGTCCACGCGCAGCTCCAGTGTTGCCGTGCGGTCTATCAGGAGCTGCAGCTGTACACACTCCTGCACACGTAGTCTTCAGGGACACTGTCAGCCTTCCTGAGTTCCCACGTGTCACAGGAGGAGCATGGCACGGGTCTGAACTCACCTGCCATGTCACGCAATGGATGTTAGCGGAAGAGGACCACGGGAGAAAAGGAAGAGCCCGCTGGGGAAGTCGAAGACTATTATCTGTGAATCTCTGCGAATCTGTTCTTCGCCGAAGCCCCATTTGAGCCAAAGCCCTCTCAATGTGCTACTCTCTCACTCCGCTGCCCGCTGTATATGGCGGTCCTCTTTTTAAACTCTTCCCGCTCTCTGCTGGCTGACATCACACGCCTGCGCGGTCTTGCCTCTCTTTACCCCAAGTAGTAAAATGCCTTCTCTCCGAAAATCCTTTCCTACATTGCACTCGTGGCTTTCTTGCTTCGAATCTAAAACCGCTGAAGAATCCTTGCCTTTTTAAACTCTTCCTGCTCTATACTAGCTGACGTCACGTGCCTGCGCAGTCTTGCCTCTCTTTCCCCCGAGTAGTAAAGTGCCTTCTCTCTGAAAATCCCTTCAGACGTTCCAGTCGCAGCCTTCTTGCTTAACTGTAGTCCAAGAACAGCAAGAACAAAATAAAGACACTGATACACTATCTTTGTGATTGCATCTGCACGACCATCTTTGGACCTTACTGTTGTTCTGTGCTCATCGCTGCATTTATTGTAGTAGTTATTATTAGTATGTTTTCTGTTTACTCTGTGAGCTTTACACAAACAAGGAATTACATTGCACCTTGGTGTATATGTTGTTAGGAGTATTCTGAAGTTATGTGAATATAGCAGATATTAATTCAAGCCAGAAGCAGTCAGTTCTTAATGCAATTTTTAAATTGCAAGCGCTAAATTTAAGTTAAAAGCACAGACCAAGAGATATGGGTTTACAAAATGGTGACCATGAAACATTTGCATATGCATCTGGCAAATGTTAAGACAATGGGGTTGTATTAATTGGGCTGCATCACTCCAGGGTTTGAGTATTTAGGACCACAAATTTAGGAAAGCTTGCAATTAGTTTGTCCAATGAAAGATATTCAAATATTCAGAGATTTGTCCCACTGTAGATGTGCAATTCAAAGGAGCATTATGCACCCAAAGTATTGAAGTAAACAATGTCACTGTAATTACTGAAATTGCTTTGAATCACCTACTGTTACCTTTGATCTTAAGGGTTACAGAATGTGAAGTACTTTAAGTTTGTGGGATTCTACCAAGAGGGTCTCCAAGAGATTGTTTTTGACGCAATGATTAAAGACTTCATATCCGCAATTTCTTCAGTCTGTCCAGTGACATAGTCATAGTTGCAACACATGTCAACAAATTAATCTAATCTAGATGTTATTACTAAAATATATTTTCAAGAAAAGGAAAAGTCTGTAGAAATTGAGAACCTGAAGAAAAACAGAAGGTGTTTGAAATGTGCAACAGGTCAGGCAGCATCTATGGTGACAGAACAGAACAGAGATACTGCATCAACTAAAGGCATTGGTGCCACTACTGTATTGGCTCTAGGGTGACTAAGAGGCAGTAAAAGAGGGTTGGCATTTTAAAGCGTTTAAAGGGGTGGAGGGAATTATAATGCTAGGGTGGAGTAAGGCTGTGATTTACGTCAGAAAAGATTGTTAAATTAAAAAGCAAAAGAATGATAGATAAAAGCTGGCTGTTTGCTTTTAAAACACAGAGGAATGAAGCTATTAACAAGATAAGAGATCTGTATCACCTTTGTTCAGATAACAATTCTATATTTGGACTTATCAATTTCCTTCTGTTTAGTTTCTGGGGTTCTTAGTTATTCTTCATACAAAGGCTCAAAATTACCTTTAACAAGGAGGGGAGAAAATCATCTTTCAAGTCTCACCTTCTTGTCAAGACTGAGGTGTTATGTAAAGTCCCCTTATCTTGTTAATGAATTGAAACCCCAAAGCTTCTTATTCCTGAACTTTAAAAGCAAACATGACCTGTCTTTAACCATTGGTTCTTTGCCTACCATTTCAGTGGAGATCTGAATTCATATTCCTGTATCTGAAGATAAGTAGTTTTCTTCCTCATTTTCATGGTCGGGTTTTGCTGCAATTGCTTGTTTAACCTCTCCACGACAAAATATTTACAAACGTGGTACTTTGTTAGGTGCACCTGTACATCTGCTCGTTAATGCAAATATATAATCGGACAATTGTGTGGCAGCACCCCAAATGCATAACAGCATGCAGACATGGTCAAAGGGTTCAGTTGTGTTCTGTAGAACTTGACTGTGGAATGATTGCTGGTGCAGGATGGGGTGGTTTGAATATCTCAGAAGCTGGTAATCTCCTGGAGTTTTCATGCACAGAAGTCTTTATGGTTTACAGAGAATGGTGCGGAAAAAAATATTTCAAATCCAGCTAATGGCAGCTCTGTGGGCAAACATGGCTTGTTAATGAGAAGAATGGCCAGACTGGTTCAAGCTGACAGGAAGGTGACAGTAACACAAATAACCACGTGTTACAACAGTGGTGTGCAGATGAGCATCTCCGAATGCACAACACATTGAACCTTGAATTGGATGGGCTACAGCAGCAGAAGACCAAAGACACTCACTCAGTGGCCACTTCACTAGGTACACGAGGGAGCTAGTAAAGTGGTCACTGAGTGTATGTTATAAACTCGAGATTCTACAGATGCTGGAATTCCAGAGGAACAACCTCAAAGTGCTGGAGGAACTCAGCAGGTCCATCAGCATCTGTGGAGGGGACTGAATGGTCAACATATCAGGCTGAGACTCTGCCTCCTGACTAGAAAGGAAGGGAGGAGAAGACAAGAAAAAAAAGAGGGGAAGGAATACACGCTGGATGGTGATAGATAAAGGGAGAAGATAGGTGATGGGGGAGGGGATTAAGTGAGAAGCTGGGGTTGATAGGTGGAAAAAGTAAAGGGTTGAAGTGGAAGGAATCTTATAGGAGAGGATACTGGGCCATGGGAGAAAGGGGAGGAGGAGGGGCACCGGAGGAAGGTGAGGTGCCGGGGAGAAGAGAAGGGGTGAAAGGGGAACCAGAATATGGAATTGAAAAAGAGGAGGAGGGGGAGAAATAACCTGATAGTCATAGTCCTACTTTATTGATCCCGGGGGAACTTTGGATTTTCATTACAGATGCACCATAAATAATAAATAGTAATAAAACCATAAATAGTTAAATAGTAATATGTAAATTATGCCAGGAAATAAGTCCAGGACCAGCCTATTGGCTCAGGGTGTCTGACCCTCCAAGGGAGGAGTTGTAAAGTTTGATGGCCACAGGCAGGAATGACTTCCTATGACGCTCGGTGCCGCATCTCGGTGGAATGAGTCTCTGGCTGAATGTACTCCTGTGCCCAACCAGTCCATTATGTAGTGGATGGGAGACATTGACCAAGATGGCATGCAACTTGGACAGCATCCTCTTTTCAGACACCACCGTCAGAGAGTCCAGTTCCATCCCCACAACATCACCGGCCTTACGAATGATGTTAGAGAAATCGACGTTCATGCCATCGGGTTGGAGGCAACCAGACGGAATATGAGGTGGCTCATGCTTCACCCTCCAACCTGGGGGTGGCCACGTGGGGGCAGTAGAGGAGGCCATAGACCAACATGTCAGAATGGGAACTAAAAATAAAATGAGCGGCCACCAGAAAAGTCTCTCTTTTGTGGCAGAGAGAATGAAGGTGATCAATGAAGTATATATGTTATATAGTATTATATATGACGAACTGCTTTCGATGTCAGTCAGTCCCTGATTATCCAAACAAATCAAAATGGATCCTGTCATATTCACATAGTAATATCTTATTGGCTTTAATTTTATTCAGTATTAGGGGTGTAGTAGTTAACATTATGCTTTTCAGCGCTGGCAGTAAGGAGTTTCTATGTTCTCCCTATGACCATATGACTGTTCTCTGAGTGCTCTGGTTTCCCCTCTCATTCCAAAGACGAACCAGTTAGGGTTAATAAGTTGTGGATATTTTATGATGACGCAGAAAGCACAGCAACATTTGCGGGCTGCCCCCCCACACATCTCGCTGTGTGTTGGCCGTCGACACAAACAATGCATTTCACTGTATGTTTCACGTACATACATAAAGCTAATATTAATCCATCTCTATTGGTTTGAAACGAGGATGAATTAACCAGTTTTCAAGTTTACTGTACTACCCAAATGCCTTTTCCAGTAACACTCATCCCGTTACTGGGTTAAATCAAGTTGTTCACTGTGTGGTGGCAGCTTTTCACACAGGGATGTCACTGGCCCTTTCATGGAGTACTCCACTTTAAGGATTCCATTTGAAATGGCTTGCCCCGATGGCTCTTCATTCAGCAATATGATTAGCTGTCTGTCAACACTTCGACGCGAATGTGACAATATTAGTCACTCTGCCAGCCACACTGTGGCATTGATGTCACAATGTACTGTACTGCACAGACTAATAGGACGAGGTGACACTGGTTGGTTCAGATGTACCATTTGATTGCTGTTTCCAGTTGCAGACAATGCACTATTGTCTAGCTGTCAAAGCCTGGCGAGACCCTAGAGAGCAAGATGCCCTTGGGGCAGAAAGAGGAGGAGCCAAGAAGTTATCAAAATGGTGCAATTCATTTATTTTTCCAGGGTAGGAAAGTCCTTGACAAGGCCAACTCCCACTCCTAATTGTTAAAGAGAAGGAGCGATGTGCCTAATGGTATTGCTGTTTCAATGACGTTGGCAGATTAATGGCCATTATTAAATGCCCCCAGTATGTAGATGAGTGGGAGAGCTCTGTTATGCCATAATTCTACATAAAAATAAAATTAGTAGTACAGATAGGGAATAAAATGTACATAAATGCATAAATACATCATGAATTTCCAATGTAAATATATGCTCACATGTAAATACCATGTAGAGCAGTGACTAGGATATTGGCTAGACAGGGGTGGGGAGATAACGAGAATGGATGATCAGATTAACTACCTAGGGAAGGAAACTCTTAAGATGTCATCAAGCTTTTAATTTATTAGCCCTTGTAAGTACAAAAACAACTTGTGAGTTCTACTTTTCATCTATTTATTTAGACATACAGCACAGAACAAGGCTGATTCCTGGGATGGCAGGACTTTCATATGATGAAAGACTGGATCAACTAGGCTTATACTCGTTGGAATTTAGAAGATTGAGGGGGGATCTTATTGAAACAAATAAAATCCTAAAGGGATTGGACAGGCTAGATGCAGGAAGATTGTTCCCGATGTTGGGGAAGTCCAGAATGAGGGGTCACAGTTTGAGGATAAAGGGGAAGCCTTTTAGGACTAAGATTAGGAAAAACTTCTTCACACAGAGAGTGGAGAATCTGTGGAATTCTCTGCCACAGGAAACAGTTGACGCCAGTTCATTGGCTATATTTATGAGGAAGTTAGATATGGCCCTTGTGGCTGAAGGGATCAGGGGGTATGGAGGGAAGGCTGGTACAGGGTTCTGAGTTGGATGATCAGCCATGATCATACTGAATGGCGGTGCAGGCTCGAAGGGCCAAATGGCCAACTCCTGCACCTATTTTCTATGTTTCTATGAAATGGCTAACATGAACGGGCATAGTTTTAAGGTACTTGGAAGTAGGCACAGAGGGAATGTAAGAGGTAAGTTTTTCCACAGAGAGTGGTGGGTGCATGGAATACACTGCCAGCGACAGTGGTGCAGGTGGATACAATAGGATCTTTTAAGATACTCATAGCTAGGTACATGGAACTTAGGAAATAGAGGGCTATGTGATAGGGAAATGCTAGGCAGTTTCTAAAGTAGGTTACATGGTCAGCACAACATTGTGGACCGAAGGGCCTGTAAGGCCCTGTAGATTTCTATGTACGAGAACAGGCCCTTCTGGCCCAACGACCTGTGCTCCCCAGCAATCCATCAAATTAACCCTCGCCTATTCACAGGACAATTTACAATGACCAAATTAACCTACTGGCCGGTACGTCTTTGGACCGTGGGAGGAAACCAGAGCATCTGGAGGAATCTCATGCCATCATAGGGAGAACGTACAAACTCCTTACAGACGGCGTCAGAACTGAATTCCAAACTCCGATGCTCTAAGCTGTAATCATGTCGCACTAACTATTAGACTACCCTGTGCAGCTTGAGCCCACAGTCCAGACACATCACGCAGATGTCGCGAAGTGGGCCCCACTGATGATGCAGCTTGTGGGTAAATGTGGTGAAAACTTTCGCAAGCATCAATTGCCCATCCCACACATATTCCTATTTATAATCGAGCTCAACACCAACAATATTTTGCTTGAAGTTGATATTGCTCAAAGAACGTGTATCTACTCAGCTTGAACACATTTGGTTTGTTCAAACCTGTTTCCATGCTTCATAACTCTGACTTTATTTGACCCCAAACAGAATAATCTGTAGTCTCTTGTGTCTCTATTTTACCACCTCACTGAGAATTCTCTTCAAGTCTGCTCTTTGACAGGAGTTCTGTGTGACCCTCTGTGCTCTTGCACTCTTGTTTGTACAGATCTTCCAACAAGATTCTTATCAAGACTCGATACTACATACATGTGTCCTTTACATGGTTATACCTACCATCTACCAGTTTCTATCTCACCCTTTCTTTCAACCATACCTTCAGAACTCTTCTTATTCACGTTAGATTAAAGTCTGTCACGAGCCTTGTGGCCCATCAGGCCGGTGCTTATGCTGGTTTCCGTGGCGTGAAGCGACTGAGAGTACGAGACTCCACCCCACCACCCCCTGGATAGGACGCCAGTCTATCGCGAAGTTAACCCCCAGCATTTTTGCCGGTACCCATTCTCAGCTGGGTAGACTGGAGCATTGTGTGGTTAAGTTCCTTGCTCACGCTGCCTCGGCTGAGGCTTGAACCCACGACCTTCAGGTCGCTAGTCCAACGCCCTAACCGCTGGGCCACGCTCCACACTTCCTTTCCACGTACTTCACTAAATAACTTCATAAGAGTGTTATTGTATCTGCCTTAACCACTTCCACTGGTAGCTCATTCCATGTACCTGCCACCCTCTGTGTGAAGGTCCCTTTTTTAAAAAAAAAATCTTTCACCTCTCTCCCTACACCTGTTCTTGATTTCCCTGTGAAATGTGTTCAGTTCAGTAACATTTTGTAAGGATTGAGGATTCTGGTTGGAGTTGTGCTCAGACCAGTCCTGGCAAACTGCAGACTCAAAATTCATCACAGCTTACCAATCGATCATTTTGGTTGTGGTCCTGTCACTTCAATATTCAGAAGCTGCCAAGGCCCAGGGCATCAGCTGCAGTGGACTGAGCCTGTGTTTCCAGATAATTAGTTCAGACCTCCAGTAATATAGCCACAACATCACCTCACCTCATTACTGAATCTGGTCACAGAATTCAGAGGACAGGCACTGTGCAACCCATCTTTTTTTTATTTTAAGTCTTCCCCCCCCCCCACACTACTACCTCTAATGCTGCCTTAGGATTGACTGAGACTTCTCAAATGCAAAGCATGTGCCTCCCAAGTCTTCTGACACTTAACATCTGCACAAATCATACACAAAGCAAAAGCATGTGTTTTTTCTGCACCTGCCAACAAGCTGCAGATGTCTCAGAGAGCCACGGTAGCATAGAGGTTAGTGTATGCTATTACAGCTCAGGGTGTCTGGGTTCAGTTCCGATGCCATCTGTAAGGAGATTGTTTGTGACTGCCCCGGTTTCTTCCGTGTGTTCCGGTTTCCTCCCACAGTCCAAAGAGGTACCGGTTAGTAGGTTAATTGGTCATTGTGAATTGTTCTGTGATTAAGCTAGTGTTAAATAAGTAACACACATAAAAGTTGCTGGTGAACGCAGCAGGCCAGGCAGCATCTCTAGGAAGAGGTACAGTCGACGTTTCGGGCCGAGACCCTTCGTCAGGACTAACTGAAAGAAGAGCTAGTAAGAGATTTGAGAGGGGGAGGGGGAGATCCAAAATGATAGGAGAAGACAGGAGGGGGAGAGATGGAGCCAAGAGCTGGACAGTTGATTGGCAAAAGGGAGACACGTTCCAAGAAAGGATATATGGCTGTGATAGCGAGTCTGAGTCAAAATGTGGTTGGGCTGGTAGGACCTCCTCTGATGTGTATCTCTGAATAAATAAAAATAAATAAAATAACCCTCCAAAGCTATAAAGTATGTCTGAAGGGTCCCTGATGCAATATCAAACATGCGGTATTCAATTTCTGCACTGTCAGCGAACATCAGTAAGTGACAATGTTTGAGGTATAAATTTTGGCAAGGATATCAAGGGTAACCCTTGCTTTAAAATTGAGAGATCATGATTTTCTTTTCGTTCCACGAGTGGTGAAACTCTAGCAATTGGTCAATTGGTTGATTAATATGGCAAGCACTGTGGTCATGTAGCGGTTAACACAACGCTACTCCAGCTCGGGGCAACGGACTTCAGAGTTCAATTCCAGTACGGTCTCCACTCCTTCCCGTGAGAGTGTGGGTTTCCTCTGGGTGCTCCAGTTTCCTCCTGTATTCCAAAGACGTACCCCTTAGTAGGTCAACTGGTGATTGTAATGGTCACTGTGATTAGGCTAGCGTTAAATAGATGGCTTGCTGGGCGGTGTGGTTCATTGGACAGGAAGGGTCTGTTCTAGCAACACACATCAAAGTTGCTGGTGAACGCAGCAGGCCAGGCAGCATCTCTAGGAAGAGGTACAGTCGACGTTTCCGGCCAAGACCCTTCGTAGGACTAACTGAAGAAAGGGCATGAACATTGACTTCTCTAACTTCCGCTAATGCCCCACCTCCCCCTCGTACCCCATCCGTTATTTATCTATATACACGCATTCTTTCTTTCTCTCTCCTTTTTCTCCCCCTGTCCCTCTGACTATACCCCTTGCCCATCTTCTGGGTTTCCCCCTCCCCTTTTCCTTCTCCCTGGGCCTCCTGTCCCATGATCCTCTCATACCCCCTTTGCCAATCACCTGTCCAGCTCTTGGCTCCATCCCTCCCCCTCCTGTCTTCTCCTATCATTTCGGATCTCCCCCTCCCCCTCCCACTTTCAAATCTCTTACCAGCTCTTCCTTCAGTTAGTTCTGATGAAGGGTCTCAGCCCGAAACGTCGACTGTACCTCTTCCTAGAGATGCTGCCTGGCCTGCTGCATTCGCCAGCAACTTTGATGTGTGTTGCTTGAATTTCCAGCACCTGCAGAATTCCTCGTGTTAGGGCCTGTACTACGCTGTATCTCTAAATAAATAAAATTAAAAATAAATGACCATCAAGGTACAGTGAAAACCTTTGTTTTACATGTCATCCATACTGATCATTTCATTTCAGCAGTGAATCGAGGTAGCACAGCAAAAACAAGAACATAATGCAGAATTAAGTGTAAATGCGAATGAGAAAGTGCAGTGCAGGTAAATGAGAAAATGTAAGTTTGTGAGGTGAAGAGTCCATCTCGTCACACTAGACCACTATTTTAAGGTCTTAGAAGACTGGAATAGAAGCTGACCCTGATACTGGTAGTATGCATTGCCTGATTTCTGTATCTTCTGTCTGATGGTGGCAGAGGGCAGCTTAAAGAAAATGTCCATTGTAGGTGGGGTCCTTGATTATGTTGGCTGTTTTACTGTGACAGAGTCCAGGGAGGGGTGGCTGGTTTCCACGATATGCTGAGTTGTGTCCACATCTGGTATGAGGAGGGATGAATGGGCCAGGGAATGTGAGAAAGGATTCAGGGGCTGGAGAAGGTTTCAATGGACACCTCCTTTGGTTGCAACGTAAAGTGCCATGGGAGGGATGAGCAGACCATGGAACCCAAAGGAGATCAGTCTCAATGGAAAACAAAAATTGGGGAGACACTCTCCTATGCTACAAGGAAGAAAGCCATAGGCTATCCTAGAATAGCAGTTGTGTGGAATGCACTCTCAGAGATCATGGTAAAGTTTTTTACAAAAGGGACTTTTAACAGGTTCTTAGGTAGGCACATGGATGAAAGAAAAAAAATGGAGTATTGTTGGTTGTGTAGAAGGGAAGGGTTAGGCTTATCATGGCTTTGCAGATGCTGGAAATCCAAAGCAATAGGCACAGAATGCTAGAGGAACTCAGCATGTATGGAAAAAGATATTTAGCTGACATTTCAGAAAAAGACCCTTCTTCAGGACTGAGAAGGAAGGGGGAAAGATGCCAGAATAGAAAGGTGGGGGGGAGGGGAAAGAGATCAGCTGGAAGGTGCTAGGTGAAGCTAGGTTGGTGGGAAAGATCAAGGGCTGGAGAAGAAAGAATCTGATAGGGGAGGAGACTGAAGATTAGGAGAAAGGGAAGGAAGAGGAAGTAATATAACAGGAAGTAATAGGCAGGTGAGAAGAAGTAAAATCTTAGAGAGGGGAAGAGAGGAAGGGGAGGGGGGAGTTTATTCACCAGAAGGAGAAATTGATACTCATGTCCTCAGGTTGGAGGGTACCCAGATGGAATATAAAGTGTTGCTCCTCCACCCCAAGGGTGGCCTCATCTTGGCACAAGAGGAGGCCATGGATCAACATGACATAATGATAATGGGAATCAAAATTAAAATGTTTGGTCACCAGGAAGTCCAGCTTATGGAGGATGGTAAGGAGGTGCTCGAAGAAGTGGTCTTCCGATTTGCAGTGGGTCTCACCAATGTAGAGGAGGTCACATAAACAGTCCGATCATGGAATAGGTTTACCGGGTTGGCACAACATCATGGGCTGAAGGACACATACTGTACTGTTACTATTCTATTCTCTATGTTCTATCCAGCCTCTGCAGTTGATGTGTAGACTGGTGGTGTTGTGGATAGTGCAGAGGCAGGCAAAGGTTACAACAGGACATGGATCCATTGCAGATATGGGTAGAAAAATGGCAGATGGATTTCAACTTGGCCAACGGTGAAGTGTTGCACTGCGGGCGATCAAATGTAAATACACAATCCACTGTAAATGCAACACTCATAACAGTGTTGATGAGCAGAGAGATCCTGGGGATCTAAGTCCATAGCTCCCTGAAAGTGGCACACAGGTTGTTAGGGAGTTAAAGAAGGGATATGGCATGCTTGTCTTTGTTAGTTGGGGCACTAAACTGAAGAATTAGGAAGTTGTGTTGCAGCATTGTTAGGCCACATGTGTCCTATTGCATTGAATTCTGGTCACCTGGTTGTAGGAAGATGTAGATGCTTGGGAGAGGATGCAAAAGAGGTTCAGACGTATGGTGTATGGATTGGATGGTATATGTAATAAGGAAAGGTTGTGCAAACATGTTGTTTT
Source organism: Mobula hypostoma (assembly GCF_963921235.1). NCBI lineage: Eukaryota > Metazoa > Chordata > Chondrichthyes > Myliobatiformes > Myliobatidae > Mobula > Mobula hypostoma. Next base: position 183,463,185 of record NC_086101.1, on the reverse strand, counting down.
TTTTTCTCTGGAACAGCAGAGGCTAAGGGCTAAGGGGAGACCTAATAGAGGTGCATAAGATTATGAGAAGCATAGATAGAGTATAAATCTAGTAGTGTTTTTCCCCAGGGTAGAAATGTCCAATACAGACTGGTGTGCATTTGAGCTGAGAGGAAGTAAGTTTAAAGAAGATGTTCTGGGCAATTTTTTATACACAGAGTAGTGGGTGCCTGGAATGCATTGCCTGGGGTTACAGTAGGTCAAATCTGATAGATCTGTTCAGGAGACTGATAGATAGGCACATGAATGTGAAGGAAATGGAAGGGTATGGACATTAATAGGCAGAAGGGATAAGATTATTTGGGCATTGATTAAGAGTTGAATTAATTCGGAGCAGCGGTGGGCTGAAAGGCGTGCTCTTGTGCTTTACCATTCTATATTCTCTCTTAGTAAGACCGTACGATATTGGAGCAGAATTACACCTTTTGGACTATCGAGTCTGCTCCGCCGTTTCATTATGGCGGATCCATTTCCCTCTCAGCCCCATCTCCTGCCTTCTCTCCGTAACCCTTTATGCCCTGACTAATCAAGAATCTATCAACCACTGCCTTAAATGCTTAAACACTGCCAAAGACTTGGCCTCCACGGCCGTCAGTGGCAATAAATTCCACGGATTCACCACTCTCTGGCTCAATAAATCCCTCCCTATCCTTTAGCTCTTCAGTCTCACTGCTCCCATCTGATTTTCTGTGTAACTTATTCCACCAAATTCCCATCAAATCCGCCCCCCCCCCACCCAGATGGATCATCCACCTACACTAGAGGACATTCTACCAAGCCACATCTTCTGGGGCTGTGGGAAAAAATCACAGCAACCAGAGTACACACAGTGGGTTCAAAGGGAGAACATGAAAGAGCCAAATAGATTGTCATGGAGTTGAGGTCTGAACTCGAGTCATTGGATCTGCACTTCTCTATCACCCCAAACAGTTCACTTACATATGTGAGGTCTCTACATAGAACTTGTCAGTGAAATTTACACTGAGATCTAGTAAAATGAATTAACATTTCTCTAATACATGTGCTTGAAGGCAAAGGTAGCACATTTCAATATAACTATCCATTTACAACAGTACTGTTTCGCTCATGCACCTTAAAACAACCTTGGGCTCCAAACATAAATAAAACAGCACTTCTGACATTAGCATCTGCCGCCTCAGGGAACACGGAGTCTTTGCAAAGTAAATTGTCGAATTATCTGTCAAATTTCAAAAAGGATGTGCAAACTTCAAACAGATATGATAGGATTTTTGTTTTCTGCCTTGATGTACACTCAGGGACAACTTTATGTGGCACACCTGTAATTCTGGTTGCAAAAAATATTTAATCAGCCAATCGTGTGGCAGCAAGTCAATGCATAAAAGCATGCAGACATGGTCAGGAGGTTCAGTTGTTATTCAGACCAAACATCAGAATGGGGAAGATATGTGATCTTAGTGACTTTGACCGTGGAATGATTGTTGGTGCCAGACAGTGTTTTAAGTATTTCAGAAACTTCTAATTTCCTATAATTTCATGCACAACAGGCTCAAGAGATGATAGAGAATGGTGGAATAAACAAAAAGAGAATCCAGCGATGGCAGTTCTCTGGGCGAAATGCCTTGTTAACAAGAGAAGTCAAGGGACAATGCCAAACTGTTTCAAACTGAAAAGAAGGTGACTGAGACTCAAATAACCACCTGTTAAGACCATAAGACAAAGGAGTAGAACTAACCCATTCGGACCATCGAGTCTGCTCCACAATTTCATTAAGGCTATAAGATATAGGAGCAGAAGCAGGCCATTCGGCCCATCGAGTCTGCTCTGCCATTCAATCATGGGCTGATCTAATTCTTCCAGTCATCCCCACTCCCCTACTTTCTCCCCATACCCTTTGATGCCCTGGTTAATCAATAACCTATCTATCTCAGCCTTAAATGCACCCAATATCTTGGACTCCACAGTTGCTCATGGCAACAAATTCCACAGACTTACCATCCTCTGACTAAAGTAATTTCTCTGCATCTCTGTTCTAAATGGTCGTCCTTCAATCCTGAAGTCATGCCTTCTTGTCCTAGACTCCCCTACCATGGCAAATAACTTTTCCATGTCTAATCTGTTCAGGCCTTTTAACATTCAGAATGCTTCTGTGAGATCCTCCCTCATTCTCTTGAACTCCAGGGAATACAGCCCAAGAGCTACCAGATGTTCCTCATACGGTAACCCTTTCATTCCGGGAATCATTCGCGTGAATCTTCTCTGAGCCCTCTCCAATGTCAGTATATCCTTTCTAAAATAAGGAGGCCAAAACTGCACACAATACTCCAAGTGTGGTCTCACGAGTGCCTTATACAGCCTCAACATAACATCCCTGCTCTTATATTCTATACCTCTAGAAATGAATGCCAACATTGCATTCGCCTTCTTCACCACCGACTCAACCTGGAGGTTAACCTTTAGGATATCCTGCACAAAGACTCAAGAGTCCTTTTGCATCTCTGCAATTTGAATTCTGTCCCCATCTAAATAATAGCCTACCCGTTTATTTCTTCCAGCAAAGTGCATGACCATACACTTTCCAACATTGTATTTCATTTGCCACTACTTTGCCCATTCTCCCAAACTATCTAAGTCTCTCTGCAGGCTCTCTGTTTCCTCAACACTGCCCACTCCTCCACCTATCTTTGTATCATCGGCAAATTTAGCCACAAATCCATTAATCCCATTGTCCAAATCATTGACATACATGGTAAAAAGCAGCAGTCCCAACACTGACCCCTTAGAACTCCACTAGTAACCGGCAGCCAGCTAGAATAGGAGCCCTTTATTTCCACTCTCTGTTGTCTTCGATCAGCCAATGCTCCACCCATGCTAGTAACTTCTCTGTAATTCCATGGGCTCTTATCTTGCTAAGCAGCCTTATGTGCAGGACCTTGTCAAAGACCTTCTGAAAATCCAAGTACAGCACTTCTACTGCATCTCCTTTGTCTACCCTGCTTGTAATTTCCTCAAAAAATTGCAGGAGGTTAGTCAGGCAGTATTTTCCTTTCAGGAAACCCTGCTGGCTTTGGCCTATCCTGACATGTGCCTCCAGGTACTCTGTAATCTCATCCCTAACAATCGATTCCAACAACTTCCCAACCACTGACGTCAGGCTAGCAGGTCTATAGTTTCCTTTCTGCTGCCTCCCACCCTTCTAAAATAGTGTAGTAACATTTGCAATTTTCCATTCATCTGGTATAATGCCAGAATCTATTGATTCTTGAAAGATCATTGTTAATGCCTCCACGATCTCCTAGCTATTTCCTTCAGAACTCGAGGGTGTATTCCATCAGGTCCAGGAGATTTATCCACCTTCAGACCATTAAGCTTCCTGAGCACCTTCTCAGTCGTAAATTTCACTGCACTGCATATACTTCACTTCCCTGACACTCTTGAATGTCCGGTACACTGCAAATGTCTTCTACTGTGAAGATCGATACAAAATACGCATTCAGTTCCTCTGCCAAGTCTGCATCTCTCATTACAATATCTCCAGTATCATCTTCTATTGGTCCTATATCTACCCTCAACTCTCTTTTACCCTTTATATGCTTAAAAAAGCTTTTAGTATCTTCTTTAATATTAGTCACCAGCTTCCTTTTATAATTCACCTTTTCCTTCCTAATAACCTTCTTAGTTTCCTTCTGCAATTTTTTAAAAGCTTCCCAATCCTTTATCTTCCCGCTAGCTTTGGCTTCCTTATATGTCCTCTCTTTTGCTTTTACTTTGGCTCTGACTTCACTTGTCGGCCACAGTAGTGTCCTTCTTCCATTCGAAAATTTCTTTTTATTTGGAATATATCTGTCTTGCAACTTTCCTCATCTTTTGCAGAAACTCCAGTCATTGCTGCTCTGCTGTCCTTCCTGCTAGGGTCCTTTTCCAGTCAACTTTGGCCATTTCCCCTCTCATGTCATTGTAATTTCTTTATTCTACTGAAATACAAACACATTAGAATTTAGTTTCTCCTTCTCGAATTTCAAAATGAACTCGATCATATTGTGATCACTGTTCCCTAAGGGTTCCTTAACCTTAAACTCTCTTATCATCTCTGGATCATTGCACAACACCCAGTCCAGCACAGCCAATCCCCTAGTGGGCTTAACAACAAGCTGTTCTAAAAAACCATCCCTTAGACATTCTACAAATTCTCTCTCTTGAGGTCCAGTTCTGGCCTGGTTTTTCCAATCCACTTTAATGTCAAAATCCCCAACGATTACCATGACTTTGCTCTTCTGACACACCTTTTCTATCTCCTGCCATAATTTGTAATCCACTTCCCAACTGCTGTTTGGAAGCCTGTATACAACTGCCATTAGGGTTCTTTTACCCTTGCCATTTCTTAACTCAACCCATAAAGACTCTATACCTTCCGATTCTATGTCATCCCTTTCTAATAATTTAATATTATTTCTTATACACAGGGCCACACTACCCTCTCTGCCTACTAACCTATCTTTCCTATACACCATATATCCCTGGACATTCAGCTCCCAATGGCAGCCATCCTTTAGCCAATTTTCAGAGATGGCCACAACATCATACTTGCCAATCCGTAGCTGAATTTCAAGATCGTCCATTTTATTTCTTATGTTGAGTGCAATAAATATGACACTTTCAGTCCAATATTTGTTGTTTTCTATTTTAACTGCACCACACCTCTATTGCCCTGTAAATCATCCCACTGGCTGTGATTATGCCTTATCTCCTGCCTATCCTTCCTATCATCTCTGTTGTATGCTGTTTTTGATTTATTTTTTCCCCCTTCCTCAGCCCTATCACTCCGGTTCCCATCCCCCTGCCAAATTAGTTTAAACCCTTCCTAACTTGCCTGCTAGGATATTGGACCCCTTGGGGTTCAGGTGTAACCTGTCCTTTTTGTACAGGTCATACCTCCCCCAGAAGACGCCCGAATGATCCAGGAACCCGAAGCTCTGCCCCCTACACTTGTCTCTCAGCCATGCATTAATATGCGTGATCATGCTATTCTTGCACTCGTTAGCATTACTACCCTGGAGGTCCTGCTTTTCAGCTTCCTACCCTACTCCCTGAATTCTCTCTTCAGAACCTCCTCCCTTTTTCTACCAATGTCATTGGTATCAACGTGTACCAAGACTTCTGGCTGTTCACCCTCTCCCTTCAGAATACTCTGCACCCGATCCGAGACGTGCCATACCCTGGCATCTGGGAGGCAACACACCATGCAGGTATCTCTATCAGGCTGACAGAACTTCTTGCCTGTGCCCCTCACTATGGAATCCCCTATGACTACCGCATTCCTCATCTTCTTCTCTCCCTTCTGCACCATGGAACCAGGCTCAGTGCCAGAGAACTGATCACCTTGGTCATCCTCTGTCAGATCACACCCCACTCAAAAGCATCCAAAACAAGATAACAATTACTGAGGAGGGATGGCCACACGGTTGCTCTCTACTATCTGAGCTCTTCCCTTACCTTCCCTTCCCTGACAGTCACCCACTTGTCTAACTCCTGCATACTCAGGGTGACTAACTTCCCGTAGCTCCTATCTATCTCCTGCTCACTTTCCCTCATAAGCTGTAGGTCATCAAGCTGCCGCTCCAGGTCCCTAACACGGTCTTTCAGAAGCTGCATCTCGGTGAACCTGGCGCAGATGTGGCCATATCGGAGACTGGAAGATTCCCAGGATTCCCAATCTGACACACAGAGCAAAGCATTAACCCTGCAAACATGTTCTCTATTTCTCAAAAAATGCGAGGAAAAAAAACGAGGTCAACTTGCCCACTTACTTCACCGAAGCCAAAATAAACCAAAGCCCCACCACTCTGACTCTGACTCAGACCACTCCGTTGATGACTGCCCAACTAGGCAGTGTCTTTCTTTTATGCCTGAATATTCCCTGTTCTCCAACTCATAAATGGTGTTCTAGTTATTGCCAAGTTCTCATGAAGCTTTTCCCTTTTAAATTTCGCTGCCGGACCTGTGCACTACCTCCTCTCTAGTAGCTCTCCAACTCACAACTGGTGCACTAGTTATGTCCATACACCTGCCCCTTCACCATATCCCTCGACGCCCTGACCAATCACGAATTTATCAACTTCCACTTTAAATATACCCACGGACTTGGTCTCCGCTGCAGTCTGTGGCAGAGCATTCCACAGATTCACCACTCCTTGGCGAAAAAAAAAAATCCTCCTTACTCCTGTCCTAAAAGGTCACCCCTCAATGTTGAGGCTGTGCCCTCTAGTTCTGGATACCCCCACCATAGGAAACATCCTCTCCACATCCACCCTATCTAGTCCTTTCAACATTGTTTAGTTTTCAATGAAATTGCTATGCATTCTTCTAAATTCCAGTGAATACAGGCCCAAAGCTGCCAGACGCTCCTTATATGTTAACCCCTTCATTCCTAGAATCATCCTCGTGAAGGTTCTCTGGACTCTCCGGAATGATACTACCTCCTTTCTGAGATAAGGGGCCCAAAAGAGTTGACAATACTCCAAGTGCAGCCTGACTAGTGTCTTATAAAGCTTCAGCATGATTGCCTTATTTTCATATTCTACTTCCCTTGAAATAAATGCTACATTGCATTTGCCTTCTTTACCGCTCAGCGTGTGAAGTAACCTCCTGGGAGTCTTGTAGGAGGACTCCTAAGTCCCCCTGCACCTCTGATGTTTGAACCTTCTCCCAATTTAGATAATAGTCTGCCCTATTGTTCCTATTATCAAAATGCATTATCATACATTTCCCAACACTCTATTCCATCTGCCATTTTTTTACCCATTCTTCCAGTTTGTCTAACTCCTGCTGCAATTGCATTACTTTCTCACCACCACCTACCCCTCCACCTATCTTCGTAACATCTACAAACTTTGCCACGAAGTGATCAATTCCACTATCTAAATCATTGACAAACAATGTGAAAAGACGCAGTCCCTGAGGAACACTGCTAGTCACAGAAAATGCCCCCTTTATTTCCACTTCCTGCCTCCTGCCTGTCAACCATTCCTCTATCCATGCCAGTATCTTTCCTATAACACCATAAGGTTTTATCTTGTTAAGCAGCCTTATGTGTGACATCTTATCAAATGCCCTCTGAAAATCCAAGTAAATGACATCCACTGCCTCTCCTTTGTGCACCCTGCTTGTTGCTTCCTCAAAGAATTCTAACAGATTTATGAGGCAAAATTTGCCTTTACAGAAACCATGCTGACTTTGACTTATTTTATCATTAGTCTCCAAATACCCTGAAACCTCATCCTTAATAATAGATTTCAACACTTTCCCAACCACTGGCGATAGGTTAACTGGCCTATAATTTCCTCTCTTTTGTCTTCCTCTTTTCTTAAGGAGATGAGTAACACTTGCAATTTTCCAGTGCTCCGGGACCATGCCAGAATCAAGTGATTCTTGAAAGATCACGACCAATGCACCTGTTATCACTTCAGCAACTGCTTTCAGGACTCTGGGATGTAGTCCATTTGGTCCAGGTGACTTATCCACCTTAAGATATTTGAGTTTGTCTTGCACTTTTTCCTTTGTAATAGCAATTGCATTCATTCCTGCTCCCTGACACTCATGTACCTCTGGCATACAGCTAGTGTCTTCCACAGTGAAGACAGAAGTAAAGTACTTGTTAATTTCATTTTCCATTTCTTTATTCCCCCAATACTACCCCACCAGCATCATTTTCCAGTGGTCCAATAATACCTCCCATTTCTCTTTTATTCTCTATATAACTGAAAAAAATTTAGTATACTGCTACATGTTATTGGCTAGTTTGCCCTCATATTTCATATTTTCCCTTCTTACGGCTTTTTTAGTTGCCTTTTGTTGGATTTTAAAAACTTCCCAATCATCCAACTTCCCACTCACTTTTGCTACCTTATGTGCCCATTCCTCGGTTTTCATGCAGTCCTTAACTTCCCTTGTCAGCCATGGTTTCCTACCCCTGCCATTTGACAACAACTGCTTCTGCTGGACGTATATACCGCGTGCCTTATGAACTAGTCAAAGAAACCTCAGCCACCTCTGGTCTGCCATCACCCCCCCCGCAGTATACCCCTCCAATCTGGGTAAACTCTTCTCCTATGCCTGTGTAATTCTCTTTATTCCATAGTGACACTGATACATGTGACTTGTGCTTCTCCCTCTCAAACTGTAGTATGAACTCAATAATATATTATGATCACTGCTTCTTAAGGGTTCCTTTATTAAGCTCCCTAATAAAATCTGGGTTATTACACAAGCCCAGTCTAAGATGGCCTTTCCCCCAGAGGGCTCAAGCACAAGCTGCTCGAAAATGCCATCTTGTGGGCATTCAACAAATACCCGCTCTTGCGATCCTACACCAACTTGATTTTCTCAATCACCCTACATATTAGATTAGATTAGATTATGAGGACACGCAGTCCTCTTTTATTGCCATTTAGTAATGCATGCATTAGGAAATGATACAAAGCTCCTCCAGAAAGATGTCACAGAAACACAAGACAAACCAAAAAAGCTGACAAAAACCACATAATTATAACGTATAGTTACAACAGTGCAAAGCAATACCGTAATTTGATGAAGAACAGACCGTGGGCACAGTTTAAAAAAAGTCTCAAAGTCTCTCGAAAGTCCCATCATCTCACGCAGATGGTAGAAGGAAGAGAAACTCTCTTCCTGCCATGAGCTTCCAACGCCGAAAACTTGCCAATGCAGTACCCTGGAAGTACCCGACCACAGCCGACTCTTGAGTCCGTCCGAAAACGTCGAGCCTCCGACCAGCCCTGCGACACCGAGCACCGAGCACCATCTCTGCCGAGCGCTTTGACCCCGGCCCCGGCAACAGGCAATAGGCAAAGCTGAGGATCTGGGGCCTTCCCCTCCGGAGATTCTCTATCGCACAGTAGCAGCGGCAGTGAAGCGGGCATTTCAGAAGTTTTTCCAGATGTTCCTCCGTTCTTCTCACATCCACCTCCATCAAATCAGGATTGTGCACAGTACCTACTTAACAAATATGATATCATTTTGGAGCGGCCGCACGCACTGTGCCGTGCCGCCATCTTCCGCCATAATTGAAGTCAGCATTACAATTGTGACATTACCCTTATTACATGTGTTTTCCAGCTCCCTTTGCAATCTCAACCGCGCATCTTGGCTACTATTTGGAAACCTATATATGAAATCCATAATGTTTTTTTCACCCTTGCAGTTTCTTTACTCCACCCACGAAGATTCAAGATTGTCTGACCCTATATCACCTCTTCGTAAAGATGTAATTCCATCTCTTACCAACAGAGCCACACCACTGCCTATGCCTTCCTGCCTGTCCTTTCGATACAAAGTATATTGTTTGATGTTAAACTCCCAACTCTGACCTTCTTTCAGCCACGACTCAGTGATGCCCGCAACGTCATACTGGCCAATCTCTAATCGCGCCAGCGGTATACAGAAGAGCATCTCCGAATGCACAACATGTCAAACCTTAAAGTGGATGGGCTGCAGCAGCAGATGACCATGAACATACACTCAGTGGACATTTTATTAGTTCAAGAGGTATATCACCATGAGGTATGTGTGTGGGCACGTGGCCAAGTGGTTAAGGCGTTCGACTATTGACCTGAAGGTCGTGAGTTTGAGCCCCAGCCGAGGCGGCGTGTTGTGTCCTTGAGCAAGGCACTTAACCACACAGTGCTCTGTGACAACACCGGTGCCAAGCTGTATGGGTCCTAATGCCCTTCCCTTGGACAACATTGATGTTGTGGAGAGGGGAGACTTGCAGCATGGGCAACTGCCGGTCTTCCATACAACCTTGTCCAGACCTGCGCCCTGGAGAGTGAAGACCTTCCAGGCGTAGATACATGGTCTCGCAAGATTTACAGATGCCTTATACCTCCAAATTCTTGCAGTCTTAAGCGGGGAGGATGCTTTCTTTGGCACATCTGTAAAAATTGGAGAGGTGACCTGTCAGATTTTTATGGGAGTGATAACAGAGACAGATAAGTTAGCAGTATTTAAAATACTCTTAGGTAGTATTTCAAAAACTCATCTTAGATAGGATGATAGAAAAATGGAGGACTATGTAGAAGGGAAGGGATAGATTAATCTTAGAGTAGACTTAATGTTGGCACAACATTGTGAACAGAAGGGCCTACACTGTACTGTGATGTTCTATGCTCTAAATAGTTTGAGTTCATGTGCCATGAGGCTCAAGGGAAGTCTCTTGCCCCCTATTAGCAGATTCTTGAATGAACCTATCATTTACTGGAGATGAACTCTTGATCTCCCAGTCTATGTTGTTATGGCCCATGCACCTGATTGTCTGCCTGTACTGCACTTTCTCTGTAACACCATATTGTGCCTTCTCTTTTCTTTTTATTACCTCTGTGTAATTACATATGGCATGATCTGCCGGGTTGGCAGGCAAGCAAAACCCTTTCACTATATCTTGGTAAAGGTGACAATAATACAGCAATGCTGAATATTGAAACTCAGCTAGCTTTTTCTATCTCTTTCCAGCTGCAAGCAGAAATTGTACTTGGAGAAGCTGCCAAACACCAGCATCATCATCCCATTCCACAACGAGGGATGGTCATCGCTCCTGCGGACAGTGCACAGTGTGGTCAACCGCTCACCAGACCAGCTGGTGGCAGAAATAATTCTGGTGGATGACTTCAGCGACAGGGGTAAGTGAGACCATCTGAAGCGAGTGACATTGTCCCGATTTTCTGCAGGATTCGCTGTGGTCCACCTTGTGGCATATTCTTGGCCTGTTGAACTTCTACTTACAATGTGTGCTGTGCTTTACGTATGTTGCCCTCAAGGATACCAAGAATGGAAAAGTTCCCTCCATGTTTTAATGTGGGCATTGAATGTTGCTTCCTAAATCTGCTGACTTGAAGAGAATCGAATTCTGTGGCAAAATTTGGCTTGTATATTATTAGATCAAGTTTTTTTTTAAGTATTTAGCAGAGGATGAATTTCTACCACTGTTTTCTGAAGAACTTATTCAAGTAATGGGTAATGCTACCTTGATGTAATTTGCTGTTTGCTTCAAATGCAGCATAAATATTATACCTGCTGGGGATTTTTATTGGCACAGTCAAGGGTATATTCAGGTCACATTAGTCAAACTTTGGGATGCAGTGTCCAGCTTTACTGAAGAATACCATAGCAACCAGTATCCCTGGCCACCGTAGCTTTGTGGTTGTTTAAGTGCTTCATCATGGTCTATTTCTGTGTAATTTACTGTAATAGCGGCTCAGAATTGCCTGAGTAGAGGCTTCTCAGGGGAGGTTACTGAGTAATTCAACTTTGTTGTCTCTCCTTTCAGCTCCAAGCATAAACCATGCTGCAGGGACTGTGAGTGTGAGGTGATACTGAGGGAGTAATATTGTGACCATTCTGGACCTCGGGGAATGAGGGTTCTGTCCGTGTCACCCCTTAGTACAACCAGTCTGAAGGACAGAAAACATACCTGAGAAGCAGTGAACATCAAATGAGAAAAGGATAGACAAATGGAGCAAAAAGTCAGAGGTTTAAAAACCAAAATAATGGAAATAATTAACATTACACTCAGTATCTACAGAGAGAGAAACGGTAAATGTTACAGATCGATGGCCTTTTGTCAGAAAGGAAAAAGAAGAGACAAAGAAAAGCTAAAACCCTCTTCAGAAATGGTACACATGCAGGCAGCACGATTCTAAAAGGGAGGGAACTCGAGACCGGGGCAATGAAAACAATCTTAGATTCAGTCAGGGGTTCACAGAAAAGATGATTTAGGGTCCATCTTGGAAATTAATTCAGGTGAGGAGGAAATGGGTGGGACCTCTAGACCAGTGACCTGTGTTATTGTGTCTTGCTTCACACGATGAGAATGAAAGGAGTTGTTAGCATTGTACCTGAAGTAGTTGTTGCTTTGGGACAAAATGATTTCACCCTCCTATGGTTTCTAGATTCTATTAGTTCATCAATTTCCTGTTTTATACAACGACTCACAAAAAGTGAAAACTACTTCCTTGCATTCATTTTGCTGTGGTTCACCCTTAGCATTTGAGTTTGAATGACAAGAGTGTTCATTTAATTTAAATAATATAGGGAAACACCAGCCAGTAGTAAGCCCGTCACCCATACTGGGGAATAAGCCGCTGACTGCAGCTCACCATAGTTTTCTGTCCTGGGCCAGACTTTCAAATTATCCCCAGGTATGGCCCATGAAAGATCCTTCCTCCACCAGGGGTGAGGTTTTTGGATCTTCTGTAGGCATTTCTGCAGCTCTGGGTTTTTACAGATGGTGTTGCTGCCCCCATGCCCAACTCTCCTCCTTTTGCATCTGGGCTTGTGACCATTCATGGCAGAATTAATATAGCAAAAAAGTAAGGTGTAAGACAGGCTGAGACATGAGAATATACTTGTGAATGTTGATGGATGTTTTTCAAGCATCTGAACCATTGCTAATGCTATGATAATTTGGTAGCTTGGTGATACTTTGGCAAAGATTTGCCTGTAGACCTTGAGTCCTGCAATTAACAATTTGAAATGTGCCTATCAGCCTGTTTAATTTTTCCATTTAATACATAAAGTTTGAGATGGGGTATTTCTTTATTTAATGTACAGTTGAAATCCTGACAATTGCTCTCTCAGCAGCAGAAGCTGAGAGGTCCAAATAAAATTTTGAATCCTGTACTAATATATCTTCCTGGTTATGTGGGTTATGAAATCAAAATGTGTTATTAGAGCTGCTGGTACATTTTCTTGTTCCTATGTACTTGTTACATCCTCAATTATTGTATCTTACAGAGACCTTCAGTCTCACGGGCAAATTTAAGTGACTCATCTGAGAGGAAAGAACACAGATGAGCCAGAAATATATTTGCTTTGGGTTATCCATTCAAGGTGATGGAAGATCAGTTCTCCTTACTTGTCCTCCCTTGTGTATCACAAGAGGGACTAAGACTTTTCCACAGTCTTGTTATATTTGTCAATATGAAGTGGAGAGCAAGTTTGTAAATCTGACGGGAGAAAAGGATGTTGGGAATGGCAAGGGTGGGGCGCGGGTGCAGACACACCCCACCCTGTGGCACCAAGCAAGGTCATTTGAATCCAAACAGTGGGTTTATTGATCAATACAGAATGTCTCTCTGGTGCTTCCAGCTCTTGTCCTTCTCCCTTCCCCTTTTCCCAACCATGATCCTGCTCTCCCTGCCCCTTCCTACTCTCTGTCCACAATAGAGACCCATTTCAAAATCTGGTTTATCATCACTCACATATGCCAGGAAATCTGTTTTTTTGTGTGTGACAGCTGTACAGTGCAGTATATAAAATTACGATAGTACTGTGGAAAATTCTTAGGCGCCCTAGCTATGTATATGTGCCCAAGACTTGTGCACAGTACTGTAGATGCTAAAAGAAAATCGAAGGTGATTTACAGAAGCTTTGCCAAATTACTTATTCGTTAGTGGTGTGAAATATTTTATAACTGGCGTGCCTGAAGTAGAGGAAAGGGAAGAAGTTGTTAGGAAAGACATACCAGAGCAACACACAAAACATGCTGGAGGAACTCAGCAGGATCTGTGGAAGGGAATAAGCAGTCAATGTTTCATACTGACAACCTTCAGTCTGAAAGGAAGAGGGAAAGATACCAGAATAACAAAGTGGAGGGAGAGGAAGGAGTACAAGCTGGTTGGTGAAGCCAGCTGAGGAGTGAGATGGATGGATGGGAGAGGGGAGATGAAGTAAGAAGCTGGGAGGAGATGGAAGGAAAAGGGAAAGTGCTGAAGAAGAAGGAATCTGATAGAAGTAGACCGTGGGAGCAAGGGAAGGAGGAAGAGTACCAGAGGGAGGTGCGAGTCTGGGTGAAAACGTAGTCAGAGAGTTGGAAAGCAGAGCTTGGGACACTGTTGTCCAAGGCAAGAGTAAAGCAACTGTCGTTGGGGTTACCAAAACGCCACAATTAGATAAACATAAATATCTCAAATGCTTTCAAGGCTGAAGTAGGAAGGGCGAAGGCAAAGGAGGAACTCCAAAATTAGAGCTGAAAAGTAAAAGTTAAGATTTCAGGATTTCAACATTGAAGTTAAGTTTGGATAGATACATGAATGGGATGGGTATGGAAGGCAATGGTCCAGGTGTGCACGTCAATGGGACTAGACAGAATGACAGTTCAGCATGGCCTAGATGGGCCAAAGAACCTGTTTATGTGCTGTAGGACTCTATGACCACAGGATATTGCCTAGCTGGACATCAGATAAGATTCAGTGTGCATGATGGAGGAACAGTCCAACCTCAGTGTTAGATAGCTTGATCTGAATTCACAACATCAATCCGTCGGAACCTGGAGTGCCCGAGGCAAATTGCTAAGCTGCTGCACAAGCATAAGCATCAAAAGTGCAATGTTCCTCATTTGGGAGGAAGCTCGATGCCACCCATATAAAGTGCACCAGTCTTTCACAGGGATGCTACTTCAATTTTCCAGTTAATTAACTTAGTCCTAGCAACGGATTTCCTGGAGCTGGTTTTCTGACCTGGTGGATAATGCAATCAAATCTCATGTGTGGCTGAGGAAAATTCTCATTTGTAAAAGACATAATGGAATGCAAAATCTTCAATGAAATTTCTTCAGTCTCTTGTCTGCAGAGCATTGGCAATGAGGGACAGTTCCATCGTTTCCTTCCTTGCTGTCCTAACACTGCTAACACTTCTACTGCAATAGTTGTGATGATCTTCCCCAGGGGCATGTTGAATATGCAGGGATTAATCGCCAGAATATGTGGGTGAGTCACAAACAAGGGGACATGACTACAAGATAAGGGGCTGGTCATTTAAAACTTGGGTGCTTTAACATCTCTTGGTGACTAGTGAATCTCTGAAATTCTCAACCCCTAATGCTTCTTGTGTCCAGATCATGAGAGAACTAAGGATGTGGGGACGGATTCTCTGTGGACTTCAGTTCAGAACGCTCTTTGCTTGCATTTATCATTTGCATGATTTGTTTTTCTGCACATTGAGTATTTAACGGTCTTCTTTTTGAATGGGTTCTTTTGGGTTTTGTTTCCTGGCTTCCTGTTAGGAGCTGAATCTCAATGTTTTGTAATCTATACATATTTTGATAATAAATGTACTTCCAACTTTTTGAACTTTGAGATGTTTGTAGTGGAGATAAATATTTGAGAAATTGAGGGTACTGGGGATTGGCACAATTGATGCCAGCAAGGGTCTGCTGTGATTATACTGAATGGTGGAGCGGACTGACTTGAGCGGTCAGGCGCCTACTCCTGATGTGTATTATTCCCTTCGTAGACGTTGCCTGACCTGCTGAATTCCTCCAGCATTTTGTGTGAGTTGCTCAAAATTTCCCTCATCTGCAGAAGCTCTTGTGTTTGTATGGAGCCTAGTCCTGCTATTTTCTTGTGTTCCTATGATCACAGACCAAGCACTCAGCAGTCAGGCAACATCTGTGGAAAAGAAACAGAGCTAACATCTCAGGTTGAAGAGCCTTGATCAGAAGGACCTTTGACCTACTCATTTCCCTTCCATGAAGCTTCCTGACCCGCTGAGTGCTTCCAGCTTATCTTTCACTGTTCCAGCATCTTTTTTTTTGTTTTACGTAAGTAAGAGATCTAAACTTTATACTGATGATAGATTGATCAAAAATATTGCTTGAAGGTACCTTAATCTTCAGCCATGTATAGGAAGCCGAGGATAGCCATGGGTGCTCTGCAGAGCAGTATTACTTGTTCATGTGTAAACAAATTAGACTCGCTGCCCTGCAAATGTCCTCCCATGGTAGAACAAAATGTCCACATAATGCTGAAGTGTTAATTAGAGCCGTTCACAAAACAAATTTTAAAAGCGAAATAGGACAACACACAACCTCTGGCTATACTTTAATCTTTCACAGGTCACCTTCCCAATATCTATTAAAGGATGCCTTACATAATGGAATTGAAAAAATTCTGTTTATTAAGCAACAGAAAGAGTAATTGAAGATTCTGACAACAAGTTTCACCCCCAAGGCTTTGACTTTAAATGACATTAATTTATAATTAATTTGAAAATCCTAATTAAACCCATGTTGCTGCTTAATATTTAATTAATGCATCTCTAGATATTGCTAAGAAGGTTTAATGTTTAATCCTTATTCAAATGTCAATTTTTACTCCCAGTGATCAACACTTTATCTCAGCTGGTGATGGGAGTATTGATAGCAAGGCCAGCATTTATTGGTGATCCATGGTTGCTCTTAAGGTAGTTGTGATGGTATTGTGATCGCTGTTTCCAAAACCCAAAGCTCAAAAGATTTTAGTCTTATCTGATATAGGAATAGTATTAATTGTTCATGTGTAAACGAATTAGGCTCGCTGCCCTGCAAATATCCTCCCGTGGTAGAACAAAATATCCACATAATGCTGAAGTGTTAATTAGGGCAGTTCACAAAACAAATATTAAAATAGAACAACACACAACCCCCTGCTGTACTCACTGTACACCCATGATTGTGTAGCAAAATTTCCATCAAACTCAATATATAAGTTTGCTGATGACACAACAATTGTAGGCCGTATCTCGGGTAATGATGAGTTTAAGTACAGAGAAGAAATTAAGAACCTGGTGGCATGGTGCGAAGACAATAACCTATCCATCAACGTCAGCAAGACAAAGGAATTGGTTGTTGACTTCAGAAGGAGTAGCAGACCACACGACCCAATTTACATCGGTGGTGCGCAAGTGGAACAGGTCAAAAGCTTTAAGTTCATCGGGGTCAATATCACAAATGACCTAACTTGGTCCAATCAAGCAGAGTTCACTGCCAAGAAGGCTCACCAGCGCCTTTACTTCCTGAGGAAACTGAAGAAATTTGGCCCATCTCCTAAAACCCTCACTAATTTTTATAGATGCACCGTAGAAAACATTCTTCTAGTGTGCATCACAACCTGGTATGGAAGTTGTCCTGTCCAAGACCGAAAGAAGCTGCAGAAGATCGTGAACACGGCGCAGCACATCACACAAACCAATCTTCCGTCCGTGGACTCACTTTACACCACACGCTGTCGGAGCAGTGCTGCCAGGATAATCAAGGACACAGCCCACCCAGCCAACACACTTTTTGTCCCTCTTCCCTCCGGGAGAAGGCTCAGGAGCTTGAAGACTTGTACGGCCAGATTTGGGAACAGCTTCTTTCCAACTGTGATAAGACTGCTGAACGGAACCTGACCCGGATCTGGGCCGTACCCTCCAAATATCCGGACCTGCCTCTCGGTTTTTTTGCACTACCTTACTTTCCATTTTTCTATTTTCTATTTATGGTTTATAATTTAAATTTTTAATATTTACTAATTTTTAATATTTTTAATATTTATTATTTGTAATCCAGGGAGTGTGAAGTGCAGAATCAAATATCGCTATGATGATTGTACATTCTAGTACCAATTGTTTGGCGACAATAAAGTATAAAGTATCTAAGGGTACCCTCACCATAGGGAGGTTATACTATATCCACCTACTCCTCAAAAACCAGTTAACTTCCCTGTCTAGTCTCAGTGGTGACGTCTAGCTGCCAATACCCACTACTTGAGAGGTATATCCCCACTTCCCTACCAAGCAGGAGGTTCTTCCAGCTAAGGAAGTAGTGTAAACAGTTTATTTTATTTTTAATTATACACACTTAAGACATATAGTTCTTAGCGTTCATTTAACACACACAGATAATTTCAGATTTATAAAAAATTTCTCAATTCCAACAACAACCTGGGCCATGGAAATGGTATTCATCACATAGCAACACACATAAAATGCTGGAGGAACTCAGCAGGACAGGCAGCATCTATGGAAAAAGAACAGTCGATGTTTTGGATTGAGACCCTTTGGCAGGACTCGGTTAGGGTTAGGGTCCAGCATTTTGTGTGTGTTGCTTGGATTTCCAGCATTTGCAGACTTTCTCTTGTTTGTGATTCATTGCATAGTGTGCTTTTACTTTGAACTGTTGCACTCTATTTGGTGAAGTTACTCTCACGGTACTTTTAAGGTAAAGAATTCCACAAATTACTCCCAGCAAGGATGAAGGAAAGAAAAGAAAACTTATTTCCATGTCAGCATTTTGAATGAAACAAAACAGGTGATTTGAGCCTAAAGCTATTGTGATGGAGAGTGCTCTGTAAACGCACTGTCCACATACACACATATATATATATACACACACACACACAGCCTTGTCATTATACTGTCATTAAACTGAACATGCGAACTTCAAAGTCTTTCCCAAAATATTCTTATAATGGATCCTAAAGTGTTGGCTTTATGGTGCTTTCCTGCCATGCACAGTGGAATATTTTATTTCTTAGTAATGAGGATGTATAAATGTGTATATATTGTTTGTATGCTGTATATAAGGTAGATACTTTATTTCATAATATGATTTTAACTACTTTTTGGGTGTATCATATTCTGATCCATGTGTAGTCTTAAGGTAACTTTAAGGGCAACTAAAGATGGTATATCCTGGCGCTTAAGAAAATGGGTGATTGTTCTCCATAGAGGAGAGAGAGTTCAGGGCTGCCAAAAGTTCACACTGAAAAAAATATGGAGCTGTTATGGTGTTTTCTGCTAGATATTTTTCTGTAAATATTGGCAGGTTTTGATTTTTGCTATTTTTGCTGTTTTTTTAAGTTTGATTTTTCGATGCACTGAATAAACACCCTCACATGAAATTGCTGAGCGATTTCAGCCATCTTTTCTTTGGTAATAACCCACATATTGCAGTGGGAATGGGAATGCGTCATTTCACCCCTCTGAGCTGCTCAGTGAGATCAAAGCTGATTCAGTCATGGCCTTGGAGCTGCACCTCTGTCTTCCCAGCAACACACACAAAATTCTGGAGGAACTCAGAAGGCCAGACAGCATCTATGGAGGGACATGAACAGTTAAATAAACACTCTTCAACTTCCTCTTCTGCGATTGCAGCATATTGATTCCTTTCAGCCCACACAAAATCACGGAAGAACTCAAGATTGTATGAAGGGTCTCAGCCCAAATTAACAACTGTTTATTCGTCTCCACAGATGCTGCCTGACCTGCTGAGTTCCTTCAGCATTTTGTGTGTGTTGCTGTGGGTTTTCAGCGTCTACTGAAAGACTAATCAATAAAAGAATCCCAAAGTCCGTTGTAGTGCAAAGCGATCAAAGTGGTCATAGTGTTGCTATACTGAGGTAGTGATTAGAGTTGTGAAGGTTGGTTCAGCTGTAGAGAGTAGTGGAGTCTGCCCAAGACAGCATGGCTTGCAACCCACACCTTCAAATTGCCAAACTAGACTACGATGCAACCAGTCAGGACACTTTCAACAGGATGTCTGTAGAAATGTATTTACTTATTTGTCCTGACGAAGAGTCTTGGCCTGAAATGTCGACTGTACCTCTTCTTAGAGATGCTGCCTGGCCTGCTGCGTTCACCAGCAACTTTGATGTGTGTTGCTTATTTATTTATTTATTTATTTTGAGATGCAGTGCTGAGCAGGCCAGCAACCCACCTACTTTAACACTAGCCTAATCGAGGACAATTTACAATGATCAATTAACCTACTAACGGGTACATCATTCAACTGTGGAAGCAAACAGGAGCACCTAGAGGAATCCCACATGGTTACGGGGAGAACATACAAACGCCTTACAGATAGTGCCAGAATTTAGTACGAAACTCCGGAATGCCCAGAGCTGTAATAACATGGAGTTCCAACATGGCCACATACCACACCTTCAAAACACTGTACCAAATCATGATGTAACCAGTCAGGGTACATTGAGCAGTAGATTTTCAGGACTTTGTTGGAGGGTTCAGTGACATACCAAACTTCCCTAACCTTCTAAGAAAGTAAAGACAATATTTACCTGTTATATTAATATTTACCTATGTGTAGGACCCAGGACCGGTCACATGATATAATCTGTACCGAGTGGTTTGTATCTATGGAGAGGAATTTACAGTTGATGATTTGGGCTGAGATCCTTCATACAATCTTGAATTCTTTCAGCATTGTGTATGGGTTGCAGAGAATAGATAGGCTGCATTCAGAGAAGAGGAAGTTGAAGAGTATTTATTGCCTGTTCATTTCCATCCGTAGATGCTGCCTGACCTTCTGAGTTCCTCCAGAATTTTTTGTGTGTTGCTGGGAAGACAGAGGTGCAGTTCTGAGGCCATGACTGATCTGCTTTGATCTCCTTTGAGCAGCTCAGAGGGTTGAAATGACGCATTCCCATTCCCATGCCTTCAGCTCAGAAAGTAGTTCAGAATTAGCTATATTGTCGTGAGTCGAGTAAAGGTGATATATTACAAAGAATCACAAGTGAACTGGGTAATCTTAAGTAATCAATCAAATTATTCTTCCCATTACTCTTACCATTTTATTAATTCCAGATTATTTAATTCATTGTACTTTAATTTCCTAGTCGCCATGGTGGGAGTTGAACTCGTGTCTGTGGATCATTAGTTCAGGCCCTTGGATTATTGATCCAGTGACATCGCATATGACATCACAATGTAGGTATCTATGGCAACTAGACCAAGAATTTTTTTTAAACCCTTCATGTTCTACTAAGTAAATAAAAAGGCACCATAGCACAAAGTGAATAAAATTTTTAATAAGAGATAACTCAAATACATCAAAGAGAAACTAGCTCAGCTGGTGACACAGTCCAGTGCGCAGCAGTCAGTGCTCAGATGACATGGCGAGGCAAAGACTAATGCAATTGCTTCATGCTCGTCAGTCTGCTCCCTGTGGTGCTCAAAGAGCGATTCAAATGAGCCTTAAAGAATCATTCTTTCGCTTCTCCTTCATTGTGACATTTAGGAGGCAGTACCGGTGCTGAAGAGTAATGGTGTTGTTCAATGCGTTTATTAGGTGTACGAGAGAGTCATAGAGGTTGCTTTCCAGGGCAGCACTCCACAACAGGCAGCTTCCTCGGCCTTGCCCTGCAGGACGTGTCTGGAAGGTGACTTCTTTTACAGACGCTTGTGGTGACCAGTACACATTATATTCTCTTGTCTTTCAACAACTGTTTTGATTCTAGGCTATATAAGGAATAGAACTAAATCTAATCTGAATAAATAATGGAGTCATACTGCATTTACGAGCTTTGGCTCATAGTGTCCGGGCTGACCATTATACTTACCCAAGCTCTGTGGCCACTTTATTAGGTACCCCTGTTTGTGAATGTGAGCATCTAAACAGCCAATCATGTGGCAGCAACTCAGTGCATAAATACATGCAGGTATGGTCAGTTGTTGTTCAGACCAAACATCAAAATGAGGAAGAATGTGATCTAAGCGACTTTGACTGTGGAATGTTTGTTGGTGCCAGAGGGGGTGGTTTGAGTATCTCTGAAACTGCTGATCTCCTGGTATTTTCTTGCACGACAGCTTCTAGAGTTTAAAAAGAACAGTGTGAGCAGCAGTTCTGTAGGTGAATAGACCTTGTTAATCTTAGAGGAAAATGGCCAGAGTGGTTTAAGCTGACAGAAATGCAACAATAATTCAAATAACCAGGTGTTACAACAGTGCTGTGCAGAAGAGCATCTCTGAATGCACAACACATGAAACCTTGGAGGTGGATGGGCCACAGCAGCAGAAGACCATGAACATACACTCAGTGGTCACTTTATTATATGCAGGAGGTGGCCAATGAGTCTACACTAATCCCATTTACCAATTGTTACTCTGCAGTCTTCTAGACCTTGATGATTCAAATGGTTTGTCTGGATACTTTTAACGTATTGTGAAAGTCTCCACCTCAGGCAGCATCATCCAACTTGAACCACAGACAATTCCTCTCCCCCACAGGTTCTGTTTGACCTGTGATCCTTCAGCAGTTTGTGTTTTGATCCAGATTCTGCAGTCTCATGTGTACACACCTTCGAAATCTCCCTTTGGGGAAAAAATTAAATACTTTGATCCTCTCTAAATATCCTGCCTCTCACATTAATCCTATTCCTTCTTGTTTTGGTTTACTCACCACCAAGGGAAAAAAGGCTTGTATCTATCTATCTATCCCCCTCACTATTTTTATATCCCAATCAAGTCACCCCTCAGCCATTCCAGAGAAAACATCTGCAGTCTATTCTTACAACTGAAATGCTTCAACCCAGGCAACAACCTGATAGTGCAATCCCCATTGAGTGCAATGAGTTCCTTCCTGGGGTGTGACCAGAACTACACATTATATTCCAGCTGTGGCCAAAGCAGCACTTTACGGAAGTTTGAATAAAGCAAGTATTACAGCACTGCTTGTAGAGGATGTGACTTTTTTTGGGGGTAACTTGACAGTGTGCATTTAAACTTCAGCCATAAGTGGTTACCTGATGCCCTGTTCGGCCTGCGACATGTGCAGTTCCCAAATTTGTCATTCCCGATTTTTGTCCAAGGCTGTAAACGTCAGCCACAGAATGGAGAGGTTTCCCCATCACTATATTGGGGAAAGGTAGAAAACGAGGCATCCAGACTTAAATTGGCCTTTGGAAGGGGAAATGGAGAAGCCAATATCACCTCTCCCAAAACTGGGTGGTTACGTCTCTTAAAACAGTCTGAGAAGACTGTCAGCAGATCGATCAACCAGGAAGGATCAGCTCACAAATTGTGGAACAATTCAAAAGTACATTTCTCTGAATCCACTTTCTGTACTTAGCTCCATTGAATGAGATTGTGTTTCTTGTTCCCCACTATTTTGCTGTATTCAGCACACACATAGTGGGTTGAACAGTCTGTTTCTGTGTTGTACTGTTCTATGTTCCACCAGTACCAGCATTAATTGCCCATTCCAAATTTCCCCAGTAGAGATATCCCCAGAAGAGCCTCCGCAGCTGTGGGTTTGAAGTTGCGTACAGATGAAACCAAATAAAGAAGGAAGATTTCCTACCCTGAATGATATTAATATAGATGGGTTTTTACAGCAATGCACTAGTTTCATGGATACCATTCTGGAGGATGGATTTATGGAACGTAGAATATTGCAACACAGTACAGGCTCTTTGGCCCACAATATTTTGCCAATCTATTAACTTACTCTAAGATCAATCTAACCCTTCCCTGCTACATAGCCCTCCACTTTTCTATCTTCCATGTGCCTCTCTAAGACTTTCTGTTACACTACACTGAAAGGTTTGTGGATTCGGCTCTGTAAGCCAGAACGACACAAATTCCAATTATCTACTGAGAACTACAAAACTTCATTTAATTGGACAGAATAGCAAGCATTAAAACACTTATCAAGGTTTACATGGGCTTCTCTTACTGCAGCACAGCTCCCACTCGATCCACGTTGCCGTTCATGACCAGCACATCAGTGAAACCCCAAGAAACTATTCCCAAGCTTCCAACCGCTCTACTCCACTGATCTAAGTGTTGCAGTAAAGTGGGTCAATACATTAGCACCAGCTCAAACTACCAAACCACGGCCAATCATCTCCAGTCAAAACTCTTCTCAGATCCCTCCCCTGACCTTCATGTTCTCATGGTGGTATTCCCAGTGTTTTGCATTCTCACGGTTATATTGTGTCCCGTGGTCACCATATTGTATTCTCAGTCATAATCTAAGCTCCGGCCGTCAGTTTCTGTACATCCAAGTCCACGGTGGTGGTGAAGACATTCGACAAGCACAAACACTAACATTTTACAATAGTTTCTTAAATATTCCTAATGTATTTGTCTCTAATGTATGTGTTGTTGAGTGGCCAAGCAGTTAAGGTGTCGGTCTAGTGATCTGGAGGTCGCTAGTTTGAGCCTCAGCTGAGGCAGCGTGTTGTGTCCTTGAGCAAGGCACTTAACCACACATTGCTCAGCGACGACACCGGTGCCAAGCTGTATGGGTCCTAATGCCCTTCCCTTGGACAACATCGGTGGCGTGGAGAGGGGAGACTTGCGGTATGGGCAACTGCCGGTCTTCCATAAAACCTTGCCCAGGCCTGCGCCCTGGAAACCTTCCAAACCACAAA
Source organism: Mobula hypostoma (assembly GCF_963921235.1). Lineage (NCBI taxonomy): Eukaryota > Metazoa > Chordata > Chondrichthyes > Myliobatiformes > Myliobatidae > Mobula > Mobula hypostoma. Next base: position 183,439,189 of record NC_086101.1, on the reverse strand, counting down.
TCCATGGTCTCACGAGACTAATGGATGCCGATTTAATTTGTCTCTACCACCACCCCTGGCAGAGCTTTCCATGTACCAACCACTCACTGTGTAAAGAACTTAGCTCCAGCAACGCTCCCCCCCACCCATGCTTTCTTCCAATCACCTTAAAATTATGCCCCTTGTGTTAGCCATTTACACCCTGGGGATGGCTGTCCACTTTATCCATGCCTCACATCATCTTCAAATTGCCTCTCATCCTCCTGTCTGAAGAGAAAAGCCCCAGCTCACTCAACCTTTCCTCACAAGACATGCCCGCTGAGCCAGGCAACATCCTGGTAAATCCCCTCTGCGCCCACTCTGAAAACAAAGCCAGATTTATTTAATTATTTAAATTTTTAAATCCCTAGCAGCCATTATAAGACCAATCGTCTGGCTACTTATCCAGTAATGTAACCGTTACATTGTCATGTCCTCTCTGCCATCATACCCCATCTGCAGAAGCTGGTCTAAGTTCTGGAGCCTTTTTTTTTCCAGAGTAAGGACTTCTTAGGGTGCTGTGGGATGAACTGGTGAACCCTAAAATGGTTCCAGGAATTGTAGAGCCGTACCTGTCGCCATTTAAAATGCCGGGCTTGTTAGTAATTAGAATAAGCCTTGCTGTGTTATTTTTAAAGCCGCCTTTGCGAGAATGTGCTGCACCTGAACAACTGTGAAATCTGTAACATCCTCACCTTTAAGACAGTGCTCCTAATTCAGCCACAATCAAAGGCGGTTTCATCTCCCATTTAAGCTGCATTATGCACTAGCCCGTCAGAATTGTGCATTAGATTGCATATATTTATGCCACAAATTCCACATTTCAGAGTCTAATTGGATCCTGGCGCTGGCTTGAGGTACGCTTCAGAACAGCTAATTTGACAGCTTTTCTACGTTTGCAGACATTTTATAGCTAATAGCAACCAATTTTAATGGTTTCATTGTATGAATGAATGTCATTATTATGCTGTGGCCTGGTTTCTCTACTTAATAAGCATCCAGTGGCATTAAAATTATTACTGTTCTTGAAGAAGGTTAATCACGGGATGACAGTGCAACAGGTATTGCAAGTCACCACTGAGTTGTATTGCACATCAAGTCATTAGTTATGATTTATTTTTCTGCATGTACAAAACAATACTGAGATGCCCTTATTAAAAAATGTAGTCTTTTCCACAGTTCTATCTTACCTGTCACCCCAGGAGTTTCTGGGAGTCAGCTTTCGGAACAGCTTTAACAGAATAGTGAAATAAGGCTACTACCGTAACAGCCAGCTCCATTTAAAGTTATTGCATTGTGGTGTCAGTATTTGCATGGGCCATTTGAATGTTCCTGTCTGGCTGCACCATGGTCTGGTCCGGCAGTTTGAACCTGCACAAACATAAGAAGCTGAAGAGAGGATTGAACTCTGACCAATACATCACGGGCACACCCCTCCCCACCATCTGTAGTACTTGCTGCAGGCGCTGCCTTATGAAGGCAATGCCCACTATCCAAGATCCTGACCAACTGGACTATGCTGATGTCTCGCAGCTACCATTGGGCAGAAGGTGCAGAATCCCTAAGTCCCTCACCACTAGGTTCAAGAACAGTTACTTCTTGTTATGCTTTGTAACTTAAAGTAATTCAAAGGAAGATACGAGGGTCCGGGAATGCAAGTCTAATACATAGATGTACCGTGGAGAGCATCCTGACAGGCTGCATCACCGTCTGGTATGTGGGTGGGGGGCGGGTGTCTACTGCATAGGACCGAAAGAAGCTGCAGAGGGTTGTAAATTTAGTCGGCTCCATCTTAGGCACTGGCCTACAAAGTACCCAGGGTGTCTTCAAGGAGCGGTGTCTCAGAAAGGCAGCGTCCATTATTAAGGACCTCCAGCACCCAGGGCATGCCCTTTTCTCACAGTTATCATCAGGTAGGAGATACAGAATCCTGAAGGCACACACCCAGCAATTCAGGAACAGCTTCTTCCCCTCTGCCATCTGTTTCCTAAATGGACATTGAACCCTTGGACACTACCTCACTTTTTTTTGTACGGTTTTTAATCTATTTAATATGTTGTAATTGATTTATTTATTTTTTTCTTCTTATATATTATGTATTGCATTGAACTGCTGCTGCTAGGTTAACAAATTTCACATCACACACTGGTGATAATAAACCTGATTCTGAATTTTGGGTTTACTTTAAGTGAGGCGTGCGCCTATCACGTGGTAACAAGATAACATATGCAATTCACGTATTTATACATATAACTTGTAATGAATTATTTAAACAAAGAATGCTTAATCAACCAATATATATACAACAGTACTCAAATATTACTTAGATATTAAATGCAGAATCCTTCAACCATACCGTTCTTGAACCACATGATAAAACCCCAGTCACCATAGCTTAGCACCTCTATGACCGCATTCTTCACTTTGAACTAAAATGGATTGGTTTTTTTTGTTATTTTTTTTCTAAAAATCATCAGTAATTTATGTTTAATTTATGTTTTTTTGAATGTTGCTCATTGGATGCTATGTTTCTGTGATCCTGCAGCAAGTAAGTTTATCATTGCACCTGGGCATATGTGTAATTGTGCATGACTATAAACTCGACGTTTACCTTATGAATTTTCTTCGGATTGTGAGTTTTGTGATGAGCCAAAAACATATTTTTTTCTCTATCTGCTTCATCCTTGTGTTGCAAACTTAGTGCTTATTACAATGGGTGCTTTAAAATATAATCCGAATCATACTGCACGGAAGCTGACCCTTTCACCCAAATGGATGACCAATATCTGAGCCAGTTCCATTTGACTGTGCTTGACTCAAATCCATCTAAACTTTTCTCTCGGTGGACCTGTCCAGGTGTATTTTAAATATTAATGTATGTGCCTTAACCACTTCCTCTGGGCAACTTAATCTATGTTCTGACCACACTCTGGGTGGGAAAAATCACCCCATTAAATCTCTCCCTTCTCATCTTAAACCTTTGCCTTCTGGATCTTGATTCCTCAACTGTGGAAAAAAATACTGTGTGCATTCACCCTAGCTATCCCCTTCATAGATTTATACATCTCTGTATGATCACCCCTTATTTTCCTATGTTCCAATGGAAAATGTATACCAGCTTGCTCAGCGCCTCTCTCCGTAACTCAGTCTCTTGAGTCTTGGCGACATCGTTATAAATCTCCTCTGTACTCTGCAGCTTAATGACATTGTGGTGAATTAGAGAATTGTATTTTTCTCTGTTTTTATCAATATTGCCATGTGAAGAATACTTTGTGCATTTAATGAAGATGACAGCTCTTTGAATGTGTAACAGAAACCATATGAAACAGGGGTACCAGTTTATAACATTAATATAACGTGTCATCATTTTGAATCTCCAAGTGGTGCCTCATGAATACAATAGATTTTGAAATGTTGTGTTACTGCCTGAGCACAGAAAGCAGCTCGTCACTGTTTGAGACTAGCGCATTGACAATTAATAAGCATTCCACCCTATGAACCTACACTCAGTGGTCCCTGTACCTAATAAAGTGGCCACTTGAGTGTATTTCTGAATGCTCACGCTCTTCTGCTGCTGTAGCCCAGCCACTTCAAGGTTCGACATATTGTACTTTCAGAGATGCTGTTCTGCACACCACTGCTGTAGCACGTGATTACTCGAGTTACTTTTGCCTTCCTGTCAGGCAAACCAGTCTGACCATTCTCCTCCGACTTCATGAATTAACAAGGTGTTTTTGCTCGTAGAACTGCTGCTCACTGGTGTACCTAATAAAGTGGCCACTGACTGTATTATTATAAGAAAAAACATACAAATATTATGTATTGCGCTGTATTGCTGCCACAAAACAACTAATTTCAGAACACATATCAGTTATAATAAACCTGATTCTGATACTTTGATAGAGCAAACAAAACTTTTCTTCCCCTTCTAGAATCGGTCAGTCACATTGCAACCACTGCCGATAATAACTTCTTATCCCATTTTATTATATACGATCACCACAATGATAGGAATGAACACAGCTCCTCCGTACTAACTCAGCAACTTAACCATTATTCTACCAAACTTGGCTTCAGAAGCAAAGTGCTCCCATAAAATTAAGGTTCCAAATCATACTGCTTGTCTGCTAGTGAAGTCAGTTACACATTTGTCTGATGTTCTTCCCTCTGCTGTTAATCACTGCTGCTTATCTATTTAATTCAAACCCTGACAATCATGTGCATTGCAGAAATCCTAGAACTCTAAGCATTTTGAATCTTCCAGCTAAACTGAGGCGACTGTAGGTCAGTCCAGAGGCCTGGGTGTTGATCAGAGGGAATGTTTCAGAATCCTACTACAACAGGGAATATACTATATTTGGTTAAAAAAACTTTCTGGAGTGTAAAGCTACCATCGATAATACTGACCGCAGGATTTTTAGAACATCCACAAGCATCCAGGAACATTAACTAACCGTAAAGCAGCATGACCAACTCTCCCTAGTCTCTATCTGTGAAGATCGAGAGGGCACAAGTTCAACTGAGCATCATTGAAAGTCATGGCACAAGCAAACACGTGGCATGCAAGAGAATTCCCAGAAGTGTGGTTTCCTACAAACATTTCTGTAAACAAGCACATTGACCACGATCCTATTTATGAGCTGATGCAGGCTAAATTCCAGACTACGACACACAAAGTTCACAACACAGCCAATCAACGATGAGCTTTACTCCCCACATCACAATAGAGTTTCCAAAATGATGTCCAATCAGCTGATTGAAAAGTATATAAAGGTCAAGATTTTGAAGGACACACCACAATTCTATAGTGGATACTATAGGAGTGCAGTGGATATTTACAAGCATGTTCAAGTAACACACACAAAAGTTGCTGGTGAACGCAGCAGGCCAGGCAGCATCTATAGGAAGAGGTACAGTCGACGTTTTGGGCCGAGACCCTTCGTCAGACTAACTCTTTCTTTCAGTTAGTCCTAACGAAGGGTCTCAGCCCAAAACGTCGACTGTACCACTTCCTATAGATGCTGCCTGGCCTGCTGCGTTCACCAGCAACTTTTGTGTGTGTTGCTTGAAATTCCAGCATCTGCAGATCTCCTCGTGTTTGCGTTTACAAGGATGTTGCCTGGATTGGAGAGTATGTCTAATGAGAATAGGTTGAGTGAATTTGGTCTTTTCTTCTTGGAGCGATGGAGGATGAGAAGTGACCTGATAGAGGTGTATAACATGATGAAAGGCATTGATCGTGTGGATAGCCGGACTTTTTCCCAGGGCTGAAATGGCTAACATGAGGGGGCGCAGTTTTAAGGTGCTTGGAAGTGAGTACAGAGGAGATGTCAGGGTTAAGTTTCTCACACAGAGAGTGGTGGGTACATGGACTGTACCGCCGGCGATGGAGGCAGATACAATAGGGTCTTTTAAGAGTCTCTTAGATAGATACATGGAGCTTAGAAAAATGAAGGGCTATGTGGTAGGGTAACTCTAGGCAATTTCTGAGTAGATTACTTGGCCGGCACAACATTGTGGGCCAAAGGGCCTGAAGATTTCTATGTTCTGTTTCTAACAGCACACTGATGATGTCTCCTCACAAGATTGGAGAACAACTCAACCCAAATATTAGTACCCCTCTGAGAAGAAAATCTGTCAAATCAAAGCTGAGACTCAGAAGTAAGATGATACTGCCATGTGGCAGATAGCGTGGCTATTTCATGGATCCATTTTTGGCCTGACCTCCATCGCCGAGTTTGAAGTTCAGATGTTTATTTAGAGATACAGCATGGTTACATGCCCTTCTGGCCCAACAATTCTGTGCTATCTAAATATGTACACGTAACCAAAACATGTGACTACTAACCTGTATGGCTGTGGAATGTGGGAGGAAACCAGAGTGCCTAGAGGAAATCCATGTGGTCATGGGAGAGTATACAAACTACTGACAGACAGCGGTAGAATTCAATCCGTGTCAGTGGAGATGCAATAGTATTATGTAAATTGCTAGGTTACCATGATACCCATCCGTCCTGTCATCTGGGTTCCTCCTTTGCTCCAAAGACATGGAGGTTGGTTGGGTAACTGGGCATGGGAAATCGCCTTAAGTGTAGGTGAGTGGCTGGTAGAGGAGGGGAGGGTGGTTAATGGGCATATGAGGAAGGATAGGCTGGGTGAGGGAAGAAAGAGAGTGATGGATTGCATTGATAGCTGGCATAGATGAGATGGGCCAATGGGCTCCTTCTATGTTGTAAGGAAATAGGAAAGCAGTGAGTTCAGCTCACATCAAGGTATGTATGAGTGTGGTACATCACAGAATCAGACCTTTCAGCCAATCTTATCCATGCTGATCCATGCCCATCTAAACCCATCCAATTTTCCCACCCAAGGACCATATCTTTTTTTTACATTGCCTCTTTAACATCATAATAACATCTGACACCACCACCTCCTCTGGCTGCACATTCCCAAATATCAACCGTTCTCTGTAAAACTTAACCAACAGATCCCTTTAAAACTCCTTCCTTTCACCCTAAATCTATGCTGCAAAGTTTTTAATACTCTTCTATTTGGGAGAAAGATTTTGACTACCTACCCTACATCTATTCCCCTGAGAATCTTATACAATGGCATCTGATCACCTTTCAGCTTCTCTAGCTCCAGGGAAAATATCTCTTGCCAGAAATGTCCATCACAGACCTCAGATAGACAAAATGCATAACAGCTCCTTCTTCCGCAACATGGAGCATCCCCCCTCCCCCACCAGTGTTGTGTGCTGAGCCCACCTCTGTACCCTCTGCTCATACATGTTTGCATGGCCAAATACCCAAGTAATCACATTGTCCAGTTCACCAATGACCATAAGACATAGGGACAGAATTAGGCCATTCAGCCCATCAGGTCTTCTCCGCTATTCCAGAATATTGGATCCTATTCAACCCTATACACCTGCCTTCTCTTCATATCCTTTGATGACCCAACTGATCAGGAAACTACCAACTTCTGCCTTAAATATGCCCATGGACTTGGCCTCCACCATAGTCTGTGACAGAGCATTCCACATATTCATCACTCTCTGGCTAAAAGGTATCCTCCTTACTTCATTCTAAAAGGTCGCCCCCCCCCCCCCAATTTTGAGGCTGTGCCCTCCAGTTCTGGATACTCCCACCATAGGAAACATCCTCTCCACATCCACCCTATCTAGTTCTTTCAACATTTGGTAGGTTTCAGTGAAATCCCCTCGGCATTCTTCTAAATTCCAGTGAATACAGGCCCAGATCTGCCAAACGTTCCTCACATGTTAACTCCTTCATTCCTGGAATCATCCTTGTGAACCTCCTCTGGACTCTCTCCAATGACAACATATCCTTTCTGAGATATGGGGCCCAAAACTGTTGACAATATTCCAAGTGCAGCCTGACTAGAGTCTTGTAAGCCTCAGCATTATCTTCTTGCTTTTATACTCTATTCCACTTGAAACAAATGCCAACATTGCATTTGCCTTCCTTACCATAGACTCAACCTATAAATTAGCCTTCTGGGAGTCATGCATGAGGACTCCTAAGTCACTCTGCACCTCTGATGTTTGAACCTTCTGCCCGTTTAGATAATTGTATGCCCCATTGTTCCTTTTACCATCCACTTCCTAACACCATATTCCATCTGCCACTTTTTTGCCCATTCTTCCAATTTGTCTAAGTCCTGCTGCAATTGCATTGCTTCCTCAGCACTACCTACCCCTCCACCTATCTTCATATCATCTGCAAACTTTGCCACAAAACTAACAATTCCATTGTCCAAATCATTGACAAACAATGTGAAAAGTAGTGGTCCCAATACTGACTCCTGAGGAAAACCACTAGTCACTGGCAGCCAACCTTTCACTCCACTCATTGCCTCCTGATAGTCAGTCATTCCTCTATCCATGCCAGTAACACCGTGGGATTTTATCCCGTTAAGCAGCCTCACGTGTGGCGCCTTATCAAATGCCTTCTGTAAGTGACATCCAGCCTCTCCTTTGGCCACCCTACTTGTTACATCCTCAAAGAACTCTAACAGAGTTGTCAAGCAAGGTTTCCCTTTAAAGAAACAATGCTGACTTGGACTTATTTCATTAGTCTCCAAGTATCCCTCATCCTTAATAAAAGACTATCCTTAATAATGATAATAGACACAACAGTGGTGGGGCTCATCATCAACAAAGATGAGACGATCTGCAGAGAGGTGGTGGAAGAGCTCAAGGCCGGGCGCCAGGCAAATAACTTTTTCTTAATGTCAGCAAGACAAGGGAGATAGTTATAGATTTCAGGAGAACTCATAGTACTCGTACCCCTCTTTACATCGGCGGAGCTGTGGAAACTGCTAACAGTTTTGAACTCCAGGGAGTGAACATCTCGCACGTACGCATCTCGCACAACCTCCCATAGTCCTAGAACGTAGCCTACAGCGTCAACAAAGCTCACCAATGCCTTTACTTTCTGAAGAGGCTGAAAAGAGCTGGAATATGCACATCAATACTTACCACCTTCTACAAATGTGCAGCAGAGAACATCCTAACAAGCTGAGCTCTGCATGGTATGGAAACTGCACTATGGCACACAGGAAGGCTTGACAACGGGTGGTCAAAGCCGCCCAACGAGTCACCAGCACCAGCCATCAAAGACATATATACAGAAAGGTGCCAAGAAAAGACCAGCAAAATCATGAACAATCCCATCCACACTACTCATGGACTGTTTGTCCCACTTCCATCAGGGAGGAGGCTTCGCGGCATCCACACCAGGGCAAGGAGACTCAAAAACAGTTACCTTCCCCAAGAAGTAAGACTAATCAATGCCTCCACCAACTAATCCACCCCAAACCCCACCACCACTACTTTATCAGTTCCCGTCAGAGTCATCTTACGTACAGACACTCCTGTGCCTAGCATCGCTTTGTGTATTTATAATTAATATGTGTGCATAAGCTATCATATCTATTTATATTTATTGTGTTCTATACCTTGTGTGTTTTTCTGCTGCATTGAATCTGGAGTAACAATTATGTTGTTCTCCTTTACACTTGTGTACTGGAAATGAAATTAAACAATCTTGAATCAAAATTAGTTGGGTTTCTGAGCTAAGTGTAGTCTTCCTGTTGCACTGTAAAGATAAAATAAGTTAATTGAACAACTGCATTTATTTAATTTGAGGAATACAAATCATCACTAGATCACTCGGTCCTTAAGGGAAGAAACTCTGATTGGTCTGATTATAAATCGGTCTGCAACACCAGCTCCACTGATGTGTTTGTCTCTGAACTCTTTCCTCAGTTCAGCGTCAACTAGGAATAGTCAATAAATTCCATCCTTTCTGGAGATGACCACATTCTATGACCTATGAAGAACAAAATGTTGGTTATAAATGGAAAATTTTGAATTATTTTATTTTACAATGGAGATGATACAGCAAAGGTTTAGCAGGATGTTACCGGGATTAGTAAGCACATTCTATAAGAAAGCATTGAGTAAACGTAGGTTGTTTTCTCTGCAGTAGTAGAGCCTAAGAGGAAACTTGCTAGAAGTTTGCATGAGACATATGTAGTGTAGGCAACCAATATCTTTTTTTTTTGCCCCAGAGACAAAACGTATAATACTAGATGGCATGTGTTTATGGTGAGAGTCGTAAGTTCAAACGGCATGTGTAGAACAAGTTTCTTTACTTAGAGAGTTGGTACCTGGACTGGTAGTGGAGATAAATCCAATAAGGCTTTTAAAAGTCTCTTGGATTGGCGCATGAATGCAAAAGGTAAGACATATAAAATGGTGGAGGAACTCAGCAGGTCAGTTAGCATCTATAGGAAGGGGAAGGGTCATGGCGTATTACAATGATGCCTATCTAAGAGAGTTCTAAATAGCTGGGATTTGCCTCCACTACCAGCCCAGACAGCACATTCCAGCATCTGCTGAATCTCTTGTGTTTATGAATGTGTGAGGAGCTGGGGGTATCTAGCCATTAGGTAGGCAGAAGGGACTAGTATATTTAGATATTTAATTACTAGTTTAATTAGTCCCACACAACACACCAGAGCGAAGGACATCTAATAAAGTAGACATCGGAGGGAAATATATATTCAGATTAAAAACAAACATAGATGCTAAAGACTTCAGTTCGATACTTTAGAACTCTTTAGCAGCGCAGTGCAAAGACATGTTTTCCTCATATGTCCATGAAACACATTTTACTCAATTCAATTTAAAATCAAATTACAAAATAATGAAGTACCTATATTTTGTTTATATCCCCTTTGATAACTCATGTTTATAAATTTGCTATTGCATCCATAAAGCTGCCACGGAGTCATAGGGATGAAAGCACAGAGACTGCTCAAGCTTGTCCATGGTTCAATTGGATTTTGGCTGATTTGTGCTTTTATTTGCTCATCGTTGCTGCGTATCCTAGGGAGAGAGACAAATTGAAAGAAAATTGGTTCCGTGGCAGGAACCAAAGTGTAATGGTCAATGTTTGATTTACACCTATGATTAAAGATTTAGATTTAAATGGAGGGAGCATCAGAGGAAACTGAACCTGGGTTACTGGTACTGGAAAGTGTTGTGCTAACCACCAGGCTACCATGCCGCTCTGCACAGCAGAGTACAGGCCCACAATATGCCAGCCTTTTAACCTACTCTAGGATGAATTGAACCCTTCCCTCCTACATATCCCTCAAAATTTCCATCATTCATGCATCTATCTAAGAGTTTTTTAAAATGTCCCTCACATATCTACAGGAGGGTACAAGTAGTGTGAGAAGTGCCTTGAATTGTATAGATATATAGAACCTTAAAGGCCAGAGGAATAATAAAAGAATACCTTCCTTTATTGGATGAAGCATCAGATGTAAGAGTCAAGAGATACATTTCAGGAAAGTTGTTTCTAAACTGGAGAGCTTCAATTATATGAGGATATTTCCAAAACAGCAGAACTGAGCAATGACAAAAGTCTTTTCTTCCTCTCTGTTTGGAGCAGATGAGGCTGAGGACAGGCTTAATTATGTGTATAGAAGAATGACGGATAGGAGCAGAATTAGGCTATCCAGCCCATCGAGTCTTCTCCACCATTCTATCATGGCTGATTTGTTATCCCTCTCAACCCCATTCACCCGCCTTCTGCCAAGAACCTTTGCCACTCTAAGAGATCTGGATGAAGTAGGAGGGACCCAATTCTCCTCGGAAACCAATGAGACTGATTTGAGGTCATTGGTGAAAGCATGAGTGTGAAGATATTGAAGTATTTTTATCACACAGTGTAGTCTGGTATTCATCCCCTGAAAGGAGAGTGGAGACTGTAACTTGACCCACAGTTAAGCAGCACATGGACATACTGTATGTTGGAATGTGCTGCTCTGCTCCGTGCTTGAAGGCCAGTGATGTGGGCATGTGACAAAGGACACCCAGAGTGCAGGCCTACCGTCCACACTCCTAGGCCAGCGATGTGAATGGGTGACAATGGACATCCGCTCTATGCTCGAAGGCCAGCCACATGGATAGGTGTTGATGGACAGCCGTGAATGTCAGGCTGTCCCAGGTTTGTGTACCCGGGAGTGGATGCCTGTATGAGCAGGAGGCACGAGAGTCGGTGAGTCACTTGGCCTGGCATTTGGAGATGTACTGAGGGTTGAACCAGAGATTGGAGATTGGAGATTGCGATTGGAGGACAGGACAATCTGTGTGTGAGTGTATAGGTGTGTGGTAGTGAGAAAGGGGGCTTATTTTGCTGTTGGTGTGTTCTGTTCACCGAGCATTGTGGACATGCTTTGCTGGAACCAGAATATGTGGTGACACTTGTGGGCTGCCCCACCCCCAGCACATCCTTAGGCAAGTTGGCTGTTAACTCAGAAGATGCATTTCACTGCATGTTTCAACGTATATGTGATAAGTAAATGAATCTGTAGTGAGCTACAAGGTAGGATTAGGCTAAGGATTTCTTTTATGACAGGTACAGATTTAAAGGGAAAAAAGGCCTCTCCTGTGTCATCATTTTCTATATGATACCATGTTATCAAATCTCTCATGGATAATCCGGAAGTTTTCAGTTTAATACACACTCATGACTTTTGTGGAAAGAATTTCACATTTTTCACAACCCGTTAGGTGATTAATACAATGTGTTTCATTGCTGAATGGCTTGGTTAAAGACAAAAGTCAAGGTTGAGTTTCTTGTCATATGTACAAGTACTGTGGCAATCAATGACTCACTTGTAGCATGAGCTCTCATTCTTTCTGGTCTCCTCTCTGTGGATTGTGTATTGTGGAGAGTATTCTAATGTTACATCATTGTCTGGTGTGGAGGGGCTACTGCACAGGGAAAAGCTGCAGAGGATTGCAAATTCAGCCAGCTTCATCATAGGCAATAGCCTCCCTAATATCGAGGACATCTTCAAAAGGCAATTCCTCAAAAAGGCAGCATCAATCAATAAGAACCCCATTACCCAGGATATTATGTTCTGTAAATACATAATGTTAAATTAGTTCAAATGAAGTCTGAAGATATGGATGTAACTTTGTCTTTTACTTTTAGCGAGGCATGCTGGCTAATATAGCCACACATTTTAATTCCACATCCCATTCCCATTCTGACATGTCTATCCACGGCCTCCTCTACTATAAAGATGAAGCCACACTCCAGTTGGAGGAGCAACACCTTATATTCCATCTGGGTAGCCTCCAACCTGATGGCATGAACATTGACTTCTCTAACTTCCGCTAATGCCCCACTTCCCCTTTGTACCCCATCCCTTATTTATGTACACACATTCTTTCTCTCACTCTCCTTTTTCTCCCTCTGTCCCTCTGACTATACCCCTTGCCCATCCTCTGGGTTCCCCCCAACCTTTTCTTTCATCCTGGGCCTCCTGTCCCATGATCCTCTCATATCCTTTTGCCTATCACCTGTCCAGCTCTTGGCTCCATCCCCCCCCCCTCCTGTCTTCTCCTATCATTTTGGATCTCCCCCTTCCCCCGCCACTTTCTAATCTCTTACTAGCTCTTCCTTCAATTAGTCCTGACGAAGGGTCTTGGCCTGAAACGTCGACTGTACCTCTTCCTAGAGATCCTGCCTGGCCTGCTGCAACTTTGATGTGTGTTGCTTGAATTTCCAGCATCTGCAAAATTCCTCGTGTATACACAAGATTACTCAAATTTCATGCTCTCATCTTATTACTACCTTCAGAGAGGAGGTACAGGAGCCTGAAGACACACACTCAATGTTTTAGTAACAGTCTTTTTTCCCTCCACCATCAGATTTCTGAATGGACAATAAACCCATGAACATCACCTCAGTATTTTTGCTCTCTCTTTGGACTACCTAATTGATTAAATTTTTAAAATATATTTCTAACTGAAATTTTTAGATTTTGTGTATTACGCTGTACTGCGGCAGAACAACAAATTTCACGACGTACAGTATGTCTGTGACAGCAGACCTGGTTCCGGTTCTCATTCCTTGAGGAAGTGTCTTCCCTGCACAGTCCCTTTACTATTTTAAACTCCTACAATCTGCGCTACCCTTTAAATGTGTTGATCTTCCCTTAGGGCTGGTTTCCTTTACTTGAGTTTCTTTATCCCAATATCCATTCAAATCGATCTGTTTCAGTGCTCCTCTCAGATTAAATCACTGCTTTTGATTACTCCCAGATCCTCTCTTATTAACTCTGCCACAATTCCAAATCACTGTTAAATATTTCAAGCCAGCCAGATGAAACTCATGCCCTTTCTCAACCTTGAGCAATATCTTTGCAGCTTTATTTCACCAGCCTTTCAGCAAAAAGGACTCAAAATCTCCTCAGACGTGCTTAAGTCTGTCAGTATCACAGCAATCCACAGCCGTGTTTCTATTTACGTTAGAATTCAGGGGTTGTGGACACAGTCATGATTATTATAGTCGATTCTAATTACTGCTGACCTATGGAAGGAGTTACGAGTGGACTACCCTGCATTTACCATTTAGGGGCTGTGGGCACACTCATGATTAACTTTGCCTTCCCCAATTGTTGCTGAACCAAGGAAATAGTAGCAAATGGGGCACATGGACGATTCTGGGTCCTAACTAAACAAGTTCAAGATCGTTAAATGCCACTTCCAGTACACATGTGTAAAGGAGAACAAAATAATTACCAATAAACCCTTATAACAGGAATTCTGCAGATGCTGGAAATTCAAGCAACACACATCAAAGTTGCTGGTGAACGCAGCAGGCCAAGCAGCATCTATAGGAAGAGGCGCAGTCGACGTTTCAGGCCGAGACCCTTCATCAGGACTAACTGAAGGAAGAGTGAGTAAGGGATTTGAAAGCTGGAGGGGGAGGGGGAGATGCAAAATGATAGGAGAAGACAGGAGGGGGAGGGATAGAGCCGAGAGCTGGACAGGTGATAGGCAAAAGGGGATACGAGAGGATCATGGGACAGGAGGTCCGGGAAGAAAGACGGCGGGGGGGGGGGTGACCCAGAGGATGGGCAAGAGGTATATTCAGAGGGACAGAGGGAGAAAAAAGAGAGTGAGAGAAAGAATGTGTGCATAAAAATGAGTAACAGCTGGGGTACGAGGGGGAGGTGGGGCATTAGCGGAAGTTAGAGAAGTCAATGTTCATGCCATCAGGTTGGAGGCTACCCAGACGGAATATAAGGTGTTGTTCCTCCAACCTGAGTGTGGCTTCATCTTTACAGTAGAGGAGGCCGTGGATAGACATGTCAGAATGGGAATGGGATGTGGAATTAAAATGTGTGGCCACTGGGAGATCCTGCTTTCTCTGGCGGACAGAGCGTAGATGTTCAGCAAAGCGGTCTCCCAGTCTGCGTCGGGTCTCACCAATATATAAAAGGCCACATCGGGAGCACCGGACGCAGTATATCACCCCAGTCGACTCACAGGTGAAGTGATGCCTCACCTGGAAGGACTGTTTGGGGCCCTGAATGGTGGTAAGGGAGGAAGTGTAAGGGCATGTGTAGCACTTGTTCCGCTTACACGGATAAGTGCCAGGAGGAAGATCAGTGGGGAGGGATGGGGGGGACGAATGGACAAGGGAGTTGTGTAGGGAGCGATCCCTGCGGAATGCAGAGAGGGGGGGAGGGAAAGATGTGCTTAGTGGTGGGATCCCGTTGGAGGTGGCGGAAGTTACGGAGAATAATATGTTGGACCCGGAGGCTGGTGGGGTGGTAGGTGAGGACCAGGGGAACCCTATTCCTAGTGGGGTGGTGGGAGGATGGAGTGAGAGCAGATGTACGTGAAATGGGGGAGATGCGTTTAAGAGCAGAGTTGATAGTGGAGGAAGGGAAGCCCCTTTCTTTAAAAAATGAAGACATCTCCCTCGTCCTAGAATGAAAAGCCTCATCCTGAGAGCAGATGCGGCGGAGACGGAGGAATTGCGAGAAGGGGATGGCGTTTTTGCAAGAGACAGGGTGAGAAGAGGAATAGTCCAGATAGCTGTGAGAGTCAGTAGGCTTATAGTAGACATCAGTGGATAAGCTGTCTCCAGAGACAGAGACAGAAAGATCTAGAAAGGGAGGGAGGTGTCGGAAATGGACCAGGTAAATTTGAGGGCAGGGTGAAAGTTGGAGGCAAAGTTAATAAAGTCAACGAGTTCTGCATGCGTGCAGGAAGCAGCGCCAATGCAGTCGTCGATGTAGCGAAGGAAAAGTGGGGGACAGATACCAGAATAGGCACGGAACATAGATTGTTCCACAAACCCAACAAAAAGGCAGGCATAGCTAGGACCCATATGGGTGCCCATAGCTACACCTTTAGTTTGGAGGAAATGGGAGGAGCAAAAGGAGAAATTATTAAGAGTAAGGACTAATTCCGCTAGACGGAGCAGAGTGGTGGTAGAGGGGAACTGATTAGGTCTGGAATCCAAAAAGAAGCGTAGAGCTTTGAGACCTTCCTGATGGGGGATGGAAGTATATAAGGACTGGACATCCATCTGGAATCCAAAAAGAAGCGTAGAGCTTTGACAGTCCTTCCAGGTGAGGCATCACTTCACCTGTGAGTCGACTGGGGTGATATACTGCGTCCGGTGCTCCCGATGTGGCCTTTTATATATTGGTGAGACCCGACGCAGACTGGGAGACCGCTTTGCTGAATATCTACGCTCTGTCCGCCAGAGAAAGCAGGATCTCCCAGTGGCCACACATTTTAATTCCACATCCCATTCCCATTCTGACATGTCTATCCACGGCCTCCTCTACTGTAAAGATGAAGCCACACTCAGGTTGGAGGAACAACACCTTATATTCCGTCTGGGTAGCCTCCAACCTGATGGCATGAACATTGACTTCTCTAACTTCCGCTAGGCCCCACCTCCCCCCGTACCCCATCTGTTACTCATTTTTATGCACACATTCTTTCTCTCACTCTCCTTTTTCTCCCTCTGTCCCTCTGAATATACCTCTTGCCCATCCTCTGGGTCACCACCCCCCCATCTTTCCTCCCGGACCTCCTGTCCCATGATCCTCTCGTATCCCCTTTTGCCTATCACCTGTCCAGCTCTCAGCTCTATCCCTCCCCCTCCTGTCTTCTCCTATCATTTTGCATCTCCCCCTCCCCCTCCAGCTTTCAAATCCCTTACTCACTCTTCCTTCAGTTAGTCCTGATGAAGGGTCTCGGCCTGAAACGTCGACTGTGCCTCTTCCTATAGATGCTGCTTGGCCTGCTGCGTTCACCAATAAACCCTTCTCGGGCTTCCAGCCAGGTAGATGAAGATGGCAGAGTCTGTCATTGAAACGTCGGTTAAAACTGATTCCTATACCAGGCTGGAATCCCAAGAAAAGTTTATTCATCATATACGCTGGGAAAAAAACTAGATGCTTTTTAACAAAATAATTGCTTCTCCTGATCGGAAGCACCCCAAAATATGCTATAAGATAAATCAGAATCAGGTTTAATATCACCGGCATATATTCGTGAAATTCGTTACCTTTATGCCAGGAGTACAATGCAATACATGGTAAATAGATATAGAGAAAAAACTGAATCTGTAAGTACATACTGTATATGTCTATTAAATGGTTAAGTTAAAAATGTACTGCAAAAAAAAACAAATATAAAAGTTGTGAGGTAGCGTTCATGGGTTCAATGTTCATTTAGAATTCAGATGGCAAAGGGGAAGAAGCTGTTCCTGAATCGCTGAGTGTGTGCCTTCAGGCTCTGTACCTCCTTCCCGCTGGTAACAATGAGAAGAGGGCAATGAGAACACAATAATAAAAAAACACAATAAATTTAAATATATAAATAGCTACTATATATTGTATGTACATAAAGTGATGCGAGGTACAGGAGTGTCTGGGTGACTCTGACAGGAAATGATAAAATAGTTGGGGAGTGTTTAGTGGGTGGAGGTGTTGATCAGCCTTACTGCTTGGGGAAAGTAATTGTTTTCGAGTTTGGTGGTCCTGATGTGGATGCTATGTAGAACTCCTTCCTGATGGGAACGGGACCAACAATTCATGAGCAGGGTCGGCGGGATCCTTCATGATGTTTCAGATCTTTTTCTCCAGCATCTCTCCGTATCTACATTCCTGATTGCAGGTAGGCAGTGTCGAGCACTCCTGCCCACCGCAGTGCAGTAACCACACTCTGCAGTGACGCAGCATGTTACGATATCCTCTACTGCACATCGGTAGAAGGCCATGAGTATTGATGCGCAACGTCCAGCTCTCTGCAGCCTCCTCAGAAAGTTGAGGCGTTGTTGCGTTTTCTTGATTGTGTAGGATGCATTGGGATTCATAAATGAATCTCAAGAAAACTCCAGATGCTGTAAATCTGTTGTGGGATAGTGTTGTACAGTGGGCACAGACTGGTGGAAGTTAAGTCTAAAACTCATTCTCCTGCATGCTTCAGGGAATGTCAATGATGTCACTTCACATATGCTTATATGCCTTATTGTTTACTTAGTGTGGCTTGATGACTGTAATTTCTCTTTAGTATTTTTTTAATTTAG
Organism: Mobula hypostoma; assembly: GCF_963921235.1. Taxonomy (NCBI): domain Eukaryota; kingdom Metazoa; phylum Chordata; class Chondrichthyes; order Myliobatiformes; family Myliobatidae; genus Mobula; species Mobula hypostoma. The sequence continues at coordinate 183,421,220 of NC_086101.1, read as the reverse complement.
AGATACAGCATGGTATTATGTCCTTCAGGCCCAACGAACCCACGTGGCCCAATCACACCCATGTGACCAATTAACCTATTAAGTCATATATCTTAGGAATGTGGGGAAAACCAGAGCACCTGGAAGAAGCCCATATTGTTACAGACAGTGACAGAAATTGAACCTGGGTCGCTGGCTACGCCATTAATCATTTATATCAATGAATAGCAAAATCTAGGATTAGCTCATTCAAGGCAAGCATGATAACCGCAAGACAGGAGAAAAGAAATGGATGTTATGTTGATTTGTTAGATCAACCTTGGAGAATGAAGGTTAGATTAGATTATGAGGACACGCAGTCCTCTTTTATTGTCATTTAGTAATGCATGCATTAAGAAATGATACAATATTCCTCCGGTGTGATATCACAGAAACACAGGACAGACCAAAACTGAAAAACTGACAAAAACCACATAATTATAACATATAGTTACAACAGTGCAAGCAATACCATAACTTGATGAAGAGTAGGCCATGGGCGCGGTAAAAGAAATTCAAAATCTCTCGAAAGTCCCACATCTCACGCAGACGAGAGAAAGAAGAAAACCCTCCCTGCCATGCTCGACCACAGTCCGACTCCGAGTCGTCCGAAAACTTCGAGCCTCTGACCAGCCCTCCGACACCGAGCACCGAGCGCTTCGACCCCAGCCCCGGCCACTAGCAGCAGGCAAAGCCGAGGATTTGGGGCCTTCCCCTCTGGAGATTCTCGATCGCACAGTAGCAGTGGCAGCGAAGCAGGCATTTCAGAAGTTTCTCCAGATGTTCCTCCGTGCTTCTCACGTCTGTCTCCATCAAATCAGAATTGTGCACGGCATCCTACTTACAAATACGATATCATTTCACTTAATGCAAAGCAAGGCCTATTTGGATAAGAGAGAGCTTGGAGTGACAGGAGGAAGCAGCCCCTTCAGCAACTGAATCCAGACATTGAACATCAGATGCCTTTTACTCAAACTCTATTGTATTCTCTCAACATTCTCCTTTCCTCTTCCTCCCTCCAGATTCCACCAGCCACCTACACATCATGGACAATTTACCCACTAACCTGCACGTCTTTGGGATGTGGGAGGAATGTGGGGCACCCAGGGGGAACCCGCGTGGCTGCAGGGCGGACACTCGAACTCCAGAGACAGCACCAGAGTCAGGGTCGATGTGAGTCGCGAGACAGCGGCCCTACGAGCTGCGACAACTTTGGCTTCCCTGCTGTACATTCTGCTCAGCATTCCGTGTGACTGCTAACAAAGAGGAGGTCCAGGAACCTGGAGACACTCATTCAAGGTGTCAGGAACAGCTACTTCCCCTCCATCATCTGATTTCTGAACTAACCCATGAATATTACTTCACCATTTTGTTCTTTTTTTTTACACTGCTTATTTCATTGTATATATCTTTCAGTCATTACGAGGTGTGTCGGATGACCTGATCTTTTGATGACCCTGATTGCAAGTTTTTCTACAGAAGTGATTCGCCATTGCCTTCTCCAGACAGTGTCTTTACAAGTCGGGTGACCCCAGCCATTATCAATACTCTCCAGAGATGATCTGCCTGGCGCCAGTGGTCGCATAACCAGGACTTGTGATATGCACTGGCTGCTCATATGCCCTCCCACCAGCTGCTTCCATGGCTTCATGTGACCCTGATCGGGGGCTAAGCAAGTGCTACACCTTGCTCAAGGGTGACCCGTAGGCTAGCGGAGGTAAGGAGTGCCTTACACCTCCTTAGGTAGAGACGTATTTCCAATCCACCACCCAAATTATGAGCGTGTTTATGAAACTTAAGTTAGTGCACAATTGCTTATAACTTATAAAGAAGCTTATTGTAATTTATAATTTATTTTTATGTATGAAGCACAAAATCAAATATCGCTGTGATGATTGTACATTCTAGTACCAATTGTTTGGCGACAATAAAGTATAAAGTATTGCTCGTACTGCTGCCACAAACAACAAATTTCACGACTTACGTCAATGATATTGAGCCTGATTTTGATTCTGTCCAAATGTTTCTACTGTACAGTAGAAACTGGCTTCTTGTTCATTAGGGACTGTGTTTTAAGATTGTCTGTGACTGGATGTAAATGTGGTCTGATTTGTTTTGATGGCAGCTTCAATGAGATCATCTCTCGGTGGGAGCTCACATATACTTGAAACTCTCTGTGCGTAAACTGCGCACTGGCTGAGTGGGATACTCCGCGGGAGACGATCCAGATTTGTTCTGGCTTCTTTTCCTTTAAATCTCATTTAAATTAGCCTCGGGGAAAGTTCCCATTTTATTTTCCTTTTGCAATCAGCACTGCCTTTCAGATGGAATTAAGGCTCATATAATGGAATCTGGATGATCCTTTTCAGTAATGAATTTGCCATACCCAATACAGAACTTTGACATCTACAGATGCATTTCCCTAACAGCGACAGTTATGTGAGTGCTATTCCATTCTGCCAATAAGAGGGATGGACAGGTCGGGAATGGATATTGGTGCGGTGACGAGGAAGGGGCATGCTCTACTCTGGAAGAAAAATTTAAAACAAATGAAAAATTTCATGCAACACGGGCTTTGGCTTCCTCTCGGTGCTTTTGCTTTAGCTGGCTGAGGCTGTATTTGAAGTGACATTTAATTTTGTTCTCTATTTACCTGAAGTTGAAATATAATCCTGGCTTTCAGTTTTCACACAATTGATGCCTTAGAAAGTTCACTGTTCCTTGCAGCAGCTTCAGTATCAGGGACATTTCGCATTGCAATGTATGGATTTAACATGAAGGCTGCAGTTTGCTTTTGATAACCGCTTCAGTATAAAGGATATAAGCATAAAACTGAACAGCATGAGAACAGGCCCTTCAGCCCACCATATTTGCGCTGAATATGATGCCAACTAATCCTAATTGCCTGCAAGTGCTTGTCAGGCATGCATTTATTTCTGTAACACTCAAAAAAGTCTTTTGTTTCATATTGAATCTGATTGAAACGTGCTACAACAGCAACCTCACGTCCCTCTATTCCCTACCTGTTCTGTCCAAATGCCTCTCAAGGAGCACCAGACCAGTGTAGTGGTTGACACAACGCTATTACAGCGCAGGGCATTTGAATTTGGAGTTCAATTCTGATGCTTTCTAAAAGGTTTGTACATTTTCCCTGCGAGCATGTGGGTTTCCTCTGCGTTCTCCAGTTTCTTCCCGCATGCCAAGGCATACGGTGAGTATTTAATTAGTCGTTGTAAATTGTTCTGTGATCAGGCTAGCGTTAAGTAGGTGGGATGCTGGGCAGTGTGGCTTGTTGGGCCAGAGGGGCCATTACGTGCTGTATCTCGAAATAAAACAAATAAACCAAATGTTGCTTTTGTGTCTGATTCTACCACCTCGTCTGGCAGTGTGTTCTAGATAATTCCCACTACCTGTGCAAGGACAAAAGCTTGCCTTGTAAATATCCTTTAAGCTTTTCCCTCCCACTTTAAAGCTACGCTCTCTGTTATTTGATATTCTCCTCCCCAGATAAACTTGCTGACCATCTGCAGTTACTGGATCCCAATACACACTTGCCAGATCCTTTCTGATGCCATCAAAATTGGCCTTTCTCCAATTTAGAATCACAACCCAAGGACCAATCCTATCCTTCACCATAATTACTCGCTGTGCGTGTTGCTTTGACCCCAGCATCTGCAGAGTATTTTGTGTTTACGATTTGCTACTCTGCTGCAAAGTCTCTTCGAGGTATGCCTACCCTGAAGAAGTTTAAATCTTCCCTTCAGTGGGAGTTCAGTGAGACCCTCTCTCACTGCACCCCCTCTGTGATCTCTGCCTCTCTCCAACTCTTCAACCCACCTACCAGCCTTCTCCTTCCCACCCTCCCCCCTCCTTCTTTATAGGGCCCCTGCCCCCCCCTTCAGTCCTGACGAAGGGTCTTGGCCCAAAACCTTGACTGTTTGTTTCCACGGATGCTGCCCGAGCTACTGAATTCCTCCAGCATTTTGTGCGTGTTGTTATGTTGGTGCTGGAATGTTTGGCAACATGGGTGGGGCAGCCCCCAGCACATTCTTAGGTTAAGTAAGTTGTTCACCAGATCTTAATGACCAAAAGATCTCATCTGAGGGGCAGGTCTTAGGATAGATAGTTGACCATTTCAGATTAAAATAAATGAGAATTTTGCTTTTCAGACCATTGTGCAAATCATCTGCCTTGGAGAGCAGTGCATGATGACTATACTTAAAGCTGCAATAACCTTTCGGGCCACAGGAAAATTAGAACTCAGAGGGGTCAAGCAGGATTTGAGGCAAGAAGTCAAATCAGCCATAGTACTTCTGAAGGAGCAAGGATGCCAGGGGCCGCAACGGCATCTTGTTCTTAATGTTTATATACTATCTGTCTTCCCAATAATGGAGAATGAAAATCTTCAAAGTATTGAAAACTTGTCAACCTAATTTCCGATAATGATTTTTTTGCCATTTATTTTCATATGTTTTACTTCCTAAGCTTCTCTTCGAGTTATATTTAGATCCTCTTGTGCTGGTGAAGGTTTTTCTGATATTTCACTTTGAAAATAAGTAGCTGCTCAGTTAATGTCTCCTGCACCCTTATTATCTGCTACTGGCTTCACTATGTCAATCTCTAATAGGGATATTTTTTCTCTCATTTTGCTTAGCGATACAGCACAGTAACAGGCTCTTCCACCCCACGAGCCCTTACTGCCCAATTACCCCCATGTGACCAATTAGCCTACTAACCCATACGTCTTTAGATTGTGGGGGGAAGCTGGAGCACCCGGAGGAAACTCACATGGTCCCGGAGAGAACATACATTCTCCCTAATAGAACTCAGCTCACTAGCACTGAAATAGTGTTACGCTAACTGCTATACTACCGTGACACCCTTGTGTTTTTCTTTATATTTTAATATAATAATGAGGAAGATTCTTGTTAAAACTGATATTGCTTGTAAATCATTCTATAATCCCGTTTAGCCTTACACATTTCTTTTGTTAATGTATCTTTTCATACCACTGTTTATACCACTATCTATCCACTCTATTCTCACTTTTCCTTCTATTTGTACAAGACTTTAAGCTTAATATCTTCTTAGTAGAGCTATTGCAGCTTTTGTTAAAATTTAAATCTTCCACTGAAATGGTAGGTTTTCTTCAACTCTGTGTTCATTTGCTAAATATTTTCCCTCTGCCCACGTTTATCAATGTACTTTCTCATGTTCTTGGTCTTTCTATATATTTTTTAAGAGGAACAGCACGGTAACATACCCCACCAACACAACAAGGCTGCACCATCCGATTACAAACATGTAACCATATAACCATGTAACAATAGCAGCACAGAAACAGGCCATCTCAGCCCTTCTAGTCCGTGCCAAACTCTTACTCTCACCTAGTCCCACCAACCTGCACTCAGCCCATAACCCTCCATTCCTTTCCTGTCCATATAGCTATCCAATTTAACTTCAAATGTCAACATCGAACCTGCCTCAACCACTTCTGCTGGAAGCTCGTTCCACACAGCTACCACTCTCTGAGTAAAGAAGTTCCCCCTCATGTTACCCCTAAACTTTTGCCCTTTAACTCTCAACTCATGTCCTCTTGTTTGAATCTTCCCCACTCTCAATGGAAAAAGCCTATCCACATCAACTCTATCTATCCTCCTCATAATTTTAAATACCTCTATCAAGTCCCCCCTCAACCTTCTACGCTCCAAAGAATAAAGGCCTAACTTGTTCAACCTTTCTCTGTAACTTAGGAGATGAAACCCAGGCAACATTTTAGTAAATCTCCTTTGTACTCTATGAATTTTATTGACATCTTTCCTATAATTCAGTGACCAGAACTGTACACAATACTCCAAATTTGGCCTCACCAATGCCTTATACAATTTCAGCATTACATCCCAACTCCTATACTCAATGCTCTGATTTATAAAGGCCAGCATACCAAAAGCTTTCTTCACCACCCTATCCACATGAGATTCCACCTTCAGGGAACTATGCACCATTATTCCTAGATCCTTCTGTTCTACTGCATCCTTCAATGCCCTACCATTTACCATGTATGTCCTATTTTGATTAGTCCTACCAAAATGTAGCACCTCACATTTTTCAGCATTAAACTCCCTCTCAAATTAATGTGTCAAATTAATCGATTAGTCCGCACATCTTTTGACTGTGGGACAAAACCGGAGCATCCGGAAGTAACCCATGCAGTAATGGGGAGAAAGTACAAGCTCCTTAAAGTAAAGACAATAGCAGAACTGAAACTGGATTGTTGATGCTGTAGTAGTGTTGCACTAACTACTACACTATTATGCCACATTTTACATTTTCCCCAGCTCTGTTGTTTATTTTCTGGCAATGTACTTAGTGATCTCTGTGGCTTTGTGACATACTTTCAGATTTCTGCTTTCTTTTTTTTTTGCTACGTGCTGATCCCTCTGCTGTGTTTTTGTCGTTTACTCCCCCCCACCTCTGTGCCTATAAGGGGGGGCTCCACTCTCAGGAGTTATGCAGATAACTCACAGGAGACTTGTTAATCAATGTCATTCAAGGACAGTTTTGGTGAACTATGAGTTTTAGAAACATCTAGAAATGAGCTACATTGGATTCAGTGATAAAGTAGAATTGCTTGATAACCTGACTGAAAGGGAATGATGACCAACGTCCCATTAACAAAAATACGAATGGGAGCACTAGACCATTTAAAAAAGATTTAAAGATTCAAAATATTTGTCTATTATCAAAGTACGTATACCCAATGCAACTCTCAGATTCATCCTCCCACAGGCAGCCACAGAAAAAAGAATTAGCATGGAACCAACCAAGAAAACATTAAAAACACTAAATGTATGAAAAAAGAAAAAGTTGCACAAACAGCAAAAAGTGAGAGATCAACACTTAGAATATCAAATATCAAACCAGGAGTACAGTATTGTTCAGTTTAGTTAAATTCAGCACAGTACTGTGAGCCCACTGCAGGCCGCAGGGCAAAGCATTCTTCATTGAACTGCCCCAGTCCACAAATCACTCAAAAACAGCAAAACAAGAGTTCCCAGATACTAGAAACACGTGCAACATGAACCTTAAAGTTCCACATAATGAGTTCACAGCCTCACTGATCAATCCTTGCAATGTGGATCCCAAGACTCCTGCACTCTATTCTGCCAGCAGCCATCGAGAGGGTGACGAATACCAGTCAAATGGAGGCAGACAGCACCAAGCACCTGCCTGTCCTCCGCTCCCATCTCCGTCAATTTCAACCATGTTTGACGCCTCAATTGGAGTTCACGGGTTCACGCCCCATCTCCAAGCGTCCGGGCCTCCAGGCCTCATACTGCACTCCGAACTTCACCAAACTCCCTTGGAGATGGCAAAGCAAGAGCCAGATCACTCGGTCGGCCCAAACACAGACCATCAAAATATAAACCACAGGTTCCAACCGCACATAGCTTAGTAGTAGAATCATATTTGAAAGAAGAAGAAGTAAAAGAAGTGGTTTTGTTGCCATTGGTCGGGTTGTTAGCTTGCACATCAGTTTAGTTCTTCTGTTCAATAATATCAACTGAACCAGCACTTTACAGCTGGCATTTTATTAAATCATTGAGGCACAGAGCCAGAGAGATGTAGAATCAGAATGAGGCTTATTATCACTGACATGTATCATGAAATTTGTTGTTTTGTGGCAGCGGTACAGTGCAATACATAGGGAAGGAATTCCAGACCTTGGGATCTTGACAGCTGAAGATATGGTCATGAATAGTGGAGACAATGTTTAAATTCTTGAATTACTTCTGTAAATCTTCCTGACATCGGTGAACAGCTTCTTCCCCTCTGCCATCGGATTTCTGAATGGTCCATGAACACAAAATAATAGTCTCATTATTTTGCTCACTTTTTGCACTAATTATTTATTTTTTCAATTCAATAATTTACTTTGTCATTCAACCACACATGAATATTCATGAATAGAGCAAAATAGAGCGTTACTACAGGGGCAAAGTGCAAAAACACATCACTAACAGTGATACGGAAGAACACATTCATGGCATCAAAGAGTCCCAGTGAAACACCCCACGACACTGCAGCTCGATACCCAGTCCATAAAGAAACCAGCTGGATTAGGGATGAAAAAGAACACACTCACACAATTGAAGAAATACAAACACCTGAAGTCACAATGGACATGCTAAAGTGGTTATGAAAGATTCCGCAACCTGGAAAAATACTGGCAGTAATAATATTCATAATTATTGGTATAAAAATTTACTTGCTTGATCTGTCCCTATAAATACATATTAACAATCTTCTTAAAATTCCTGAATGAGTACCCGAATTTTTGACAGAAGGTAAAACCCATCTCTTACTTAAAGGCTTTCACATCACTATATTGACTACCAAAAGGCATTTGACTCTGTCCCACACTCATAGTTAATAGAAGTTCTTAATATATATAACCTACATCTAATACTTGCAAATTTCCTTCAGCATCTGATGAAGCATTGGTGTACTATAATCACCCTATCTACTAACACCAAAAAAGTACAACCATCATTATCAAAGTAAACTGAGGCATTTTCCAGGTGACTCTCTAAACCCACTATAGCTTTGTCTAGCTTTAAACTCGCTCTCTAATTTACTAAATTGGATATAATAGGACAGGAAATCAGAAACAATCAAACATATTATACCTTACACACCTTCCATACAAGGAGAATGAAATTATACGCTTCATCATCAGTAATGCTAAAGCAATCAATTCAAATAGTAGAACTATTTTCTAAAGAACTTTGGAATAGATAAGTGCAGAATGTTCCACCTAAAGGAAGGTGTACTAGTGCTAACAGAATACAAAACAGAGCAGCAAGATACAATACAACTGATGGATTACTATGAAACAATAAGTATCTGGGATATCAACAAGCAAAGACAGTAGATCATACTGCAAAAAACGGGAAAACTTTCAAAAGAATTTACTTCATAGCTTAACAAAATCTGCCAATCAGAGCTCAATAGTAAAAATATAACAAAGGCAACAAACACTTTTCCTCTACCCATATTAATGTATTCTTTTAGCATAATTTCTTGGCCCGAAGCCAATCTGGAAAACTTACAAAGAAAATTAAGAACTGAAATGACAAATTTTTAAAAATCTTATGCGCACTCAAACACACATAAATTAACACTATCTAGGACAGGAGGAGGAGGAGGAGGATTAACAGACATAAAATGTTTATACAACAGTGAGATAAAACTTCTAAGGATATACGATAACTTGATTCAGCATTCCATGGGCGCATATGCTATCCTGATAACAAGAACACATCACTAAGCTTAAATGAAAGCACATCCCAGAAAAAAAATAAGAAATTATCAAGAAAAAGTTAACCAATGAAAGAGCATAACACTTCATTGAAGGCATCCCCATGATCTGAGCAGACTAGATGTCGACAAGGAAGCATTGGATGCTTGGTTCAGAGTTGGAGAGCCCCAGAGTCCGAGAAACAGAGGAGTTCCTTGTGGCAATACAGAACCAAGCAGTTAACACAAAAACTATCAAAAATACATCATAAAAGACCAACAAATTCAAGAAAATAAATGCAGAAAATGCCAAGAGAAACCAGAAACAATCCAACACATTGCAGGATCCTGCAGCAGTTTAACTCAATCTGATTACTTACACAGGGTCAATTAAGTGGCAAACATTATTCACCAAAATCTTACTTTTATGTACAAACTCATAAAGGACACTATATCTTACTATAAACACAAGCCTGATCCAGCTTTAGAGTCAGAATTCTATAAACTATATTATGACAGATCAGTTATCACAGATAGGACAATCCATAATAACTAACCAGATATAATGTTACTGGATAAACAAGCAAGAACAATTTATTTAATAGATATAGCCATTTCAAACAGATATAACATACAGAAATCAATAAGTGAAAAACACCAGACATGTGTAGAATTAAAAGAAGAAATTGAAAGACTATGGAACATGAACAGGTTATAGTAAAACCTACAACTTGTACCACCCCAAAGCCACTACACAATAGCATTTAATAATTAGGCCTACACAGCAATATTTATGTAAATCTCCAGAAAGTTACAATACTAAATATTACTGTAGTAGTCCAAGTGTTCCTAGCAGTTAAGAAATGAGTGTGTTTGGCTATGCCCGTACCTTAGGTTTTACCTGCTGAACCATGTCTACGCCCACCTGGACAAGCCAGCGAGCACTGTGAGGGTCATGTTTTTTGACTTCTCCAGTGCGTTCAACACCACCCGCCCTGCTCTGCTGCGGGAGAAGCTGACAGCGATGCAGGTGGATGCTTTCCTGGTGTCATGGATTCTTGATTACCTGACTGGCAGACCACAGTACGTGTGCTTGCAACACTGTGTGTCCGACAGAGTGATCAGCAACACTGGGGCTCCACAGGGGACTGTCTTGTCTCCCTTTCTCTTCACCATTTACACCTCGGACTTCAACTACTGCACAGAGTCTTGTCATCTTCAAAAGTTTTCTGATGACTCTGCCATAGTTGGATGCATCAGCAAGGGAGATGAGGCTGAGTACAGGGCTACGGTAGGAAACTTTGTCACATGGTGTGAGCAGAATTATCTGCAGCTTAATGTGAAAAAGACTAAGGAGCTGCTGGTAGACCTGAGGAGAGCTAAGGTACTGGTGAACCCTGTTTCCATCCAGGGGGTCAGTGTGGACATGGTGGAGGATTACAAATACCTGGGGATATGAATTGACAATAAACTGGACTGGTCAAAGAACACTGAGGCTGTCTACAATAAGGGTCAGAGCCGTCTCTATTTCCTGAGGAGACTGAGGTCCATTAACGTCTGCCGGACGATGCTGAGGATGTTCTACGAGTCTATGGTGGCCAGTGCTATCATGCTTGCTGTTGTGTGCTGGGGCAGCAGGCTGAGGGTAGCAGACACCAACAGAATCAACAAACTCATTCGTAAGGCCAGTGATGTTTTAGGGATGAAACTGCACTCTCTGACGATGGCGTCTGAAAAGAGGATGCTGTCTAAGTTGCATGCCATCTTGGATAATGTCTCCCATCCACTACATAATGTACTGGGTGGGCACAGGAGTACATTCAGCCAGAGACTCATTCCTCCGAGATACAACACAGAGCGTCATAGGAAGTCATTCCTGCCTGTGGCTATCAAACTTTGCAACTCCTCCCTTGGAGGGTCAGACACGCTGAGCCAATAGGCTGGTCATGGACTTATTTCATAATTTACTGGCATAATTTACATTATTATTTAACTATTTATGGTTTTATTACTATTTATTATTTATGGTGCAACTGTAACGAAAATCAATTTCCCCCAGGATCAATAAAGTATGACTATGACCAGCTGGACCTGAGAAAAAAAATAATAATGATAAATAAATAAGCAATAAATATCAAGAAAATGAGATGAAGAGTCCTTCAAAGTGAGTCCACAGTGACTTTATAAAGTAGCTGTTTAACACAGTCAGTGAATATAGTCGTGAATTGTGCAGAGCACTAAGAAAGGAAGCTAGCAGTGAGGATTGAAACTCCCACGCCAACAAAGGAACCCATCAAAACTTCCTTCCAATGGTAGTTAAAAACAGTTTGCTTCTGTAAACCAGCTTTCTTCTATAATGTTTTTGCAGAACTGCCTGCTGCCTGATAATTCTTAATGAGAAATTCACATTTCCTGTGCATAACAGACATAAAGGACCATGTTAGCTATCCTATATGTTCTTACATTTGTTATGAATTTTTTCAAAAATCATAGGTGGCCACTTTGCCACATGAGTGGATTCTTGATTTGTTTTCCTGTTGCATTAAACTTTTCCTTGAGACATCCAAAGATGAAAGTGCCAAATAAAATGCTTCCTGGCTTGGAAATGCAGTAGAAATAACAATGAAACCATTGATGCTCTCTATTACAATGAAGTAGATGTGGAGTGACTGGGCTATTTGTGGTTAAACAATGGAAGTCTAAAGCTGTTGCGAATGATTTGATGCTCTTCCAAAGAGAGTTCTGAATTTCAGTCATCTTCAGCATTATCGAGAGAAACGGAATGAAGGTTTTGTGAACATTCAAACTACCAAACAGGAGAGGAAGCTCTGAAAATCACTTCTGTCTCTCTCTCTGTCTCTGCCTGTCTCTCTCTGTCTCTGTCTTGGTGTTTAAACATCTCTCTGAGAGGACCTACAGACTCTGGTGTCATATCAATGCAGCTCTTGCCTTTTGAGAACAAACAAATCCTTCACTTTATTCCACAGATTTTTTGCCCAGCCATAGAATTTTACACGCATTGAGCCAAACTTGATGCATTTGGAAATAAATTCCATTCCCTCTGATCATTTGCCAAAGCCCTCTATCTTATTCTGCTTCCAATATTTGTTGAGGACTTACATTTCAACAGCTGTCATTTCCTTTCATTGAAAGCTGAGGATTGGCTAGTCCAAAATGAAAGAATGAAAGGCTATTACCGCATGACATTCTGCATTAGAAGTGCCGATGTTCAGCAACTAAAACAAATTTAACTCCCTGTACGTGAGCAATGGGTAACTTGAATGTGCTCCAGGTTTCTCCCACATCCTAAAGGCATGCAAGTTGGTAGGATAATTGGTCACTGTGAATTGCCCGGAGCATGTTGATGGATGGTAGAATTGATGAGAATGTGGGGAGGATAAGAAGCTGTCGATATAGGATCAGTGTAAGCGGGTGGTTTTAGTCAGCATGAAGCCAGTGGGCTTTAGGGCCTATCTCTGTGTCTGTATTTCTCAATAATTCTTTAACACAAAAATTCATCCCAGCAACAGTTTACGTCGAGACACATATAGAAATATTTGGGCAGACGTTCAGAACTTGGCTGAAGATAGGTTTTTGGAAACATTGAAAATAAGGACTAGGAGGTAGAATCAGATTCAGGTTTATTATCATTGATATGTGTCATGAAATTTGTTGTCTTGTGACAGCAGCACAGTGCGATACATAATAACAATAATAATCCTTCTATACTTGCAATACAAAGTACAGTATAAAATGCAAATATACATGCATATTCTGCATTGTTGTATTTTACTGATAAGCTGTATGGGTTTGTTGATATTATCTCTGTATTGTTTGTATTATTATTTATTCTATTTTTTTCTAAGCTCAAGTAGGTAAAACCTGAGGTACTAGCATAGCCAAGCACACTCATTTCTCAATCGCTAGGAGCTTTCGGACTGTTTTAGTGCTGTTTAGTTTTGTGGTTTTCTGAAGAGTTACATAAATACTCGTATTATTATTGCTGCATTTTTTTTGTATTCTTTTTGTATTTGCGTAGTTTGTTGTCTTTGTCACATTGGTTGTCCACCTTGTTGGTGCGGCCTTTCATTGATTATATTACGGTTATTGGATTTATTAAGTATGCACGCACAAAAAATGAACCTTAGTGTTATATATGGTGACGTGTACCGTATGTACTTTAATAATAAATTAACTTTGAAGTCTCTGCAGAAAGCAGTTTTTCCTCATATCGCTAGCATTTTCTGGCTAAACATTTAAAATTATACTCAATGGTTCTTGAGTTCTTTAGGCATCCTCTAACAGGAACAGTCTCCTACTGTGTATCCTATCAAAACCCATTATGATCTTCTGCACAGTCAACTGAGGAACCGTTGTGTTTGCAAACTGGAGCAACACTGCAAGATTGGACATGGATCAAATATGATGACGGAAGGCTTTGATTTTACTGTTTAAAGGAAAGCATACTCAAGCACACAGTAAGAGCTCTGCTCACCCTTCTCTGATGCAGACTCTTTTATTTAAGTTCTTAAAATATTCACTGGGTTATCAGTTGCTCCTCGTGGAATTCTATAAAATGCCCTGCAGAAAATTATTGATTGCTCCAGAGTCAGTAATAAATAATTAAAAACCACTAGCTTAGTTGGAACATGGGAAGCTGTACCCAAATAAAATTTGTCACTACTTTCAGGCATACATTACTTTACATCTGTACATTTGTCAATCCTGTTCTGAAGGTTTTCTAGGCAAGACGATTTTGCACAATGCAATCTAATTGCAAATAGGAATTGTCAAAAAATTGATTTTTTATGTCATGTGCCCCTTATATAAATGGATTGAAGATGGTGGCTGGCTTGCTGCAAATTTTTATGTCAGCCCAAGGCACAATTTAGGTCATCTTTGACATTTTAGTGCCTGTGTTCTAATTGCTGATGTGTGCAGTGATGGATGGGCATTGATGTTTAATGTTTGAGGCTAAGAATTGCCAAAGACAGCATCTCAAGGGAACTATAGAGTAGGTTCAGAAAAATAGCTTTGGATTGAAATATCAAATTTCTATCTGGTATTCCTTGCAGGGCATGCTAATCAATTCTAAACCTTTCTTATTGCTTCCTTTTCCCATTGCCTGAAAATATGCTTTCTTCTTGCATTGGCAATTTTACATACGAACTTACAACATATATGGTCACTGCAAGTCTTTTTTTTCTGAAATCTGAGAATAATATCGCCAATTGGATTTATAGATCTTTGTATATGATTACATACTGATCACATGTACAGTAGACTTTGTACATATCTTTTAAGAACAGAGATGAAAAGGGATATTATTAGCCAGAGGGTGATGCATTTGTGGAATTCATTGCCACAGACAGCTGTGGAGGCCAAGTCTCTGGGTACATTTAAAGAAGATGCTGGTAGGTTCTTAACTAATAATGTCAAAGATTACAGGAAGAAGGCGGGGGAAGAGGTTGAGAGAGATAAATCAGCCATGATGAAATGGCAGAGCAGACTCAATGGGTCAAATGGCCTAACTCTGCTCCTTTGTCTTATGGTCTTATTCATTGTTACGAAGTGTAATAAGTACTGTGTACTATAGTTTAGGAAGGGTATAGTGCTGGGCTTGAAAGGGTTTCAACAGAGTGATACCTGGTGACTGAACGCTAATCAAAGAGGATAGGTCACATCTCACCAGCCTTGGATCTCCTGAGGATAAAGAATTAGGGGTGAACTAATTGTGATGCTTCACGTACTTGATAGGTGTGTGGATAAACTCTTTGCTCATCTGGGGAAGGCCCTTCTGTTATGGTTTATAACTCCAAACACAAAAACTAATACACACACACAAAATGCTGGAGGAACTCAGCAACTCAGGCAAAAATTAATTGCAAGAAGAGTGATTAAAAACTAATTTCAAGAAAGAGATGGGAGCCGAAGAGAACGGGTCTTAGTTTGTTTTTACTCTAAGTGAGGTGTGAACATATCATGTGGCATGATAATGTAATCCATTTATGTGCTTTTACAGATGAACTGAAATGCATATGTAACTGACAAAGATTGCTTAACTAAAGAATATATTTACAATTTTACTGAAATACCAAATGCACAACACCTTCCAAGAGACCACAACTTTAAATGTGATTTCTTAAGTTTTATAGAAAAAGCCAGAGGAAAGGTGGGGTGTTCTCCCATTCAACATTTTTGAGCTGAGGGAGAATTGAAAATTCCAATCCAATGCAATGTTAAGGGTGCCAATAGTCGTATCTGATGATACTCTATTGTAATGTAACTACCTGCAAACTTTCAAAAAACTATTCCCTCTTCCGTTCCACCTTTTCCATTCATTTTCAACATACATCAGTGAGTCTGGCAATTTATCAAATTGCTCCACCTGATTGAAAAGAGCCTGTGAAAACCTGACAGGATTAAAATTGTGACCAATCCCAAAGACCGATGAACATTTTAGTGGGCCATTAACTCTAACCATATTCCCTCTATGAAGCCTTTCACATTTGCAGATGGAATATGAAGCCAGCATTTATGGTCCAACCTTAATTGCCTCTAAAAAAAATAGTGTTTCTGGAGAAGTACCTCAGCCTGAAATGTCAACTATTTATTCCTCTCCATAGATGCCGTCTGACCGACTGAGTTCCTCCAGCATTTTGTGTGTGTAACTCTAGTGTTTCTGGAACCAGACCAAGTTAAAGGTGGAAGATATCCTCCTCTGAATCAAATGATTTTTAACAATAATCCAGGAGTGTTATGGTTACTATTACTTTTGACATTCCAGATCTGTTCAATAACTTGAATTTTAATTTGCCAGCGACTATTAAGTGACCCAAACTCATATATTCAGAACAATAGCCCATCTTCTGCATATTGTACTAGCCCATTGACGTTACCATGCCAACCAAGCAGAACAATTAAACCACTTCACTTAAGATTTGTCAAGAAATGCTCCGATACTATTAACCAAGTACATATGGTTCGGTTTTGGGATTACTGCAGAAAAAGATTCAAGATTCAAGTTTATTTAACAGGTGTATATCGAAACATAGAGTGAAACGCATCTTTTGCGTTTATAACCATTATGCCCGAACAAGTGCTGGATACAGCCTGCAAGGGTCGCCTCACAGTCCAGCACCAACATGGTGTGCCCAGCATGCTCGGCAGAGGTTGGCAGACCTGGGGCTCCAGTCAACGGGCCTCAGAAGTGGTGCTATATTTCAGATAAAACATTAAAATGAAGCTCCACCATCGGTGAATGTGGAAATCCAATGACACCATTTCTTTTAGAGATAGATAGAGATCTGATCAGACTGTTTAGCTAGATTAGATTAGAAAGAGATAAAGGTTAAATCATCTTTTGTGACAGAGTTTAAATCAGTTTTATTTGTCACAGGTACATCAAAGAGACAGCGAAGTGAACGGTTTGTGTCAATGACTGAGTCTGAGGATGTGCTGGAGGCAGCCTGCAAGTGTCACCACGTCTCCGCGCCAATGTAGCATGCTCACAGCGTACTAACATCTTGGACCGTGGGAGGAAACCCACGCGATCATGGAGAGAAGGAGCAAACTCATTAGATTGGCAGGAATCAAACCGCCGGTCAGTGATCACCGGTGCTGTAACCGCTGTATTGCCATGCGGCCCTCAGATCAAAGGATTTCATTACATCCCAGGGTCAATCAGCATCATACAGAAAAACCCGGATCTCATGGTATGACTGCTCACGGAAGCTTGCTGTGCAGTGCATTTCCTATCTTATAGAGTCATAGACCACTACAGCACAGAAACAGGTCCTAGTGTGCTCTGAGTTATTATTCTACCTGCTCCTATTGACCTACATCTGGACAATAGTCCGCAATAACTCTGCCATCCATGTACTCACCCAAACTTCTTTTAAATGTTGAAATCGAACCCGCATTCACCATCCACACTCTCACCATCCTCCGAGTGAACGCTGAATGGGAGTGTAAGATTTCCACATCCATTTATCTCATCCTCCTGACCCTGATGCTCAATGTGATCATGGCTGTCACCCATACAGAAGATATTGGTAGCTCGGACAGCATCTGTGGGAAGAGAAACAGAATTAACGGTTTAGACGGAAAGATTTGAATTTTCATCTAAATTCAATAACTTGTTCTGTCCTGCTCCCCATACCTCTTGATCACTCTGGACCTAAGATAACAACTGAATCCTGATTGAACATCAAATTCAAGTTTAATTGTCATTAAATCACACATGAAGAACCATGAATACAGCCAAATGAAACAGCATTAATCCAGGGTCAACGTGCAAAACACTGTCATGCACAGCACAAGACACATACAAGATATCATAAAATACAGTCCCATATATAAAATGTAGTCCAAATCCCTGAATCCATGAATGTTGCAGCAGCCTGCAATCAAACAGTGTGCAGTCTACATATCAGTCTGCTTCAAGTGTTTTCTGTGCTAGGTTCATCTGGGGAAAAAAAGTCAATTTTCCTCACCTTGCTCTTAAAAGGCTTACTTCTTATCATTGAACAGCACATTAAAAGAGCCATTTAACTTGCACAACTTTCTGATGTGGATTGTCGATCTTTAATCAATGTAATATTATATAGGGTATTCCAGGTTAAAAATCCTGGCATTTCAGATATAACATTACATATACTGCCCGCTCGCTGGGTGAAAATTTAGCCTCTCAAGTTCCTATTAAAGCTCTTCCTTCTCAATTTGAACTTACATCCTTCAGTTTTTTATTCCCCAATCCTGGGAAAAAGCCTAACTCTGATCCTATAACTTATGGTCTTATGATCAACCCTCATGAAGTCTAACACCATTCACAACAAAGCAGCCTGCTAAATTAGTACCCCATCCTCCATTCTAAACATCCACTGATTCACTTTTGCTGCTATGTGTACAGCACCACACCAGGTTTTCCTTGACACTATCCTGACGTCAAAACATGCTGCTGGGCCTTCATTGTCACTGGATCTTAATCCTGAATGCCCTGTCACACAGCACTGTGTGGAAGGGTCTATGCAGGTTCAAAGATACAGTTTACTAACCCACTTCTTTAGCGTATTTACCAATAGACAATAACTGCTGGTCTTGCCAGTAAAACCAGCCGTGAATTAATGAAGCAAAGAAAACTGAGATAAAATTGTTTTGGGAATATTTTAAAAACACTGAGGATCTGAATGTACAGTAAATTGTGCAGAAGATAAAGTAATCTTCTAAAACAACTAACTGTAATATATCAAAATTATTTTATAACAGAATGGAGTTTGCAATAAATTGTATTACAAGGAAATATATTAATGTCACGGTCGGATGAGGAAGTGATTCAGAATTGAATTAACTGCTGAAATTTGATGTCTCATGAAACTGAAGAAAAAAAAATCACTGCTTTATTTCACAAAGTGACAACTATATTCAAGCATTTGGACTTGGATAATTGGAGAGGATTGCTTTGTGTAGTGCCAAAAAATTTCCCTGTACAAGAACTGCCTTGGCCTGAGATGTCAACTGTTTATTCCTCTCCATAGGTGCTGCCAGACCTGTTGATTTCCTCCAGAACTTTGTGAGTGTTCCTTTGTATAGTGCTCCATGGGGGAGCTTTACTGTGGAAGATTGTGGGCTGCCATTCAGGATCTATAAGAAAATCCTCACCATATCTTTTGAAAGGGAAAAAAAAATCATTTTTCAGAAATTGAGCAAGTACATTGTGGAGTGCAATTGGGATCAGAATCAGCTTTACTACCACTGACGTATGTTGTGAAATTTGTTGCTTTGATAGACAGGAATTTGGGCAGGTGCATTTCAGATTGAAATCAGGAGGAATTTCTTTTCTCAGAGCATCATGAACCTTTAGAATTCTCTACCCCTGAGCACTGCTGAGACAGGGAAATTGAGTATGCAAACATATTGGGTTTGCTGACTGTGAAATTCTAAACTCAAATGGAGACATTAAGCCCTATCTGATATATAGCAAATAGTCATCAGTACTCTCACTAAAGGGAGATTATATGCTAACTACCCAATCTTCGAAAATTAGTTTACTTTCCTGCTTATACTCCAAAGGGAGTTTAGCTACCAATACCCATTACTTGAGCAGTGGGTCTTCCCTTCCTACCAAGCAAAAGATACCTCCGGTTACCAGAGAAGTTGAAACGCAATTAATTTATTTTCTATGATACATGTTTAAGTCCAAATAGCATTCTCAAAACACACTTAACGTTCAGAGGATTTCTACCTTATAAAAGGTTTCCAAATTACAAATCATTTCTAAAGCACAAAAGATTTCCGAAACACAGCTATGGTTCTTACAAACGGAAAAGACATACCTGTACCAATAATGCAGATGATCGAATTGTCTGCCACAGAAATCGAAGGCAGTAGAATGGATTCCAGTCACCCTGTCTTCTTGATGTTCTTCAGTAAGCTTTTTCCACTACTCGGGTGACTTCACTTGTATATGGTATTTCCACAGATATCCTTTTAACACAAATGGTCTAAAAGCATTTTTGGAGACATAGATCTCAGTCTAATGTTCACAGTCCACAATTAATGCTGTAACACAAACTTCCTTCAGTATGTAAACCTTCCAACTATAAATGTATCAGTTATTTGATAAGATAAATTATATTACTCATTTTATTCCACAAGCTTCCTTCAACTAAGCAACTTAGAGTCAGCTTGTCAGTTTGAAACATGCCAAATTAAACAGCCCATTGATATCCTGCATCTTGAGCAGCAATAAACCAGGTGCAGTGAGCTAAATTCTACTTCTTACAGACAGAGTATCTACTATTTACGGAGCTTGTACAGTAACAACTAATTTCAGAATTTAGCATAGCCTTTTATATGGTCAAATATATTTAAGATCAAAATTCTAAAAAGTATTTTTCTTTTCATTTAGTATATTTTCTTACCCAAAGCTTTTTATTCCTGGCAGCATCTCATTGTCTTTAAGTGGATATCAAAACAGGCAGCCAAGATGCACGACTCAAGAGGCAGGGGCTGATTAACAATGTGAAATCCTTAATACTTTGAATTCCCTTGGAGGCTTTTGTTCGCTGTTAAGAGTCAATGGTGCCTTAGTAGTCTGATTGCGTGTATTTATAGTTACCTTCCTTTCTGTATGTCAAATGTATTAAGCTAATTTAGAAAAAAAATGTAGCTTATTGTCAATATTTACACTCAATGGCCACTTTATTAGGTACACCTGCATACCTGCTCATTATTGCAAATATCTAATCAGCCAATCAAGTGGCAGCAACTCAATAAATAAAAGAATGCAGACATGGTCAGGATGTTCAGACCAAACATCAGAATGGGAAGGAAAGAAATGTGATCTAAGTAAATTTGATTGTAGGTGCCAGTATCTCAAAAACTGCTGACCTTGGACTTTCTCTAAAGCTTACAGAGAATGGCGCAAAAAACAAACAAACAAGCAAAAACATCCAGTGAGCAGTAGTTCTGTTGCTCTGTTTATTTTCATCCATGGGGTCTTTTGCATCTAACTGAGAGAGCAGGGATGACCACGGTTTAATGTTTCCGCTGAAAGACAACACGTTATTTTGTGCCGTGTCAGATTCCTACAATTGGGCTTGCACCAGCATTAGTCAGGATTTGTGGGTTGAAGAGCCTCAACTTTATGATGAAACTGTTTCAGGAGAGGAAGGAATGTTAGCTAGTACAGAGAGAGAACTTTGCATTTCTTCATTAAATCACTGGTACAAAATACTCATGGTAATGATCGTGGTGATTTCTATTAACAACAGCAAACAATTTGAATAGCTTCTGATTCCCTTTTGATCTGAAACATCTTCACTGTCTCCTACACTTGAGAGTATACATTATAATGAAACAAAACAGTTCAGACAGTGGAGATCTATATTAGACTGTACTGCAAGCTGAGAAAGCTGGCTTCATAACCTTGTCAAATTCCGTTGTAGAGATAGGTAGCTGGCTTTGCAGAGATATTCATGAAGGTTGGACAGTGGGCAACGTCCTCTTTCATTTGTCAACTGACACTTGGGAGTTGATTTTCTTAACAAAAGTGGCACTGGACCTTGGCGTGCGACGTGCATATTACTTGTGCACTTCACACAGGTCAGTCCCTTGTAACGTAGGAAAAAATAGACAAAGAAGCGAGGGTAACGATAATTCAGTTTGAAAGTTACTCAGAAGGTAATTCTTGCTTTTACAAGTGCAATGTGCTTTTCAAAGCACATTACATTGTATCTCACTGCATCAATCAAGGACACTTCTGTTCGCAAAATATATATACCAGACTGCAGTTTCTTGAACATCCAGTGGAAACCAAGGGCACTTATAGTAATGCCTTTTAATCATCATGACAGAAAGAAGCACTTGTGCACCTTTTTTAATTTTCTACAGTATGGTCTAATTACTTTAATTGGACCCTGCAATTTCCGACATGCAGGTGTCTGCAACGCAGGTCAAAATTACTTATTCAGAATATTTCCGCTACATTTATTCAGTTCTACTTAATAAACCACTATTCTGCTGGTCTTACCTATCACAATATATAGAGAGTTAGAGAACCTGGTAACCTGCCGTTATGTTACACTTACAGTGTTAGGGAAGTTAATCATTTCAAAATTGTGGGTTGTCTATGTCCTACGCTGGGCACCTTCCTCTTATTTTCACTATTAGGCTGTTGCCAAAATGACCAGGAAAGCATTCACTGTTTGGGCACTTTATTAGGTACAAGAGGTACCTAGTAAAGAGGCCACTGAGTGCATTGCTGTATGTTCATGGTCGTCTGCAGCAGAAGTCCATCCACTTCAAGGTGGACGTGCTGTTCATCCTGTGATGGTTTTCTACATTCTGTTGTACTAAGTGGTTATGTGAGTTACTGTCGCCTTCCTGTCGGCTTAAGCCAGTCTGGCCATTCTCTTCTGACCTCTCTCATTAACGAGGCATTTCGCCCATGAATGTGCTGACCAAGCATCCCATATGGCTGGATTTTTTTTTGTTTTCCCACTTGACTGGCACCTTAGACAGGTACTCTCTCCAATTTTAATGGCTGTTATTCCAAATAGGCCTCTCAAGTCCACAACCTCTACTACCAAAAAAGATGAGGGTGGTTGATGCTTGGGGGCACCACCTGTAAGTGTAACAGCATCTTGACAAAGAAGTGTATAGTGTTGGTCCAAATCTTGGACCACCTCCTCCAAAAACCACCTTGGCCAAAAGAGTTGAGTAGTTCTAGACGACCCTCACTCTCACAACCTCCTTAAAGACAACTGGGGATTGCCAAAAAATGCTGCTACTACCAAACGAGGAACGAAAATTAAACCTGTTCTGCTCATTATCTCCACTATCCCTCATCTCTGCCCCAAAGCTTTACATTCATATGTCCTCAACTAACATAAGCTTATCAATCAATGCCTTGTAAGCTCCAATTCTCTAAAAATAAGGAAGAAAGAGCACCGATACCTAGGCAGGGCAGCACGGTAACGTAGCAATTAGTGTATCACTTTACGACCCAAGAGACTACTGATCATCGTAATAGTCCCATTGCTGTCTGTAAGTAGTTTGAACATTCTCCCTGAGTCCATGAGGGCTTCCGCCAGGTTCTCTGATATTGTCCCACATTTCAAAGGTGTGCAGTACTGTACACAAATTGACAGCAAGGGCACCTCTGACTTCTGCATGGTATTGTATCTGCCAGCGTGGAGTGGAGAGTGAGTTTGTAAATATGACAGGAGCAAAGGATGTTGGAATGGTGAGGGCAGAGTGCCAAGGGACAGAAGTGGGGCAGGTGGCAGTGGAGGAGTGCTGGGGGGGTGGGGTGGGGTGAGTGCAGATATACTCAGCCCTCAGATACCAGGGAAGGTCATTTGATTCCAAACAATTGGCTTATTGATCGCTATAGAATCTCTTTCTGGTGCTTCCTGCTCCCTCCCCTCTCCCTTCCACTTTTTCCAACCATGATTCCCTTCTCCCTGCCCCCTTCCCACTCTCAGTCCACAAGAGAGACCCATGTCAGTCAGGTTTATCGTCACTTACACATGTCATAAAATTAGTTTATTTGCAGCAGCAATACAGTACAATAGATAAAATTACTGCAATACTGTGCAAAAGTCTTACACGTACAAACGTATATTGTAGGGACTCTTTAATTTCATTAGGCAGAATTCACCCAGACTGTTAAGGGTTAAGTTTGCCATGTATGTTACGTGCTATGTTGTACGTTATTATATATTGGGAATGGTTTTTTTTCTGAGATATATACAACGTTGTCATTTGTCTAGCTCAGCTGCCAGTCTTATTGTGACAAGCATGAAAACAGGCCAGGTGCGAGGACCCTGGGAGAGAACACACTTACTCGCATACAGACGTGGAGGTGATTATTACACAGCTGGCTACAGTCAGGGTGACCCACAAACACACATGCGAAAAACTGGATAAACCGAGCTAAAATGTAACAATAAGTGAACTTGAACATTCCACCATAATCCTACAAAAGCATTTTAAAATGAACAATAAATAGTGCTGGCCACTCAGAATGCTGGGGCAGGCTGTCAGCCTCGCCTTCTCCCTGGGGCGCAACATTGCACCCATCTCTGGGGTCAGCCATCCTTGGCAACCCCATAGTCTATAATGAAGCCTCAAAGTCCTGGGCGTGCTCATGCCACTGCCTGGGGCACTATGGGGAGTCTGTAGCCCACCCCCCCCTCCCATGGGAGGCACTGTTTGGTGAGGCAAGAGGCAGGGCACCTGAGGTGTCACTTCCTTCCCTCAGCCTCCCTGGGTCAGTGGTGCCCGATAGTCAATACGGTGCCAGCTGGTCCCTTTAAGCCCAACCGCCTCAGTTAACCGCTCCCAGTATATCACCTCAGATGTGTAGTTGAGCACCTCGCCCACCCCTTCCAACAGCTTCCCGGCTTGGGGGATTGTCCCTTCTTCCGGGTGGGGCAGTAGACCCATCAGTGCCCTCGACTGGCAGCCCGGCCCCTTCTGGGACGTGTAAGCATCACGGCAGTGCTCGGACAGCTCCGTGTCCTGCCTGTAGAAGAGTTTGCACAGCTTGCCCAGTGTCTTTGCGATCCCACCAGCCTGTGCACTGTCTGCAGCACCATGGTGTGGAGGCCCTGGGGGCTCACAAGCCGGAGGAGACATCGGTCGCCGTTGGAAGATGGCCACCATCAGAGCGGTAACCCGTCACACATCTCCAGCGTGCCCCACTGAGAGTACAAGGCTTTGGTCTCTGGTTCCAGGGCAGAGACCTCTACCCACTCTGGCCACTGTCTCACGCTCAGTCACGTCCTCATCCCAGCCAGCACGAGATCACTCACCTGCTTGCTGTGCAGCTGCTGGTCAATGGTGGGGAGGTCTAACATTGGGCCACTATCGGGTATGCTCCACCGCATCAGGCTGATGTGAGATCAGTGGTGGTGTTTTCCGCCCCCGCCTGCTCCGCTTTCTAGAGCTGCCCTGCGGGAGAGCCACGGATTCGGCGCCAAGGTAGAGTGTTGCCCCTGGCACATCCACATGGGCCCCCCAGCAGCACAGCAGGTCCAGGCCAATGATGCAGGACTCCCAGATGTCAGCGTGTTTCTCCCCACTGCGATGCGCAGGCTCCTCTTCCTTCTCATCACCACAGAGTCTCCAGCGATTGTAACCAACTGGACCGCCGTCGCAGGGTTGCCTGGTCTGTGTTGGGAAGGTCACCTGGATGGATGGTGGTGATGGGTGACCCCTGTGTCCGCCAGCACACGGCATCCGATGCCTTCCACCAGGCAGCCACGAATAAGCCTGGCTCTTCACCCAAACGGTCCACCAGGAGAGGCAACAACGGAGGGATTCTGCTGGAGGTCTTGTGCCGCACCACCCACTCGGTCTTTCCCGACGACTGGGCTGTGGCGTTGCCTTGGTGTGGGGCAGTCCCAGGCTACACGGCCTGCCCGACCACACCGATAGCAGAGGTCGCTCCACGGCACGCGACGGGGCCGGCGCGGCACTGGTCGGACCTGTCTCATGGGCTTCTTCTCGTCAGTTTCCTCCTCCACCTCAGTGACACAAGCCTGAGCTCGTGGCATGCAGGGCAATGCTGGCACAACTTGAGGAGCTATTATTGCTTCTGCCCTCTCCGCCTCAGCCAGCCATGACGGTGACGCCAGATGAACATGCTGCTGAGGGTGCTCCAGCGACCACACCTTTACGAAGGCGTGGAGGGCAAACTCTTCCTGGACGACAGGAGGGAACTGGGGATAGCCATGATGAGCACAGTGGCGGAGATCTGCTGCGTACTCCCCCAGGCTTTCTCCCACATGGGTGCCGTCTGCTGCCCAGTTCTTCCCTCATTGCTTTCT
Source organism: Mobula hypostoma (assembly GCF_963921235.1). NCBI lineage: Eukaryota > Metazoa > Chordata > Chondrichthyes > Myliobatiformes > Myliobatidae > Mobula > Mobula hypostoma. Next base: position 183,395,565 of record NC_086101.1, on the reverse strand, counting down.
CCAATGGCCTCTGCCCAAACTGCTGGTCCAGCGCCACTATGAAGGCCCTGTAGTCACACTGCTCAGTTGGCATTAGGTCCAGGAGGGCTCGCAGGGCATCCGCCTCCAGTAGGGTAAGTTTGACTTGCGCCAGGTAAGGCTGCAGGCATCTGGTACCATTGTATCTGGGGAGCTATACGGTGGACTTTGTGTCATTAATTGCTGAGGCTCATCAGTTTTCCTCCTGCTCCAGTGGCATCCGTAATGCCTGCCATGTTGCCCATTCTCCCATAGCTGAAGCACTTTACATTCTCTGGTGCAGGTCACAAAGGAGGTGGGTGATGTGCTCCACGGTGTCCCACGGTTTGGGGAGTCTCGTATGCTCACCCATCAGGGTTCTCTGGGATGGCACAATGCTCGTTTCCCAGGTCCTCGATCTGGGTCAGTGTCCCGTCTTTGGGAACCCGGCCCGGTGCTGCAGGGGAGGCATACTGCTCAGTTCCTCGACTTGTTCCCCAGGTCTTAAGGCACTCCATTGTAGCTCATCAATCTCACTATCGATTTGTAGTCCCACTCCTGACACCAATGTGATCAGCATTTGGTCCATGATTTAAAAAGGAGAGTTTAAAAAGGAAGGGAACTTCCAACTGCTGTTTTTTGGATCGGGACAAGAAGAGCGGCGTTGGAACTAAATTCTGAAGGAAGGCAGTTTTTTAAAAAATTTCTTCGAGTACTAGAAGGACAAGACTGCGCAGGCGCGTGACGTAGACAGGACAGCGCGGAGAGTTTAAAAAGGAGACCACCCTATACAGAGGGCAGCGGTCAGAGCGGGCAGTAGAGTGTAGGGCTTTGGCTCAACAGGCTTAGGCGGTAACAGGAAGAGGTGAGAGCGAGGCACCAACTCTTTTTTCTCCCCCCTTGGCGAATCGGCCCGGACAGACAGAGGAACAGCAGGGCTCACACAGGTAACAGTACAAGCTAGCGGTTTAAAAGTTTGTGTGTTTGGCGAAGTAAGGAGGTGAGCAGACTTACTTTTCCTTGTTTCATTCCTGTAGAATTAGGTAGCATGTCTGCAGGGTTAGTGCTTTGTTCAGGGTGTCAGATGTGGGAATCCCTGATGGCCACATCTGCACCAGGTGCACCGAGATGCAGCTCCTCAGTTAGGGATCATGTTAGGGATCTGGAGCTGCAGCTTGATGACCTACAGCTTATTAGGACAAGTGAAGAGGTGATAGACAGGAGCTACAGGGAGGTAGTCATCCCTTGGCAGGTATGATATTGTGGCCATCACTGAGACCTGGCTAAAGGATGCATGTATCTGGGAGCTGAACGTCCACCGGCAGCCAAACAGAATGGGATCCCTGTATTCCCACTCTCTGTTTCCTGCCAATCAGCCAACGCTCTATCCAAGTATGTAACTTTCCCGTAATTCCACGGGCTCTTATCTTGTTTAGCAGCCCCACGTGCGGCACCTTGTCAAAGGCCTTCTGAAAATCCAAATACACAACATCCACTGCATCTCCCTTGTCTAGCCTACTTGTAATTTCCTCAAAAAATTGCAGTAGGTTTATCAGGCAGGATTTTCCTTTAAGGAAACCATGCTGAGTTCTGCCTATCTTGTCATATACCTCCAGATACTCCGTAACCTCATCCTTGGCAATCGACTCCAACAACTTCCCAACCACTGATGGCAAGCTAACAGGTCTATAATTTCCTTTTTGCTTCCTTGCCCCCTTTTTAAATAGCGGTTCCGATACATGGTGTATCGGAAGGATAGGCAGGTAGGGAGAGGGGGTGGCGTGGCTTTATTGGTAACAAATGATATTAAATCATTAGAAAGAGGTGACACAGGATTGGAAGGTGCAGAATCCTTATGGGTTGAGCTAAGAAATCTCAGGGGTAAAGGGACCCTGATGACAGTTATTTATAGGCCTCCAAACAGCTGTAGTGATGTGCACTACAAATTACAACAGGAAATAGAAAAGGCTTGTCAGAATGGCTGTGTTATGATAATTGTGGGGGATTTTAACATGCGAGTGGATTGGGAAAATTAGGTCAGCACTGGATCTCAAGAGAGAGAATTTATAGAATGTCTGCGAGATGGCTTTTTAGAACAGCTTGTTGTTGAGCCCACTAGGGGATCAGCTGTACGGGATAAGGTATTGTGTAATGAACCAGAGAAGATTAGAGAGATTGAGGTGAAGGAACCATTAGGAGACAGTGATCATAACATGATTGAGTTCACTGTGAAATTTGAAAAAGAGAAGCCGAAATCCGATGTGTCGGTATTTCAGTGGAGTAAAGGAAATTACAGTGGCATGAGAGAGGAACTGGCCAAAGTTGACTGGAAAGAGACACTAGCGGGAAAGACGGCAGAGCAGCAGTGGCTGGAGTTTATGCGAGAAGTGAGGAAGATGTAAGACAGATATATTCCAAAAAAGAAGAAATTTTTGAATGGAAAAAGGATGCAACCATGGCTGACAATGGAAGTCAAAGCCAAAGTTAAAGCAAAGGAGAGGGCATACAAGGAAGCAAAAATTAGTGGTAAGACAAAGGATTGGGAAGTTTTTAAAAGCTTGCAAAAGGAAACTAGGAAGGTCATTAAGAGGGAAAAGATGAACTATGAAAGAAAGCTAGCAAATAATATCAAAGAGGATACTAAAAGACAGGTGAGAGTAGATATAGGACCAATAGAAAATGATGCTGGAGAAATTGTAATGGGAGATGAGGAGATGGCAGAGGAACTGAACAAGTATTTTGCATCAGTCTTCACTGAGGAAGACATCAGCAGTATACCGGACACTCAAGGGTGTCAGGGAAGAGAAGTGTGTGCAGTCACAATTACGACAGAAAAAGTACTCAGGAAGCTGAATAGTCTAAGGGTAGATAAATCTCCCGGACCAGATGGAATGCACCCTCGTGTTCTGAAGGAAGTAGCTATGGAGATTGCGGAGGCATTAGCAATGATCTTTCAAAGGTCAATAGATTCTGGCATGGTTCCGGAGGACTGGAAGATTGCAAATGTCACTCACCATTTAAGAAGGGGGCAAGGAAGCAAAAAGGAAATTATAGGCCTGTTATTGACATTGGTGGTTGGGAAGTTGTTGGAGTTGATTGTCAAGGATGAGGTTACGGAGTACCTGGAGGCATATGACAAGATAGGCAAAACTCAGCATGGATTCCTTAAAGGAAAATCCTGCCTGACAAACCAATTGCAATTTTTTGAGGAAATTACCAGTAGGCTAGACAAGGGAGATGCAGTGGATGTTGTATATTTGGATTTTCAGAGGGCCCTTGACAAGGTGCCGCACATGAGGCTACTTAACAAGATAAGAGCCCATGGAATTACGGGAAAGTTACATACGTGGATAGAGCGTTAGCTGATTGGCAGGAAACAGAGAGTGGGAATAAAGGGATCCTATTCTGGTTGACTGCCGGTTACCAGTGGTTTTCCATAGGGGTCAGTGTTGGGGCCGCTTCTTTTTACATTGTACATCAACGATTTGGAATATGGAATGGATGGCTTTGTGGCTAAGTTTGCTGATGATACAAAGATAGGTAGAGGGGCCGGTAGTGCTGAGGAAACAGAGAGTCTGCAGAGAGACTTGGATAGATTGGGAGAATGGGCAAAGGAGTGGCAAATGAAATACAATGTTGGAAAGTGTATGGTTATGCACTTTGGCAGAAGAAATAAATGGGCAGATTATTATTTAAATGAGGAGAGAATTCAAAGTTCTGAGATGCAACGGGACTTGGGAGTCCTTGTGCAGGATACCCTTAAGGTTAACCTCCAGGTTGAGTCAGTGGTGAAGAAGGCGAATGCAATGTTGGCATTCATTTCTAGAGGAATAAAGTATAGGAGCAGGGATGTGATGTTGAGGCTCTATAAGGGACTGGTGAGACCTCACTTGGAGTAATGTGTGCAGTTTTGGTCTCCTTATTTAAGAAAGGATGTGCTGACGTTGGAGAGGGTGCAGAGAAGATTCACTAAAATGATGCTGGGAATGAGAGGGTTAACATATGGGGGAATGTTTGTCTGCTCTTGGACTGTACTCCTTGGAGTTTAGAAGAATGAGGGAGGACCTCATAGAAACATTTCGAATGTTGAAAGGCATGGACAGAGTGAATTCTGTGGCAAAGTTGTTTCCCATGGTGGGGGAGTCTAGTACGAGAGGGCATGACTTAAGGATTGAAGGGCGCCCATTCAGAACAGAGATGTGAAGAAATTTTTTCAGCCAGAGGGTGGTGAATCTGTGGAATTTGTTGCCACAGGCGGCAGTGGAGGCCAAGTGACTGGGTGTGTTTAAAGCAGAGATTGATAGGTATCTGAGTAGCCAGGTCATCAAAGGCTATGGTGAGAAGGCGGGAGAATGGGACTAATTGGGAGAATGGATCAGCTCATGATAGAATGGCAGAGCAGACTTGATGGACCGAATGGCCGACTTCTGCTCCTTTGTCTTATGGTCTTATGACTGCGGACGAGAGAAGCTCGTTTAGTTCGACTGCCATTTTATTCTCTAAAGCACAAGAACAGACCAGGCACTGGGACCCAGGGAGAGAACCGCTCAGTCACATACAGATGGGGGTGGTGATTATTACACACCTTGGTTACAGCAAGGGTGATGCACACACACACATGCAAATAACTTCAGAACCCAAGCTACAATGTAACAATAAATTAACTTGAACATCCCACCATAATCCCACAGAAGCATTTTAAAACAAGGGTGCTTAAGACTTTTGCGTAGCACTGTACAGGTTAGGGTTAGTAAGTTGTAGACATGCTATGTTGGTGCCAGAAGCCAACTTGCAGGCTGCCCCCTGCACAATGCTCACTGATTTGATTGTCTGTCTAATCTAAAATATAACTGATTTATTGGACAAGTTTGTGGCAGTGCTGCGAATCTTCTCAAAAAAGCTTCGACAGGAATTGCAGAACACAAGTTGGTGAATTGATGGTTTTAATGTCTTTCTCTTTCATTGTCCTTTGTACCCAGGAACATCAAATAAAAAGCCATAAATATATGAGTTCTCAAGGAGCACGGACAATTACCGTGTCTGCCTGGGGTTTCATTTCAGCATTTACCTTGAGGCAACTTATGAGTCTTGTCTCGATGCGAGGACAGTTATTGTCAATATGCGGTTCAGTTTTATAAAATAGTTTGATATTGATAAAAATGAATGGAATAGTAATGGCTGACGCCTGTTATGCAAAAATGTACATTCAGTCACATTGTTTTTATTGTAACAAATTTTAATATAATTTTCAGTAAAATGGCATCAATTCTTTCAATCTAATTTGCAAGGAGTCTATACATTGGTAGATTCAAGGCGCTATGAATCTACACATCTTGCTCACTGTTTGTTGCCAATTAAATTCTGCACAAAATAAAACACATCAGGCAATGGTTTTGTTGAGCAACTATATATCTTATTGTTTTTTTAAACATCTCTTTATTGCTTTTACAGAATGAAAAGAAAACACATTAGATCATCCATAGTTTTGAAAGTACAACAAAGTTAAAGAAAAGGTAGAAATATAATACATAAGAAATCAAAAGAAAAAAAAACACACACAAAAAACTAACACCCCACCATTAACTAAAGCAGTCAATTCAGTTTGTTACTTTCATCATTCTGAATATTGTTCTCCAGAAACTTGTAGAAAATTTCCCAAATTTCCCAAAATTGGCCAAGTTTGTTTTTTGTGATGTAGCTTATCTTTTCTAGAGCAAGATGAGAAGTTATTCCTTTCAGCCATTGTGAGAGTCCACTGGTTGTTGGTTTCTTCCATGAATAGGCTATGCAGCGTTGGGCTTCCAAAAAACAAATATTAAGCAGAGACCTTACATTTTTGGAAGTTACAAAGTCCTTTGGATAAATATTCAGAATACATAATTTAGGATCAAGGGGCACCTTTTTTCCAATAATCTGACTAATCAAATCCAGCACCTTCTTCCAGAAGCAGATTATCTGGGGGCACTCCCACATACAATGGAACAGAGACTCCTTTTGGTGATTACATTTAATGCCTGTGTCTGGAATGTTGGGGTTAAAGTGATGCAACCTGATATCTTATAGTCATATTCCAGTCCTGTTGAAGGTTCTCAGCCTGAAACATTGACTGTTTATTCCCATCTATAGAAGCTGCCTAACCTGCTGAGCTCATCCAGTACATTGTGTGTATTGCTCTAGATTTCCAGCATCTGCTGTACCTCTTGTGTCTATACATCTTATATAATCACAATTAATTCAGGCAACTCAAAGATTTACTGCAAAGTCTCATGCAAGACTCATTAACTCTAGTTTCTGAAATCTTTCAATTACACAATGTTTCGGGCCAAGACCCTTTGTCAGGACTGAAGGGTCCTGACGAAACCTCTCGGCCCAAAATGTTGACTGTTCGTTTCCACGGATGCTGCCCGACCTGCTGAGTTCCTCCAGCATTTTGGCGTGTTGCTTTGACCCCAGCATTTGCAGAATATTTTGTGTTTCAGTTACACAACCCTTTAGTTTGCCATCACAACTTCTGAAACTGTCTGCCTGTATTCATATTTTATTCAGATGAACCTGACCAGGGCTCGATCTTGGAGAGTTCTTCTCTGCATCTGCAGGGTAGGACCTAGATAGAGAATGGCAGGGCGTTGGCAAATGTTGTGGTTCAGATAGACCTGAGGGTTCATGATCATAGTTTGCTAAAAGTGGATGCACAAGTAGACAGGGGTAGTGAAGAAGGTGTCCAGCATGCTGACTTTCATCAGTTAGAGCATTAAGTTTAAGTGTAGGGACATGATGATGCAGTTAAACAAGTCATTGTTGCTTCTGCAGTGGGAATATTTTGTACAGGCAGGGTCCAGAATGAATGCAAAATTCCTAACCAGAGTTTATAAAGCTGCTTCCTTGTCCTTGTCTCCGAGCATCACCATCTGATCAGTAGAGAGCCTAAATGGACACCTGACATCTTTTGGCTGATACATTCTTCCATTCAGTGTTTATTGTTACAACTGGTAATAGCATTGTAACTTGAAACACTGACGATGTAAATACATTGAAACTCTCAAATGTTACCAAATAAGGATTGTGGTATGTTTGTTATTTAGAAGATTTATGGATTATATTCCTTAAAAATTAATTATTGGGCATTTCACAATTATATTAATATACATTTCAATATTATATTAGCATAATTTCAAAATTATATTAATGTTATATAAAAGAAATATCAGCTGCACAGTAACAAAGGCTATGCGTGCAGGAGCTTTTCAGATATTGTGTTGCCGAGCATCTGGGCAGCTGAGAGAAAACAGTGGTTATAGGCCTCATTGATTGATTTAGAGATATGTTCAAATGGCATCATTACAGATATGGCACTTAAATTGAAGTAACTATACACTCCAGCGCCCATTATATAGTAAATCAACATCTTTTATGTATTGATGTACTTGGGATATAATATGGCTGGGTAGATAAATAAATCTTTTTTTAAAATATTGCAATAACCATCAACCTATAGTACATGCAGACCCTAGCAATTCCAAAGCAACTTTGAAGGAAAGACATCTGCTCTCCTTCTTTGCTCTGACCTTTCTATGACTTCTGGCCTGCCAGTGTGTTTGACTCTTCCACAGCTACTTGAATGAGAATCAGGTTTATTATCACTGACATATAATTTGCACAGTTTGTCTCCGTTCGCACATTGGTTATTTGCCAGTCTTTGTAGGTTTTCATTGATTTCTCTGTTCCACTATGAATACCTGCCAGAAAGTTAATCTCTAAGCAGTAAGTGGCGACATACACGTACATATTTTGATAATAAATTTACTTTAAACGTTGAACTTTTGACGTCATGAAATTTGACAGTGCAAGAACCAAAAATTAGTATAGATTACAAAAATAAATCCAGTGGATTCCTGATAGCTGGGACACATCGAGACCAGTACATTTTGGTCCCACTAAGCGTCTGCCCCGATAGCTGAAGTTTCATGGGAGTAGTTTAAAAGTAAAAAAAAGACAAACTACCATTTAACTAAGCAACAAAAAATATATTTAATAAAATACAGAAGATATTAGAACACTCTCAATACTACTACAGTACTATAAAACCATAGATTAGTTCCTAGTAGTTATCAACAGAAGCATTTTTTTAGATTATGAGAACACTCAGTCCTCGTTTATTGTCATTTAGTAATGCCTGCATTAAGAAATGATACAATGTTCCTCCAGAGTGCTAGCACAGAAAAACAGGACAAACCAAAGACTAACACTGACAGAACCACGTAATTATAACATATAGTTACAGCAGTGCAAAACAATACCATAATTTGATAAAGAACAGGGCATGGGCACGGTAAAAAAAAGTCTCAAAGTCCCGAGTCGATTGATTCCCGAGTCCCTGATAGCAGGCGGCAAAGGGAGAAACTCCCTGCCATAAACCTCCAGGCACCAACAACTGCCGATGCATTGGAAGCACCCGACCACAGCCGACACCAAGTCAGTCCGTCTGAAAACTTCAAGCCTCCGACCAGCCCCTCTGATACAGCCTCCCGAGTGCCATCCTCTGCCAAGCACCTTCGACCTCGACCGGCTGCCAAAACAAGCAAAGCCGAGGATTTGGGGCCTTCTCCTCCGGAGAATCCGGACCACACAGTAACAGCAGCAGCAAAGTGGGCATTTCAGAAGTTTCTCCAGATGTCCAGATGTTCCTCTGTACTCTCATGTCTGTCTCCATCAAATCAGAATTGCGCATGGTCCCCTTGTTGACAAATAACAGACATCACCACTGAAGTGGCCGCGCGCGCTGCGTCGTGCCGCCATCTTCTCCTCCTCCCTCCGGAATTTATCCAGAATACGCTGTTGTGTTCTTTTGACTAATGCAGATAATGGACTACAATGCTTTCAGTGATTGCATCCTCCAAATCTTAATTTTCACTGTAACGTTCAAGATAATTGTCAATACCTTCAAATTCATTGTAGTTCCTAATCTGTTGAAGTAGTGAGATAATTTCATTTTCATTCCCAGCCAATTCTAACATGTCCAAGCCTGAATGTTTTAAACCACAGTGAGCAAAACAGTTCAGAATTGTCATACTGCTTATTTCTTGCCAACTATCAGTGACAAAAATCATTGTTTTTTGAACACAAAACTGATAAAAACTGTTTACTCTAAGCACAGTGTAGTGTCTAATAGCTACACAAGTGCATGCGACTGGCAATAGTTCAAAACTGTTCAGCAACCATCTCCTGTCCCAGTTAAACTGCAGAGTATCCCAAATAAATGAGGAGAATCCCAGCAATTTTCTTCATTAGTTTTGGTACTTTAAGACTTGTTCCAAATAAGTGGCTGTCCCAATTAACCAATGGCCCAATTAACCGGAATCCACTGTATATGGTGCAAAGGATAAATGACAAGGTAGTGTTCATGGGTTCCTGTTCCAGTCAAACATCTGATGGCAGAGGGGAAGAAACCATTCCTAAGTCATTGAGTGTGTGTCTTTAGGCTCCGTTACCTCCTCTCCAGTGGTAGTAATGCAAAGAAGGCTTGTCCTGGATGGTAAGGGTCTTTAATAATCAAAACCACCTTCTTGAGGCACTGCCTCTTAAAGATATCCTCAATGGTCAGAGGATTGCACCTCTGATGGAGCTGGCTGAGGCTACAACCCTTCTCCAGCCTCTTGTGATCCTGTGACACAACTAGTCAGAATACCCTCCATTGTACATCTATAGAGATAGCATAGCAAGCCAGGGGCAAGAACAGACAGTGAATAAATGCAGACTTTGACAGGACTATCAGGGGTAGAGATAGGGTAAATTTCCAATGAGGTCAGATAGGACTACAACTAGAGGTCATGGGTTATGGGTGAAAGGTGAAAAGTTAAAGAGGAACGTGAGAGGAAACTTCATTCAGAGGTTCCTGAGAGTATAGAATTAGCTGCCAGAGCAAGTGGTTCATGTGAGCTCAATTTCAATGTTTAAGAGAAGTTTGGATAGATACATGGATGGTTGGGGAATGGAGAGCTATGGTCCCGGTGCAGGTCAATAGGAGTAGACACGGACTAGTTGGTCCGAACAGCCTGTTTCTGTGCTGTACTTTTCTGTGGCTCTATGATATTCATGTCCCTTGAAACAATAATTACAAGAATGTGTAAAATTCTAATTATACTAGTTGTGATTTAGATAACTCAAATTTAAGTCTTCATGGGGTGGAGATACCATGAGATGAGGGCATCCTCTGTGGAAACTTAAAGAAGTGGTTCTTAAAAGATGGGATCCACTATTGAGTGAGTATGATCAATTCATGCTACACAGAAAAGGATCCTTTTGGCCCACACTGTCCATGCTTGGAGATGCTAGAGCTGGCCATGAAGCAACAATTTACACTAATGAAAAGCTTATTACATTTCACTCTCAATGTTTCAGAGAAGTTTGTATAGGAACATGGATTGCAGGGGTATGGAGGGCTATTGTCCTGGTGCAGGTTGATGGGAGTTGGTAGATTAAATGGCTCAGCACGAACTAGATGGGCTGAAAGGCCTGTTTCTGTGCTGCAGTTTTCTATGACTCTTGTTTGAGCTTCTCTTTCCTCAGTACGTGCCCCAGAAATTCCAGCTGCCATTTCCTGATTGATGATATTAGCTCTCCTCTTGTGCTGGCTTTTCACAACACTTCCTCATTAGTTACATTTTCCTTCCACAATATTTTCAGCATTCTTCTCAAAGACGACATTCCTGCAGCTTTGAATCTTCCCTCATTTTGCTTTGATATTGTCCGACATTTACTTCCCTATGTTAGTGAGGAATGAATGTAGCAGCACAACACTCTTGAGTTTCGTTCCCATAGAAATTATGTTATTCTTTAGTATCTTGCTCAAACGCACATATAGCAATCCCAATTCTTCACAACACACACAAAATGCAGGAAGAACTCAGCAGGTCAGGCAGCATCAATGGAAAAGAGTTTGCGCTGGGACACTTTTTCAGGGCTGAGAAAGATGGAGGAAGATACCTGAATAAAAAGGTGGGGGGAAGGGAAAGAGGCTAGCTGGAGGAAGAGTGGAGGGTGTGGTTGGAGGCTACCCAGATGGAATATAAGGTGTTGCTCCTAACCCTGAGGGTGGCCTCATCTTGGAGCAAGGGAAGGCCATGGATCAACATGTCAGAAGCAGGAATGTATATCGGAATGGGAATAAAATGTTTGGCCACCAGGAAGTCCCGTTTTTGGCAGATGGAGTGGAGGTGCTCGATGAAGCTGTCCCCCAGTTTACGACAGGTCTCACCAACTTAGAGGAGGGAGCATCGGGAGCACCTAAAGCAATAGACAACCTCAGTAGAATTGCAGATGAAGTGTTGCCTCAACTGGAAGGACTGTCTGAGACCTTGAATGGAGGTGAGGGAGGAGGCGAATGGACAGGTGAAGCACTTAAGCCACATGCAGGGAAAAGTTTCTAGAGGGCGAGGGACGAATGGACAAGGGAATCGCAGAGGGAGCGATCCCTGCAGATCCCTGCTGGGGGTGTGGGGGTTGAGGCAGGGAGGAGTTAGAGATATGTTTAGTGGTAAGATCCCACTGGAGATAGCAAAAGTTGAAGAGGATAATGTGTTGGATGTGGAAGCTGATGGAGCGGTAAGAAAGGACAAGAGGGACTCTCTCACCATTATGACAGCAGGAAGATGGGTGAGGTAAAGGTGGATGTATGGGAAATGGAAGAGATGCAGGTTAAGACTGAATCAATAGTAGAGGGAGGGAAACCCTGTTCCGTAAAGAAGGAGGACATCTCTGATGTCCTGGAATGGAAAACTGCGACCTGGGAACAGAAGTGATAGAGGCAAAGAACCTGAGAGAAGAGAATAGCATTTTTACAGGAGATAGGGCAGGAAGCGGTCTAGTTGCATTAACCATGGGAATCAGTAGGCTAATAAAAAATGTCAGTTGACAGTTTGTCTCCAGTGATGTAGACAGAAAGATTGAGAAAGGGGAGGGAGGTGTCAGAAATGGATCAAGTGAACTTAAGGGGATGGTGGATAATATTGACGAGTGCAGCTTAGGTGCACGAAGCAGCGCCAATGCAGCCATGAATGTAACAAAGGAATAGTTGGGGAGTATAACCAGGGAAGGTTTTGAACATAGACTGCTCTCCGTAGTCAACGAACAGGCAGGCATAGCTTGGGCCCATGCACGTACCCATGGCTACTCCTGGAGTTTGGAGAAAGTGGGAGGAGCTGAAGGAAAAATTGTTCAGGATGAGGACCTGTTTTCCCAGATGGTGGAGGTTGGTGGTGATGGGGATTGGCTGGCTCTTTTGTCAAGAAAGAAATGGAGAGCTTTGAAGCCAACATCCATGGTGAAGATGAGATAGTCAGCGCCAGGGAATTGAAAGCTACTGAGAAGACCGAGGGCATGAAAAGTCTCGCGGATGTAGGTGTGAAGGAACTGAACCAAGGGGGATAGAATGGAATTGAGATATGAGGACACGAGTTCACTAGGGCAGGAGCAGGCAGAAACAATAGTCCGACCTGGGCAGTCTGGTTTGTGGATCTTAGGTCGGAAGTAAAAGCGGTAGGGGAACTATGAGTTTGGTGGCAGTGGTTGGGAGGTCTCCAGAGTGTATGAGGTCAGTGATGGCATTGGATACAGGTTTTTAATGGTATGGAATGGGGTCCTCCTTGAGGCGTAAGTATGAGGAGGCAACTGAGAGTTGTCGCTTTCTTTTTCCCAATACTTCTAATTTCAACATCAGCCTTACCGTCAGATGTTATCGTGCTCCTTAAGTAATTGAACTTCTCTGTTTGTTTAATTGTTTCATCGCCCACTTACAGTTGGCATTTCTCTATTTATTTCTTCTTTGTGAAAACCATACATTCAGTCTTCTTCTACACTGGTCAATCCTCTATTTCCACTTTCTTCGATGACTTTAATAATAATACCTCAAGTTTTGTTCTGCTGCCTACTTTTTGCTTAGTAATTCAATTACTCACCTAAATGCCTCCTAAATGTTATGAGATTTCCCTTAATGTTAATTTCTACCACAGACCTAGTCTGGATTCTAAGTACTCCTGACCTGAGCCAGTCCTGGCGATGGACATTGAAGATTCCACTCAGGGTATTATTCTGTGTCCTTGCTCTTACCTTGTTCATTTTTGTTCAGTGTGGTGGAACCCTGGTTCATCAGCTGAGGGACAGCGGTTCTTGAAAATCAGGAAATGATTCTCTCGCCCATGGTTGATGTGATATCATGAAACTTCATGGCATCTGGAGTCAGTGTTGTGGATTCCAAAGCCTGCTACTATTCTGCCATCTTTGAAAGATCTGTGCTCTCTGCTGGAACGATATATTCAGGGATTTTAATGATGTTATTGTTTATAAGTGAAAATTAAAACAAAATGCAGGTGTTGTAAGTACAAACTGAGAATGGGAAATGCTGCCAGCACTCAGCAGGCCAGATAAAGATATTTTCATTGTCCTATCCTCCCTTTTCACCCTATCTGCAACTTAGAACCAACTTTTTTTCTCAATTGCCCTAGTCCCATGAAGTGTACTCAACCTCAAAATTATAAAAAAACAAGAGATTCTGCAGATGCTGGAAATCTTGAGCAACACACTCAAAATGCTGCAGGAACTCAAGAAGCTAGGTAGCATTCATGGAGAGGAATAAATTGTTGATGCTTCAGGAAGAGTCTCCACCCAAACTGTCACTGTTTATTCTCCTCCATAGAAGTTTCTCCAGTATTTTGTGTGTGAGCTTGAAATATTAGCTCTGTTTCTCTTCCCACAGCTGCTGTCTGCCATGCTTGGTATTTTCAGTACTCCTCTGTCTGAAAGGTATGATGGTATGATTTTGTAAATTTGACTTTGTCAAGCTCTTGCTTGACTAGTCTATGGGACAGCTCTCCCAGTTACGACATTCATCCCCAGATGCTTGTTGCTTTGCAAGGACATCTGGGGAGAAGCAACGTTGTTGCTTCTGAAACTTAGTCTATACCAGGATGTCCATCCCATTTTATTTCTTCTCTGTTTGAACATAGTGAAAATTGCAGGACTGAGTGAACATGCCAGGCCATTCAGAAGATAACCACAGAGCAAATTATTAAACTAATGAGCCAAATGGCCCATGGGGAGAAACTTCAAAAATCTGAGGCATAAAGGGACTTCGGAGTCCTCATGCAATATTCCCCAAAATTTAACTTTGTGAGTGGTGGTGAGGGAGAAAATGCAAATTTAGCATTTATTTCAAGAGAATATAAAATCAAGGGTGTAATGCTAAGGCTTTATAAGACATTGGTCAGACTGCACTTGGAGTATTGTGAGCAGTTTTGGGTCCCTTATTTAAGAAAGGATGTGCTGACTTTGGAGAAGGTTCAAAGAAAGTTCACGAAAATTATTCTGGGAATGAAAGGCTTATTATATGATAAGCCTTTTATTGTTTTATGGCTCTGGGCCTGCACTCTCTCGAATTTAGAAGTATGAGAGAGATCTCATTGAAATGTATAGAATGTTGAAAGGCCGAGATAGAGAGGGTGTGGCAAGGACGTTTTCTATAGTGGGGAAGTCTTGGACCGGAGGGCACAATCCCTGAATAGAGGGATAACCATTTGGAACATAGATGTGGAGGAATTTCTTTAGCCAAAGGATAGTGAATCTCAGGAATTCATTGCCACATGTGGCAGAGGAGGCCAGCTTATTGTGTGTATTGAGGTGAAGGCTGATAGATTCTTGATAAGCCAGGGCATGAAAAGCTACGGGAAGAAGACAGGAGAATGGGGTTGAGAGGGAATTGGATCAGCCATGATCCATTGGCCAAATGTCCTAATTCTGCTCTTATGGTTCTATCTTGGGACTCTTTATAAGTCTGACAGTCAAGACCCCATAAGTTTGGAAGTTCAGTCTTCAGGATCATCTCCTGTAATAACACTGTGTAGAATTTATGAGGATGGCAGGTTTGATTTATGTCTCTACTAAAGGAGATGTAATGTGCTCCTTCCCTCCACTAGCCTACAAGTCGCACTTGGGCAAGGCGAAGCTCCCCGCCCCCACCTTCCAGTCAGGGTCACATGAAGCCATAGGAGCAGATGGTGCGTATCATAAGTTCTGGTTATGTGACCACTGACGTCAGGTAAACAATCTCTGAAGAGTATTGATGATGGCTGCAGTCATCCATCTTGTAAAGATGCTGCCCAGAAGAAGGCAATGGCAAACTTCTTCAGTAGAAAACATTAGCCAAGAACAATCATGGTCAAAGCCCATGATTGCCCATTCCATATGACATGGCACATAATGATGAGGAGAATTTATGAGAACGATTTTGTGCTAGCTAACTGTTGTGGTGTCCTCACATTTCTTGCACCTAATCTCTTGTATTTAAGACATCAAATTAAGCCAGTTAACCCAACAATTTTATGCTAACATTTATGGTGTAAGTAAGCCACCTCTCCCCACCTAACTCCATAACCTTTCAATATCATCTTCCCACATGTTCATGGAAAATTCATTTAATGTCAATGAAGGAGTTGATATTTGAAGAAATGTTGAATGGTTTGGGCCTATACTCAGTGAAGTTAATAAGAATAAGAGGTGATCGTAATAAAAGATATGATACTTCAAGGGAACTTAACAAGGTGGACTCTGAGAGGATGTTTTAACCTGCTGAAGAGATCAAGAACCAGGGATTATGGTTTCAGAATAACCTCCATCAGGTCATATCTTCTGAGTTTTACCATCACACAGGAGGTATAGCACCCTAAAGTCTCACTGCACCGGGTTCTGGAAGAGCTACTGTACTTTCCTACAGCGATTAGAGAACTCCTCTACACAACCCTAACCTTACCACTGTAATGGCATACTATAGACCCCCGCTTACATGACCAATGACTTGTCTCTGACTGTTTTTTTTTACCATACTGTCTTCTTTCTTCACTGTCTTGTATAACTTAAGTACAATCTAAGTTCTGTGTGTTGTCTGATTCTACATGCTGCAAGCAAGGTTTTCACTGTAACTGTATCTCGTAGTACTTGTGCATATGACAATAAAGTCGAAATGGCAAAAAAGAAATGCTCATTTAAGATGGAGATGAAAGGGATTTTTTTTTCTTTCAAAGGGTTAATTGTGTTACTCCAGGTGAAAGGATGAACTGACTATGTATCAATTCTTGCTGAAGGTGTAGTTTTAGATATCAGTACCAAGCCCATTAGTGAGGGAGCTGAAGAATTCAATTGCGAGAGTCGGTTTCCACAATTGTTGTGACAGGCCATGTTTCTAGTTAGAATAAGTTTTCCGTAACTGTAAGGATTTAGTATGTCACCAAAGCAGGTTTCTACAGATGTACCATGGAGAGCATTCTGTCTTATTGTATTGCTGCCTGGTATGGAGGCTCCAATGCACAGGATCAGCAGAGGGTTACAAACTCAGCCAGCTCGAATCATGGGCACTAGCCTCCTCACCATCAAGGACATCTTCAAAAGGTGTTGCCTTAAGAAAGCAGCATGTCTTTAAGGACCCCATCTCCCAGAAGATGCCCTCTTCTCATTACTACTATCAGAGAGGGGGTAAAGGACAGTAAAGACCCGCACTCAATGCTTTAGAAATAGTTTCTTCCCCTCCACCATCAGATTTCTGAATGGTCGATGAACACCACCTCACGATTTCACTCTCATTTTGCTCTACTTATTTAGTTTTTTATATTTCATAATGTAATTTAGAGTTTTTTATTGCTATGTTTTGCCACAAACCAAACAAATTTCACAATAACAAGCAACATACATCAAAGTTGCTGGTGAACGCAGCAGGCCAAGCAGCATCTGTAGGAAGAGGTGCAGTCGACGTTTCAAGCCGAGACCCTTCGTCAGGACGAAGTCTAGTCCTGACGAAGGGTCTTGGCCTGAAACGTCGACTGCACCTCTTCCTACAGATGCTGCTTGGCCTGCTGCGTTCACCAGCAACTTTGATGTATGTTGCTTGAATTTCCAGCATCTGCAGAATTCCTGTTGTTCACAATAACAAACCTGTTTCTGATTCTGATGACCTCTGCATGGACCACAACCAAGTTCGAATGGGTGTGCACCACAGGAGCTGGGCAAGTGAGGTGGCAAAAAGCATAACTTCAAACCAGAATCTCTGTTTAAACATTAACCTGTTCAGTAGTTAATCACACCTTTAAAGGGTAATGCTTCAGTGGAGAGTTAAAAGGGAAGTTCTGTTCACTTGGTGGTAGTGGTGGCATCCGTTAGTCTCGAGAGACCATGGATCTGCGCCTGCAAAGTCTTGCTTCAGTCTGTGTTAGAGCAGCGTCTGTTGTGGCTGTAGAGTTCCACACGGGAGTGACAGTCTCGGCTGCATCGACTGCACTTGAAGACGCTGTCCTCCGGTGTTATCTTGGTGCTGTTTTCCTGACGAGTGCGCTTTTCTTCAGCAGCAAGCCTCAGCTTCTCTTCTCCTCTTTTTAGACCTCTGCGTAGTTCCAGCCTCCAGGGAGAGCGATCGCTTGCGATGTCCTCCCACCTCTCGATGTTCATTTTCAGTGACCTCATGTCTGTCTTGCAAACGTCTTTGAAACGAAGATGGGGCCGCCCTTGTGCTCTCTTGCTGGAGGCCAGTTCCCCGTACAGCAGGTCTTTCGGGATCCTCCCGTCTGACCTGCGGTGTACGTGGCCCAGCCAGCGGAGACGGCGTTGTTGGAGCAGGGTGAAGAGGTTGGGTATCTGGGCGTGGGCCAGGACCTCATTGTTGGTGACTTGGTCAGTCCACGTGATGTCCAGGATGCGTCTCAGGCTGCGAAGGTGGAAGGCGTTGAGACGCCGCTCTTGTCTGTAGTAGAGGCTCCAGGTCTCGCTGCCGTAAAGCAGTGTGCTGAGGATGCAGGCTCTGTAGACTGCAACTTTGGTGTGTCGTCAGTTTTCTGTTCACTTGGTAGTCCTATAAATATATTGAATGGTTAACTGTGCCAAGCAAAGCAAGAGAGACTTCCCTTCTGCATCCACACATATCTACAATTCGTCTCACCAATCTACACCCGAGGTCCCTGAATGGTCAGCTTTGTTGCGCTAAAACATTAAAAATATACAAACACTCCTCATACATTCCCACTTTTATTCCCAGGAACATTCCTGTGAACCTCCTCTAGACCCTCTCCAATGCCAGCACATCCTTTCTTAGAAAAGGGACCCAAAATTCCTCAAAATACATCAAGTGTGGACTGACCAAAACTTTATAAAGCCTCAGCGTAAACTCCCTCCTCAAATGACTCTGCCTCACTCTGTTTTTAAGACTGCCTTCTTGACAAAGCCTTTAATCAACTGCCTTCTATTTGTAGCATTCTGTTGAAATAACTTGGAAAGTTTAAGTAAATTGAGACATTACGGCAATACAAGTTGTTGTGAGTACCTGCTGAAGAAAACAGTCCAGTGACTGATTTACAGCCGGTACTACTTGGGTAGAATTGAGTGTGCAAGGTGATTGGAACTGAACAAGCAGCAAATTGCTCACTGAACACTTGTTTTGTCTTGATCTACCCTCAGTGGCCACTTCATTAGGTACACCTGTACACCCATTGGACAATGGAAATATCTAATCAGCCAATCACGTGGCAGCAACAATGCATAAAAGCATGTAGACATGGTCAAGAGGTTCAGTTGTTTTTCAGACCAAACATCAGAATGGGGGAATGTGATCTAAGTGACTTTGACAACGGAATGATTGTTGGTGTCAGACAGGGTGGTTTGGGTATCTCAGAAACTGCTGAGCTCTGGTTTTTGCAGGCACAGCAGTCTCTAGAGTTTACAGAGAATGGTAAAAAAAAACTGAGTGGTAGATCCATGGGTGAAAATGGCCTGCTAGTAAGAGAGGTCAGTAGAGAATGGTCAAACTGGGTGAAAGGGTAGCCTATTTAGGAATGAAATAAAAATGACATTTACATAGAACAGTACAGCACAGTACAGGCCCTTCGGCCCACAATGTTGTGCCGACCCTCAAACCCTGCCTCCCATATAAGCCCCCACCTTATATTCCTCCACGTACCTGTCTTTGTTTGAAGTTTTGCATTTTAAAACAGCAGGGCACAAACAAATGCCTTCCTGAGGAGTGATTTCAGGGGAGTTAATGTTTTAAACACGCAGCTGCAGCATCTGCTAACTGTTAGTGCTCCATTGGTTTTGTAGTGTTGAAATGATGTTGATGAGGCCTTTTGGAAGTAGGTCAATCTATATATTGATTGTATAAAATGAAGTCGGGGGCGAGCACTTTTCAGAAATCAGGCCTGTCCATCTGAACTGTTCCTGGACGTCCCAGAGAAACAGAAATTACTCATGTCTTTTATTTTCTCCTTTTGCTCTTCTTCCTCCCCCTTTCCACTTGGTGGCTTTGACTTATTACAGGATCAGAACTGTCTGTCTTTGATGAAGTGCAACAATTTTGACTGACAGGCCCAAGTTAATCCTTGGATGTCAATAAAGTATGCTTGTAGTTTCAATAGTGAGAACCATAGAGTCATAAAAAACCTGCAACACAGAAAGAGATCCTTTGACCCATTTAGTCCATCCTGAATTATTAATCTGCCTAGTCCTATTAATCGGCAACTGGACCATAGCCCTCCATGTCCCTCCCATCCAATTACCTATCAAATTTCTCTTAAATGTTAAAATTGAACCCACATCCACCACTTCTGCTGGAAGCTCGTTTGACATTCTCACCAGCCTCTGAGTGAAGAACTCCCCCTCATGTTCCCCTAAAACAGTTCACCTTTCACCCTGAACCCATGGACTCTAGTTCTATTCTCACACAACCACAGTGGAAGAAGCCAGCTTGCATTTAACCTATCCATACCCCTCATAATGTTGTAGGCCTCTATCAAATCTGCTGTCATTCTCCAACACTCTAAGGAATAAAGTCCGAATCGATTCAGTCATTCTCTATAACTCAGGTCTTCAAGTCCTGGCAACGTCCTTGTAAATTTCCTCTGCACTCTTTCAATCTCATTGACATCTTTCCTGTACATAGGTGATCCAAACTGTACACGGTACTCCAAATTAGTTTTAACTGTTGTTTTACTGCTCAGGATCCTGGTTTGGAAAAAAATGAAGGTGAGTGTTATTTGTACACTAATAAAGGCATCCGTTAGTCTTGTGAGACCATGGATCTGAGCCTGGAAAGTCTTCACTCTCCAGGGCGCAGGCCTGGGCAAGGTTGTATGGAAGACCAGCAGTTGCCCATGCTGCAAGTCTCCCCTCTCCATGACACCAATGTTGTCCGAGGGAAGGTCATTAGGACCCATACAGCTTGGCACCAGTGTCGTCGCAGAACAATGTGTGATTAAGTGCCTTGCTCAGGGACACAACATGATCCCTTGGCTGGGGCTCGAACTCACGACCTTCAGGTCACTAGTCCAATGCCTTAACCACTTGGCCACGTGCCCACTAGTGCAAGTAAAAGCAAGAATAAACAAGAGTAAAATAATACCATGTAAACCTCAGAGTTTTGCACTCTGTATAATATTTGCATGGAACAGAAAAGACTACAGAAAGTGGTGGTCAAAGCCCAGTGCATTATAGGCAAAGCCCTCCCCACCATGGTGTATATTTACATGGAGCGATGCCACAAGAAAGCAGCATCATTGTGGCATGCTATGTTGGTGGCAGAATGTATGGCAATGTCTGCATTCCTCGGGTTCTCGAATTGTGAAGACCTCCCCCAGCCAGCTATGCTCTCTTCTCACTACTACAATCAGGCAGGAGGTGCAAAGGCCTTAGGTCCCACCATTAAATGAACAGTTATTACCCTATAGCCATCAGGCTCCTGAACCAGAGTGTGTAATCTCACCCACCACAACTCTGAACTGATTCTATGATCTCTTGACTCCTTACAATTGATGTTTATAAACATGAGAAATTCTGCAGATGCTGGAAATCCAAAGCAATGCACACAAAATGCTGGAGGAACTCAGCAGGTCAGATGGCATCTATGAAAATGAATAAATAGTCGCTGTTTTGGGCTGAGACTCTTCCTCAGGAAAGTTTTTTTCTTTATTTGCTGTTTGTCCTCTTTTACACATTGGTTGTTTGCAAGTCTTTGTTCATGCATAGATTTTGGTAAGTTCTCTTGCATTATTTTATTTTTCTTGTAACTGCCTGCTAGAAAATTAATCTTAATGTAGTATATTGTAGCATATCCATACTTTGATAATAAATTTACTGTGAACTTTTGAACTTTGCTAGAACAAGTTTCAATATCTGTCTTTGACAGTTTGGTGAATACTAGTAATCCATTTTATATCGCAATATATACAGTGAATTCCAGCTAATTAGGGCACATTGGGACCAGTACATTTTAGCTCAATTAAGCAGTTGCCCCAATCAGATGAAGTTTCATGGAAATAGTTAAAAATGTATGAAAAAGACTAACGACTGTTAAATGGAGTACAAATTATGCATTTAACTGAAATACAAAATTAGAACACTACCAATACTACTGGTGGTTGTCCATCGTAGCCGACAATGACAGGAAATCCACGCGGGAGAGTTTTTTAAGTGGAAGAGCAGTTACAATGGGGCAGTTTCACTCTCTCAATCTTGGAAATCCAGGTCCAGTGGTATGAGTAAATGTCATAACTGGGGTCTTCCCTGGTTGCAGTCGATGACCATGAGGACTTTTGTGCCCTATCATGCCCTTCGCTCTCCACAGAACATTTCAGAATAGTCTTCCTGGCCATTGAATCTCATTGTAGATCTTATGCACCAAGTCCACCAGAGTTGACCTCACATGCTAGGACAGGCATGTCCTTATCTCAGAGGGGGCTGAATTCTGCCAACTACTCTCAACTGCTTTAGCCTACCTGTTGAAACAATGTACCGGTGTGGTCATTGTCACATGCAAACAGCTACTTGGACTACAGGTGAGAACTGAGTGGTTGTTGGGGGCCAAAAGTAACATTCAAGATGAGTGTCAGTACCTTCAAATTCTTCCTAGTTCCTAGCTCGGCTTCTGCAAGCTGGACCTACTTATTTTTATTTAGAGATACAACACAGTAACAGGCCTTTACAGCCTAACGAGCCGGCGATGGACAATCACACCCATGTGACCAATTAACCTAACATACGTCTTTACTTCTTTATTAATCTTTTTGTTGATTTAAAGGGAACATAAATACAAACAAGAGGAGAGTTATCTCAAATATATATATCAATAACAATACAAACCAAGATTAAGATAGACATTATCAAAATCACACATAGTGTTAAGCTAGTATATAATATTTAATAAAAAAAGCAGTAGTTCTCCTCTTATCAGTTCATAAAGAGGAAAGAAAAATCTTTTAAATTTTAAATGAAAAGAAAACCCACAACAGTATACAAAAAAATATTTTAAAAAAGGGACTGGGCAGTCCATTCTGAGGATATGACCAAAAAAAAAAGAAAGACTTTCTGATCAAATCTAAAACTGAAAAAAATCAGAAGAGTAATAAATCAAATTAAATGAAAATATTGAATTTAAAGGATGTATCAGATGTCTGACTTCTTATTTTCTCTAAACTTAAACAGGACATAATGGAGGAGAGCCAATAAAAGACCGGAGGTGGATTAGAATCCTTCCACTTAAATAAAATGGCTCTCCTAGCCAATAAAGTCGAAAAGGCTATCATACATTGAGCGGAAACAGGAATGTTTCCTGCTTCCGATGGGATAATCCCAAAAATTGCCGTAAGCAAACTAGGTTGTAGATCCAGATCCAAGACCTTTGATAGCATTTTAAAAACATCTCTCCAAAAGTTATCTAGCTTTATACAAGACCAATACATGAGTTAAAGTGGCCACCTCAATATTACATCTGTCACAAATAGATTTGATGTTGGAAAAAATATGCGCTAATTTATCCTTTGACATATAGGCCCGATGCACTACCTTGAACTGTATCAAGGAATGATGGGCACAAATAGATGAGTTATTAACCAAATGAAAAATTTTAATCCATTGATTATCTGAAAATGACTCAATTCTGATTCCCAAGCACGTTTAATTTTTATCATTAGATATCATTCGTGAGTTCAATAATCGTTTATAGATTATAGCTGTCAACCCTTTTTGAAATGGTTTAAACTGAAAGAGAGCATCTGTCATATTAGGTGAATAAGCAGAAGGGTAATTTGGCAATAAACCATGTTAAAAATTCCTTATTTGTAAATATCTAAAAAAGTGTACATTAGATAAATCATATTTATCCACTAACTGAGAAAAAGACATTAAACAGTCCCCTAAAAGCAAATCTGAAAAAGTTATTATTCCCTTGGTTTTCCAATTTAAAAAGGCATTATCCAAAATTGATGGTTTAAAAAAATAATTGAGATGGATATTAACAGAAAGAGTAAAATTATTTAACTCAAAAAATCTACAAAACTGAAACCAAATTCTTAATGTACGTTTAATAATGGGATTAAAGTCTTGTCTACTAATCTTAGAAAACAAAAAGGGAAGAGGAGCTCCCAGTAAAGAGGCCAAAGAGAATCCTTTCACTGAGTTTTCCTCCAAATCCAACCATAAAGGACATTCATGTATATCTGAATAGTGAATCCAAAAAGTAATATATCGAATATTAATTGCCCAATCATACATTCTAAAATTTGGCAAAGCCATACCACCATCCTTTTTTAATTTCTGCAATAAGGGTTTACTCAATCTAGGATTTTTATTGTTCCAAATATAAGATAAGATTATAGAATCTATTCTGTCAAAGAACTTTTTAGGAACAAAGGAAGGAACTGCCTGAAATATATATAAGAATTTGGGTAAAACTATAATTTTAATAGCATTAATTCGACCTATTAATGATAATGTCATAGGCGACCATTTTGAAAGCATTTGTTTGGTATAGTCAATTGATGGAAAAAAAATTATATTTATAGAGATCCTTAAAATTTTTAGTAATTTTAATACCAAGATAGGTAAAGTAATTTTTAGCAATACTAAAAGGTACTTGATGATTTGGATCCAAGTAATTATTAACAGGAAATAACTCACTTTTATGTAAATTTAATTTATACCCGGAAAAGCTACTGAATTCAGAAAATGTAGATAACATAGAAGGAATAGATTTCCTAGGATCTGAAATATAAACTAACAGGTCATCTGCATATAACGAAACCTTGTGTATTTTGTCCCCTCTTAATACCCTGAACAGTGTTAGAATCTCTAAGAGCAATAGCAAGGGGTTCTAAGGCCAAGTTAAGTAATAAAGGGCTAAGAGGGCATCCCTGCCTAGTACCCCTATATAATCTAAAATAGGGAGATTTTTGATTATTAGTTGTAACCACAGCCATAGGAGCATGATAGATCAATTTAATCCAGGAAATAAATCCCGGACCAAAATTAAATCTTTCCAAATAAGTAAGACCACTCCACCCTATCAAAGGCTTTACGTGCATCAAGAGAAACAACACATTCAGATTCTTTAGATAGAGAAGAATGAATAATATTTAATAATCTTCGAATGTTAAAATGTGAATATCTATTTCTAATAAATCCAGTTTGGTCTTTGGAAATAACAGACACAAGACAAAGGAGCAGAAGTAGGCCATTCGGCCCATCGAATCTGCTCCGCCACTCCACTATGAGCTATACTATTCTCCCATCTAGCTCCGATTTCCGGCTTTTCCCCCATATCCCTTGATACCCTGACTAATTAGATACCTATCAATCTCCTCCTTAAACACCCTCAATGATCGGGCCTCCACAGCTGCATGTGGCAACAAATTCCATAGATCCACGACCCTCTGGCTAAAAAAAATTCTCCTCATCTCTGTTTTAAATGGGTACCCTCTAATTCTAAGACTGTGGCCTCTTGTCCTGGACTCAACCACCAAGGGAAACAGCCTTTCCACATCTACTCTGTCTCACCCTTACGACATTCGAAACGTTTCTATGAGATCCCTTCTCATTCTTCTATACTCTAATGAATACAGTCCAAGAGCCGACAAATGCTCCTCATATGTTAGCCCCTGCATTCCAGGAATCATCCTCGTAAATATTCTCTGAACTCTCTCCAACATCAGTACATCCCTTCTAAGATAGAGGGCCCAAAACTGCGCACAGTATTCCAAATGAGGTCTCACCAGTGTCGCATAGAGCCTCATCAACACCTCCTTACTCTTATACACTAATCCTCTTGAAATGAATGCCAACATAGCATTCGCTTTCCTTATCCAACCTGGTGGTTAACCTTTAGGGTATCCTGCATGAGGACCCCCAAGTCCCTTTGCACTTCCGATTTTTGAATTTTCTCCCCATCTAAATAATAATCTGCCCAATTATTTCTTCTTCCAAAATGTACAACCGTACATTTGTCAACATTGTATCTCGTCTACCATTTCTTTGCCCACTCTCCTAAACTGACCAAATCTCTCCACAATCTTTTCATTTCTTCAACACTTCCTGCTCCTCCACCTATCTTGGTGTCATCCGTAAACTTAGCCACAAAACCATTTAATCCATAATCTAAATCATTGATATACATTGTAAAAAGAAGCGGCCCCAACACCGACCCCTGTGGAACACCACTAGTAACCGGCAACCAATCCGAATAGGATCCCTTTATTCCCACCCTTTGCTTTCTGCCTATCAACCAATGCTCCACCCATTCCAATATCTTTTCTGTAATTCCATGGGCTCTCATCTTATTAAGCAGCCTCTTATGCGACACCTTATCGAAGGCCTTTTGAAAATCCAAATACACAACATCCACAGCCTCTCCCTTGTCAATCTTATTGAGATTACCTCAAAAAATTCCAATAGGTTGGTGAGGCAGGATCTTCCCTTCATGAAGCCATGCTGGCTTGGGCCTATCTTGTCATGCATCTCGAGGTATTTCATAACCTCGTCCTTGAAGATTGACTCCAATAACTTTCCAACTACTGATGTCAGACTAATAGGTCTGTAATTTTCTTTTTGCTGCCTCCCTCCTTTCTTAAACAGCGGAACTACATTTGCGACAGTAGGTAAAGTATTCTCAAATCTATTAGCCAAGATCTTAGAAAGAATTTTAAAATCCACATTCAATAGTGAAATTGGTCTATAAGAAGCGCATTCAGATAAATCTTTATCTTTTTTTTAGGATTTAAAGAGATTGAAGCTTCATAAGAAGTTTTCAGGAGAGTCCCAGAGGATATAGAATCAGTGAAAATTTGACATAAATGAGATATAAGTATATCAGTAAAAGTCTTATAAAATTCCGCTGTGTATCCACGTATGTCTTTAGAATGTTGGAGGAAACTGGAGCACCCAGAGGAAATCAACACAATCATGGGGAAAATGCTTCATAACTATGATTCTCCAGCCCCAGCAACATGGTACAGCAGTAGTTAGTACAATGTCCTATATATTTCATTTATTTATTGACATACAGTGTGGAGCAGGCCCTTCCAGCCCTTCGAGCTGCACTGCCCAGCAATCCCCCGATGTAATCTTTTCCGAATCATGGACAATTTACAATGACCAATTAACCTACCAAACAGTTCATCTTTGCACCGTGGAGGAAACCAGAGCCTCCAGGGGAAACCCACGCAGTCACGGGGAGAACATGCAAACTCCTTACAGGCAGCGGCGGGAATTGAACCCATGTCGCTGGTAATGTAAAGTGTTGTGCTAACCGCTGTGCTGTCGTGCCACCCTGACGCTGTACAATGTCAGCGACCCAGGTTCAAGTCCTGCCACTGCCTGTAATGTGTTAGCAGATAGACAGATAGAGAGCTAGATACTGAAATTACAGTGTCACAGTAGCATTACAAGTTCACAGATATACAATATTACAACAGAAGTAAGAAGAATAGATAAATAAAGTTACCTTGAACAGTCTAACAGTCTACCTAACAGGAGAGGGTCATCACTTCTCCAGCTATAGGTTGACCCATTATAGAACTTTATGGTCAAGGGGAACAATGCACGTTCTCCGCATGACTGTGGGTTTCTTCCAGGTGTTCCAGTTTCCTCCCATACTCCAAAGATATATGGTTAAGATCAGAATCAGAATCAGGTGTATTATTGTCAGCATATGATGTGAAATTTGTTAACTTAGCAGCAGCAGTTCAATGCAATACATAATCTAGCAGAGAGAAAAAAGTATAAACAAACAAGTGAATCAATTACGTATATTGAATAGATTTTCTAAAAATCTGCAAAAACAGAAATACTGTATATTAAAAAAAAGTGAGGTAGTGTCCAAAGCTTCAATGTCCATTTAGGAATTGGATGGCAGAGGGGAAGAAGCTGTTCCTGAATCGCTGAGTGTGTGCCTTCAGGCTTCTGTATCTCCTACCTGATGGTAACGGTGAGAAAAGGGCATACCCTGGGCTGGAGGTCCTTAATAATGGACACGGACCCTCTGAGACACCACTCCCTAAAGATGTGTTATGTGTTTTGTGTAAAGAATAGTTGTGAGCATGCTATGTTAGTGACGGAAACATGGTGACACTTGCAAGCTGTGCCCAGCATATTGTCGGACTGTGTTGATCATTGACGCAAGCCGAGCATTTCACTGTATATTTCAATGTTTTGATGCCTATGTGACAACTAAAGCTAATACTTAATCTTTAATCATCATCACACTTCAAAAGGTCTATTAATCGTCATGACATCCTCGTAAAAAGCAGTTAAGTAAATGCATCCATCATAGTGATAGGCAGAACAAGAACCCTTTGATTTCTCACTATCAAAAAGACTGCACTACAGTCAGATGAGATGCTTGCATTGTCGTAGAGGTTAAGACACACTGGACTCCCTTCATTCATTGTTGGTATCTGACCATCACATTCATTGTTCCATCCCTGAATGGCCCTGAGAAGGTGGTGCAGAGCCACCATCTTGGATTACTGCAGTCCTTCCGATGCAAGGAACTGCAGAGAGTTGTGAGCACAGCTCAGCATATCATGGAAAACAGCCTCCCATCTGTGGTCTACACTTCTCACTGCCTCAGGAAAGCAGTCAACATAATCAAAGACCCCACCCATCCTGGACACTCTCTCTTCTCTCCTCTCCCACCAGGCAGAAGACACAATGGCCTGAAAGCACACGTCAACAGGTTCGTGGAAAGCTTCTATCCCATTTATCAGATTCTTGAATGGTCCTCTTGTACGATAAGATGGAGTCTTGACCTCACAATCTACCTTGTTATGATCTATCATTTGTCTGCACTGCACTCTTTCTGTAGCTGTGACACTTTATTCTGCATTGGATTGCCCTGTACTACCTCAATGCTCTGGGTAATGATTTGATTTGTATGAACAGTATGCAAGACAAGCTTTTCTCAATCTTGGTGCATGCAATAATAATAACCTGATACCAATACCAAAATGTGCTCATGTAATGCAACACACACGAAAGCAGGTTACACAACTCCGCAGGTTAGGCAGCATCTATGGAGGGAAATGAACACTCAAAGCTTCAATTTGAGAGAAATGCTTCAGCCCAAAATGTCAAATGTTCATTTCCCTCCATAGATGCTGCTTGAACTGCTGAGTTCCTCCAGCACATTGTTTATGTTAATTAAGATTTCCAGTGTCTAAAGAATCTCTTTCAGCTTGTGCAGTGCTGGGAGGTAAGTAGTACCAGATACTGATCACCAGAATGAAGATGGAAAATGACAGTAGATGGTGTGTGACTTGAAGACAACACAGATGGTGCTGCTTCCTTGTACCTGCAGATCTTATGCTTCTTGATGGCAGAAATCAAAGATGAAGAAAAGATTAAAGATTTGCTTTATTTGTCACATGTATATCATAACATCAAAATATACAGTGAAATGCATCACTTGTGTCAAATGAAAGCCAGCTCACAAGTGGTGCCATCTAAAACTTTTAACAAACCTCTATAGATTCACAGTGGAAAGTATCCTGATTGGTTGAAACAGAGTCTGGTGTGAAACAACAATGCCCATGAATGGAAAAGCTTACAAAAGTAATGGATACAGTCCAGCTATCACAGGAAAAGCACTCCCTACCGCTGAGCACATCTCCTAGGAGTACTGTCACAAGAAAACAGCATCCACCATCAAGGACATCTAGCATCCAGGCCATGCTTTCTTCTCACAGCTGCCGTCAGGAAGGAGATACAGGAGCTTTGGGTCCCACACCACCAGGTTCAGGAAAAGTTATTACCCTTCGACCATCAGGCCCTGAACCAGCGTGGATAACTTCACTCACCTCCGCATTGAACAGATTCCACAACCTATGAACTCACTTTCAACGACTTTACAACTCATAGATTCAATATTATTTATTAGTTACTTATTCAGCAGTATTATTCCTTTTTACTTGTACGTTGGTTGCTTGTCCATCTTTTTTGTGTGTAGTTTTTCATTGATTCGATTGTGTTTCTTTGAATCTACTGTGAATGCCTGCAAGAAAATGAATCTCAGGTTAGTATATGGTGACATATATGTACTTAGATAATGTATTTACTTTAAACTTTGAACTTTTCGAACACGTCACTTAGAGGCTGTGATAGTAACTGCAGTTCATTTTGTCGATAATACCCACAGTGCATCACTGGTGCAGGGATTGATAGAAGGGGTGTCAGTAAATGGAGCTGCTTTCTGCCGGATGTGTCAAGCTTCTTGAATGTTCCTAGAGCTGCACGCCTGCAGGCAACTGTTCCATCAGACTTGTGCCTGGGTGATGGTGGATAGACCTCCAGCATCAGAAGTCATGCTCCATGAAGCCGTAGCTCACCAAGAATTCAGCCAATAAGCAAAGCCAATGGCAATGACTGTTTGAAGGAAGTGTGTGGCTCATCATCATTAGCACTTAGCACTTTTGCCTTTATTTGGCAGGGCATTGTGTACAAGAGCTAAGACATCACAGTACAAGTGTTGGTGAAACTGTTTTTGGAGTATTGTGGGTAATTTTGGTCAACCAGCTAAAGAAAGGATATCATAGGGTGCAGAAATGGTTTGCAAGAATGTTTCCTGGACTTGATGGCTGGAGTTACAAGAAAGTATAGGATAGGCTGAGGCTTTTCTTTCCCCATGGAGCATAAAAAGCAGAAAAGTGACTTTAAATAAATCACGAGGGATATAGATAAAGTGAATAGTCACATCCTTTTTTCCCAGGTTAGGGGAGTCTAAAACTGATATAATTAGCTTAAGGTGAAAGGAAGAAGATTTAAAAGGGGACCTTAGGGTCAAGTATTCCCAATGAGTATACTGGGTGCGTCCACGTTGACCTTTTTGCTCTTCTACATTAATGCCATTTTTCCTCATTAGGACTGTATATTTCTATGTGTTGCCTGCTTAACTGTCTGACTGCCACTGAAACAGTAATTGTATCCAATTCCACCACCTCCTCTGGCAGTGCATACCACATACAGAGTCAACCACTCTCTGTGTATAAAATATTTATTTCTGATCCCCTTTAAGTTTCCTTCCTCTCAACTGATGCATAGTGCTGCCCATAAATATAAGCCACAACGTTGTTTGTCTGTACAATAATCTATACTGGACACAAGTCATAAAGTTGCACAAAATGGAAATCGGACCTTCTGCCCAACTCATTCATGCCAACCAGGATGCCTGCCCAAGCTCGTCCAATTTTGCTCCATATCCATCTAATTCTTTATTTGTCCATGTCCCAATCCAAATGTTTTATTAAACATTGTTGCAACTCATAAAGTGCTGAAGGATCTCAGCAGGTCAAGGCCCCATCTCTGGAGTGAAATGAATGGACAGTTGACGTTTCAGGTTGAGACCCTTTATCTAGACCGGCCAGATATCACTGAGTTCCTGCAGTGCCTTTTGTGTTACTGCAAATTCCTGCACCTGTAGTCTCTTGTGTCTCCATTTTAAACATTATAAATGTTCTCACATCTACCACTTCCTCTAGCATCTTGCTCCACCTACATACTTCCTATATATGAGAAGATTTCCCCTCAGGTCCCCTTTAACTATTTCCCCTTTCATCCTCGGTCTATGTCTTCTAGTTTCAGACTCCATTCCCCTGGGAAGGAAGACAGACCACCCACCTTATATATGCCCCTTGAGATTTTATAAACCCCGATCAGGTTCCTGCACTCCAGCGAAAAAAGTGATGATGGATCCTGCCCAAACACCTTATTAGGAACTCAGAAGAAGATGAAAGAGCTTCAGTTATGCATGATTGCTACATGCTGGCATGGAGTTTTATCCCCCGTTTAATTCAGCAAAATGGCTCACTTCCATTGTCTCGATGTAAATCAATCGTGTTCTGATGCTAAATAAAAATCTTAAGTTGTTGATTTCAAGGGTTGTAAGTTATATTCCTTCATTGCCCAGAGGATCTCACAAAAATTTACCAATCAGTGTGACTTTAATGATCAGATGAATTAGCATTGTGAGCTCCTTTGGCAGATTCTAGTGCTGTCGGTGCCAGCTATGATTTAGCAATGGCTTTAATTAGTATGTTAACAACACTGACAGTAAGGCTATTAAATGTTGAAACAAGATGCATTGCTCTGGGACAGAGATACGCAGTGCATATTTTACAACTCCTGAAAATGTTAAATGTTAAACCAATATTCTTCCATGTTTGATATACAGCTGTGGACGATGAGTTCCATAAAATCCCTTTAAGGCAACAATCATGACTGCAAGATAAGACAGCAAATTATCCACTTCTGGTGCACAGTTGAATGTTTGTAACAGAATAAACGCGCACAAGGGTGGCACAGTAGTTCAGAGGTTAGCGTAATGATGTCGAAGCATCAGCAATCACGAATCAGGGTTCGATTGCTGCCGCTGTCTGAAAGGCGTTTCTACATTCTCCCGTGACCACCTGGGGTTTCCTCTGCGAGCTCTGTTTTCTTCCAGCAGTCCAAAGAATTACGGGTAAGGGTTAATGAATTGTGAGCATGCTATGTTGGCACCGGAAGTGGCCTCCAGCGCAATCCTCGCTGACTTGATTTAACACAAACAATGCATTACACTGTATGCCTCAGTGTACACCTGAGAAATAAAGCTAATATTTAACCTTTATTTGCACACAGTAGGCTCTCTCGATTTGATCTGTGTCCTGTTGCAAGCAGAAAACATTTAGACTTGTTTGGCATCACTTGTAGGCATGGACATCGTATTCCTGAGCTGTACTGTTCTGAGTTCTATGTACTAATGATCAGGTAATTTGTGTTGTATACAATGTTTATAGAGTCATAGAGTCTTATAGCACAGGAACAGACCTGATAATCATTGTGTCAATGATGAGCAATCATCTCGACTAATATTTTATCTCTTGCATTGCCATCAATGTTAAGCCCTCAGCTTCCCACTGTTAATCCCGCACTCTATCTACAGTACATCAGGGCTAGTTTGCAGTGAATGATAAACCCACTTTCCAGCGTGTCTTTGGGATGTGGAAGGAAGCTGTTAGAGAGTGTACAGAGAGATACTGCAAACTTTACACAAACGGCACTCAAGGTAAGGATCAAATCCGAGGAGCTCTGAGGCAACAGAACGTTCCACAGGACCACAGATACGAGAGACTGCAGATACTGGAAATCTGCATTAATACACATAAAGTACTGGAGATGTGTGGATCAGGACTGCAGAAAGGTGTCGGCCCAGAACATAGACTGTTCATTTCCTTCCGTAGATGCCCCTGGGTTGATGCATTCCTCCAGTGTTTTATGTATGTTGATGCCCACTGTTCAATCTGCTTACTCAAAGATATTAAGGGGGGATTGAATGCCTGCTTTGTTATTGAAATATCATGGTGGCTTTTCTGCATGCCTGATAGGGAAGGGGGAGGGGGCTTGCTCTTATGAATGGAGGGGTGGCTCATATGAAAGGCCGGATCTCTCTCTGACAGTGTGGCACTTCCTCAGTTCTATGCTGGGGTATCAGTCGAGGGTTTTGTGCACTCGTTATCAACCTAAATTGTGTTAAAAGGTCTGCGATTAGCAGAGCTAATGGAAATAGTTTCAACTGTCCATCAGGCTCATCTGGGCAGAGCTTCACAGTCCTGCACTATAAGACCCAAGGAAACGCGTCAGCAACGAGGTCTTGTGTTCAACTGTAACTACGGAGAGAAAGGTAAGAAGTGAGGCACGTGGGATCAAGCTTGATCTGGACTAATATGAAAGGAGGAATTTCTTCGGCCAGAGGGTGGCGAGTGTGTGGAATTTATTGCCACAGATGTCTGTAGAGGCCAAGTCATGGAGTACACTTAAAGCGGAGGCTGATAGGTACTTGATTAGTCAGGGCATCAAAGGTTATGGGGAGAAGGGGGGAGAATGGACTTGAGAGGGATAATAAAGGGATAAGGAATGGGGTCGAGAGGGCAACGTGGTAGCGTAGTGGGTGGGAACAGTAGCGTGGCAGTTAGCATAATGCTATTACAGCACTAGTAACCCCTCTGCTGTCAGTCTTGAACCTGCACCTTCTCCAAGTGACTGCATGGGTATCTTCCAGGTGCTCCAGTTTCCTCCCACATTCCAAAGGCATATGGGTCAGTAGACTCATTGGGCACATGAATGTAAATGGGTGATGCAGGCTTATTAGGCTGGAGGGGCCTGTTACCGTGCTATATTTCTGATGAGATCAGCCAGGACCATGATGGAATAGCAGAGGAGAGTCAATGGGCTGAATGGCCTAAATCTACTCCTCCGTCTTATGGTTTTACGCTCTAATATCTCCACTGCGATTTAGACCTCAAAAATTCAATTAAATACTCAAAGGAGAGCACCTGAACAGGTGGACAAACCAACAGTAAGATGCAGGGTCATTCATCTTTTCAGCCATTCCCACGCAACGATGAATCAGGTTACACCATTAAAACTCTACATTTATAATTGTTTCAGCCTACCCCGCTCTCCCACCGCTTCGCAGTTAGCATTCTGAAACCAGAGAACACATCATGCCCAAATTATCCAGGTTACAAATGGTTTCTATTTCTTTGATGCGCCTTATTACTCCAGGTATAAATAAGTTCCTGGCTAATGCTCACACCACAAAGGATAAGACAGATATGAATTCGACTTCCTTCCCCATAATTACAAGTCCAATTGGAATGTTTGAAGCATATCACTGTTTTGAATTGTGATGCTTATGATGAAATCTGTTGTGCGGTGAAAAAAGCAAAATCAATAAATATGAACAGTTTTCTGTGGTAAAATTTGCAGCTGACCATATTGTTAGCAACGAATGTTTTTCACCCCATGTAGGAAGCCCCATTCATTTCCAGGCTGCGTTTGCTCAATAAGCCAGACGTGGACAAATCAACATTAGAATGAAGGATGATCCATCTGTTCAGCAGCCTGCATGCATCTATGCCATAGATTATATTAATACCCAAGATGTTTAAATGTGACATTTTCTTTCCTCTGAATTAATGTCACTCCGTGTCCAAGCACTGAGTCACAAAGCGCTTAATGCCTGATACCTGAGAAAATTGTCGCTGCGTCTGGTCGATTTGTCCGAGAGATTGCCAGTAATGTAAGGCAGGATGTCTGAAATCCACCCTCGGAGGATTTTCATCTGCTTCTGGTGTTCAAAGCATTGTCACTAAACAGATTTGGAAGTGTAGCCCCCCTGGCCAACCTCAGGGTCGCTCAGCTCGTTGTCATCTAGGGAAACAGCCCTTGGCCCCACCAGACTGAGTAATTAGTTTGCGTGGATGCTGTGTGATGTACCCCACCCCACCCAAATAACAGACAATACACCAGATACGATTAAATGATTTACAGTTTATAGATATTACTGGAACTATATAATTAATAGAGAATAAAATATAACAGGAAAATAAAAGGCGCCACACTTATCAAAGTTCAATCTCTTCGTGCACAAATAGTTGGAGCTCAGGACCCTTCTTCTTCACCCTGCGACCCCTCTGACCACCTCGACCGGCCGCCTGGGACCAACAACGGTGGTCGACCAGACGCTCCACACGAGTCCGGCTCCATCTCCTCTCCTCACCGAACACCCTGCTCGGGGTCCGACCCTATTAGCAGACTCACAGCACCTGGTCCATCCTCTGTCTCTCTCTCCCGCCTTCTGCCCCAAAACCCCGCGCATACAATATCTTACAGTCACACCAAAAGCAAAACAACTATCCCAATTGGTTCGTAACATCTTCTTATCAGTAACGTGATCCAAACAAACTGCTAGTGGGACGACTTTCTCACCAGTTAACATAACAAAGAAGCCCTTTCACTTATAACATAACAAAGAAGCCATTTTAATTAGACTATGCAGTGACATTAAAAAAAAACCCCTTACAGAAGTTTTAGAGTAATTAAAGTCATGTTTGGAGGAAAAGGTTTAATTAGAAATATTCTGCAGTACCTTGGAATTAAACCTGGGAACTCCATCATGCAGCTCCCTCCCAACTCATTTACCATCATGTCTCAGAAATATACTGATGTACATGCATTTTCATTGCATCTAAGAATGTGATGAATTGCAGCAGGAGAAGGCAACTTGGCCCCAAAAGTCTTATCAAAAGCAGGGCTGCTCTGATCTTGGTTCTAACATTATTTTCCTACCATTTCGGCATATCTCAAGGTACTGGTAATTCATTTATTATTGTCACATGTATCCAGATTTAGTGAATGCCAGCCAGACAAATCTTGGGGTTTGTTCCAAAAATCTTGATTGTACTTAATGACTTTGGCATCCACTGTGCTCTGGGAAGAACACATCTCTGTCTTAAATAAATGTCTCTTTATCATAGGGTAGTGTCATAGAAAAGTACAGCACAGAAGCAGGCCCTTCAGCCCCTCTAATTCATGCAAAAACCATTTAAACTACCTACTCCCTTCGACCCGCACCAGGACCATAGTCCTCCATACCCCTGCCATCCATGTACCTCTGTAAACTTCTCTTAAATGTTGAAATCAAGCTTGCAGGCAGCACTAACAAGAGAAAATCTGCGGATGCTGGAAGCCTAAGCAACACACACAAAATGCTGGAAGAACTCAGCAGCCCAGGAAGCATCTATGATGAAGGGTCTCGGCCCAAAGCGTCGACTATACTCTTTTCCATAGATGCTGCCTGGCCTGCTGAATTCCTCCAGCATTTCGCAGGCACCACTTGTGCTGGCAGCTCATCCCACACTCTCTGAGTGAAGAAGTTTCCCCTCATATTCCCTTTAAACTTTTCACCTTTCTCCCTTAACACATGACCTTTGGTTGAAATCCCATCCAACCTCAGTGGAAAAAGCCTGCTTGGATTTAGCCTATCTATACCCCTCATAATTTTGTATACCTCTATCAAATTGCCTCTCATTCTTATCTTTTATCTGTTGTTAAAGATACATTGATACCTCTTCATTAAGGGGGCAGCAGTGCAAAGGGTGAGCAGCTTCAAGTTCTTCAGTGTCGACATCTTTGAAGATCTGTTCTGGGCCCAACATATTGATCAATTATGAAGAAGGCATGCCAGCAGCGAAACTCCATTTGAGGAGATTTGGTGTGTCACCAAAGACTCTAGTAAATTTCTACAGATGTACAGTGCAAAGTATTCTAACTGGTTGCATCACCATCTGGTATCGAGGCGGTGATACCCAGGATCGGAAAAAGCTGCAGAGGGTTGTAAACTCAACTATAGCTCCAACCTGGGCACAGCCTCCCCTCAATCAAGGGCATCTCCAACAGGTAATGCCTCAAAAAGGCAACATCCATCATAAAGGACCCTCACCTTCCATCAGGTAGGAGTTACAGAAGCTGGAAGACACACACTGAACATTTTAGGGTCAATCCTCTGCCATCAGATTTCTGAATGGTCCATGAACCGAAAGTTCAAAATTCAAGGTAAATTTATTATCAAAGTACCTACAGAATATGTCGAAATATACAACCCTGAGTTTCATTTTCTTGCAGGCATTTACATTAAAACAAAGAAATGCGACAGATTCAATGAAAAACTGAACCCAAAGACTGACAAACAGCCAATGTGCATAAAATAAGACAAACTGTGCAAATACAAAAAAATCAAATAATAATAAAAATATACATAAATAAATAATACTGAGAACTTAAGTTGTGGAGTTATAATTAATAACGAATGAACAGATACATGGATAGATAATACTGAGAACATAAGTCATAGAGATCTTGAAATTAAGTCCATTGGTTGTGGTATTGGTTCAGTGTTGAGCGGACTAAAGTTATCCACGCTGGTTCAGAAGCCTGATGGTGAGCACTACCTGTTTTCTCTCTTTTTGCATTACTTATTTATTTCTGTATACTTCACATTCCGATTCTGATTCACCAGGGAACATTACCTCAGCATTCAATTAGTAATGGCCCCTTCAGAATCTAAAACCTGAAACTTCCTTCTCAACAGCTTTACAGGAAGGAAAACAGTGTTTTCGAAAGGCAACTCACCTCCAGTTTCTTTAAAGTCACTTGCGTAAAGATCAATTAACACTGACCCTGCTTTCTTTACCCACATCCCATACATCAGTAAATCAAAAGCTGGACTAAGACCAGTTTCCTGACTAATGGCACATTTTGTTGTGCTGGGCACCATGATTGACTAGAGCAACTATTGTCATCAGATAGAATTACTTGATGCCTGCAGAGTGCACAGAAAGCAGTATGAATGTGTTGAGTTTGAGTGAACAGCTGGCATCATTCAGACATGGCTTGTGTTCCATATATCACACATATAACATTGTACTTTATTTCCAAGCCATTTTGGCCAAGTTATTCATAGCTTACTGTACTTTCAGTGTGTGATCAATGCGGTGTCAGCATATTCTTCCAGCTCTCTCATGACTGTGTGAATCTATATTTCCCGTTGACATAATTTGCTCTCCACCTTGCTCGTTCACTCAGAAGAATATTTGAAGTGGAAAAGCTTTGGGAAAAATGGATAAGCTGATGGTCCTTGACCAATCTAAACTGTTTGAACATTCCAGTGCCAGCCCATCTTCAGTGAATCGAGGAAGT
Source organism: Mobula hypostoma (assembly GCF_963921235.1). Lineage (NCBI taxonomy): Eukaryota > Metazoa > Chordata > Chondrichthyes > Myliobatiformes > Myliobatidae > Mobula > Mobula hypostoma. The sequence continues at coordinate 183,357,708 of NC_086101.1, read as the reverse complement.
GATTTCAGGCCTCTTTCACCATACAGCCCTGAGGAGATTGAGCAATTGGCTCTTGTCTGTTCTTCTGACCTGCTCCGGAGTGTCCAATCAGAAAGTCACAATCTGATCTCATGCCTTTCCTTTATTGGCTGCTGATGCCTCACTTACATCATCAATCTTGGCTTTTCCTTCACTCTTCTGGCCACCTTCTTCTAACTAATCTCACTGAAACCCTTAAAGATACCAGCTTCCTCCAGATGTACTAGAGGTCAGACAAACGTGGATTGTTTTCTCTGGAGGCTGAGGGAAGACCTGATAGAAGTTTATAAAATTATGAGTGGCCTAAATAAAGAGAGAACAGGAAGACATCTTTATAATATCCGGAAAGAAGTGGGATGGTCGAGGAATGCAGGAAAGAGCAGAGGGAAGAGAGGATAATATCAAGATTGAAGTTAGGGCACACAGGGTTAAATAGCACATTGTTTTTAATGAAGAAACACAATAATGGGAGATGTGAGCATTGTAATCAGCAAGAAACATTTGAGCATGTACTGGTGAGGTGTCCAAGATACAATCAAGAGAGAGGATGGTTGATTTTAAAATTATCACAGAATAAGATACAATTTAACATTAACAATGTTCTGCAGAAAGGATCACAGGTTGATTACTTTAAATGTGTCCTTAAGGACACGAGTCATTTTTTTTTATAGAATTTGATGCAAGTATATAGGATTTACATATCCTGACACTCACACTCCAGTTCAGAAGGTGCGGTAATGCACCTTAAAGCTGTTTGCCAACCACCATTAAACCTCATGAGAGGGAGAAGAAATAAAGTATCTTTCTGGTGGAACGCTGCAGGCCAAACAGAATCCATAGGAAGAAGCACAATCGACGTTTCAGGCCGAGACCCTTCATCAGAACTAACTGAGAGAAGAGATAGTAACAGATTTGAAAGTGGGAGGGGGAGGGGGAGATCCGAAATGATAGGAGAAGACAGGAGAAGAAGACTTCCGTTAATGCCCCTCCTCCCGTTCTTACCACATCCCTTTTTAAAATTATTTTTTATTTTTCCCTTTTTTTCTCTCTCTCTCTCTCTTTTCTCTCTCTGTCCGTCTCACAATAACTCCTTTCCTGCTCTCCATCTTCCTCTGGCGCTCCCCTCCCCCTTTTTGTCTCCCTAGGCCTCCCGTCCCATGATCCTCTCCCTTCTCCAGCCTTGTATCCTTTTTGCCAATCAACTTCCCAGCTCTTAGCTCAATTCCTCCCCCTCCTGTCTTCTCCTATCATTTTGGATCTCCCCCTCCCCCTCCCACTTTCAAATCTCTTACTATCTTTTTTTTCAGTTAGTCCTGATGAAGGATCACGGCCCGAAGCGTCGACTGTGCTTCTTCCTATAGATGCTGCCTGGCCTGCTGCATTCACCAGCATTTTGTGTGTGTTGCTTGAGTTTCCAGCATCTGCAGGTTTCCTCGTGTTTGAGTTTTTAAAGTATCTTTCTCCCAGGTTAGAAATGTGAAACACCAGAAGACATGGTTTAAAGGGGGAGGGGTGTGGAAGATAAGTTTGTGAAGGAAATGTGCAAGGTGAGTTCTGTAGGGCTAGCTATTTATTCATTTATTTATTTATTGAGATACAGTTTATTGAATAGGCCCTTCGAGCCCTTTGAGCCGCGCTGCCAAGCCATCCCGTACAAACTCCTTATAGGCAGTGGTTGGAATTGAACCCGGGTCACCTGTACTGTAATGCATTGTGCTAACCACTACACTACCGTGCTGCCACATGCATGGCAAGATATGGCAGGGGGTGCAGCATCATAATGTAACAATTGGCATAATGCTTTACTGTGCCAGTGATCAGAAAACCAGCGTTCAACTTACTGAGCCACCAGAAGTGGTGGTGGAAGTAGATGCAATTGTGGCACTAAAGTGATTTTAGATAGGCACATTAACCTGTTGAGAATAGAGGAATATGGATCATGTGTAGGTAAAAGGGAAGAGTTTACTTTGGTATCATGATCAGCAGACGCCATAGACTATGGGTCTGTAACTATGCTGTGCTGTTCTATATTTCAAGTTTCATAAATTGTGTTGCATCAAGTTGTATGTTTTAAAATAACACATAATTTTAACAAGACCTAATCAAGTTTACTAATCAAATACTAATAGTACACTAATCAGCAAGACAATACTCATAGTACACTAATCTGCATTAATAATTGAATACTAATAGTACAGTAGTCTGCATTACTAATCAAATACTAATAGTAAACTAATCTGCATTAATAATTGAATACTAATAGTACAGTAGTCTGCATTACTAATCGAATACTAATAGTACACTGATCAGCAATTCCAATCAAATATTAATAGTAATCAGCAATACTAATAAGTACTAATTACACTGTTTCATAGCAGATTTACATCTGGCAATCTGCAAATGAAATTCAAGCAAAAGAACACAGTTCATAACTAACCATGATGAGGAATAGAATTTACGCCATGATCGTTCCTAGCACCAAAACACAAAGGTTAAAATGTCTAAAGGTCTGATTAGAGCAGAGGTTCCCAACCTGCGGTCCATGGACCCCCTTACTAAATAGTATTGGTCCAAGGCATGAAAAAGATTGGGAACTGCTTGATTAGACCCCTAGATTATTTAACATCTGTAACTTTTATTAGAGACTCATGCCATTAGATGCCATGAAACAGGCTCTTCAGTTTCTTGGATCTGCTTCGATGGTTAAGTGTACACATGCACTAATCCTACACTCATCCCATTTTATTCCCCACACATTCTATCAATTCCTCTCAGATGCTACCATTCACTGCCACCCCAAAAACAATTTGCAGAGGCTATCAACCCTCACGTTTTTGGAATATGGGAAGCAATGCACGTAGTCACAATGAGAACTTGCAAACTTTGTATAGACAGCGCTGGAGGTCGGGATTGAACTCAGGATGATCTATTAACCATATGACTGTGTCACGTTAACAGCAGAACCTCTTGCACACTTTCTAATACAGCCTGTTTTTATAAATATACATGTCCTGGAGAACTTTTAGTCCTGTGGAAAGGCTGCTTTATCAGAGGTGTCACCTTTAGATCAATTATTTAGCTGAGCTGCTACATATTAAAAATGCAAACACACCATTTACATAAGAGATCATTTATTTCATTATCACTTGCAATGTAAAAATTTACTGCTCTTTTTCCTGTGAAACAATAGTAACTGTGTTAAAACTGTGAAAGGCCTCAATAAAGTGGTTGTGGAGAAGATGTCTCCTATGGTGGGGGCATCTAAAAAAAGGATACAGCCTCAGAATAGAGGGACATCCTTTTAGGACAGAGATGAGGAGGTATTTCTATACCAGAGGGTGGTGAATCTGTGGAATTCTTTGCCACAGGTGGATGTAGAAACCAGGTTATTGTGTATGTTTAAGGTAGCAGTTGTTCCACTTTCTTTTAATATAGGCTGCCAGTCCGTTATCAACTGAACTATGCACATCTGCTTGTTCATATTTTAGTCCTCAAACTTTTATTAATGTTTGGTATTTACTAATAGACTATATTCCTTTCTTTTTCATTCTCCCTCATTCCCTCCCTCCCTCCTTTCTTTCCTCCCCTCCTTCCTCTCTCTTTGGTTTTCCTTTTCCCTCCCTCATTCCATTTTCTCTTTTCCTTTTCCCCATTCTGTTCTCTTTTCCTTTCCTCCTTCCTCTTTTCTTCACTACTTCCTTCCCTCACTCATTTCTTTCTTCCCTTATCCCCACTTCCTTTGATGCTTTCTTTCTCCCTCTATTTCTCTTTTCCTCTCTCTCTCTAACACAAACACTCAGACGCGTGTGTGCATATATATACACACACACACACACACACACACACACACAATATCATTGCATTGTCTCCATGAGAAAAAGAAGACAAATGTTCTCATTGATAAAATGTATTTTCTGTTTCTTATCAAGGCAACTTCAATCACAGCATAACTGAGTCAATAACAGAGAGGATGATAGCTGCTCAGTTTGACATTTTATCTTCACTTACAAGACATGCCTGTCTGAGTGGGGATTGTCAAGGTACTGCCTAGATGGCATAACAGAGCACAAAATGCACTTCATGTTGGGTCTTATTAAAACTAAATTAAGCTTAGATGAATGCTAAATTTGATTAATTATGAAATCACACATAAGTATAGGAATTGGATGCCTTGGAGCAGAGTTGGGGATTTTGTTTCTCACTTGTGGGACAGAGTATAATTCAATTATAACTTTGTGACGTGAATCTATCAGCTCTACCTCTGCAGAGAAAATTAAATCTGTATTTCTATTTTTCAACAAGCCTGCTATCTCATACAACCCAGTAGAACATGCTGATTATGACTGAGACATAAATGATAAAAGAATCATACAGAGATTAAGTGTCTCCAGGAACCCTTGGACTTTGTTTAGTAATAATGATAGTTATTTCAGCTTGCTACGTGATTATTACACTGCATCAATTTCTGGCCTATTGTTTTTTATCTTGCTGATTGTGTCATTCCGTGTTTGTTCTAATGCTCTGTCGACATGGAACAGTCTCTCTGTGGAATGAATTGAAACTGGATGCATACCTGCACCTAGCTACCAGAGCAGCTGTTAATTCTTCACACAAAGTGTTGTATAAACTCAGCATCTCTGGAAAAGAATAAAGTGTGGATGCCTCAGGCCGAGATGCTTCATCCTTACTGGTAAGGAGGGGTTAAGAAGACAGAATAAGAAGGTAGGGAGAGGGGAAGGCGTACGAGCTACAAGGTGATAGTGGAGAGCAGGGTACCATTGCAACTCAGGGCATCGGAGTCCAGCGTCATCTGTAATGTCTTCCCTGTGGAATCCATTGGTTTTCTCCTCATGTGGTTTCCTCCAACAGTCTAAAGACACACCAGTTAGAAGGTTAATCGATCATTGTAAATTGGCTCAGGATTAGACTGGGGTTAAATCAGGGGCTGATGGCCAACATGGCTTGAAGGGCTGGAGGGGTCTAGTCAGTGCTATATCTTAATACATAAATAGATAGATAGATAGATAGATAGGTGAAGCCAGGTGAGGGGGCTGAAGAAGAAGGAATCTGATAGGAGAGGACAGTGGACCATGGGAGAATGTGAAGGAGGAGGGACACCAGAGGGAAGTGATGGGCAGGGAAGGAGAAGGGAAGGAGTAAGAGGGGAGTGAGGGTGGGGAATAGAGGGACAGGAAGGGGAGAAAATACCAGAAGCTGGAGATGTAGATGTTCATGCCATCAGCTTGGAGGCTAGATAGGTGGAATATGAGGTGTTGAGGCACCTGCAGGAACTCTTGTGCCTAATTTCTGTCCCTCTTTCCCTTTTTCTGACTCCCTGTATTTCTCTTTTCCATGCTGTTGGGTAGAGGCCAGTGTTTTGACTGTAGTGGAACAGCTTGACTAGTAGTGCAGCTAGTCTAGACACGTGGCTTTTGTAGAATCCAACTCTCTTAGCCATTTCTTGAGTTCACATGGAGTGAGCCAAATTGGCTGAAGACTGGCCTCTGTGATACGAGGCTCTCAGGAGAAAGTGTGAATGTAAGCACTACTCAAGCTGTGGTCTCACTCGTTCTCACTGTTCTACAACACTGCCCAATACTCTATCATTTACTCTGCAATTTCTGGTTATTCTTTCCAAAATGTGTCACTTCACACTTGTCTGAGATAAATTCCATCTGTCTTTCCTTTGCTCACTTTCCCAGTTGATCTGAATTCTGTTATAACCTCAGGCAACCTAACACGCAACCAATTTTGCTGTCAACTGCAAACTTAAAAGTCATGCAAACTATAGTTATTACAGTCACTACTAGTATTAATACATTCTCATTCTCTCTCGCACTGTCTTGCTCTCCCAATCTCTCTCTATCTCTGTCTCTCTCTCTCTCTATCTACAAATGTATATATATATATATACTGTATTGTGTGTGTGTGTGTGTGTGTGTGTGTGTGTGTATATACACACACAGTATTATGCAAAAGATATATATAGATAGATGCTTTATTGGTCCCAAAGGAAATTGCAATGTCACAGTAGCATTGCAAGTGCACAGATATACAAATATACAAATATTAAAAGAGAAGTAAAAAAGATTAAAAAGTAAGTTGCCTTAGTCTTTTACTAAAAGTTCTCCTCCATTCAGCCAAGGTGGCAGGCAGAGGGTGAGAAACGTCCAGAATTGCCAGGATTTTCTGTAGGGTCCTTTGTCTACCACAGTCTCCAGTGTGTCCAGTTTGACTCCTATAACAGATTCAGCCTTTCTAATCAGTTTATTGAGCCTGTTGTATCACCCGTGTTGATGTCATTGCCCCAGCACACCACCACATAGAAGATTGTACTGGTGACAACAGACTGATAGAATATGTGAGAGAGAGGCCTGCATGCTCCAAAGGACCTCAGTCTCCTCAGGAAGTAGAGGTGACTCTGGTCCTTCTTGTAAACTGCATCTGTGTTGGTGATCCGCTCAAGTCTGTTATCCAGGTGCACCCCCAGGTACTTATAGGTCCTCACCGCATTCACGTCCTCACTATCAATAGTAACAAGGAGCAGTGCAGGCTTAGTCTTTCTAAAGTCCATCACCATCTCCTTTATCTTACTGATGTTGAGCTGCAGATGATTCAGCTTGCACCATTTGACAAAGTCCTCCACCAGGGCCCTGTATTCATCCTCCCATCTTCCCTTTATACACCTAACTATTGCTGAATCCTCAGAGAATTTCTGTAGATGATGTGACTCAGTGTTGTAGCTAATGTCCAAGGTATACAGGGTAAACAGGAAAGGAGCCAATACAATTCCCTGTGGGGCCCCAGTGCCGCTTATAGCCATGTCTGACACTCTGCTCTGAAGCTGCACAAACGGTGGTCTACTAGTCAGCTAGTCCGTTATCCAGGATACACTGTGAATACCAACCTGCACTGAACAGAGATTTTCCCCCAGCAATGAAGGCTGTATAGTATTGAAAGCACTTGAGAAGTCAAAAAACAGGATCCTCACAGTGCTGCCTTGCTTATCTAAATGGGAGTAGGCTCTGGTCAGCAGGTAGATATAGCTAGTGTGCCTAAGACTTTTGAATAGTATTGTAGTAATTTTATGTATTGCAAGTTAACTTTTAAGAAATTCTGCATGAGAATTCCCCAATCCTTTTGCACCTCTGACCTCTGATTTTTGTATTTTCTCTCCATTTAGAAAATAGTCTGTGCCTTTATTCCTCCTACCAAAGTACATAACCGTACACTTCCCTACACTATATTCTATCTTTCCTATCTCCCACTTTTTTTGTCCATTCTCCCAATCTGTCTAAGTCCCTCTACAGACTTCCTGCTTCCTATACAGTACCTGCCCCTTTGCCTTTCTTTGTATCATGTACAAACTTGGTCTCAAAGCTATCAATTCTGTCATCCAAATCATTCACATATAACATGAAAAGCAGTGGTCCCAATACTATCTTATGCAGAACAGCAATAGTCCTTGGCCACCAACCAGAATAGGCCTCTGTATTTCCCACTCTTTGCCTCCTGCCAGTCATCCAATCTTCTCTCCATGTTAGTTTCTTGCCTGTGATACCATGAGTTCTCATTGTGTTAAACCTTGTAAAGGGCCTTCTGAAAATTCAAATAAACAACATGCACTCATTCTCCTTTGTCTATCCTGCCTGTTATTTCCTCAAAGAATTCCAACAGATTTGTCAGGCAAGATTTCAAGGAAACCATGCTAACTTTGACCAATTTTATCATGTCTTCAAGTACCCTGAAACCACATCCTTGATAATAGACTCCAACCACTGAAGGCAGACCAATTAGCTTATAATTTCCTTTTTTCTGCCTCCCACCCTTCTTAAAGAGTGGAGTGACATTAGCAATTTTAAGCCATCTTTAACCTTTACAGAATCTAGTGCTTCTTGAAAGATCATTAGTAATGTTTCCACAATTTCTTTAGTTACCTCTTTCAGAACCCCAGGGCATAGTCCATCTGGTCTGTGATGTACCTACGTGCAGACCTTTCATCTTCCCAAGCACCTTCTCCTTAGTAAGAGCAACAACACTCAATTTTGACTCCTGACACTCTCAAATTTCTGGCATACTGCTAGTGCCTTGCATCTTGAAAACATGCAAAATACTTAAACATCATTTCTTTGTCCCCTATTACTACTTCTCCAGCATCATTTTCCAGTGGACCAATATCTATTCTCACCTCTCTTTTACTTTTTATATATTTGATAAAACCTTTGGTATTATCTTTTATATTATTGGTAGCTTATCTTCATATTTCTTCTTTTCTCACCTTATGCCTTTTTAGTTGCCTTCCACTGGTTTTTAAGAGCTTCCCAGTCCTCTAGTTTCCCACTAATATTTGCTCTGTGTATGCCCTCTCTTTTGCTTTTATGCAGTCTTTGATTTCCCTTGTCAGCCTCAGTTGCCTCAACCTCCATTTAGAAGACTTCTTCATCTTTGGGATGTACCTATCCTGCGCTTTCCAAGTTTCCCCAAGAATCTCCAGGCATTGCTGTTCTGTGCTCAACCCTGCTAGTGTCTCCTTACAGTCAACTTTGGCCAGCTCTTCTCTCATGCCTCTGTAATTCCCTTTACTCCACTGTAATACTGATATGCAGCATCTGACTTTATAAAGAGAAAGAGAAAAAAGAATAAATAAATAATGAATTAAATAAGCAAACAAGCAAGCCAGCAAACAATAAATATTGAGAACATGAGTTGAAGATCTTTGAAAATGAGTCCACAGGTTGTGGGAACAGCTCAGAGATGGGGCAAGTGAAGTTGAGTGAAGTTATCCACCTTGGTTCAAGAACCTGATGGTTGAGGAGTATTGACTGTTACTGAGCCTGGTGGCGTGAGTCACAAGAGACTGCAGACACTGGGAGCTAGAGTAACAAAGAAAATTCTGGAGGAATTCAGTGGGTCGCGCAGTGACCCACTACATTATGTACTGGGTGGGCACAGGAGTACATTCAGCCAGAGACTCATTCTACCGAGATGCAGCATAGGAAGTCATTCCTGCCTGTGGCCATCAAACCTTACAACTCCTCCCTTGGAGGGTTAGACATCCTGAGCCAATAGGCTGGTCCTGGACTTATTTCATAATTTACTGGCATAACTTACATATTACTATTTAACTGTTTATGGTCCTATTACTATTTATTATTTATGGAGCAACTGTAACAAAAACCAATTTCCCCCGGGATTAATAAAGTATGACTATGACTATGAGCATCCATGGAGGGAAATGAACATTTAGCATTTTCAGTCAGGACTCTTAATCTGGACTGAAGACCGCCATCACCCAGGTCATGCTCACTTGTCACTGCTACCATTGGGTAGGAGGTACAGGAGTCTCACGTCCCACAGCACCAGGTTCAGGAACAGTTATTACCCTTCAACCATGAGGCTCATGAACCTATGAAGATAACTTCTTTTACCTCAACAGTGAACTGAATTCACAAGCTATGGATTCACATTGAAGGACTCTGCAACTCATGTAATAAATAAACTTATTTATTATTATTTTAATTCTTCTATTTGAACTGTTTGCCTTCTTTGCACATTGATTGTTTGTCAGTCTGTGTTTGTGTGTAATATTTATTCTACAGTGAATGCCTGCAAGAAAATGAATCTCAGGGTAGTATATGGGGACATATACGTACTTACTTTGATAATAAATTTACATTGACCTTTGAACTTTAAGTACTTCCAAAGAGTTGGAACAAGGTACAGTGAACCAAGTAACAAAATTCTTGGGCATCTGATACCATGATTCTATGATGTGGTGCCTAAAAATGGCTCCAGCACAGTCCTGCCAATATAAATCAGGGTATGAAGAGAGAGAGTTGAATAAGAGGATTAGTCGTGACTTGGAGCTGTGGTTACGTGGCTAGTGCTACCCCAGACAGGAGAAGAACAGTACGAATGTGCGAAAGCTGTGGTTTTTCATTGAGTCTGTTATGATTGCTGTGGATTTATTGAGTATGCCTGCAAAAAGTGAACCTCAGGGTTGCATATAGTGACACTTATGTACTTTGATAATGAATTTACTGTGAACTTTGAACAACCTTGGTACTTATCTATTGAGATACACTGGGGATAGGCCCTTCCAACCTTTCAAACCGCGCCACCTTGGATTTAATCCAAGCCTGATCATGGGACAATTTACAATGACCAATTAACCTACCAACTGACACGTCTTTGGACTGTGGGAGGAAACTGGAAACTGAAAACTTGGGCAGACTGTACAATCCTTACAGGCAGTGGCGGGAATTGAACCTGCGTCATCTGTACTGTAAAGCGTTGTGCTAACCACTGTCCTACTGTGCCATCCTGTACTGTTGGGGTGTAGAATTCTTGAAGTTTAATTTTCCTATGTTTGCTTGTATTTTTATATATTATGGGTAATTGTTCAGTGAATTTTCCATAGAAACATAGAAAACCAACAGCACAGTACAGGCCCTTTGGCCCACAATGCTGTGCCAAACATGTACTTACTTTGAAATTGCCTAAGGTTATTGATAGCCCTCTATTTTTCTAAGCTCCATGTACCTATCCAGGAGTCTCTAAAAAGACCCTATCGTATCCACCTCCACTATCGTCGCCGGCGGCCCATTCCCAACACTCACCACACTCTGTGTAAAACAAACTTACCCCTGACGTCTCCTCTGTACCTACTTCCAAGCACCTTAAAACTGTGCCTCGCGTGTTACCCATTTCAGCCCTGGGAAAAAGCCTCTGACTATCCACACGATCAATGCCTCTCATCATCTTATACACCTCTATCAGGTCACCTCTCATCCTCTGTTGTGCCAAGGAGAAAAGGCCGAGTTCACTCAACCTATTCTCATAAGGCATGCTCCCCAATCCAGGCAACATCCTTGTAAATCTCCTCTGCACCCTTTCTATACTTTCCATTCCTTCCTGTAATGAGGTGACCAGAACTGAGCACAGTACTCCAAGTGGGGCCTGACCAGGGTCCTGTATAGCTGTAAAATTACCTCTCGGTTCTTAAACTTAATCCCATGGTTGAAGAAGACCAATTCACCATATGCCTCTTTAAGCACAGAGTCAACCTGCGCAGCAGCTTTGAATGTCCAATGGGCTTGGACCCCAAGATCCCTCTGATCCTCCACACTGCCAAGAGTCTTACCACTAATACTATATTCTGCCATCATATTTGACCTACCAAAATGAACCACCTCACACATACCTGGGTTGAACTCCATCTGCCACTTCTCAGCCCAGTTTTGCAGCCTATCGATGTCCCGCTGTAACCTTTAACAGCCCTCCACACTATCCACAACATCCCCCAACCTTTGTGTCATCAGCAAATTTACTAACCTATCCCTCCACTTTCTCATCCAGTCATTTATAAAAATCACAAAGAGAAGGGGTCGCAGAACAGATCCCTGAGGCACACCACTGGTCACCGATCTCCATGCAGAATATGACCCATCTACAACCACTCTTTACCTTCTGTGAGCAAATCAATTCTGGATCCACAAAGCAAGGTCACCTTGGATCTCATGCCTCCTTATTTCCTCAACAAGCCTTGCACGGGGTACCTTATCAAATGCCTTGCTGAAATCCATATACACTACATCTACTGCTCTACCTTCATCAGTGTGTTTAGTGTTACGTACCCCGTAACTGGGTTGCCAAACCAGCAGAAATGGATCACTCAGTTGGAGTCTGGAGTACTAGAACTAAGAAAGTTTTATTAAAGAAACAAGCAACACAGTAATCGAAAGGATAATAAATGCAACAATTCAACAATGATAACCACACATGTGCACAGAATTAAGATAACAGCATCAATCAAGCTCTACCGTTGTCTAGGGGTAAATGACCAATTTCAAAATGACTCAAAGTTCAGTTCGCAGTAATCGTTGCCATGGCAATGGACAAGGTGGGGGAAGAGAGACAGAGAGAACAACTCATCATTCAGCACAGCTTCACTCACAGACCAGCGAGATTGCTCACGAGCAACTTTTGGGCGGGTCCTTGGTGATGTCACCTGAGGTCACCGACTGTGACCCCTCCTCCAGATGCGGTCGATCCTCTGCAGTGAACCCGGCACCCAGGCAAGGGCGGACACACACCGGGTTCCCGCTGATCGTACCTTTCCACCCTGTGCGTTGTCCGGTACTTCTCACCACTCGTGAGAGGCGCACCGCTTCCAGGGTCTCGTTACCTCGGGTGGCGTGTGTGTCTGTCTTAGCGAACCTGTCCCTTTTTATCCCCCTGCTGGGGTATCGCCTGTCCATCACTTCAAACAGTTCAGGGTTCAAAGGGGGGAGCCACTCCAGACAGCTCTTCCTCCCACATCCCTTCATTACACATCTCCAGACGCTGCTCCATTGTTCCTTATCTCTCCTTCCCCTGAGGGCAGGTGGCAGACCAACTGCTGATGCCACTGATGCTAGCCCAGGCCAGCAAACATCTTAATTTTATGTGTATTCTCGTAACATTAGTCACATCCTCAAAAATTTCAATCAGGCTCATAAGGCATGACCTGCCTTTGACAAAATCATGCTGACTATTCCTAATCATATGTCTCTCCAAATTCCCAGTAATTAAAATACAATTTCTTCTGTATTTTTCTAGAAACTTCTTATTTTTCAGTAGCAGATGTTCTGCCTTTTAGGCAGCAGTGAGGATTGAATGTCTATCTTTCATTGCTGGCACTATAAAGTGATGCGCTAACCACTACACTACCATGCTGCCAACTTGTAACAAAATATGTCTTGAACTGTACTGCTGCCACAGAACAACAAATTTCGTAACGTGTTGGTGGTAATAAAGCTGATTCTGATAAGTTTTCCGTGCTCAATCCTCACTCCCAAGCTCACAAATCTGAAACACAAGCTGCACACATCGAGGCACAGCTGATGGGATAAGAATGGAATATTATGGATGATAAGTTTTTGTTATTAAAGATCAGGAAAAGGGTGTTGTTGAACTTCAGACCTGCCAGCGCAATGGAGTTAGTGAAACCGTTTATCCTAAAACATATCATCACGCAATCAGATTCAGGCGTGACGGCAAATGTCTCATCAAATACTGATAGAATACTTGACAGCATAAATGCTTTTGAAAGGCATTTTTCTCCTAAGTGAGCTATGAATTTTACGCCTTTCAAATCATCCCATCTCAACAAAAAAGATGGCACTTTCAACGAAATTGCATTTGGAATTTCTATAGAAGGCATCGAGCAAGAGATTAAACAGTAGCTGATAATACCACGATAACCAGTTCCGTGGTTCAATGATATCATTCTAGTGATTTTTTTTTCAAGGCAGTTAAAGCACAAAGCATTGTCAAATGAAGTACCTATTAGCTTGGGACATGCGTCATTGGGAGATTCGAGTGGCCGTTTTATGATTAAAGAGGAACGACTGTGAGCTCAGCGATTGACTCAACAACATTCATGTAGGCGTAATGTGCCACTGGGTGAGTCAAGTGACATCAACAGCACTCCTCACAGAGTTATTGTGGTGTCCAGCAGAAATTACGCCATTCTGACTGTTGTCTCTGTACTGGTGCTTTGACAGCGATGCAGGTGGATGCTTTCCTGGTGTCGTGGATTCTTGGTTACCTGACTGGCAGACCACAGTACGTGTGCTTGCAACACTGGGTGTCAGACAGAGTGATCAGCAACACTGGGGCTCCACAGTGGACTGTCTCGTCTCCTTTTCTCTTCACCATTTACACCTCGGACTTCAACTGCTGCACAGAGTCTTGTCATCTTCAGAAGTTTTCTGATGACTCTGCCATAGTTGGATGCATCAGCAAGGGAGATGAGGCTGAGTACAGGGCTACGGTAGGAAACTTTGTCACATGGTGTGAGCAGAATTATCTGCAGCTTAATGTGAAAAGACTAAGGAGCTGGTGGTCGACCTGAGGAGAGCTAAGGTACCGGTGACCCCTGTTTCCATCCAGGGGGTCAGTGTGGACATGGTGGAGGATTACAAATACCTGGGGATACGAATTGACAATAAGCTGGACTGGTCAAAGAACACTGAGGCTGTCTACAAGAAGGGTCAGAGCCGTCTCTATTTCCTGAGGAGACTGAGGTCCTTTAACATCTGCCGGATGATGCTGAGGATGTTCTACGAGTCTGTGGTGGCCAGTGCTATCATGTTTGCTGTTGTGTGCTGAGGCAGCAGGCTGAGGGTAGCAGACACCAACAGAATCAACAAACTCATTCGTAAGGCCAGTGATGTTGTGGGGATGGAACTGGACTCTCTGACGGTGGTGTCTGAAAAGAGGATGCTGTCCAAGTTGCATGCCATCTTGGTCAATGTCTCCCATCCACTACATAATGTACTGGTTGGACACAGGAGTACATTCAGCGAGAGACTCATTCCACCGAGATGCAACACAGAGCATCATAGGAAGTCATTCCTGCCTGTGGCCATCAAACTTTACAACTCCTCCCTTGGAGGGTCAGACACCCTGAGCAAATAGGCTGGTCCTGGACTTATTTCCTGGCATAATTTACATATTTCTATTTAACTACTTATGGTTTTATTATTATCTAATTATTTATGGTGCGACTGTAACGAAAACCGATTTCCCCCGGGATCAGTAAAGTATGACTATGACTATTACATGCTTGAGACCTTCAGCTTCAACAATACCTAGCGATCCCCATTAAAATTGTTCACACGCCCCACCTTCACCACCATTTGATTGGAGCGGTAGCGTACTACACAGAAGCAGGTCGTTTAGATCCAACTAAGTTACCCACTAAGCCAGCCCATGTTTGTCCTCCTGTTATAGAAAAGACATAATTAAATTGGAAAGAACGTGGGAAAGATTTACAAAGGTGCCACCAGGACTCTAGGGACTGCATTACAGAGAATCTAAACCTCTCTAAACACCTCCTGTATGTCTGCTGCATCCACTGTCTCTGGCAGCACATTCCACATAAGCACAACCTGTGAGGAAGTTGCCCTTCAGGTTCCTATTGAAATCTTTCACATCTCACCTTAAAACCAGGCCCTCTTGTTTTTATTTTCCCTTTCCTTTCAGAGATGCGAACAGCACATCACAGGAATCAGTATCTTCTCAATGGGCTTTGTCCTATACCTCTTGCTGCCTCAGTAAAGCAGCCAGCATAATCAAAGACCTCGCCCATCCTAGACATTCCCTCTTCATCCCTTCCCATCGGGCACGTCCCACCAGGCCTCAAGGTCAACTTTGATCCCAATGTTATCAGATTCTTGAATGGACCTCCTCTGGAATAAGATGGACGCTTGGCCTCACAATCTACCTCATTATGATCTTGCACTTTATTGTTTACCTGTACTGCTCTCTCTTGATAGTTTTTACCCTTTATTCTGCATTGTTGTTGTTTTACCTTGTTCGAGCTCAATACACTGTGTAAAAATGTGATCTGTGTAACAGTATGCAAGACAAGCTTTTCACTGCTACTTGGTACAATAATAAACCAGTATCGATTTTCCCATCATGATTTTAAATACCTCTGTAAGGTCACCTTCAGTCTTCTGTACTTTACTAATTAAAGGGCCGAGCCTGCCCAACATCTCTGTGTAATTTAGTCCTAAGAATCCTGCCACATCTTGTAAAGCTTTTTCATGGTGTTTCCAGTTAAATTATGTCTTTGCTATAAGATGGAGACCAAAACAGTACACAACACTCCAAGTTATAAATAATACTCTGGATGGGAAGAAATTCCTCTTCAAAAGTCCGAAGTTCAAATCAAACTTATTATCAAATTACAGATATGTTCCCGTCATTGCCTGTAAGGAGTTTGTATGTTCTTCCTGTGTCCGTGTGGGTTTCCTCTGGGTGCTCTGGTTTCCTCACACGGTCCAAAGACGTACCTGTTGGTAGGTTAGTTGGTCGTTGTGAATTGCCCCATGATTAGGCCAGGATTAAATCGGGGGGTTACTTGGCAGTGTGATTAAATTGGGGGGGGGGGTTACTTGGCAGTATGATTGAAAGGGCTGGGAGGGCCTTTTCTGCACTGTAAGTCAATAAATATATATCCCTGCATGCATTTTCTTCTGGGCATTCACAGTAAGTACAAGAAATACAATACAATTGATAACAGACTGCCCTTAATAGGACAGACTACAACGAATGTGCAAGAAATAACAAATTTGCAAATACAAAATGAGAAAAAAATATGATGTGGTGAGCATTTGATTCAAAATGGCAGACAAGGAAGCTCGTTAAATTCAACAACCATTTTAATTGCGATAAACATGAAAGCAGACCGGGCACTATGACCCAAATAGAGAACCCACTCAGTCACCTACAGATGGGGGAAGTGATTATTACAACCCCAGTTACAGTCAGGGTGACCCACAAACACACTGTACGAGGGGTGATTGATAAGTTCGTGGCCTAAGGTAGAAGGAGTCAATTTTAGAAAACCTAGCACATTTATTTTTCAACATAGTCCCCTCCTACATTTACACACTTAGTCCAGCGGTCGTGGAGCATACGGATCTTGGACCTCCAGAAATTGTCCACAGCATGGGTGATTGATAAGTTCATGGCCTAAGGTAGAAGGAGATGAGTTATACAGCTCTCGTTACAGGCACATGCATTTCAACCCTTTGAGTGATTATGCAGAAAGTTTGAAATTAATATCTCATCGCCTTCTACTTTAGGCCACGAACTCATCAATCACCCCTGATGAGTTATTAACCTCAAACTTTCTACATAATCACTCAGAGTTGAACTGCATGTGCATGTAACAAGAGTTGTATAACTCATCGCCTTCTACCTTAGGCCACAAACTTATCAATCCCCCTTCTGTGGGTGCTTCCTGGAGGTCCAAGATCCGTATGCTCCATGACCGCTGGACGAAGTGTGTAAATGTAGGAGGGGACTATGCTGAAAAATAAATGTGCTAGGTTTTCTAAAATTGATTCTTTCTACCTTAGGCCACAAACTTATCAATCACCCCTCATATAACCCAAGCTAAAATGTAACAATAAATTGGTTCCCACCATAATCCCACAAAAGTATTTTCACAAAAAAACAATAAATAGCATTGGTCATTAAGAATGCTGGTGCAGGCTGTCAACAATGCCCCCCCCCACCTCAGAGCACCACAATAATAATATTAAATAAATAAGCAACAAGTATCAAGAAAATGAGTTGTAAAGTCCTTGAAAGTGTGTCAATAGGTTGTGGGAACAGTGAACCATTCAGTGATGAGGCGAGTAAAAGTGAGTGAAGTTATACCCTCTGGTTCAAATGCCAGGTGTTTGGAGGGTAATAACTGTTCCTGAACCTGGTGCTGTGAGTCCTGAGGCCCCTGTATCTTCTTTCTGATGACAGCAGCGAGAAGGAAGCATGACCTCAATCAATTTCCCTGGGGATCAATAAAGTATGACTATGACTATGACCTGGAAGATGGAGGTCCTTGATGATGTATGATTTTTCCTGCGACACCATTATGTGTAGAAGTGTTCATCTGCAGCAAATGCAATGTTGGCATTTGTTTCAAGGGAAATAGAATATAAAAGCTGAGCCTTTGTAAGACACTCGTCAGGCCGCACTTGGAGTATTGTCAACACTCTTGGGCCCCATATTTCAGAAAGGATGTGTTGCCATTGGAGAGAGTCCAGAGGAGGTTCACGAGGATGATTCCAGGAATGAAGAGGTTAATGTTTGAGGAGTGCTTGGCAGCTTCAGGCCTGCACTCACTGGAATGTGGAAGAATGAGGGGGAGGGGGGAGATCTCATTGAAACCTACCAAATACTGAAAGGACCAGATAGGGTGGATGTGATGGGGATGTTTCCTCTGGTGGGGCTATCCAGAACTAGAGGGCACAGCCTCAAAATTGAGGGTCGACTCTTTAGAACAGAGGTAAGAAGGGATTTTTTTAGCCAGAGAGCAGTGAATCTGTGGAATGCTCTGCCACAGACTGCAGTGGAGGCCAAGTCCATGGGCATATTTAAGGCAGAGGTTGATCGGTCAAGGCATCAAATGATACGGCGAGAAGGCAGGTGTGTGAGGTTGAGTGAACTCTGAGATCAGCCATGATGGAACGGTGGAGCAGACTCGATGGGCTGAATGGCCTAATTCTGCTCCTTTGTCTTATGGTCTTATGGTCTAATTGTGGGATGGACTCAGCTGTATCCATTACTTTTGGCAGATTTTTCCATTTAAGGACATGGGTGTTTCCATGCCAGGCCGCAATGCTACCAGTCAATATACTCTCCACCACACGTCTGTAGAAGTCTGTCAAGTTTTAGATGACATGCCGACTCTTCACAAATTTATCAGAAAGTAGAGGCTTTGCTGTTTATTTTCTCTATAATGGCACTTGCATCCTGGATTCAGGATAAATCCTCCGAAATGATAACAGAGGAATTTAAAGTTGCTGACCCTCTCCACCCCGATCCCCGGATGAGGACTGGCTCATGGACCTCTGGTTTCCTATTCCGGAAGTGAATAATCAGCTCCTTGGTCTTGCTGACGTTGATGAAGAAGTTATTGTTGTGGCACCACTCAGCCAGATTTTTCATTCTCTCTCCCACATTTTGATTCATCACCATCTTTGATTTGGCCAATGGGAGTGGTATCACCAGCAATCATAAATATGGCATTGGAGCAATGCTTAGCTACACAGCAGTTATAAGTGTAAAGTGAGTAGAGCAAGGAGCTAAGCACACAGCCCTGTGGTACACCTGCGATGATGGGGATTGCAGAGGAGATGTTGTTGCCAATCTGAACTGACTGGGATCTGCAAGTGAGGAAATCCAGGATCCAGTTGTACAAGGAGATATTGAGGCCATGGTCTTGAAGGCCTAGGTTTGGAGGGGATGTTAGTATCAAATATCAAGCTGTAGACAATGAAGAGCATTCTGATGTATGCTCCTTCATTGTCCAGATATTCCAGTACTGAGTGAAGAACCAATGAAATGGCATCTGCTGCTCAGGTAGGCAAGATGGAATGGGTCCATGTCATTTCTCACATTTCATCATAGTGGATGCAAGTGCCTCAGGATAATAGACATTGATGCAGGTTACCTCATTCTTCTTGGGTATCAGTATAATTGAAGCCTGCTTGAAGCAGATAGGGACTTCAGAGTGCTGAAATGAGAAGTTAAAGATATCAGTAAACACTGCAGGCAATTGATCAGCACGGGTCTTTAGTACTCAGCCAAACACCTTGTCTGGGCTGGATGTTTTCTGCAGGATGCTCTCACATCAGCCTGAGAGACTAAAATCACGGGGTCATCAGAGGCTGTGAGAATTCATGAAGGTTCCTCCGAGCTTTGATGGTCACAGGGAGCATAGAAAGCATTGAGCTCATCAGAGAAGTGTTAACGGTAAAGCCCTACCACAGTTGTTGAGCATCCTTCAGTGATTCAAGTTTGGTCTGAAATTGCTGCTCAGGTTTCCCTCTCAGTCTAGAGACAAATTACTTCAGGTTATTTTCATTTAATAATTCACAGGTTGAGTACAATGTTCGGAAAACCAGTATTAGTTTCCTAATGTTGATTAAGTCCTGGACTCTTCAGCAGGCTTTGACATTTTCCGTGTTACTGGAGATACAAGAAATTGCAGAAGCTGGAATCTTGAGCAGCAAGCAATATACGGGAGGAAACCAACAGGTCAGGCATCATCTGTGGAAGAAAATGAACAGTCAAAGTTCAAAGTACATTTATTATCAAAGTAAGTATACATTATACAATGTTGACATTCTCCTCCTAACAGGCAGACACGAAAGAAAGAAACACTAAAGAATCCATTTAAAAAAAAGACCTTCAAACACCCAATGTGCAGGGAGAAAAAAAAACAAATTATGCAAACAATAAAAGGAAGCAAATATCATTCTGAACTGAAGTCCACAAAAAGAGTCAGTCCACAGACCCTTAGTTCAGTGCAGAGCCGAGTAAACATTGTGGAGCAACGAGCTCAACTGGCCCGACCCTCACCTTAGGCCCTGACACCCTGACCTCTTCAATCTGGCCCAGTGCCTAAATTGTCATTCAAACGTCGGGTTCAATCGCCTTGAAAGGCTCTGGGGCCTGGACCTCGCCACTTCGATTCAGTAGCTGACCTTCCAAATTCAGCCCCGCACTTACATTGATCGAATCTCGGGTCTTCCTCGCTCTCGGCGTTTCAGGTCCAGATCCTTCATCTTTACTGAAAGATGGTGGGAGGATACCCAATATCAAAAGGTGAAGGGACGGGTTGGGGTAAGAGCGAGCAAGTGACATGTGATGTCACTGGGTCTGGAGTCATATATGAATCAGACCAAGAAGTCCTCTGTTGACAGCAGTGAATTAGAGCAATAGAGCAATGCAGCACGAATAGAGGCCCTCTGGCTCAACCAGTCCATTCAAACCATGGTGTACACCCAGCCACCTCAAACCTCCAACATTTAGCCAATGTCCTACCAAGCCTTGCCCCTCCAAGTACCCGTCCAAGTGCTTCTTCAATGTTACTATTGTAGCTGCTTCAACCACTTCCCCTGGCAGCCTTTTCCATGTATGTGTATCATCACCCTCTGTGTGAAAAAGTTGCCCCTCTGGTCCCTTTTCAATCGTTAAACCCTCTCCCAAAATCTCTTCCTCCTGGCTTTGGTGTTGCCTAACCTGGAGAAAAGATTACCATCCATCTTGTTGATGCCTTTTCAAAATTTTAAACAATTTTCTAAGATTTGCCTTCATTTTCTTATGCTCAAGGAATAAGGCCTAACCTGGCCAACTGGCCAAGAAATTAAGCAAGGGTGAGGAAATGGAACATTCCAGATTATTCTTTGGAGCAAGAACAAAAAATGTTGGAAAAATTCAGTCAGCATTTACAGAGAGAGAACGCCGCAGTTAACAGCTCAGATTGGTTCCGTCACCCCGAATTTTTATCTTAGTTTTTACACACATACTGCCTGACCTGGTGAGTGTTTTCAGTATATTCTACTTTCATTCCAGTTTACTGCGTTGGTAGCATTTTGCTTTTCACTTGCTCTGTGTGAGTTTTGACACAGCTTCAGTGGGCCAAATTGATAATTCCAGTAATGCTATGTGCTTCTGTGATTCATGAGCACAGCAACGTAGAATATTGGAAGTACCTCATATTCTGTCTGAGTACTCTATAGCCTGATGGCACAAAGATTGAATTCTCCAATTTCAGATAAATTGCCTCCTTTCAGTCCCTTTAATCTCTATCTTATTCACCCAATTTCCCCAAACACCAACTCTCCCCATCACCCCATCTGTCTCCACTTCTTCCTCCCCACTCACTCCACTTGTTCATCACCCACAAATACCTCCCCTACTGTTTCCATCTGCCCATCACCCACACACTCCTCCCACTGGGTCCCCTCCCTTTATTGTTCCCATCTGCACACCACAATTCCCTTATTTGATTCCATGTTCCATCTCTTTCCTGATCAGATTTTCACCACCTGCATTCCTTTCACCTTGCAGCCTCTTCCACTATTCCCAGCATTCTTGCCCCCATCTGCCTAATGCCCTTTCTCAGCTGGTTCCACCTAGCACTTGCCAGCTCTTGTTTCCACCTCTTCCCCCTCCCCTCTTTATACTACCCTCTTTCTTTCAGCCCAGATGAAGAGTCTCGACCCAAAATGTTGACTGTCCATGTTCCTTCACAGGCACTACCTGCCCGGTTGTGTCTCTCATCTTTTTGTTTGTTGAGCAAGGTGCTTACTCTTGCCTACAACATTAGTCATGGCCATTGCTTATACAAGGAATATCAGAGGTGTGATAAGGTTTGATATAAATGGGAATCTTATACCCAGTGGCAAATTGGCTCCTGAGTGTATGTTCATGGCCTTCTGCTGCTGTAACCCATCCGTTTCAAGGATCAACGTGGTGTGCATTGAGGGATGCTTTTTTGCTCACCACTGTTATAACACATGGTTATTTGGGTTAGTGTTGCCTTCCTGTCAGCTTAAACCAGTCCAGCCATTGTGGTAAACCACATATATATGTTGTAACTGGGTTACCTGTCTGGACACGCCCCTCTGCTGACTGCTCCCGTGGCTCCTCCCACAGACCCCTGAATAAAGGCATTTATGCCACTGCTCCTCCCCCCAGCCCAGGGCAGATACTCAGCATGGTCGAGGTCACATTTTACTGCTAATAAAAGCCTTTCAGTATTTACTCTACTTCCAGTCTTTTGGAGTAATTGATAGTGCATCAGCCATTCTCCATTCTCTCATTAACAAGGCATTTTAATGCACAGATCTGCCACTCACTGGATGCTTTTTATGGTTTTCACACCATTCTCTCTAAATTACAGGGACAATTTCAAGGGAAAATCCCAGGAGATCATTAGTTTCTGAGATACTCAAACCACCCCATCAGGCACTAACAATCGTTCCACGTTCCAGGTCACTCAGATCACAGTTCTTCCCCATTCTGATGTTTGTATCTGAACAACAACTGAACTGTTTGATCGTGAATGCATGCCTTTATGCATTGAGTTGCTGCCACATGATTGGCTGATTCAATATTTGAATTTATGAGCAAGTGTACCTAATAAAGTGGCCACTGAGTGTATGTCCACAAGTAAATCTTATCTCTAGCTTGGGACTGGTCAATGTGTGAGTGAGTAGACCAGTGGTGGTTTTATATTTTTATATTCATTCCCCTACTTCCTTTCCTTGCTGAATCAAAAAATAAATGGCAATGTTGGCCTCTTTACTGTATTCACGATGAGGACTGAATAATCATTAAATGTAACAATATGCTCTTAGCAATAACTTTAGGTATCTTTATCTATCAGAAGTTGTCTGATGAAAAGAGATTCTGAAACCTGCCACAGTTAAGCAGCTTCCAATGCCAGCAAATCTTTTCTTAGATGAGGAGCCCAAAACTGTTCACAATACTCAAGGTGAAGTCTCTCCAGTGCCTTATAAAGCCTTAGCATCACATCCCTGCTCTTGAATTCCAGACCTCTTGAAATGAATGCTAACATTGCGTTTGTCTTCCTCTCCACCGACTCATCCTGCAAGTTAGCCTTTAGGGTGATCCGAACAGGGATTCCCAAGTCCCCTTGCGTCTCAGGATTTTGGATTTTCTGCCTGTTTAGAAAGTAGCCTGCACATATATGTCTTCTACCAAAGTGCATGACCATGCAGTTTCCATGTATTTAATTTGCCACTTTCTTGCCCATTCTCCTAATCTGTCTAAGTCCTTCTGCAGCCTTCCTGTTTCCTCAACACTACCTGCCCCTCAAACAATCTTCATATCATGTGAAACCTCAGCAAACAAAATCATTTATGACATCATCTAAATCATTGATATACAGTATAAAAAGGAGTGGTCCCAATACCAACCTCTGCGGAACACCACTAGTTACTGGCAGCCAAACAAAACAGGAATCTTTTACTCCACTTGCTGCCTCCTACCAATCAGCCAATGCTCTAACAATGTCAGTAGCTTTCATGTAATACCACAGACTCTTAACTTGGTAAGCAACCTTATCTGAGGCACCTTGTCAATGGTCTTCTGAAAATTCAAATATACCACATCCACTGCATCCCTTTCATCTATCCTAATTGTAATTTTCTCAAAGAATTCCAACAGGCCCATCAAGCAAGATTTTCCCTGAAGGAAACTATACCCATGCTGACTTTGTCCTATCTTGTCCTGTGTCACCAAGTACTGCATAACCTCATCCTTAACAATTGACTCCAACATCTTCCTAAGCACTGAGGTCAGGCTAACTGGTCTATAATTTTCTTTCTGCTGCCTCCATCCTTTCTTAAAAAGTGGAGTGACGTTTGCAATTTTCCAGTCCTCTGGAACCATGCAAGAGTCCAATGTTTCTTGAAAGATCATTTCTAATGCCTCCACAATCTCCACCTCTACCTCCTTCAGAACCCTAGGGTGCAGTTCATCTCGTCCAGATGACTTATGTACCTTTAGGTCTTTTAGCTTTTCAAGCACCTTCTCCCTTGTAATAGTGATTGTACTTACTTCTCTTCCCTCATACCCTTCAACACCCGGCACACTGCAAGTGTCTTCCATAGTGAAGACTGGTGCAAAATATTAGTTTAGTTCTTCTGCCATCTCCTTGTCCCCACTATTATTTCTCTGGCCTCATTTTCTAGTGGTCCCATATCCACTATCATCTCTTTTATTTTTAAGTCCTTGAAAAAGTTCTTTTCCATTTGCTAGCTTGCTTTAATATTTCATCTTTTCCCTTCTAAAGATTCTTTTAGTTGCTTTCGGTATGTTTTTAAAAGCTTCTCAATCCTCTATATTCCAACTATTTTTTGCTTTGTTGTATGCCCTCTTTTGCTTTTACTTCCCTTGTCAGCCATGGTTGTACTATTTTGCCATTTGAGTATTTCTTCGTTTTTGGAATACATTTACCTGTAGATTTTATCTTCACCTTCATAAGTTATTGTGTGTTATATTTGTAATGTGTACTACTGTGCTTTACATCTGGTTTGAAGAAACATCGTCTCATTTATATATACATTACATACATGTATGTAGTTAAATGACAATAAATTTTATTTGACACGACACTTGTGACATATTGTAATGATTGAACATGTTCCCATTAGCTGAAGATGCAAGGACACTAGTTTAAAAGATTGGATGAAAGATACAAGATCAGCATATGTAAAAATCTTTTCAAACAGACAGTAGTTATGATGTGAAGTTCTGGAAATGGAATAAATCAATACTTGCAAATAGGAATCAAAGTAATAATTGTGAGAGGGTGATTTACAGGGATAAAATGATGAACATGAATGAAGGATTTCTGTACCCTTCATGGACTTAGAGGGCAAATTGTCTCTTTTTGTGCTTTATGAGTACTATGAATTTTATTACTTTGCATGAGAAACCTGCTATGAACAAATTGGCAGCTGCCCATCAATTCATGGTGTCTACACTCAAAACTATACTACAAAACTGATGTGAGATATTGAAAGGTGCAACTATTTCTACACTCAGTGGCCATTTTGGTAGGTACCTCCTATACCCAAGTGAATACTCATGGTCTTCTGCTGCTGTACCCCATCCACTTCAAAGTTCAATGTGTTGAGCATTCAGAGATGCTCCTCTGCACACCACCATTGTAAAGTATGGTTATTTGAATTAACATCAGATTCCTGTCAGCTTGAACCACTGTGGCCATTCACCTTTGACCTCTCTCATTAACAAGGCGTTTTTGCCCACTCACTGGATGTTTTTGTTTTGTTTTTCACACACCATTCTCTGTAAACTCTAGAGACTGTTGTTCATTAAAATTCCCGATCAGCAGTTTGTTAGCTACTCAAACCACCCTGTCCGGCTCCAACAATTATTCTACAATCAAAGTCATGTAAACCACAATTTTTTCCCATTCTGATGTTTTGTCCGAAGAAAACCTGAACCTCATAACCATGTCTGCATGTTTTTATATCATTGAGTTGCTGCCATATGTTTGGCTGATTCAAGTTATCGAGTGGGTGTACAGGTGTACCTAACAAAGTATATGGAAGAACCACACGTTTAAACAAAGCTTAGATTCTGCTGGAGCAAAGAACTTGATATCCATTCTGAATTAAATTTATCTGACAAACACAAGAGATTCTGCAAAGTCTGTAAACCTTGAGCAACACAAACAAAATGCTCAGCAAGTCAGGCAGCATCTATAGAGAGGATTAAACAGATGACATTTCAGGCTCTTCATCATGACTGTTAACTAAACACTACTACAGCGCAAGTTGCTGAGATACAGTGAAAAACTTGGTTTTACAAGCCATCCATACAGATCATTTCAAAACTTAAGTACTTTGAAGTGGTACAAGGGAAAAACAAGCAGAGCAGTTAGAGTAATGCTATTACAGCGCGAGTGACCTGGGCTCAATTCCACTGCTGTCTGTAATGAGACTGTACTTTCTCTCCATTGACCACATGATTTCCCCCAAGTGCTCCAGTTTCCTCTCACATTCCAAAGATGCACGGGTTAAGTTTAGATTATGAAGACACGTAGTCCTCTTTTATTGTAATTTAGTAATGCAAGCATTAAGAAATAATACAATATTTCCTCTGGTGTGATATCACAAAACACAGGACAGACCAAGACTGAAAATACTGACAAAACCACATAATTATAACATATAGTTACAACAGTGCAACAATACCATAACTTGATGAAGAAGTCCTTGAGCACAGTAAAAGTTCAAAGTCTCTCAAATGTCCCACATCTCACGCAGACGGGAGAAGGAAGTAAAACTCTCCCTGCCATACCCGACCACGGTCCGACTCTGAGTTATCTGAAAACTTCGAGCTCTGATCCGCTCTCTGACACCGAGTACTGAGCGCCATCTCTGTCCGAACGATTCGACCTCAACCTCAGTCGCCAACAGCAGGCAAAGCCGGGGATTTTGGGGCCTACCCTCCAAAAGATTCCCGACCACGCAGTAATGACAGCAGCGAACAAGCATTTCAGAAATTTCTCCAGATGTTCCTCTGTGCTTTCACGTCCCACTCCATCAAATCAGAATTGTCCACGGCCCGTATTTAACAAATACGATATCATTTTTCACCGGGGGGCTGCGCAAGCGCATGGTGCACTGCTCTCTCTCCTCCCGCCTAAAGGTTAGTAGGTTAATTCGTCACATTGGTATAATTGGGGTGCACGGGTTCATTAGGCTGGAAGTGCCTGTTACCGTGCTGTATCTCAAAATAGAAATAAGTTTTTAAAACTAACAGAAGGCAGGAATTTACCTGATGATTTCTTTTACAGGGGTAACTACCCTTCAGGAATACCAAAATAGACACTTTTAAAACTATCCAGCAAAATGTTTAAGCTTTCATGTTTACCTTCTTTTTTTCCAAAGTAGTGCGAGTTGTATGAAATGCAAATTCATTCCGACACCCACTGCTTAGTTTCTTTAACTGGCAAAGCATTTACTAAAGGGTCAGCTCGACAACTGACAGGGCAAGAAAGCACAATGGCTATAAAATGCATTCAGTGTATTTCAATTCATTTACTGCCACTGCACAACTCAGTAAAATTAATTCACTTTCAATGTATCAAATAGCATGCATAGTGACTGCAAACATGGTTCATTATCCCTCCTATGTCATTGAACAGGAATAGAAAGCACAAGTTGTCTAAAGGCCAAGCAATCCAGCCTTTACCCTCAGCAGAAAGAGTGAATATAAAGACATGTGTATAGAAAAGCCTTGCTGCCTTGGTTAATGAAGGGAACAAGCAAGGATCCCATTGCTCAGCTTAACTTGTTGTTTTGTAGTGTTAGGTTACCCTTATTTTGGTGACTACATGACTTTTAGAATAACAACGCAGTGGACCCTGGTTGTTTGGAACACATCAGGACCGATACATCTTGACCCAATTAAGCAGCTGCCATGATTCGCCGAAGATTCAAGGAACTAGTTTAAAAAATATAAGGAAGACAAACTTCTATTTTACTGTGTAATGTGTTATGTATTTAAATGACATATAAAACAAATTAGAACACCAACACTATTCTAGGACATTTTCAATCTTTCACTGCTACAGTCAGAAGTTCCCACCTGCTTCAAAAGGGCAACAATTATACCAGTGCCCTTGTAAAGTAGCATGAGCTGCCTCAGTGATGATCATCCAGTAGCACACACATCTATAGTGATGAAGTGCTTTGAGAGGCTGGTCATGGCTAGAATCAACACCTGTCTCAGGAACGATCTGGACCCATTGTAATTTGCCTATCACCACAATAGATCTACAGCAGGCGCGACCTCAATGGCTCTCCACACATTCTCGGAATACCTGGACAACACAAATACCTACTGTATGTCAGATTGCAGTTCATTGACTCTAGCTCAGTACTTAACACCATCATTCCTACAGTCCTAATCGTAAAGCTACAGAACCTAGACCTCTGTACCTCTCTCTGTAACGAGATCCTTGATTTCCTAGCCAGAAGACCACAGTCTGTGCAGATTGGAAATAGAATCTCCACCTCACTGATAATCAACACTGGTGCACCACAGGGATGTGTGCTTAGCCCACTGTTCTACTCTCTCTCTACACCCATGACGGTATGGCTAGGCATAGCTCAAATACCATCTACAAATTTGTTGATGATATTGTTGACGTTGTTGGCAAAAGGACATACAGGAGTGAGCTATGCTAGTTCGCTGAGTGGTGTCACAGCAATAACCTTGCGCTCAATGTCAGTATGACAAAGAGCTGAATGAGGACTTCAGAAAGGGTAAAGGACAAAATCTCTGACAACTTAATCTGAACGCAACATAGTGATGCAGCTATAAAGAAGGCAAGACGGTGGCTATATTTCAGTAGCAGTTTGAGGAGATTTGGTTTGTCAACTAAAACACTTGAAAACTTCTACAAATATACCATGGAGAGCATTCTGACTGGCAGCATCACTCTCTGGTATGCGGGGTGTTGGGGGGGGGGCTACTTCACAAGATCGAAGTGCATTGCAGAAACTTGTAGAATTAGTCAGCTCCATCATGGGTACAAGCATCTTCAAGCAGAGGTGCCTTAGGAAAGCAATGTCCATCATGACAGATCCCCACTACCCAGGCTATGCCCTGTTACCATCGGGAAGGAGGTACAGAAGCCTTAAGGCACACACTCGGCGATTCAGGAGCAGGTTCTTCCCCTCTGCTATCTGATTTCTAACTGGACTTTGAACCCATGAACACTACCTCGCTACTTTTTTATTTCTGTTCTTTTGCTCTACTTATATTAACAACTATTTAATAGACATATATGTACTTAATGTAACTCAGTTTGTTTTCACAGTATTTATTTATCATGTATTACATTGTACTGCTGCCGCAAAGTTAACAAATTTCATGACATATGCTGGTGATGTGAAATCTAATTCTGAATCTGACTAACAATACTACTGCAGTACTATAAAACTGTATATTATTTCCTAATGGTTATCGACGGAGGAATTCATCCAGTGTACGCTGCCATGTTGTTTTGATTGACTACAAATGAACAAAATCCTCACAGACACCTATTGAAGATAATGCTTTTGATGATTGCATCTTCCAAATCTTCATTTTCATTGTAACATTCAAGATGATTTTCAATAACATAAGATCATAAGACCATATGATATAGGAGCAAAATTAGGCTATTTGGCCCATCGAGTCCACTCACCATTTCGTCATGGCTGATCCAATTTTCCCCTCAGCCCCAATCTCCTACCACCTCCCCATATCCCTTCGTGCCCTGACCAATCAAGAATCTATCAAGCTGTGTCATAAATATACATAAAGACATGGCCCCCACAACTTCCTGTGACAAAGAATTCCACACGTTCACCACTCTCTGGTTAAAGAAAGACCTTCTCATCTCTGTTCTAAAATAACCCCCCTCTATTCCAAGGCTGTGTCTTAGGCTCTCCCACCATAGGAAACATCCTGTCCACATCCACTATTTCAAAGCTTTTCACCAGTCAATAGGTTTCAATTATTTCATCTGTCATTTTTTTGAATTTTAGTGAATATAGGCCCAGAACCATCAAATGCACTTCATATGACAATCATTCAATCTTGGAATCTTTTTCGTGAACCTCCTTTTAGCCTTCTCCAGTTTCAGCACATCCTTTCTAAGACAAGGGGCCTAAAGCTGCTCACAATACTCCAAGTGAGGCCTCACCAGAAAGTTTCAACGTTACATCCTGGCTTTTATATTCTAGTCCTCTTGAAATAAATGCTAACATTGTATTTGCCTTCCTCATCACAGACTCAAACTGCAAATAACCTTCAGGGAATCCTGCACAAGGACTCCCAAGTCTCTTTGCACCTCATATTTTTGTACTTTTTCTCCATTTAGAAAATAGTCAATCCTTTCATTTCTTCTACCAAAGTACATGACTATACAACACTCACAACAAGTTGGAGGAACTCAGCAGGTCGGGCAGCATCCATAGAAAAGATCGGTCGACGTTTTGGGCCGGAACCTTTCGTCAGGCTTCCGGCCCAAAACGTCCGACTGATCTTTTCCACGGATGCTGCCTGACCTGCTGAGTTCCTCCAACATGTTGTGAGTGTTGCTTTGATCCCAGCATCTGCAGATTATTTTGTGTTTACATGACTATACAGTTCTGCCATTTCTTTGCCCATTCCCCTAATCAATTCAAGTCCTTTTCTAGCCTCCGTACTTCTTGAAAACTATCTGTTCTTTCATATTGTCGGCAAACTTTGCAACAAAGACATCAATTCCATCATCCAAATCATTGACATATAACGTAAAAAGATTCAGACTCAACACAGACCCCTGTGGAACACCACTAGTCACCAGCAGGCAACTAGAAAATGCTCCATTTATTCCGACTCTGCCTCCTAACAATCAGCCACTGCTTTACCCTAGCTAGAATCTTTCCTGCAATACCATGGGCTCCTAGCTTGTTAAACAACCCTCATGTGTAGCATCTTGTCAAAGGCCTTTTGAAAACCCAAGTACGTAACATCAACCAATTCTCCTTTGTCTGTCCTGCTTGTAATTTCTTCAAAGAATTTCGACAATTTTGGCAGGCAAGATTTTCCCTTGAAGAAACCATGCTGACTATTGTGTACCTCCAAGTATCCTGAAACGTCATGCTTAGTAATTGACTCTAACATCTTCCCAACCACTGACGTCAGACTAACTGGCCTGTAGTTTCCTTTCTTCTGCCTCTCTCCCTTCTTGAAGAGTGGAGTGACATTTGCAATTTTCCAGTCTTCCAGAGCCATTCCAGAATCTAGTGATTCATGAGAAATCATTACAAATGCCTCCACGATCTCTTCAGCCACCTCCTTCATAACTCTGAGGTGTATACCATCTTGTTCATGTGAGTTATCTACCTTCAGCGCTTTCAGTTTCCCAAGAACCTTTTTTCTAGTAATGGTAGCTTCACACATGTCATGCCCCCTCACAACTGGATCTTCCATCATCCTGCCAGTGCCTTCCACAGTGAAAACTGTTGCAAAATATCAGTTAAATACTTTCAAATTCTTTGTAGTGCCTATCGTCTTGAAATAGTGATATTGTTTCATTTTCACTCCTGGCCATTTCTGGCATTTCCAAGCCCGTTCATGGGTTCAAGGTGGATTTAGAAACTCCTCTGACTTCCAACTTACTTTGCGCCCACTGTCAGTGAATAAATTCACTGATTTTTGAAAACAAACTCATGCAACTGACACCATTTTAAAACTGTTCACTCTAAGCATGACGTAACGTCTAATGTCTACAGAAGTGGAGGCAGTTGGCGTTAGTTAGAAAATATTCACCAACAGTTTCCTGTCCCAACTATGTGACATAGTGCCCCAAATAAACTAACAGAATCCTGCCTATTATCTCAATTAGCTTTTGTTCTTTAAGAGTTCTTTAAGCAGCTGCCCTGATTAACTGATGGCCCAACTAAACAGAATCCACTGTATTAGTTTTGAGTAATAAGAAATCGTTAAACGATAACTTGGACTCAAAGAAAGTTCAAAATAAGTTCAAAGTAAAAATTAATTATGAGAGTACATACATGTCACCACATACAACCCTGAGATTCTTCTTTTACGGGCATACTGAGCAATCTATAGAGCCCCTGTACAATAAAGATGAACACTTGACCTCAGAATCTACTTCTTCATGGCCCATGCACCTTACTGTCTACCTGCACTGTGTTTCTCTGTGGTTGCGAATGTAACACCATATTCTGCCTTCTATCATTACTTTCCCTTTCTACACTGTTGGGTGGAGGGGTGAAGATACATCTCGACCAAAGAAGGTGTAAGGCATTCTTTCCCTCCGCTAGCCTGCTGATCACACTTGGACAAGGTGTAGCGCCTGTTTAGACCTCACAATCAGGGCCACATAAAGCCATGGGAGCAGTGGGGATGGTCGTATGAGCAGATGGTGCATATCACAACTCCCGGTTATGTGACCACTGACGCCAGGCAGACAGTCTCTGAAGAGTATTGATAATGGCTGGGTCACCCATCTTGTAAAGACACTGTCCAGAAGAAGGTGATGGCAAACCACTTCTGTAGAAAAATTTGCCAAGAGCAAGCATGGTTTTAAAGACAAATATCGCCCACGTCATACGACATGCCACGTAATGATGATGATGACTCTACTAATGTGATACACTGATGTTTTGAAATGAGCAGTACAGCTAGCACGCAAAATGAAGTTTTTCACTGTACCTCAGTACACACAACAACAACACCAAACCAAACCAACTACATCTTTGGAAGATGAGGGAATTGAAGGCTGCGGGGAGCCAGCACAGATCCCTGAGGCAGATCAGCATGATCATAGTCAATCGTGAACTAGACTACAGGGGCCAGTGTGTTTGAGTTTTTGAGTTTCGTATAAAACCATAATCTTAAGTACGAATAAGGGAAAATAAAGTAGAAAGGAATGATACTTGAGTCGAACACAGTAGAATGTGAAGCTGCACTTGAAGAGATCCCCTCAATGGCCACTTTATTGGGTACATCAATGCAAATATTGAATCAGCCAGTCAGCAACTCAATGCATTGAAGTATACAGACATGGTCAAAAGGTTCAGTTGTTGTTCAGACCAAACATCAGAATGAGGAAGATGATCTAGGTGACTTTGAACATGGAATAACTGTTGGTGCCAGACGAGGAGCTTGAGTATCTCAGAAACTAATGATGACCTGGGATTTTTATGACCAACAGTCTCTATAGCTTACAGAGAATCATGTGCTAGAAACAAAAAACATCCACTGAGCGGCAGTTTTGTGGGCGAGAATACCTTGTTAATGAGAGAGGTCAGAGGAGAATGGCCAGACTGGTTCAAGCTGACAGGAAGGCGACAGTAACTTAAATAACCATGCATCTCTGAAAACAGGGCACATTGAACCTTGAAGTGAATGGAGTACAGCACCAGTAGACCACGAACATACACTAAGTGGCCACTTTATTTAGTACAGGATGTAAACCATCAGTAAAAGTTATCAATTCATGGCTTTCAAGCAAAGTATTAGAGCAAAGGAAAAAGGTTTAAAATGATACAATCTTCCAAAGGCAGGACAACCATGTGTCATGGATAACTGCAAGGGAAAATAAGTGCGGGGGATACATCAAAGGGGAAATGGATTGAGGGGAGATATCGGAAATTGGGACACGTACAAAGGGAACAGATCAAAGGAGTAGGAGGCTTCTTCCCTCAGGCTGTGAGACTAATGCCACCACTGAGGTCTTATCACTAGGACAGTGAGCTGTTTACTGTTCACTGGTTATGCATGTTGTACACTACATGTACTTTGAATTATATTTTATTAACTTATTTGTGGTGATGTTGTGTGTGATATATGTATTGCAGGTGCACCATAGTCCAGAGCTTTGGTTGTACAGTATATACTATATAAAATCAGATGACAATAAATTTGAATTCAGGAGGATATGTTATAACTTTATAAATCTCTGGTTAGGCCACATCTGGAGTATTGTGTCCGGTTCTGGTTGCCTCACTATAGGAAGGATGTTGAGGCTTTGGAGAGTATGTAGAAGAGGTTTACTTGGTTTAAGGTGCACGTGCTATCATGAGAGGCTGGATAAACTTGGGTTGTTTGCTGTGGAGCATCAGAGGCTCAGGGGAGATCTGACAGAGATTTACAAGAATATGTAAAGGCACCGACAGAGTGGACAGAGAGTTTTGTTTCCCAAGTTTGAAATGTCTGATAACAGAGGGCATGAATTGAAGGTGAGAGGAGGTACTGTAGGTTCAAGGGGGATGTGAGGGGTAAGTTTTTACTCAGAGAGTCATGGATGCCTGGAATGCACTGCCTGGTATGGTGGTAGAGGCAAATATATTAGAGGTTTTTAAGAGCCACTTAGATAGGCATGTGGATGTAAGGAAGATGGAGGGATATGGACATGGTGTAGTGACATGGAGGGATTAGTGTTTGGGTGTTTTTAATTTGCTTTCTAGCTGGTTCAGCACAACATTGTGGGCTGAATGGCCTGTTCCTGTGCTGTACTGTTGTATGTTCTATGAACTTGAATTTGTACCGATCTAGAGAGGAAGGGAGAATGAGATGGGCATAAGAGGACAGAGATAGGGAATAATTCAGAATTCAGCTAAGGAATACCAAACAAGTATGAGTAAGGAGAAGGGAATATGAGAGCGGTCAGCACTGATAAATATTGCAGACTACAAAATCAGCCATGAATATTTTAAATGAAGATAATATTACTGTGGAGCCCCTTCAGGCAGACGTCGGAGTTACTAAAAATAAAAAAAAGACTGCTGATGCAGGAAATTGAAAACATTAACAGAAAATGCTGGAAATACTCAGCAGGCTAGGCCCTTCCCTCAACAGGATAATGTGACAGGAGTAACTATAAGCAGATTAAGGAAATCACTGAGTAATTGAACAAGTATTTTGTCTCCACCTTCATAAAGGACAACCCTGAAAACTTCGAGCACTAATGAAGCTCTACGCGCTCAAGAGTAAGTGAGGGACTCAAAGAAATTAGCACTGGTAAAAATTTAGCATTGCCATAACTGATAGGAGTGATAGGCAATAAATCTCTTGTGCCTTATTTAAGAAAAGATGTGCTGTCATTCAACAGGGTCCAGAGAAAGTTCACAAGAATAATCCTGAGAATGAAGAACATATGAGGAGCATTTGATGGCGCTGGGCCTGAACTTGCTGGGGTTTAGTAGAATGAGGGGTCACTTCATTGAAACCTATTGAATATTGAAAGGCCCAGGTAGTGTGGGCATGCAGAGTATGTTTCCTACAGTGGGGGGAGTCAAGAACCAAAGGGCACAGCCTCAGAATAGAAGGATTTTCCTTCAGAACAGAGATGAGGAGAAATTTCTTTAGACAGAGGGTGGTGAATCTGTGGAATTCGTTGCCATGGACAGCTGTGGAGACCATGTCATTGGGCACATTGGGTGTATTAGTTTCTTGATTAGCATGGGCGTCAACAGTCACATGAAGAAGACAGGGGAATAGGGTGAGAGGGATAATAATTCAGTTATGATGGAACAGACTCGATGGGCCAAAGTGCCTAATTCTACCCCTGTGTCTTATGCACCTGATGACCTGATTGTTGTTGAAGATTGCTAAGCGCTTAATGAGTGTCCAATATCTTCCAGAATTCTATGGATTTTAGAATAGTTCCCACAGATGAGAAGGTAAGCAGTATAACTCAGCTATTATTTAAGAAAAGCGAAAGGAGGAAGCAACAACACTCAAAAAATGCTGGAGGAACTCAGCAGACCAGGCAGCATCTGTGGAAAAGAGTAAACAGTCAACGTTTTGGGCTGAGACCCTTTATCAGGACTCAGCCCGAAATTCCGACTGTTTACTCGTTTCCATAGATGCTGCCTGGCCTGCTGAGTTCCTCCAGGACTTTGTGTGTGTGTTGCTTGGATTTCCAGAATCCAATGATTTTCTCTTGTTTGTGAAGAAGGAACAATAGACCTTTTTGTCTGACATCATCTGTAAGAAGATGTCAGACAAAAAGATATATATCAGATAGCTTAGAAAATAGTCATAGGACTTGGCAGAGTCATTGTGGAGATAATATGAAAGGCAAGCCAATTAAAGTTTTAACTTGCAGAATGGAGAAGTGTGAACCAGTGGATGTGGTGTGTTTGACCTTTAAAAAAGTCTTCAATAAATTCTACATTAGGTTTTATTAAAAATAAAATGTGAAGAGTGTAGTGGGTAAGAAATGATAAGTGGGTCATGACTGGAGCTGAACATTATTTATTAAAGGGTCTGATGCAATTCCCCTGCAATCTATGGACAGAGCACAACTGTCTGCTAAACAATCCTCAGGTGGGTTAACCCAAATTTGGATCCTAGTTACCACATCTCTGGGATCGCCCTCTTCATATAATGACCAGTAATGGGAGCAGAAGCTGTGGGAAAAGAGAAGTGGGTCCATTCTCATTGGATGACAAATTGAAGAATGGCATCTCACAAAACCTGGAAGACATTCCGGGATGGACTGATAAGTGGGTAGCATGGAAATCTCAAGCAATGAATGCTTCCCATTCGGGGCATCAGACTTGGGAAGTTCAATCCAGTGTCCTCTGTAAACTAGTTTGTACATTCATCCCCTTGTTCACGTGGGTTTCCTCCAGGTGCTCCCCTTCTCTCCCACAGTCCAAAGGCATTCCAGTTAGTAGGTTAATTGGTCATTGTAAATTGTCCTGTGATTAAGCTAGGGTTAATCGTGGCTCAGTGGATCGGAAGGGCCTGTTCCACATTGTAAGAAGAAGTAGAAAGCTCTTAACTCCAAGTGGAGTCATCGGGACGCCGTCGTGTTGGCGTTTTTTTAGCAGGCTCTCTTATTTTTACAAGGCCGAGTTGCTAGCTCTATGCTCAACCCAGCATGGATGGAAAGCGAAGTCCAGCACTGATGCCACTATGCCACCAGCCGGCGATTTCACACTGTATCTCTAAATAAATAAGAGAGAGTTCAACCATCGACCTTTGACATTCAAAGGCAGTATTACTGCCAACCTCACTAACATCAGAGCTCCCAGGGCAGGTATTCATAAACAGACATCCCACCCTGCAAAAACTCATTTCAGGGAGGTAGCACCATCAATTTGCGGGAGACTCCCAGAACTTCCAAGAGAGGTGGGATGTTTGTAATAGAGTAGCTCCTTAGCAGCTAGCCAGCTAGTTTAAATAACGTTAGCTATGCTAATGAATGAAGGACACCTGTTAAACTCACCTCAACACGTCTTTTACAGTTTTAACCCACCATGGGCAATAGAAAAGTCACTGTTACAAACAGTGCAGCGAGCAACACTGTCATTATTTTTGACCCCTATTAGGCAGGGGTACACTTTGGTGTAGTCTGGAGTGACGTACATTTTATATTTTCTTTTTTTGAAACACTCCGCCATGGCGCGCGTGCGTGCTCTCTCTCTCTCTCTCTCGGTCACGCTCGCTCGCTCTGTCTCGCTCTCGTGGTCTCTCTCGCGCTCGCTCACTTTTCTCTCTCAAAAAAATTGATTTCCGGGACATTTTATATGATATGCGGGCATCAGGGAGCCACTATTAATATGCGGGAGACTCCCAGAACTTCCGGGAGAGGTGGGATGTCTGCATAAAGGACACTGTTCCCTTGCTCAACAATTCCATAGGAGCTTCATATTCTTGCCCTTTACACTGAGGTCTCTTCCTGGGAGTCCTGTCCTTTGGAATCTGTGCTACTGCTCAGTCCTGCTAACCCTTTCCCAACTGTGTAACATGCAGTCATTCCTTACTATGACTTTTCCACATCCAAAAGCATGCTGTTTATATCATCTTTCTCTGGGATAGAGCTCTGAGGAATTCACTAGGAATTCAACCCCTAATACTTGCAAATTTACAAAGTTCCATTCTGGCTCGCCTGCCCAAGACCTCACTCTCTCTGTTAGCTCCTTCATTGCACTGCACCGTAAACACTTTAAACCACTGTTTATAATACTTTTTACATTGCAGACACATGCTGGTATTTATATACTTATGCACATTCTAGTCCATATCCATACTTTACTTTCTAACTTTAATGTTTTACAAGTCTTTATTCTTTATAATTGTTGAATGTTAAATTCTGTTGCATGTCACGCGCTGACAAACACCCCTCAGCAAATTCCTGATACAGGTAAATGCATACTGCGAATAAAGCTGATCTTTGATCCTTGAAATGGAGAGACATTATAAAGAGCCTAGAGGTGATATTTTGGAAATGCTACCGGTGAATTCTGCAAACTTTTAAATTTTGTTTAAAAAGCGTTATGGAGATCGCTAATAAAATTTTAATGCCAGAACAAAAATAGCATAGATTAATTTCTAGTCCACCTCTGTTGATGCAGCACTCCTTCAGAGCCTAAGTCTTGTCCTCAAGTCTCTGACCCATTGACAATAATAAAATCAAATTCAAATGTTGGCTGAATTTCACTTTTCGCAAATGCTGCCTGACCCAAAAAAGTATTTCTAGCGACTTCTACTTTAGGTTCAAGTTTCCCGGCAGGTGCTTTGAGTGGGTTTATTCTGAGCCTTCTATAATGCTTTCGTCTTATGGCATGACTTCAGTACGCCTCAAGGCGTACCACAGGCAATGTAATGTCTTTAAAATGTATGTGCATGAAAGGCTGCACATCAGCGTCGCACAAAGGACAATGAGCAGGTAATCTTTTTCAGTGGGGCCAGTTGAGGAATAAGTATTACCTACCTATTGGAAAATTCTCAGCTTCATCACAGTGCCAAAGGGTCATTTCTGCCCATGTGTAAAGGTGAATCCAGCCTTGGTCTCTGCCTTCTCTGGTATTACAGTACACCCAGTATTGAGTCTGAGTCTCCAAAGTAGTTCAGCCTTTCAATCATTTCAAAGGTTCTAAGGTCCAGAGTTACAAAATACACGTGGACTAAGATGTTAACTGTCCTGTGCTATCAGTCACTTCCATCCAACAAATAGTCTGCTCTTCAGGTGTCTATGCAACTACTGAAGGGTTTGCAAGATATGTATACACTGTCTGACTATCTGCCCCTCTGGACATGCTTGGTCCACACCCATGCTGATCCTTTCTCTGCTGCCTCAGCTACAGCCCTGCTGGTTGACTTGATCTCTCTTCTCGTGGAGCCAAGGTCATGCAGCCACTTCTGGAGAGTGAACGCAATAAACCCACGGCAGCCTACTTGGAATGGATAGCATGAGACCTTCCACCCTCTGTCTCTGCCCTCTGATCTTAATTCTGCATACTTGGTTAACTTGCGCTCATGGGCTTCATCGATGTTGTGTTCCCAGGGGACTGTGAGTTCACCAATAACCACTTCTCTACTGGTGTCAGACCAAGTTAATGTTAGAGAAATGTATATAATATATACATTCTGAAATGTTTTTTTCTTCACAAACATCCATGAAAATAGAGTGCCCTAAAGAATAAACAACAATTAAATGTTAGTACCCCCCCAGCTCCCCTCCCTCCTGTGCATAAGCATCAGCAAGCAACAATCCCCCTCCCTCCACCGGCAAAAAAAAGCATCAGCACACATCACCGAGCACTCAAGCGTGAGCAAAGCAATAGCAAATACACAGACTTGCAGTTACCCCAAAGACTTTGTGTTTCACCCAGTATACGGCATACCACAGGCTCTCTCTTTCCCTAATAAGGGAAAAAGAGGTGTCTCCATTTTCCCAGCGAGCGGGGAGACATAATAAACAACTCGCTGGTTTACAATGTTAGAAGTCTGTTACGTTGATTTTTTTTTGAGCTCTGTACCCAAAGATCTCAAAGATCTCGGGTCTCTGGGCACACAGCCGTAGATATTTTGACTCCACTGATGATACACGAGTTTCCTGCCATGTCACCAACCCTCAATCCGCCCGTCTCCAGAGCCCTGAGATCCTAGGCTTCCAAATCCGAGTCGGACTCTTAGGCCAAGCCCTTGGCATGCTGAACAGCAACAGCTGGTTATGAAACCCTGAGAGCAAGTCCCATTCCTAAAAAGAACTGAAGTCAGCATGTAACTCCAGGTCAAGGTCTTGAAAAGAACCCTGAGAGGGAAAAAATGAAGATTTTAAAGATGGAAATAGAGCTGTTTCCAAAGACGCAAGCAAAGGAGTCGCAGTTTAGCAGCATCATTACTCTGCTCTGCCTCCAGAATCATTTAATCCAGAGCTGAGAGTACCAACACTTACTTTCTGCACATTACGCCACAGGCACTTAAGTGAGCTATGAAGGTCCTCCATCTCTAACTGTAAAGAAGGATTCTTCATTGTTGTTTCCATAACAATTCTATTTATTGACCAGTCCGTTCGTTAGCCCTGAGCTGAATCCTCCCCAACCTGGAGGTCTGGTAGACCACCCTTCATCTAGCCTCTACCCTTTGATCTGTTTGGCATGGGTGACCCTAGCAAGAGCCAAAGCACAAAGCCCTGACCCCAGCCAACATAGTTCTTCGGATCTTTGAGGCATGCAAGCCTCCAAACCCAATGACAAGTTTTTGGTTCTCTTGGAGGAGAGCCGAGAATAGCAATGATGATAAGAGAGATTTCTTCTAGACAGGTAATGTTTACAATTCATGCAGATCCAATTAAGAATATGCACGTTGTATCATTCTTTTTTAACAATATTTACACAGGTAAGAGTACTACCTTTTCACTAGACCATAAAATGTTCATATTAATGTCAGCTCCATTTAAGAACAATTGGAATGTGCTGCCTGAGTGGTGGACATGGAGGCAAATACAAAAGAGGTATTTAAGAGGTTCTTAGCTGGGCATGTGAATGTGAAGAAATGGAGGTATATGGACATTGTGTGGGCAGAAGGGATTAGTTCAATTCCGTGTTTAATTGCTAGTTTAATGAGTTCGGCAAAACATTATTTTGTGTTCTCTGTGCTCACCTTTGTCCAGTCACTGACACCTCTGTCAACACTCACCTTGGTTTCCTTGCAAACTTGTCAGTTTCAAATCCTTCATCCCCACAGCAAAACCCTTTGAGGCCTTTACATCATTCTTAAACTGTGATACAGTTTATTCTGTGCCTTTGCAATGTTATGTGCTGTTCTTGTCACCCCATTCTTGAAAAGATGTGGTGGCATTAGGAGGGGTGCAGGAGAGCTTCACCAGGATGTTACTTGCAGTGGAGGGTGTGGTTATAAAGAGAGGCTAGGTTTATTTTCAATGCCACATACATTACTGTGCAAAACTCTTCGGCACTTGTATACAGATTGCTGTAAGACATTTGCACAGTACTGTATTTTATGTATTGCACTGTACTACTGCTCCAAACACGAAGCTAATTTCATGATATATGCGAATGATTCTGATATTGGTCTCCATTGTGGGCTGACAGTGGGAAGGGGGCAGGGGATAGGGGTCTCATGGTTTGGGAAGTGGGAAGGGAGGAAGTGGAAAGCACCAGAAAGACATTCTGTAATGATCAACAAACCAATTGTTTGGAATCAAATTACCTTGCCTGGTGTCTCGGGGCCGGGTGTGACCGCGTCCACCCCAATCCTCTGCCACTGACACTGCTTCTCTGCTTCTCTACCAGCTGTGATGCTGAGTCTTTGTAAGGCATTGGTCAGACCAAATTTGGAGTATTATGAGGAGTTTTGGGCCCCTTATCAAAGAAAGGATGAGATTGCATTCCAGAGAGGGTTCACGAGAATGTTTCTGGGAATGAAAAGATTAATGTATGGGGAGCATTTGATGGCTCAGGGCTTGTACGCGTTGGAGTTTAGAACAACGAGGGGGGATCTTATCGAAACCTACCAAATATTGAAAGGCCTAGATAGAGTAGATGTGCAGAGGTTAATCCCAATAGTAGAGAGTCTAGGATCAGAGGGTATAGATGCCCCTTTAGAACCGAGGTGAGGAACAATTTTTTTCAGCCAGAGGGTGATGAATCTGTGGAATTCATTGCCACAAATGGCTATGGAGGAGGTCATTGGGTATATTTTAAGTGAAGGTTGATAGGTTGATTAATATAAGCCTCAACGGTTACAGGGCGGAGGCAGTAGAATGGGGTTGAGAGAGATAATAAAGCAAGCATGATGGAACGGCAGAGCAGACTCAATGGGCCAAATGACCCAATGCTGCTCCTATGTCTTATGGTCTTATGGTCAAAGAGTTGATATATGGGAACTTGAACTTGGTTAGCATGAAAATGGTGGGTCTAAGAGTCTGTGTCTATGCTTTGTTAGTCTGGCTCATACTTATACTGCCTTTCTTCATACTTTCTGGTGAAATAAAACACTATATTTTTCAAGATTGTTTGTTCTTGCAGCTCATTACACTCCCTGATTTAGTGCTGTCAGCAAATATTGAAACTACACCCTTTGTGACCATGGTCAAGTCATTTACACATAGAAAGAAAAATAGAGATTTGTTGTTCTCAGGGCAAGAGCTAGTTAACGGAATCATCTAAAATTCTTCAATTACTTTAAGCTAAAACAGAAAATGCTGGACGTGCAGAGTTATTAATGAGGAAAGAAATGTTTCATGTCAATGATTTCTCATTATCTGTTATCTCAAGCGATTATCACAAATCCTGGTTATGTGACCACTGACACCAATCAGATAATCCTGAACAGTATTGATAAACGCTGGGGTCACCTATCTTGTAAAGACACTGCCCAGAAGAAGGTAGTGGCAAACCACCTATTTAGAAAAACTTGCCAATAATCATAGTCAAGACCATGATCGCCTATGCCATACAACAGGGCACATAATGATGATGATGATAATGATGATAATCAGTGCAAATAAGGAAAAGAACTTTCTATAAAGCGGCTTCAGTCTGAATGGTGCTTTGCAAGAGACTTGCCAAAAGTAAGTAATTCTGAACCACGCAGGGAAAATGATAAGAACATAGGAGTTTATAATTAAGTCCTGGGAACAGGGTGGAATATATCTTAACAGTCTGCCCATTCGTACAATAAGTTCCACTTATAAGTACACTCAGTAACCACATTATTACCTTCTGCTGCTTTAGCCCATCCACTTCAAGGTTCGAAGTGGTGTCCATTCAGAGATGCTCTTCTGAACACCTCTGTTGTAAAGTGGGGTTATTTGAGTTTCTGTCACCTTCCTGTCAGCTTGAACCAGTCTGGCCACTCTCCTCCGAACTCTCCCATTAAAAAAAGTGTTTTCCCCCACAGAAATGCCACTCACTGTTTTTCGCACACCATTCTCTGAAAACTCTAGAGACTGTCGTGTGTGAGAAAATCTCAGAAGATCCGCAGTTTCTGAGATATTCAAATCACCTTGTAGGGTACCACCAATCATTCCATGGTTAAATTCACTTAGATCACTCTCTTCCCCATTCTGATATTTGTTCTGAACAACAACTGAACCTCTTGACCATGTCTGCATGCTTTTATGCATTGAGTTGCTGCCACATGATTGGCTGATTAGATATTTACATAAACCACCAGGTGTGCAGGAGTACCTAATAAAGTTACCACTGAGTGTATAACCAGGCTAAAATGCCATGATAGTTATCTTGCAGCAGCAACATATGATATTACTAATATGACAAGTATAAGTTAACATGGATAAATTAACATATTTTTTTCAAAACCTACTGTACATGACAAAAGTAAACATAACGCAAATTGAGAGGAAAAAAAAATAAAGTCTGAAGTAGTTTTAGGGTTTTTCTGGTCTGTTCAAGAACCTGACAGCAGTGGGGAAGATGTGGTTGTTCATCCTTAAAGTGTGAGCCTTTGGGCTGCTGTATCTCTAGTCTGAGAGCAGCATCAAGGAGAGGCATGGCACAGATGGTAGGGGCCCCTTATGATGTTGCCTTCCTGAGACATCTCCTCTGCTGGTGGGGAGAGTGGAGATCACCCACTGGTATAGAGAGCTATACCCATGATGCACCTGCCTGAGTTAACCACACTGCAATTCACCTTGCATTCCTGTGCATTGGAGTTCCCATATCAAGCCACAATGCAGTCACAATGTTTTCCACTGTACATCTGTAGAAGTTTATCAGAATCTTTGATTGGATGCCGAATCTCCTCAAACTTCTGAGGAAGGAAAGACACTGACACACCCTCTTAACAGCTCATGTTGTAACTTATCTTGACCTCAGCAGGCCCATAATTCTTGATTCCCCTAAAGTCCAAATACCTCAGCTAACTCCCGGAGACAGGAAGTTCCAAGTATTTGCAACTTTTGAGAGGGAAAAAGAAATCAATTTAATCTTAAAAATGGACTGTCCCAAGCCCAGCTGCGAAAGAAGGAGAGTTGGGTATGGGGCAAGCAACCCCATTCAGTAAAAACTCAGTGTGTTATGGAAACACCAACAAAAGCTCCAAAGATGCCATCCCTGGGAGAGGAGGGATATTTGAAGATAGACTATGCTCGGGGACATCTTGAAAGGCTGGAGGACTCTGGTGATCTACTGTTTGTGATTCATGCCCCAGGAGGGCTGATGGGCTTAAGAATCTTAAACAGGCAACCTCTGGTTTTGAGACCATG
This sequence comes from Mobula hypostoma, assembly GCF_963921235.1. Classification (NCBI taxonomy): domain Eukaryota; kingdom Metazoa; phylum Chordata; class Chondrichthyes; order Myliobatiformes; family Myliobatidae; genus Mobula; species Mobula hypostoma. The sequence goes on along the minus strand of NC_086101.1, from coordinate 183,313,781 downwards.
TCACCTCACTCCCATAGGAGAAATTCTCATAGTATCTGCTTTGTAACATAAGGAATAGCAGGGATAGGCAATGGTACCATTCAATAAGATAATGGCATTCTTTCATTTCAGTGCCACTTTCCCACATTAAACTGATATTCCTTGATTTCCAACTAAGTTGATGAGAAGCTAGGCATGTATAGGTTGGGCAGAAAGACCTATTTCCATGCTGTATAACTCAATAAAATCCCTTTCCATTCTACTAAACTATTGTAAAAGACCACTGTGATTAATTCCTCACAAGACAAACAACCATCCCAGTAATCAACCCTGTGAACCTTTCGCTACACTCCCTCAAATATACGTATATTGTTCCTTAGGTAGGGAGACCGGACATATGTCCGGTAGCTTAGTAGTCAGCCCAAGGCTCTACAGTGCCGGCAGGTTCAATTGCTGCCGCTGCTTGTAAGGAGTTTGTACATTCTCTCTGTGACTGCACGTGTTTCCTCAGGGTGCTCCAGTTTCCTCCCACAGTCCAAAGACTTACAGGTTAGTAGGTTAATTGGTCATTGTAAATTGTCTTGTGATTAGGCTAGGGTTAAATTGGGTGTTCCAGGATGGCATGGCTGAAAGGACCAGAAGGGTCTGTTCTGCAATGTATCTCAATAAATAACTAAATAAATTTCAGGAGTATCTTCACCAGAGCTCAATCGATTTATCCTTTGTAATTCCCTTCTCAGGATCTAACACCCAGAGAAGGGAATATGTTCAAAAGACACCCAGAGAATATCATCAAAAGCTGCATGTTATAAGGAAAGGGGGAGGGAAGGCTGGAGAAGTCAACAAGGTCCCAAGAGAAAATCTAGAGCTCAGTGGTCAGGTTACCAATGTTGCAATAAATAAATTTGGAGATGATCGTGAAGCCAGTAAAGGTTAACAATATCTTTAAAGTTGTTATACCAGAAACAAATTGATATGAATTTGTAGGCAATCCACCAAAAGAATACAGGGCTTTATTGGAGCGAATGTAGCTGAAAAATTTTTCTGACAATCTGTTGCCACAGCAGTTTCGTTGAAGGGGAAAATAATTGATTCCTAAGGTCTAAGTGGCTGTGTTCATTTCTTACAATGAGGGAGGAGCTCAAGACTCTAAGTTAGAGAAGGGTAATTGCAAGAAATATTTTGATAATCACATAAAGAAAAACTGCAGACAGCTTTGGTTGTTTTTTTTAATGCAGTTTGGTTTATATTGTGATCTATTTCTCTGGTAGTTTTTGACATTTGAACCCGGCGGGTCAATGCAGTGAGTTTTATCAATCAGGTGAACTATAATCCATGAGAACAGGAAATGGCATGTGAATTATGGATGAGCAAATGGCTCAGGATATGCGGCTCAATTTAGCTTGAACGTAAGCCAAAAACCCAACTGCATCTTGACTCAAATCATGTTGCTGCTGCCTCTTCCTGCCGTGTGACAGATGACATTATTCATCCTTGTGGAATACCAGCAGGTCAAATAGGTTAAAGCAACAAATAAACTTCATGTTGAAAAGCTGTCTGTGTGATCCGTGCAAGATTCTTTGTCAAGGAAACATGCAATGGAATGAGTCAAGATGTCTAAGTAGGAGCATACAGCAACTCTTGACGACTTCTATCACTGGTAGAGATATAACTAGTTCTAGGGAAAGTAGCAGTTAACTGAGTTATGGGGAAAGAATGAATAGCTGTGGACTTCATAGATGGTATATTTGAAAGAGCTATAAAATCATCTACTTTATTCCGTATTCTGCGTGCGTTCAAATATAACACCTTTGGTTCTGTATTCATCACCCTTTTCAGGTTTTGCTCCATGTTACACTTAAACTCATTCCACTGACTGAAATTTTGCCTGTTCTTCCTCATTACACACTACATCTACTTATGTACCAACTGTCCTATCTTCAGCCCTATCGCTCTGGTTCCCATTCCTCAGCCAAATTAATTTAAACCCTCCCCAACAACTCTAGCAAATCTGCCCGCAAGGATATGTGTCACTTCATGTTCAGTTGGTACCCATCCTTCTTGTACAGGTCGTACCTTCCCCAGAAGAAATCCAAATGATCCTGGAATCTGAAACCATGCCCCCTACACCAATTTTGTAGCCACGCATTCATCTGCCAAATCATCCTATACTTACATCACTGGCGCATATGTATATAGCTAGGGTGCCTAAGACCTTTGGCACAGGACTGTACTTGTCAATGTGGAGCAGAGAGTGAAATCGTTAATCTGGAAGGAGCAGAAGATGTTGGGTATAGTGAGTTTGGAGCTCCGTGAGAGGGGGTGTGGGACAGATGGTAGAGAAGGAGTGCCAGGCACAGCGGATGACGCATGTGCAGATACACTTAAAATTACTATCGTACTGTGCAAAAGTCTCAGGCACTTTAGCTATATATAAGTACTGTAGTGCACATAGTATGTGTGTGTGTATATATATAGGGCCTTCCCTCCATTGGTTAGGGTCAACCACGGTATTGCGTGATACGCAAGACAAAACGAAACCCAGGGCAGTAAGATATGGAAAGCAAGCTGTTGAATATATGTATACAAGTATACTATATATACTGAGTACACACACACACACCAGAGAAACTGTTGCAAACCCCATTAATCTTGTTAATGTTAAGGCCAGTTACAGCAATTGGGTTTTTGTGACTTCTTTAAGCTCATAGAATTTAAAGATCAGAGTGACAATTGTTGTGCTTCTAAACAAGTAACATAAATGCCTGTAAAATTGATAAGCCATTATTAATTCAAAGACCTGAGTTCAAGTTTCACTAGGCAGCTTGAATTTAAATTTAGTTCGTTAATTAATGGTGATTAATAAGGTAGTCAGGCTGCAGAGGGATATCGATGTGCTGATGAACTGGGCTGAAAAATGGTAGGTGGAGTTTAATCCAGACAAGCGTGATGTGATGTATTTAAGGAGTACTAACAAGGCAATATGAATGGTAGAGTCTTAGAGAACATTGAGGAACAGAGAAACTATTGAATAAAAGTTCATAGCTCCTTGAAGGTGGTAATGCAGGGAGATAACATGACGAGGAAGGCATATAGGATACTCACCTTCATTGGTTAGGACACTGAATATAACCAGAGAGGTTAAGCAAAGGTGTGATGACTCTGGAGAGGGTGCAGAGGAGCCTGGGATGGAGCAGTTCAGTTATGAAGAGAGACTGGATAAACTAGATCTGTTCTCCCCAGAGCAGAGACAGTTAAGAGGGAACATAGCTTGAGTGAGAACAAGCTTGTGGAAGCACAGGCGGAAGTTCTAAGTGAAAAGTAAGAAAGTTTCCAGTATTTTTTTTTCTCTGCTAGTACATAGTTCATGTGCTGAGAATGGATCCAGAGGTCTCCCTGATAACTACATCTGCACGAAGTACATCGAGCTGTAGCTCTATAGAGACCATGTTAAGGAACTAGAGGAGCAATCTCCCTAATAACTATATCTGCATAACTGCATTGAGCTGCAGCTTCTTAGAGACCGTGTTAAGGACCTTAAGCTGCAGCTGGATGACTTTTAGCTTATAGAGGAAAACGAGGAGGTGACACTCACCACTCTCTGCATAAAAAACTTACCCCTGACATCTGCTCTGTACCTACTTCCAAGCACCTTAAACCTGTGCCCTCTCATGCTAGCCACTTCAGCCCTGGGAAAAAGTCTCTGACTATCCACACGATCAATGCTTCTCATTATCTTGTACACCTCTATCAGGTCGCCTCTCATCCTCCGTTGCTCCAAGGAGAAAAGGCTGAGTTCACTCAACCTGTTCTCATAAGCCATGCTCCCCAATCCAGGCAACATCCTTGTAAATCTCCTCTGCACCTTTTCTATGGTTTCCACGTCCTTGCTGTAGTGAGGCGAACAGAACTAAGCACAGTACTCCAAGTGGGGTGTGACCAGGGTCCTACATAGCTGCAACATTACCTCTCGGCTCTTAAACTCAGTCCCACGATTAATGAAGGCCAATGCACCGAATACCTTCTTAACCACAGAGTCAACCTGCATAACAACTTTGAGTGTCCTGTGTACTCGGACCACAAGATCCCTCTGATCCTCCACACTGCCAAGAGTCTTGCCATTAATGCTATATTCTGCCATCATATTTGACCTACCAAAATGAACCACCTCACACTTATCTGGGTTGAACTCCATCTGCCAGTTCTCAGCCCAGTTTTGCATCCTATTGATGTCCCGCTGTAACATCTGACAGTGTTCCACACTATCCACAACATCCCCAACCTTTGTGTCATAAGCAAATTTACTAACCCATCCCTCTGCTTCCTCATCCAGGTCATTTATAAAAATCACAAAGAGTAGGGATCCCAGAACAGATCCTGAGGCACACCAGTGGTCACCGGCCTCCATGCGGAATATGACCCGTCTACAACCACTGTTTGCCTTCTGTGGGCAAGCCATTTCTGGATCCACAAAGCAATTTCCCCTTAGATCTCATGCCTCCTTACTTTCCCAATAAGCCTTGCATAGAGTATCTTATCAAATGCTTTGCTGAAATCCATATACACTACATCTATTGTTCTACCTTCATGAATGTGTTTAGTCACATCCTCAAAAAATTCAATCGGGCTCGTAAGGCCTGACCGGCCTTTCACAAAGCCATGCTGACTATTCCTAATCATATTATGCTTCTCCAAATGTTCATAAGTCCTGCCTCTCAGGATCTTCTCCATCAACTTACCAACCACTGAAGTAAGACTCACTGGTCTATAATTTCCTGGGCTATCCCTACTCCCTTTCTTGAATAACAGAACAACATCCGCAACCCTCCAATCCTCCAGAGCCTCTCCTGTCCTTATTGATGATGCAAAGATCATCGCCAGAGGCTCAGCAATCTCCTCCCTCGCCTCCCACAGTAGCCTGGGGTACATCTCATCCAGTCTCAGTGACTTATCCAATTTGATGCTTTCCAAAAGCTCCAGCACATCCTCTTCCTTAATATCTACATGCTCAAGCTTTTCAGTCCGCTGAAAGTCATCCATACAATTGCCAAGATCCTTTTCCGTAGTGAATACTGAAGCAAAGTATTCATTAAGTACCTCTGCTATCTCCTCTGGTTCCATACACACTTTTCCACTGTCACACTTGATTGGTCCTATTCTCTCATGTCTTATCCTCTTGCTCTTCACATACTTGAAGAATGCCTTGGGGTTTTGCCTTAATCCTGTCTGCCAAGGCCTTCTCATGGCCCCTTCTGGCTCTCCTAATTTCACTCTTAAGCTCCTTCCTGCTATCCTTATAATCTTCCAGATCTCCATCATTACCTAGTTTTTTGAACCTTTCGTAAGCTCTTCTTTTCTTCTTGACTAGATTTACAACAGCCGTTGTACACCACGGTTCCTGTACCCTACCATCCTTTCCCTGTCTCATTGGAATGTATCTACACAGAACCCCACGCAAATATCCCCTGAACATTCGTCACATTTCTTCTGTACGTTTCCCTGAGAACATCCGTTTCCAATTTATGCTTCCAAGTTCCTGCCTGATAGCTTCATATTTCCCCTTACTCCAATTAAACATTTCCCTAACTTGTCTGTTCCTATCCCTTGCCAATGCTATGGTAAAGGAGATTTAAAAGGAAAATGTTGCAATAATCATGGGGATTTCAATATGCAGGTAGATTGGGAAAATTAGGTTGGTGCTGGATCCCAAGAGAGGGAATTTGTAGAATGCCTGCAAGACAGGCTTTTGGAGCAGCTTGTAGTTGAACCCACCGGGGGATCAGCAAATCTGGATTGGTTATTAGATAGATAGATTCTTTATTGATCACAAAGGAAATTACAGTGACGCAGTAGCATTACAAGTGCACAGATAAACAAATATACAAATATGAGAAGAGAGGTAAGAAAGAATGAAAAATAAGTTACCTCAAACAGTTTTACATGAGGGGGTCATCACTTCTCCAGTTATAGGTTGACTCATTGTAGAGCCTAATGACTCTAAGGGTAGTAAGGGTAATGTAGCACTCTTTGGAGCAGTACAGTGATCTTAGTCTATTACTAAATATGCTCCTCTGTTTGGCCAAGTTGGCATGTAGAGGGTGAGAAACATTATCCAGAATTGCCAGGATTTTCTGTAGGGCCCTTTATCTACCACAGCCTCCAGTGCATCCAGTTTGACTCCTATAACGGAGCCAGCTTTCTAATCAGTTTATTGAGCCTGTTGGTATCACCCATGTTGATGTCATTGCCCCAGCACACCACTGCATAGAGGATTGTACTGGCGACAACAGACAGGTAGAACATGTGAAGGAGAGGCCTGCATACTCCAAAGGACCTCAGTCTCCTCAGGAAGTAGAGGTGACTCTGGTCCTTCTTGTAAACTGCATCTGTGTTGGTGATCCACTCAAGTCTGTTATCCAGGTGCACCCCCAGGTACTTGTCAGTCCTCACCACATTCACGTCCTCACTATCAGTAGTAACAGGGAGCAGTGCAGGCTTAGTCTTCCTAAAGTCCATCACCATCTCCTTTGTCTTACTGATGTTGAGCTGCAGATGATTCAGCTTGCACCATTTGACAAAGTCCTCCACCAGGGCCCTGTATTCATCTTCCCATCCTCCCTTATACACCCAACTAGAGAATTTCTGCAGATGATGTGACTCAGTGTTGTAACTAATGTCCAAGGTATACAGGGTAAACAGGAAAGGAGCAAATACAATCCCCCGTGGGGCCCCAGTGCTGCTTATAGCCATGTCTGACACTCTGCTCTGAAGCTGCACAAACAGTGGTCTACCAGTCAGATAGTCCATTATCCAGGATACAGTGGAAGTACCAACCTGCACTGAATGGAGCTTTCCCCCCAGTAATGAGGGCTGTATTGTATTGAAAGCACTTGAGAAATCAAAAGCATTAGGGAATTGAAGGTAAAGGAACTCTCAAGAGGCAATGATCATAATATCATAGAATTCACCCTGCAGTTTGAGAACGAGAAGTTAAGATAGAATGTACCAGTAATACAGTTGAGTAAAATGGAGCAAAGGGAATTACTGAGTCATGAGAGAGAAGCTGACCAAAATTGATTGGAAGGGGACACTAGCAGGGATGATGGCAGAGTAGGAATGGCTGTTGTTTCTGGGAGCAATTTGGAAGATGCAATATAGATACATTCCAAAGAAGAAGAAGTTTTCTGAAGCCAGGATGACAGAACCATGGCTGACAGGGGAAGTGAAAGCCAACAGAAATCAAAAGAATGGGCATATAATGAAGCAAAATGTAGTGGGTATTTAGAGGATTGGGAAGCTTTTAAAAACCAACAGAAGACAACTAAAATTCAATAAATAGAGAAAAGATGAAATATGAAGGTAAGCTAGCCAATAATATAAAAGAGGATACAAAAAGTTTTTTTCAGATATATAAAGAGTAAAAATAGGAATAAAGGGGGAGTTTTCTGGTTGGCTGCCAGTGAGTAGAGGCATGGAGTAAGAGTCAGTGTTGGGCCACTTATTTTCATGTTGTATGATCATGGTTAGGATGAAAAAATTGATGGCTTTGTGGTTACTAATGTTCTTTATGGGTGGAAATCTCATAGAGTTATGGAGTTACAAAGATAACTAGCATAGAAGTGACATACATCAAAGTTGCTGGTGAACGCAGCAGGCCAGGCAGCATCTATAGGAAGAGGCGCAGTCGACGTTTCAGGCCGAGACCCTTCGTCAGGACTAACTGAAGGAAGAGTGAGTAAGGGATTTGAAAGCTGGAGGGGGAGGGGGAGATGCAAAATGATAGGAGAAGACAGGAGGGGGAGGGATGGAGCCGAGAGCTGGACAGGTGATAGGCAGAAGGGGATACGAGAGGATCATGGGACAGGAGGTCCGGGAAGAAAGACGGAGGGGGGGTGACCCAGAGGATGGGCAAGAGGTATATTCAGAAGGACAGAGGGAGAAAAAGGAGAGTGAGAGAAAGAATGTGTGCATTAAAAAGAGTAACAGATGGGGTACGAGGGGGAGGTGGGGCCTAGCGGAAGTTAGAGAAGTCAATGTTCATGCCATCAGGTTGGAGGCTACCCAGACGGAATATAAGGTGTTGTTCCTCCAACCTGAGTGTGGCTTCATCTTTACAGTAGAGGAGGCCGTGGATAGACATGTCAGAATGGGAATGGGATGTGGAATTAAAATGTGTGGCCACTGGGAGATCCTGCTTTCTCTGGCGGACAGAGCGTAGATGTTCAGCAAAGCGGTCTCCCAGTCTGCATCGGGTCTCCAACTTTTCCATGGTGACTGTACGTACATAAATCCCATTAGCCTGTATTGGCCTTTATCTTTCCACTTTCCTATCTAAGTACCTGTCCAAATGTCTTTTAAGTGTAGTAATTATATCTCTCTCTACCACTCTTCTAGTGCTTGTTCCAGATAACCACCACCCTCTGTGTGAAAAGCTTGCCCCTCATTTCTTCTTTAAATTTCTCCCCTCTCAACCTGCATCTTCTACTTCTAGACTCCACTACAACTACAAATATAAATTACTCTGACAATACGTATCTATGCCCATCATAGTTTAGTAGACCGATATAAGATCGCACCTCAGCCTCCTACACTCCAGTAAGGTAATATTGCTTGGTGTGAGTGTAGCTGGTGGCCTCATACCTCAGTGAGATAAGGATGTGCCTATCCTGGCACACAAAGTCAGCTCTAGTGGACTGTGTGGATGAGATCCAACAGCCAGGGAGGTGGCACTGCTATGTTCTGTGGAGAGCAAAGGGCATGACAAGGCACAGAAGACATTCTGGTCATTTCCTGCAACCAAGGAAGACCCCAGTTGTGACACTTGTTCATGCCACTGGACCAGGATTTCTGAGAGTGGAACTTTGCTGCACAGGTTTCCTCTCATTATTGGACATGATGGATAACCACCATCGCCAGTTATGTGTGTGATATATGTACTGCTTTTTCCACCTTGATCTGGAGGAACATTGTTTTGCTTGGCAGTATCCATGAATGTGGTTGAATGACAGTAAGCTTGAACCTGAATTTGAATTTGTGGGAAGAAACCCAGCCTATCCAATTGTTCAGGTGACTGAAACCCTCCAGTCCAGGCAACAAACCAGCGAAGCTCTTCTGCACTCTCTCAGTTGTTACCACATGAATCATCCATCTTTACAAATTTTTTTTTCAGCAGAGATTGATGATCATGAACTCACTGTCTTAAGAGATGGTGGAAAATGAACCAGTCAGTGCTTTCAAAAGGGAACTGAATAGGCACAAGGACAGGGAAAATAATTTACACAGATTCAGGATGGGGACAGAAGAATGAGAATAATGGAATTGCTATAAAGGAGCTATCACAGACTCAATCGACCAAATAGTCTCCTTTCCGCTATAAAAATGCTTCAATTCCATGCAGCACAGTAGCGCAGCAGTTATTGCAATGCTTTACAAAAACATGAGCAGCTGGGGATCAATTACTGCCAGTCTTTACATAGTTGGTATGTTCTCCCAGTGACCATTTAGGTTTCCTCTAGGTGCTTGATTTGTTGCAGCATTCATCCGCCTTCACAGCCGTTGAGTTTGAAGTAACTTCGTCCGCCTGTTCTACCGTTGAGGTCTTGGTTGGATTGTTCTTCGTCAGGGACCTCACCCTCAACCTTACTGCCATGGGTGACCCTACCAGGAGCATAGCTCCAGACGGCATCACTCTCGGGATCACAGGACCACACAAACTTCTCCACCACGACAAGGTGACAATCCACGGAGAAGCAGTGAAGTGTGTCCTTTGCATCAAAGACCAACACAGTCCTTGGGGGCAGTCCGCAAGTGTCACCACACATCTAACGGCAAAATTGCATGCCCACAGTTTACTCACTCTAACCTGGAGTGTGGGACAAAATCGGAACACCTGGAGAAAGCCCATGGTGTCACAGGGAGAGTGTACAAACTCTTTACAGACAGCGGTGGGAATTGAACCCTGATCGTGGCCGCTGTAAAGCACTGTGCTAACCGCTGTACCACTGTGCCATCCAGAGTTCACAGGGATCAGATGTAAGGATATCCCTTGATATTTCCAGACACTGGGCCAAGACATAATTCCAGGATAGCTGCATTTTTAGTAATAGCATCCAACAACCTCACTGGAGATTAGAGTCCAAAGAAGGCTTTGAATGCAAGGAGAATTGTAGAACTGGTTCTGCCTTATAATGCTTGAGGATAAGTCAGATGCTGTATGTTTTCATCTGTTGCAGAGCAGCAGTGCTCCTGTGACTGAACCAGGTGATATGGTTTCAAATCCTTCTCCAGAGACTTGAAAGCAGCAATTCACATTTACACATCAGTTATGAAGAGCATCTCTGAACGCACAGCACATCGAACCTTGAAGTGCATGGGCTACAGCAGCAGAAGATCACGAACATACTCTCAGTGGCCATTTTATTAGGTACAGGAGGTATCTTATAAAATGGCCACTGGACATAGTTAGGATTAGCCAAAGTTTCAGAAACACCATCTGCCCTTTTCACAAACACTCACCTCCTGCTCCCCACTTAAACTGGGTGAAGAATATACGGAAACTGAAGTAGAAATAGCCCATCCAGCTTCTCTCTGGTATGCGGGGGGAAGGGGGGGCTACTGCACAGGACCGAAAGAAGCTGCAGAAGGTTGTAAATCTAGTCAGCTCCATCTTGGGCACTAGCCTACAAAGTACCCAGGACACCTTCAAGGAGCAGTGTCTCAGAAAGGCAGCGTCCATCATTAAGCACCTCCAGCACCCAGGGCATGCCCTTTTCTCACTGTACCATCAGGTAGGAGGTACAGAAGCTTGAACAGCTTCTTCCCCTCTGTCATCCGATTCCTAAATGGACATTGAACATTTGGACACTACCTCACTTTTTTAAAACATATTATTTCTGTTTTTTTGCACGATTTTGATCTATTCAATATACATATACTGTAATTGATTTACTTACTTATTATTATATTTTATTTTATTTCACTCTTCTTCTATATTATGTATTGCATTGAACTGCTGCTGCTAAGTCAACAAATTTCACGACACATGTCAGTGATAATAAACCTGATTCTGATTCTGATTCCAGCCTGCCCCACCATTCAATATGGTTATGACTGGTCTGCCTGCCCCAGATTTTTACTGCTCTTCTGTACCAGTTTTCCATTGCCCTGTAATCCCCAGTCCTGACATTCCCCAGTCCCTGTATTTCCTAGGCCCTGTATTCCCCAATCCCTGTATTCCCCAGTCCCGTCATTCCCCAATCCCTGTATTCCCCAATCCTGATATTCCACAATCTCTGTATTCCCCTGTCCTGTCATTCCCCAATCCCTGTATTCCCCAATCCTGATATTCCACAATCTCTGTATTCCCCTGTCCTGTCATTCCCCAATCCCTGTATTCCCCAGTCCCGTCATTCCCCAGTCCCTGTATTCCCCAATCCCTGTATTCCCCAATCCCAATATTCCACAATCTCTGTATTCCCCAGTCTCTGTATCCCTAATCTCTGTATTCCCCAATCCCTGTGTTTCCCAGTCCTGATATTCCACAATCTCTGTATTCCCCAGTCCCATCATTCCCCAATCCCCATATTCCCCAGTCCCTGTATACCCCAGTCCCTGTATCCCACAGTCCCAATATTCCCCAGTCCCTGTATTCCCCAGTCTCCCGAGACCATATCCACCTCCTTTTTAAATACTTATTTATTTACCTGTTGAGACACAGCACCACCCAGCAACCCCCGATTTAATCCTAGCCTAACCCTGGACAATTTACAATGAACAATTAACCTGCCAATCAGTACATCTTTGGACTATGGGTGGAAACTGGAGTATCCGGAGGAAGCCCACGCGAGCACGGGCAGAATGTACAAAGTAGAGGACATACAGGAGGTGGCAGGAATTGAACCCAGGTCGCCCGTACCATAAGGTATCATGCTAACCGCTATGCTACCATGCCACTCTAATATCTTGAATGATCTGGTCTCCACAATAAAGATATCCAAAGACTCACCACCCTCTGCAAGAAGAAATCCCATGTTTAAAATGGCAAACCCTTTATCTCATTCAAGACTCCACAGCTAATAGAAATATCTTGATATCCACCCTCTCATGTCCTCTTAAGGTCCTTATTTAATTCAATAGGATCATCCTTCCTCTAAAATCCAGAGCAGGGGGCACATACAACAGAGAAAAGTAAACCATAGAAGCAGGCCCTTCAGCCATATTTTCTTTTCCAAACCAATTAAACTCATAAGCTCTTCTGTTGCACTTAATATTTCAATAATATTTGAGTAATTATGTACATATGTTGGTTGATTAGAAATTCTTGTTCTTCTTAAATAATTCATTACAGGTTATATATATAAATACATGAACTGCATAAATCATCAAGTTACCATGACACGCGCACACCGTGCTTAAAGAGAACATGGTTGGACTCAAATTTCGGACTCCCTTTGAACATTTTGTGTCTTCCTTTGAATTAGTTTAATGTTTTGAAGCTACAAAACATAACATATTCTGCCTACACATTGTCCATCTCCCTCCATTCTCTGCATATTCTTCTTTTGTCCACTCAACAGAAAATGACCATGTCAGGACTCAAGCCTGCAGTCTTGTGATCATTCCGATACTTGTTCCAGGATCAGACGCCCTCTCCGTGAGGTCATACATATTCTTTTGCAACACATACAAAATTCTGAAGAGGACAGCAAACCAGGCAGCATCTATGGAGAGGAATAAACAGTTGACGTTTTGAGCTTGGACCCTTTTATCGGGACTGGAAAGGAAGGGGGCGCCTATCTAAGAGCCACTATCACCCTGCCTCCGCTACCTCTCTTGGAAGCATGTTCCAGGCAGCCAACACATTTGCCCAACACATCTCCATTAACCACCACTGGATTAGGCTCTGACCAGTCTCCTAATAAGCCATGACATATGATGACCCACTTCGTTACTTGCAGTGCAACCTGTTAACAAGTAGACCACCGTTCTCACTACTTTAGAGCATGTGCAAGTTGGCTGTGAGGACTTATTTTTTAAAGCTTTGGCCCCAGGAACCAAATGACTTCTTCATTAGTGCAACAAAGTGGAATATTGCAGCAAAGTGAGTAAAGCTCATTGGTTTATTAACCTTAGTAGGTCCACCATTACCTTCCCTTACGTTAAGTGTGGCCATGATTGTCTTATCCTAATCAGCTGAATTTCACTCAGTGGCCACTTTATTAGGTACACTGGTGTACCTGTTCATTAATGTAAATATCAAATCAGCTAATCGTGTGGCAGCAACTCAGTCCATAAAAGCATGCAGACATGGTCAAGTGGTTCAGTTATTGTTCAGACTAATTGTTAGAATGGGGAAGAAATGTGATCTAAGTGGCTTTGACTGTGGAATGATTGTTAGTATCTGAAAGGGTGGTTTGAGTATCTCAGAAACTATTGATCTCCTGGGATTTACACACACACAACAGTTTCTAGAGTTTACAGAGAATGATATTAAAAACAAAAAAAAACAGTGAGCATCAGTTCTGTGGGTGAAAACACCTTGTTAATGAGAGAAGTCAGAGAAGAACGTTCAAGCTGACAGGAGGGTGACATTAACTCAAGTAACCACGGTGAAATGCAGAAGAGCTTTTCTGAACGCACAACACGTTGAAGTGGATGGATGACAGCAACAGAAAACTATAAGCATGCTCTTATTAGGTACGGGAGGCACCAATTAAAGTTGGCCACTGAGTGTACCATATCATCAACAATCCAGAAGATGGCAATCTTCCTCGCACAGTAATTAACTGCTTTAACTTTACACAGATGCAAGCACTGCATGGGTTTGAAGTCTAATTGAATTCTGATTGCTTGTCAAGATCATTATGTTTAAATAAAGAAACTACTTCCTTTTATGCTTTACTTTCCACCATGCCTCCGAATGCTATACTGCCAACTTTCAAAGTCACAAGGTAAAAATCACAGCAGCCTATTTGTGTAAACTGATCTCCTGCAGAGTGTAATATGGCAACAAGCAATAAATACCCTCTAATGCTGCAACACACAAATTCAGCACGTCAGGCGGAATCTATTGAAGGACTCAGACAGTCGACATTTTGGGTCGAGACCCTTCATCTGCACTGTTCTCTTCGTGCCCGGTAATTATTCCAGACCTTGGGAAGAGCTGTTTACTTTAGGGCTGTACCATGGGAGATTTTATATTAATCCAGAAGCGTAACATTGTCAGACAGGCAGGAAGAAGGTACAAGAGCCTTAGGACCCACACTGCCAGGTTCAGCAACAATTATTATCCCTCGACCATCAGCCTCTTGAACCAAAGGGGATAACTTCACTCAACTTCATTCACCCCGTCACCGAACCGTTTCCACAACCTATGGACCCACCTTCAAGGACACTTTACCTCATGTTCTTGCTATGTATTGATTAGTTACTGTAATTATTATTATGTAAGGGGTTTCTTCTTTGTTATGTTAAAATTTAAATGGATTCTTTGTTATGTTAATCTTTTAAGCAGCTGCATATGTGAATTAAAATGGCGTCTATGTTATGTTAAGTACTGAGAAAATCCCCAGCTAGCACTTTGCTTGGGTTATAACAGATAGCAGATGTACTATGAGCCAATGGGTGTCCATGTTATTCTTTCTTGGGGTAATAGGCTGTCTCATATAGCTGGGAACCAGGGGCTTTTAGCAGGGAGTTGGAGGAGAGACCATGAGGACGACGGACGTGCGGGAAATTTCAGGTTGATCACTTCGGGTGATCCTGAGCTGCGAGTCGACAGGGTCAGAGTGGTCCCGAAGAGGTCCCCAACCTCCAACGTGTGCACGAAGAAATTGAACTTTGATAAGTCTGGTGCCTTTTCCATTGCTTTTTTTGTATTGAACTTCTACTAATCTCATAGATTTAGTAATATCTATAAAGTGTAATTGGTAAAACGTACATTGTGCGCTGGCTGATGATTGATGTTTGAAGCTGAATCAGGTGGCAGTAGTACAGCAACCGACGTAACTGGGAGACAAGGTGGGCAGAGGTCAGGGTTTCCCCTAGATAAATACGAGCCAATATAGCTGAGCGTTACATTATAATTTATTAATTCTTCTTTTTTGTGGAACTGTAGCATAGTGGTTAGCACAGCGCATTACAATACCAGCAACCCACATTCAATTCTACCTGTGGTCTGTAAGGAGTTTGTATGTTTTCCCTGTAACCACGTAGATTTCTTTTAGTTGCTCCGTTTTCCTCCCACAGTCCAAAGATGTGCAAGTTGGTGAGTTAATTGGTCATTATAAGTTGTCCCATGATTAGGCTAGGGTAAAATTGGAGGTTGATGGGCAGCGTGGCTCAAAGAACTGGTAGGGTCTGTTCCACACTATATCTCAATAAATAAATGCATTTGCACAGTATGCTGTCTTTGGCACATTGTTTGTATTGTCTTGTTGGGTGCGGTCTTTCATTGATTCAATTGTGTTTCTTGGATTTACTCCCAAGAAAATGAATCTCAGGGTTGATTATGGTGATGTATATTGTGTGTACTTTGATCGGAAATTTACTTTGAACTTTGAGCATATGGCACTGTAGATGATGGATTTCTGGAGTGGCACATAAAAAGCTGGAGGAACTCAGTGGGATATTGGGTGTCTCATTTAGACCGAGGCTGATTAAACTATGGGACTTGCTGCCGTATGGAATGTTTGAGACAAAGAGCACAGATTAACTTGAGGGACAGAAGGGTCGTAGGTTGAAAATACCCACACAACAAGCAACAGCACTGGAAATCAAAAATTACTCTTTCCAGTCAATGATCTTTCATCAGAGATGGATAGAATGGATAAAAACTCTGATTGTAGAGTTAAATAGAGCAAAGGAGGACATGACTTGTTCAGATAATAACCATCAATGTGAACTACTGAAACAAAAGGCCTTTCTCTGTTTTGCTTGTGCTATTTACTGGTGGGAAATAGCCTTGAGTGGACCAGCACGTTTTTCCCGACCTGTGATTGTGGTGTGCATGTAAACATATTGTTTGTTTAAAATTGCTTAGTTGCTACTTCAGCTTTCCAAACTGTTACCACTTTGAGGAGATTTGGTGTGTCACCAAAGACTCCAGCAAATTTCCACAGACGTATCAAGGAGAGCATTCTGACTGTTTGCATCACCATCTGGTACAGAGGGGCTGTTGAGAATGGTGCTACGGTAGTGTAGTGGTTAGTGTGATGCCATTACACCTCAGGGCATCAGAGTTTGAAGTTCAATTCCGGCACCATTTGTATCGACTTTATATGTTCTCCCCATAAATGCATGAGATCTTCTGGGCACTCTAGTTTCTTCCCATAATCTAAAAATGTACTGGTTAGTAGGTTAATTGGCTGTTGCAGATTGTCCTGTGATTAGGCTAGAGTTAAATAGATTGGTAGCTAGGCTTATTGGCCTGGAAGGGGCTAGTCCACACTGTATCTCCAAATAAAATATTTAAAAAATAAATTTTTAAAAGGCAATGTCTCAGAAAGGTGGCATCCATCATTAAGGACCCCCAACACCCAGAACATGCCCTCTTCTCATTACTATCGTCTGAGAGGAGTTGCAGGAGCCTCAAGCAGTGTGCGCAATGTCTTCATAACAGATTCCTCCCCTCTGCCATCAGATTTCTGAACAGACATTGAACCAACCCATTAACACTACCTCACTCCACTTGTACTACTTTTAAATATATACCTGTACTTTTAATGTAATTTATACTTTTTTAATGTACTGCACTGCTGCCATAAAATAACAATGACATATGTTGGTGGTAATATGATTCTGATCCTGATGTAGATTCTGACTTTGGGGCATTTTCCTATTCTATTCTATTACATTCTCATAACATAAGCAAAGACCCTCCCATCCAGTCATTCTTTGCTCTCCCCGCCTCCATTGGGCAAAAGGTGCCACAACGTGAAAACCTGAACCACTAGGCTGAAGGAAATCTCTTACCCCACTCTTTAATGGTCCTGTTATACGACAGAGGGGAACTCTTGATCTCTTAATCTGCCTTTGTACTACCTCAATGTATTCACATTTGTAAAGATGTCTATGACACCATGCAAGCAAAAAGGCCATGGTAGCATTGTTACTGCAATGCTATTACAGCTGGGGATGTCAGAGTTTGGAGTTCAGTTCTAATATTGTCACATCATCCCTGTGAAGGGCATGAGTTTCCTCCAGAAGCTCCAGTCTAATACCACATTCCAAGGATGTACCGGGTTAGTTGGTCGATCTGTCATTGTAACCTGTCCTGTGATTAGGCTAGGGCTAAATAGGTGAGTTGCTGGGCAGTGCAGCTCGTTGGCCCAGAAGAGCCTGTCTTATATTGTATCTCTAAATAAGGTTTTTCACTGTATATCAGTACCTGTGTCAATATTGAACCAATTGTCAATATCTACTCTGATTCTCCTATCATGCACCTGCACTCTGGGGAATTTACAATAAATGGATCCTAACGCAGCCAGCACACCCTTAGGATGTGGAAGGAAACTATAGCACTGGGGGGCGGGAGGTAGTCCCATTTCGGGACAGCTGGCAAACACCAGACTGGCAGCAGCAGATATCATAATCAAACCCAGGTCACTGGAACTGTGAGGCTGCAATACTGCTTACTGCACTACTGTGCCATCTATTACTCCATCCTATGCAACAAAAACAACAAAGTTGCCTTCTCCCCTGTTGCTATACACAACTTTAAAACTTCTGTTAACTTTTGTTGAGCTCGGTGATTTGATGCCAGCACATCTCCCTTCCTATGGCTGCAGAGCATGATTACATTCCTAAAAGTACCCAGAGCAGATCCACATCCCGGCTGATATTATTCTGTGCTCCAAATCACCTTTTCCCTCTTGGATATCCTCTGCTTTCTCGCCAATTTCCATTAGCAAGAAGATCTGTCCTGACAGCTGAGAGCAGCAACAGAAATGGATTACAAGTGTGACTGTCCCAAAAATATTACTGTCCTGAAAATTGAGTTCTATAAAATTTGATTTCTATAAAACCAAAAGGAGTCCCTCAAGATACAGAATGACAGTATTCAGACTAGGAACATCTTTTACCTTTGTACTCTGTGACAGCGTCTATATCATTTCCATTCCCTACATTTTTTATCATGTGATTTTAACTGTCCTGGTTAGATTGTCAAGTTTAAAGCAGAGTTAGTACAATGTACTTGTATATGGCAGGTTCATCAATTCAAAAAATATTCAGGGCAATGCAGGAAGTGTTTGCAAGTACAGCCACTTAGATCATTTCAAATATACAGTACTTAGTGTCCACTTTATTAGGTACCTCCCGTAGCTAATAATGTGACTACTGAGTGTATGTTTGTGGTCTTCTGCTGCGTTCAACATGCTGTACACTCAGAAATACTCTTCTGCACACCACTGTTGTAACACTTGTTGATTTGAGTTACTGTCACTTTCCTACCACTTTGAACTGGTCTGATCATTCTCCTGTGACCTCTCTCATTAACAAGGCATTTTCGCCCACAGAACTGCCACTCACTGGACTTTTATATTTTTGTTTTCTCACCATTCTCTGTACACTCCAGAGACTGTTGTGAGTGAAGATCTGAGGAGATCAGCAGTTTCTGAAATAGTCAAACCACCCCATCTGGCACCAACAATCATTCCACCGTCAAGGTCACTTAGATCACATTTCTTGCCCATTCTGATTTTTGGTCTGAATAGCAACTGAACCTCTTGACCATGCCTGCATGCTTTTATATATTGGCTGATTAGATACTTCCATTAATGATCGGGTGTACATGTGTACCTAATAGGGAGGCTATAGAGTGTAGATTCTTGAAAAACAATCAGGTGGAAGTTTACTGAATGTGAAGGCCAGCACAGAGCTGAACGCCTTGACCATGTCTGCATGTTTTTATGCATTGGGATGCTGCCACATGATTAGTTAATTAAATGTTTGCATCAACGAACAGGAGTACAAGTGTACCTGGTAAAGTAACCACTGAATGTATGTTTAAAGTTTCTCCTTAGCTTTTAGACAATCATTCCTTCCATTAATATACCTACAATATGCATTTTTATCTCATCGTTGTAAGTTTTGAAATAATGACATCTCCATATGAGTGGCAAGTAGGAAATTCTGGGATTTTCACCCATCTGCAATGGAGGGATGGCTGTCCATCTGAGAGTGAGGGCTGTGGAGATGATCAGAGCTTCTAGTCACAGCATCTCTAATCATAACCTAACATCGTAAATAACTGTGATGCCTCACTCCCAGATAAGCTCAACACTTTCATGCACACTTTGGAAAGGGTGAATATAACTACACCTGTGTAAGTCCCTGCAGCATCTGCTGACCCTGTGGTCTCTGTCTTGGAAGCCGGTGTCAGAATATCTTTCAAGAGGGTGTCAGCCCCAGTGGTATATTTGAAATCCTGTGTCAACTAAATGGCGAGAGTGTTCCAGGACACCTTCAATCTCTTGCTGCTCCATTTGGAGGTTCCATAGAAACCGTAGAAACTACAGCACAGAAACAGGCCTTTTGGCCCTTCTTGGCTGTGCCGAACCATTTTCTGCCTAGTCCCACTGACCTGCACACGGACCATATCCCTCCAAACACCTCCCATCCATGTATCTGTCCAATTTATTCTTAAATGTTAAAAAAGAACCCGCATTTACCACCTCATCTGGCAGCTCATTCCATTCTCCCACCACTCTCTGTGTGAAGAAGCCCCCCCCAATGTTCCCTTTAAACTTTTCCCCCCTCACCCTTAACCCATGTCCTCTGGTTTTTTTCTCCCCTTGCCTCAGTGGAAAAAGCCTGCTTGCATTCACTCTATCTATACCCATCATAATTTTATATACCTCTATCAAATCTCCCCTCATTCTTCTACGCTCCAGGGAATAAAGTCCTACCTATTCAACCTTCCTCTGTAACTGAGTTTCTCAAGTCCTGGCAACATCCTTGTAAACCTTCTCTGCACTCTTTCAACCTTATTTATATCCTTCCTGTAATTTGGTGACCAAAACTGAACACAGTACTCCAGATTCAGCCTCACCAATGCCTTATACACCCTCATCATAACATTCCAGCTCTTATACTCAATACTTTGATTAATAAAGGCCAATGTACCAAAAGCTCTCTTTACGACCCTATCTACTTGTGACGCCACTTCTAGGGAATTTTGTATCTGTATTCCCAGATCCCTCTGTTCTACTGCACTCCTCAGTGCCTTACCATTAACCCTGTATGTTCTACCTTGGTTTGTCCTTCCCACCTGCTTCAAAACGGCATTACCCTTTTCTGAAGACACGCACTCAACTTTTAAGCAACAGCTTCTTCCCCACCACCATCAGACTTCCGAACAGGCAGTGAACCAACCCACAAATACAACCTTCCTATATTTGCGCTCCTTTTGCACTACTTACTTAATTAAATTTTTTATCTATCTCACAGCAATTAATAGTTTTTTTAAGTATTGCACTGTACTCCTGCTGCAAAACAACAAATTTCACGACATATGTCAGTGATATTAAAACTGATTTTGGTTCAGATTTCCTAATTAGAAGTCGCAGGGTAGACCTTGCCATTAAAGTGCTCTATCTAGAGATGTGCAAAGAAGTTATAGACTGCACAGAATGGGCATTCCCTCATATATTATCATAATGGTTTTACATAGTGTTACGTACCCCGTAACCGGGTTGCCAAACCAGCAGAAATGGATCACTCAGTTGGAGTCTGGAGTACTAGAACTAAGAAAGTTTTATTAAAGAAACAAGCAACACAGTAATCGAAAGGATAATAAATGCAACAGTTCAGCAATGGTAAACACACATGTGCACAGAATTAAGATAACAGCATCAGTCAAGCTCTATCGTTGTCTAGGGGTAAATGACCAAATTTCAAAGTGACACAAAAGTTCAGTCCAATTTAGTTCAGTTCGCAGTAATCGTTGCCATGGCGATGGACAACGTGGGGGGAGAGAGAGAGAGAGAACGGGAACGACTGATCATTCAGAAACGACTTCCACTCACAGACCGGCGATATGGCTCACAAGCAGCTTTTGGGCAGGTCCTTGGTGATGTCACCTGAGGTCACCGACTGTGACCCCTCCTCCAGATGTGGTCGATCCTCTGCAGTGAACCCAGCACCCAAGCAAGGGCGGACACACACCGGGTTCCCGCTGATCATACCTTTCCACCCTGTGCGTTGTCCGATACTTCCCACCGACTCGTGAGAGGCGCACCGCTTCCAGGGTCTCGTTACCTCGGGTGGCGTCTGTCTGCCTTAGCGAACCGGTCCCTTTTTATCCCCCTGCTGGGGTATCGCCTGTCCATCACTTCAAACAGTTCAGGGTTCAAAGGGGGAGCCGCTCCAGACAGCTCTCTCTCTCTCCCGTCCCTTCATTACACATCTCCAGATGCTGTTTCATTGTGTTCCTTATCTCTCTCTTGAAGACAGGTGGCAGACCAACTGCTGATCACACAGGACAGCTAACATCTTATCTATGTGTGTTCTCGTCACAATAGAAAATAGAATCTAGAACATTACAGCACAGTATTGTACAGGCCTTTTGGCCCACGATGTTATACTGATGTAGCCCCCCCCGGCCACCCTCAGGATCGTTGGGCTTGCTGTCGTCTAGGGAAACAGCCTTGGCCCCGCCAAACTGGGTAATTCATTTGTGCGGATTCTGTGTGATGTACCCCACCCCACCCAAATAACAGACAATACACCAGATGCAATTAAATGATTTACAGTTTATAGATATTACTGGAACTATATAATTAAGAGAGAATAAAATATAAAAGGAAAATAAAAGGCGCCACACTTATCAAAGTTCAATCTCTTCGTGCACAAAACAATTGGAGTTCAAGGACCTTCTTCTTCACCCTGCGACCCCTCGGACCACCTTGACCGGCCGCCTGGAAGCAACAACGGTGGTTGACCAGACGCTCCACACGAGTCCGTCTCTGTCTCCTTGCTGAACACCCTCCTTGGGGTCCGGCCCTGCTAGCAGACATCACAGCACTTCATCCATCCTCTGTCTCGCTCTCCCGCCTTCTGCCCCAAAACCCCGCGCATATAGTATCTTCAAATACACCAAAACCACAACAACTATCCCAATTGGTTAATAGCACCACCTTATCACCCTCTAAACCAAAACAAGCTGTATGCGCAAACTTTCTCAGCGTTTAACACAACAAAGCCGCATTCCCCACATTAACATAACAAAGACGCCATCTTAATCAGCTTCCGCGGTAACATAAAAGTCGAAACCCCCTTACACTGACATTCTAACTGTCTCTAAAATCAATCTAAGCCTTCCCTCCTAAATGGGTATATTTTCTAATCACCATGTGCCTATCTAAGAGACTTTTAAATGCCCCTAATGTATCTGCTTCTACCACCACCCCTGGCAGGGTTTCATACACCCACAACTCTGTGTACAGAACTTACCTCCGACATCCCCACTCCTATACTTTCTTCCAAAATTATGCCCTTTATATTATCCATTTCTGCCCTGGGGAAAAAAAAAATCTCTGGCTGCCCACTAGATCTATCCCTCGTAACATCTTGTAAACCTCCATCAAGTCTGTTCTCATCCTCCTTCACTTCAAAGAAAAAAGCCCAAGCTCACTCAACCTATCGTCATAAGGTGCACCCGCTAGTCCGGACAGTATCCTGGTAAATCTCCTCTCCACCCTCTCCAAAGCCTTGACATTCTTCCGATATTGAGGTGACCGGAAGATGTGTTATACTGTTGCATTACCTTATGCATGAATACACACAAAGAAAGCCAAAAGAAGATGCTAAAGTAGCTATCTCTTTTTCTCTCTTCCCTTTTTTCCTTTTACTCATATCCAGCTTGAGAAATTTCAGCACCAGAAGTTTAAACTGGTATTTCAATGCAGTACTGCGGGAGTGATTCATTTAGACATTAAAGCAAAGAGCTATTTTCCTCTCTCGAGTGGATATTAAAGATCCCCTGACTCTACTTCTAATAAGAACAAGGGGGGTTATCGTTTAGATTTTAGCCCAACACCTAATCCTGCTTTTACAGCTCAGCTAACGATTACAACACCATCGTTCTCTCGGTACTAATAACCAAGCTTCAAAACCTCGGCCTCGGTATCTCCCTTTGCAATTGGATCCTCGAATTCCTCATTGGGAGACCACAGTCAACAGAGATCAGTAAAACATCTCCTCCTTGCTGACAAACAAGATAAGTACACCTCAATGATGCATGCGTAGCACACTGCTCTAATCTCTCAATGCTCATGACTATGTGGAAGCACAGCTCAAAAGCCATCTATAATTTCAATGATGGCATCACTATTGTTGATAGAATCACAGATGACAACGAGAAATAAAATTGATCAGCTGCTAGAGTGGTGTCACAACAAGATCCTTACACTCAATGTTAGCAAGACCAATGAATTGATTGTGGGCCCCAGACGGTCCTTCCAGGTGAGGCGACACTTCACCTGTGGTGATATACTGTATCCGGTGCTCCCAATGTGGACTTCTATATATTGGCGAGACCTGACTCAGGCTGGGAGACCATTTCGCTGAACACCTACGCTCTGTCCACCAGAGATAGCAGGATCTTCCAGTGGCCACACATTTTAATTCCACATCCCATTCCCATTCTGATATGTCTGTCCATGGCCTCCTCTGCTGTCAAGATGAAGCCACATTCAGGTTGGAGGAACAACACCTTATTTTCCATCTGGGTAGCCTCCAACCTGATGGCATGAACATTGACTTCCCTAACTTCCATTAATGCCCCACCTCCCCTTCATACCCCATCCATTATTTATATATATATATATATATATATATATATATATATATAATAATTTCTTTTCTCTCTCCTTTTTCTCCCTCTATCCCTCCCACTACAATCCCTGACATCCTCTGGGCTTTCCCTCTCCCTCTTTCTTTCTCCCTAGGCCTCCTGTCCCATGATCCTCTCATATCCCTTTTGCCAATCACCTGTCCAGCTCTTAGCTCCATCCCTCCCCCTCCTGTCTTCTCCTATCATTTTGGATCTCCCCCTCCCCCTCCCACTTTCAAATCTCTTACTAGCTCTTCTTTCAGTTAGTCCTGACGAAGGGTCTCGGCCCAAAACGCCGACTGTACCTCTTCCTATAGATGCTGCCTGGCCTGCTGCGTTCCCCGGCAATTTTTATGTGTGTATTGATAATGGACTTCAGAAAGGGGAAGTCAGGTGGACATATACCTCATAGTCCGCTTAATGTAGTCAAAGGAGGAAAAACTGAATAGCTTCAGGTTCCTGTGTGGCAACATCTTTTAGGATCTACCCTGGGCTCAACACAGTGATGAAATTACAAAGAAGGCACTTCAATAGAAGTTGAGGAGATTTGGTGTGTCGCTAAGACACTTACAATTTCTATAGATAGACTGTAAAAAAGGATTCTGTCTAATTGCATCACAGCCTTGTATGGAGGCTCCAATGCTGCAGTAAGTTGTAGGCTCAACCAGCTCCATCACAGGTACAATTCTCCCCACCACAGAGGACACTTTTAAAATGGAATCCATCATTAAGGACCTTCACTATCTGGGAAACACCTTCATCTCATTTCTGCCATCAGGGTGAAGTTACAGGAGCTTGAAGACCCACACTCTGCATTTTAGCAACAGTCTCTATCCCCTCCAGCATCAGATTTCCAAATGGTCCGTGAACCCATGAATGCTAGCTCATTGATCTTATTTTTTGAACAATTCATTTATTTTCGTCATTTATGGATTTTATGTCTCACACATAGGGCTGCCACAAAATAACAAGTTTCACATCATATGTTAGAGACAATCAATATGATTCTGATTCTAGTTTTAATTCTGCTGAGGCAACATAACCAAAAACAGATTATGTTCTGTCTCCGCCGACTCTGTCTTCGAGCCCACTTCTTCGGTAAGGACTCTCCCACCCCCATCGATGACCCCTTCTTCCGTCTTCAACCCTCCTCCTCTTCATGGACACCCCGCTCTGGCCTTCTGTCTGCTCTGGATCTCTTTATTGCCAACTGCCGACGGGATATCAAACGTCTCAACTTCACCACACCTTGTTCCCATTCCAACCTCATTCCTTCCGAACGCTCGGCTTTCCACTCCCTCCGTACTAATCCTAACCTTACTATAAAACCCGCCGATAAGGGGGGTGCTGTTGTAGTCTGGCGTACTGACCTCTATCTTGCTGAGGCACAGTGACAACTCGCGGATACCTCCTCTTATTTACCCCTCGATCATGACCCCATTAAGGAGCACCAGGCCATTGTCTCCCACATCATCACTAACTTTATCAGCTCAGGGGATCTCCCATCCACTGCTACCAACTTTATAGTTCCCACACCCCGCACTTCCAATTTCTACCTCCTACCCAAGATCCACAAACTTGCCTGTCCAGATGACCCATTGTCTCAGCTTGCTCCTGCCCCACCAAACTAATTTCTCATACCTCGACACTGTTTTATCCCCCCTTGTTCAATCCCTTCCCACCTATGTTCGTGACATTTCTCACACTCTGAATTTTTCAATGATTTTAAGTTCCTTGGCCCCCACTGCTTTATTTTCACCATGGATGTCCAGTCCCTATATACCTCCATCCCCCACCAGGAAAGTCCCAAAGCTCTCCGCTTATTTTTGGATTCCAGACCTAACCAGTTCCCCTCTACCACCACTCTCCTCCGTCTGGCGGAATTAGTCCTTACTCTTAATAATTTCTCCTTTGGCTCCTCCCACTTCCTCCAAACTAAAGGTGTAGCTATGGGCACCCATATGGGTCCCAGCTAAGCCTACCTTTTTGTTGGCTTTGTGGAACAATCCATGTTCCAACCCTATACTGGTATCTGTACCCCACTTTTCCTTCAGTACATCAACGACTGCATTGGCGCTGCTTCCTGCACGCATGCTGAGCTCGTTGACTTCATTAACTTTGTCTCCAACTTTCAACCTGCCCTCAAGTTTACCTGGTTCATTTCCAACACCTCCCTCCTCTTTCTTGATCTTTCTGTCTCTATCTCTGGAGACAGCTTATCTACTGATGTCGACTATAAGCCTACGGACTCTCACAGCTACCTGGACTATTCCTCTTCCCACACTGTCTCTTGCAAAAATGCCATCCCCTTCTCACAATTCCTCTGTCTCCGCCACATCTGCTCTCAGGATGAGGCTTTTCATTCCAGGACGAGGGAGATGTCTTCCTTTTTCAAAGAAATGGGCTTCCCTTCCTCCACCATCAACTCTGCTCTCAAACGCATCTCTCCCATTTCACGCACATCTGCTCTCACCCCATCCTCCCGGAATGGGGTGAGAGCAGGAATAGGGTTCCCCTGGTCCTCACTTACCACCCCACCAGCCTCTGAGTCCAACATATTATTCTCCGTAACTTCTGCCACCTCCAATGGGGTTCCACCACTAAGCACATCTTTCCCTTCCCTTGTCTTTCTGCTTTTCGCAGGGATCGCTCCCTATTCGACTCCCTTGTCCATTCATTTCGCCCCCCCCCCATCCCACCGATCTCCCTTCTGGCACTTATACTTGTAAACGGAACAAGTGCTACACATTCCCTTACACTTCCTCCCTCACCACCATTCAGGGCCCCAGACAGTCCTTCCAGGTGAGGCGACACTTCACCTGTGAGTCGGCTGGGGTGATATACTGCATCCGGTGCTCCCGGTGTGGCTTTCTATATATAGGCGAGACTCGATGCAGGCTGGGAGACCGTTTCACTGAACACCTATGCTCTGTCTGCCAGAGAAAGCAGGATCTCCCAGTGGCCACACATTTTAATTCCACGTCCAATTCCCATTCTGATCTGTCTATCCACGGTCTCCTCTACTGTCAAGATGAAGCCACACTCAGGTTGGAGGAACAACACCTTATATTCTGTCTGGGTAGCCTCCAACCTGATAGCATGAGCATAGAATTCTCTGACTTCCGTTAATGCCCCTCCTCCCCTTCGTACCCCATCCCTTATTTATTTATTTATAATATTTTTTCCCTTTTTTTTCTCTCTCTCTTTTTCTCCCACTTGTCACTCTCACTATAAATCCTTGCCTGCTGTCCATCCTTTGGGCTCCCCTCCCCCTTTCTTTCTCCCTAGGCTTCCCATCCCATGATCCTCTCCCTTCTCCAGCCTTGTATCCCAGCGGTCCCCAACCACTGGGCCGCAAAGCATGTGCTACCGGGCCGCAAGGAAACAATATGATTTGGTGATAGGAATCAGCTGCACCTTTCCTCATTCCCTGTCACGCCCACTGTTGTGCAATTAGGCATGCGAGGTCATTACGCGCGCATCATCCATGTCAGCGCGGGAAGGAGATCAACTCCTTGAACTTGCAAGTGACGGCGGGCTGAAAAGTATGTTTGACATAACATCTCTGCCAGCATTCTGGATCAAAGTCCAGGCTAAATATCCTGAGGTAGCCACGAAAGCACTGAAAACGTTGCTTCCATTTCCAACATATCTCTGCAATGAATGCAACGAAAACTAAGTTGCGGAATAAACTGGACATAAGGAACCCCCTTCGAGTATCGCTGTCTCCCATAACCACTCCATGGGACCATCTTGTTGCAGGGAAACAGGCCCAGGGCTCCCACTGATTCAGCGATATTGGTGTGTTGCAATGATTTTATATGTTCATACAGGGAAAATATGTGCTGTGTGTTTAATATTCAAACGTTACTTAAAATGTTATGATGCTATTGACTTATAAGTGACTTATATAACCATATAACAACTACAGCACGGAAACAGGCGATCCTGGCCCTTCTAGTCCGTGCCGAACTCTTACTCTCACCTAGTCCCACCGACCTGCACTCAGCCCACAACCCTCCATTCCTCTCCTGTCCATATACCTATCCAATTTTTCTTTAAATGATAATATCAAACCTGACTCTACCGCTTTTACTGGAATTTCATTCAACGCTTACTTTAAGCTCCCCTGTCCTCCCCTGATAATTGACTTATCACTATATTCATGCGAGGAAAATAGCGCTGTGTGTTTAATATTCATTAGATAAACCCTTTTAGAAACAAAATTGAGTGTATTAGCCACTTATCACCTATATTCCGGTCGTGATTGACACCCCCCCCCGAACAGAATCACCAAAAACGATTTGTAGAAAAAAAATCGGCACGTACACACATGCGCAAGTCACGCATGCGCACTGGTGCCCGCGCAAGGCTTCATGGTCATTGTAGTCTGTCTCGGGGTAAACACAACATATTTGACTGTTACTCTTGTCTGTTGGCAACCCTACCCACGCCCCCACTCCCCCCACCGGGTCGACCGGTCCACAAGAATATTGTCAATAATAAACCGGTCCGCGTTGCAAAAAAGGTTGGGGACCCCTGTTGTGTCCCTTTTGCCAATCAACTTTCCAGCTCTTAGATCCATCCCTCCCCCTCCCATCTTCTCCTATCACTTCGGATCTCCTCCTCCCCCTCCCACTTTCAAATCTCTTACTATCTCTTCTTTCAGTTACTCCTGACGAGGGGTCTCAGCCTGAAACGTTGACTGTACCTCTTCCTAGAGATGCTGCCTGGCCTGCTGCGTTCCACCAGCACTTTTTGTGCGTTTGCTTGAATTTCCAGCATCTGCAGATTTCCTCGTGTTATGTGCTGATTGTCAGTTTGCTTGCCGCTTGTGGAATCTTGCTGTGCACAAACTATCTGAGAGCATAACAGAGTTTCGTTTGATTTCTGTGATGATGGAGTTAAGCTAAGAGGAGCAATTAAGCAATATAGTTCTATGCTATCTTCTGTTAAGAAGAATGAAGTGAGATCTCATCAAAACATACAAAGTTCTAGTCCTGACGAAGGGTCTCGGCCTGAAACATTGACTGCACCTCTTCCTATAGATGCTGCTTGGCCTGCTGCATTCACCAGCAACTTTGATGTATGTTGCTTGAATTTCCAGCATCTGCAGAATTCCTGTTGTTTGTTGTTAAAGTTCTTACTTGTTTGTTGAAGTTCAAATTCAAGTTTATTTCTCATGCAACCATACACATGTATACAGCTAAACGAAATAGCGTTCCTCAGAGGACCAAGGTGAAAAACGCAATACATACAATCATACAATATAGTTACGACAGCACGCACAGTCACAAAAAAATATTAGCATAAATCAACACATACAAAATGCTGGAGGAACTCGGCAGGTCTGAGAGCATCTACGGAAAAGAATAAATAGATGACGTTTCAGGCCAAGACCCTTCTTCAGGTCTATCCCGATGAAGGGTCTCAGCCAGCAACATTGACTGTTTACCCTTTTCCATTGATGCTGCTTGGCCTGCTGAGTTCCTCTAGCATTTTCTGTGTGTGGCTTTGAATCTCCAGCATCTGCAGATTTTCTCTTGTTTGATAGCACATGTCCCTGAGTGACACGGCCTGAAGGTTGATGGCACAGGGGATGTAGTCCTGGAGCCACATTTCTGCAAGAACAAGCACCATACTTAACAGAGTAAATACAGGAATGTTGCTTCTTCTGACATGGATTACCGTCTCAACATAAAGAGTCAGCTATTCCAGACAGAAGAAAATTCTTCACTCAGAGGGCTGTGTGTCCGGGAGCTAGATAGATAGATATACTTTATTAATCCCGAGAGAAATTTGGTTTCGTTACAGCCGCACCAACCAAGAATAGAGCGTAAATATAGCAATACAAAAAACCCCAACAATCAAACACCAAAATGCAAACTATGCCAGGTGGAAAATAAGTCCAGGACCAGTCTATTGGCTCAGGGTGTCTGACCCTCCACGGAAGGAGCTGCACATTCGATGGCCACAGGCAGGAACGACCTCCCGTGCCGCCAAGTGTTGTATCACGGTAGAATGTGGCCGAAGTCCAACAGTAAAAGGTTCAAATATCCAATCTGCAAACACGTTCGTCGATCGTAATATACCCCGGATTGCACCATCCATTGTTAGCCAGAACAGTAAGCACCCAACTCCTTTACGCTTACCGCTCTCAGTGCACTTCCGGTCAACCGGAACGGTATTACCCACCGAACTCCTCTTCTCCAAAGGTCTCTGTTGTCTCGACCCGGTCCTCTTTCCTCGGCTTTGTGATCCCCCTCTGTGTGTTTTCCTCTGGATTTCAGCAGGGGTGTCCACCGCTCTGTTCGCTAAGCCGGCCGGTCTTTGCTGGTCCGCGGAATACACAATGCGACCTTGCTTCTGTCCCGCGTGTCGGGATGTAACCATTTCCAGCGCTAAAGAAAACCCAAATAAAACTCTCTCTACCAGCATGTTAGAGAGGGTGCAGCTTCGACGTGTTACCGTGAGAAAAAAAATACAAAAAATAATGTAAATTAAAAAGTAAGAAGAAGAAAGTAAGAATAGATTGGAACGGCTGTACCAGGCTGCATGCACGACCGGCGCATGCTCTCTCCCCATACAGCTGTGTAGTTGTACAGGGATTGTCACTCCGTCAAGTCACAGGCATTGATTGGGTTTCCCATAGTAAAGGAATGAAGGGCATGGAATTAGTGCAGAAAGGGCTGCCTAAATAAGACCAAGATCTCATTAAAATTGAAAGAGGCAGGGAAAACGAATGTTCTGTCTGTAGTTTTGTTTAAATATTCTTTTCAAGGTTAGGAAGGAATTCCCCTTCCTGGAGTGTATGTCTTAAAAGTGGGGCATGATTCCACCAAATGCTTCATCAGTTGAGAAATAAACTGAGGCATAACTTTAAGGTGGTTGGAGGAAAGTTTAGCGGGGGATATCAGAGGTAAAATTCTTACACACAGAGTGGGGGGTGCATGAAACACCCTGCCTGAGGCAGTTACATTAGGGGCATTTAAGAAACTCACGTGGATGATAGGAAAATGGAGGGCTATGCAGTGGGGAAGGGTTAGTTTGATCTCAGAGTAGGTTATAAGTGTGGCACGATTGGTGGGCCAAAGCGCCAGTATGGTGCTGTAATGTTCTATGTTCTAAGAAGATGAAGTGGGTGCCAAAGGAGGAAGAAGATTTCCATTCATATCACCATGAAGCTTAAGAATGGAAGAAGGCGAACTGTGGTTGCAGCTCAGTCCATGCTGGTGCACCTGTGAGTGCCTTACAAGATAGATTGGATTATGAAAACACTTAGTTCTCTTTTATTGTCATTTAGAAATGCATACATGCATTAAGAAATGATACAATGTTTCTCCGGAGTGATATCACAGAAAACAGGACAAACCAAAGGCTAAAACTGACAGAACCACATAATTATAACATATAGTTACAGCAGTGCGAAGCAATACCATAATTTGATGAAGAACAAACCATGGGCAGGGTAAAAAAAAGTCTCAAAGTCCCGAGTCGATCGACTCCCGAGTCCCCGATAGCAGGCGGCAAAAGGGAGAAACTCCCTGCCATAAACCTCCAGGCACCGTCAACTTGCTGATGCCTTGGAAGCAGCCGACCACAGCCGACACTGAGTCCATCCATCCGAAAACTTCGAGCTTCCAACCAGCCCCTCCGATACAGCCTCCCGAGCACCATCCTCTACCGAGCGCCTTCGACCTAGCCCCAGCCGCTGAAACAAGCAAAGCCAAGGATTCAGGGCCTTCTGCTCCGGAGATTCCAGTTACCACACAGTAGCAGCGGCAGCGAAGCGGGCATTTCAGAAGTTTTCCAGATGTTCCTCCGTACTCTCACGTCCGTCTCCATCAAATCAGAATTGTGCACGGTCCCCTACTTGACAGATTACAGTTATTCACCGGAGAGGCCACGCGCGCTGCCATCGTGCCGCCATCTTCTCCTCTGTCTGATAGAATGGAAACATGGAGACTGCAAATTCTGGAATTTATCTGGAATGCCATCCCGATGCAGGGTTTCAACTCGAAACATTTAAAGTTCCTTTCCTCTTACAAACACTGCCCAGCCCACTGAGTTCCTCCAGCAGATTACTTGTGTCTCTGGAAGAGAGAGATGATCAGAAACAGGTTTCTATTCCAACACTGCTGTCTGCTTGCATACAAGATTCCCAGTGACAGACTGCTGTTGTCAATCAGTCAAACCCAGCAAGAACTTATGTCTTTTTTGTCCTTCATTTACAGCTCGACTGGGGAGAAATATATGTGCATAGGGCCCCCATTGGTTTGTAGATAGAGCAGTTCACTTCTGGTTTGATGTTACTGACACACAGCATGCAGTTATTGCTGGCAAGGCTGAATCCTTTTGCCTTTCTTCATCTCCTCTTCTTTAAAAAGGTGTCTGGTGAGCTGCTTCTTAAATCCCTGTAATCTCTGCTGTAATAGACTGACGATAGAATGGGATTAGCATCAGAAACCATTTAGGCTTTATAAACACAAGATCTTCTGCAGGTGCTGGAAATCCAAAACAACACGTACAAAATGCTGGAGGAACGCAGCAGGTCAGGCAGCATCTATGGAGAGGAATAAAGAATTGAGATTCTGGGCCGAGACTAGAAAAAAAGGGGTGAAGAAACCAGTACAAGAAGGTGGGGGAAGGGAAAGGAAAGGAGTACAAGGTTGCAGATGATAGGTGAAACCAGGTGAATGGGAATGAAGTGAAAAGCTGGGAGAAAAGGTAAAGGGCTAAAGAAGGATTCTGATAGGCAAGCAGAGTGGGCTATGGGAGAAAGGAAAGGAGGAGAGGCATCAGAAAGAGGTGATAGGTGGGTGAGGAGAAGAGAAGAGGTAAGAGGGGAGCCAGAATGGTGAATAGAAGAAGATAGAAGGTGGGGGGGAGAAATTTCTGGAAGTTAGGGAAACTGGTGGTCACTGCATCAAGTGGGAGGCTACCCAGATGGAATATGAAGCGTTGCCTCCCAACCTGAAAGTGGCTTCATCACGGCAGTAGGGGAGGCCATAGAGCGACATGTTGGGTTGGGAATGGGAATTAGAATTAAAATGGTTGGTCACCAGGAAATCTTGCTTGTTGCCGACAGAGTGAAGGTTCTTCCTTTCACTGAAATATGCAGGTGACCCTATCGGCTAGATGTATCCATTCTAGATTTATAAGAGTTCAAGAGAATAAAAATTCCCTCGTCAGAATGAAGCTGTACATTATCCAGGCTGCTTTTTAAAGTCAGGAAACTGTACTAAATTTCTGCTTGATGACCATTAATACTGGTCCTTCCCTAAATCATTAACATTCACTCAGATCTAACTAATTAGCTTTAATTTTTTCTACATTACCATGGTCCTTTGAGACATTGGTAACATGGTCCATAAGGGCAACCATGTATTTGTGGTCTCAGATTGTGTTGGTGAGATTGCAGTAGGATGTGCGATGGTTTGCATTTTAATAGGCAGTTTAATTAGACGGAGTGGTAGTCCAACGATCTGGGCTAAAAGTCCAGAGTTTTGGGTTCAAATCTGGTCACAGCAGTTGTCGAATTTATCAGAGCCATAGAGTCAATTAACACCTCAAGTCCACATGGATCATCAAATGGTAATATATCCTAATCCCATTTCCAGCACTCTGTCCATAAACTTCTGTGCATTGATCCTGATTGTAAAGCTACAGGACCTGGGCCTCTGTACCTCCCTCTGCAACTGGATCCTCAGCTTCCTAACCAGAAGACCACAATCTGTGCGGATTGGAAATAACATCACCACCTTCTCTGCCCCATCTCTAATGCAACCATATCCTTTGTATAGTGTAGCAACTAGAACTCTACAAACGTATTGTGTTCTTTCTTGTATAATCTCATATAATATATGTTTGATTTGTTTTTTCTTGTGAATGTTGTGTATCCAATGCTGTGTACCTCCGATGCTGCTGCAAGTTGGTATTTCATTGCACCTCTGCGTGCATGTACTTGTATGTACATGTGAAAATAAACTCAACTTGACCAAGGTCTCTTTTAGTTGTAACATAACATCCTTGCTCTTATAGTTTATGCACTAACTAATGAAGATAAATATCATAGGGAGAAAATCTATTCTTACCTGGTCGTGCCTATGTGTTATTTCTCAAACATCTCATGTGGTTATTTCTTAATTATCTCCTGAAAAGCCCTATCAACCCATTTAGTTGAAGCTTGTCCTCTGCCTCCTTCTCAAGGGGCAATTAGGTATAGACAGTAAATATTGGCTCCAACCTGCAATTCCTTGATCTCCAGATCTGAATCTCTATGGTAGTTAAAATAAAATAGGTTCAAATTCTCAAGACAGTCTGTCCAGCCTGCTGAATTTCTGGTAGAGTAACATTAGCACTTTGCTTCTGTAATAGAGAGTGGTGATTGATTATACTCTAAAAACAGCAAACAGCGTACGACATGTTATTAATAACCGGAATGCTTCTGGAGGGCATCAGGCTACAAGTTAGAACCAGTCACATAGATACCATACAAATCAATAGTGGGACCAGTCCTGTAGTATTGAGTGTAGCCTTAATCACCCTACCTCAACAATGATTTAGATAGATTACAGAAGAGTAACCCAAATAATTGTAGAACATGAGGATACTTTCCTACGTCAGTCAAGTGATTAAATTGTTGGACCTATAATCCAAAGAGTTGAATGTCATCATGGTACCTTGAGAAATTAAGGAATGAAAAATAAAATCTGGAATGAAGTGTTATCAGATGTTGACCATAAAGCATAATGGCATAAAAATAATCCATTTCAATGTAGGGAAGAAGCTAAAGCGTATTAAATCAGTCTTGGTAGCAACTGATTCCAGACTCAAATCAACATGGTTGGCTCTGTAAAGTCTTTTGAAATGGTCCAGTAGGACAAACAGATTTCATTCACTTTGACACAGAACTGATGCCGCTACCAATGAACTCACTTCCAAGGACTCTACGAATCATGTTCAGAGTTATCTATCTCTCTATCTGTCAATCTATTTTATTCATTTTTTATTATTATTAACGTCTTTTGCACATTGGTTGTTTTGTTAGTCTTTGTGTGTAGGTTTTCACTGATCCTATTATATTTCTTTGTTCTGTTGTAGATGCCCACAAGAAAATGAATCTCAGGGTAGTAAATGGTGGCATATACATACATCGATAATACATTTACTTTAAACACTGAACTTTGAAATTTGGGAGAGTAAATGGAGTCATAAAACGCTACCTCACAGAAACAGCCCCCTCAGCCCATTGAGTCTGGGCCAAATCCTAATCTGCGTAGTCCCATCGACCTGCACCTGGAGCATAGCCCTCCACACCCCTCCCACCTATTCACCTGTCCAAATTTCTCTTAAACGTTGAAATCAACTCCACATCCACCACTTCTGCTGACAGCTCCTTCCACGGACTCATCCCCAGCACCTGACAATGTGTTCCGTCGGATCCTGCAGGAGGCTGGTGCAGAAATTGTAGAGCCCCTAGCAGAGATATTTAAAACAACTTTAGTCATGAGTGAGGTACTGGAGGTTTGGAGGATAGCTAATGATGTTCCATTGGTTAAGTAAGGCGCTAAGAATAAGCCAGAAAATTATAGGCCGGTGAGCCATCAGTAGTGGATAAGCTACTGCAAGGTATTCTAAGGGACAGATACATAAGTATTTGGATAGACAGAGACTGATAAGGGATAGTCAACATGGCTTTGTGTGTGGTAAGTCATCTCTAACCAATCTTACAGAGTTTTTCAAGGAAGTTATCAGGAATGTTGTTGAAGGCAAGGCTGTGGGTATAGTTTACACTAGATGTGGGGTGGAGAGTATATTGACTGTTTGCATCATGGCCTGGTATGGAAATATCAATGCCCTTTAATAGAAAATTCTTCAAAAATGTTGTAGATACAGCACAGTCCATCATGGATAAAGCCCTTCCCAACAGTTTTTCTTTTTTCCTTGAGGATTCCATTTTAATGCTTGCCTAGTGATGTTGTTGGCTGGCTTCCACAAAGTGTGGCCTATCCACCTCCATTGCCATATTCACTCCATAAAGTCAATGGTGAGGTTCTGTGCAATTCTTACTGGTAAATCTGTGGAATTCATTGCCATGGAGGTTGTGGAGGCCAAGACATTGGATATATTTAAACAGGAGACTGACAGGGTCTTTATTCATAGCAAGGGCATCAAAGATTATGGGGAGAATGGAGTCAAGGGGGAATAATGAACCAGCCATTATTGAATGACATAGCAGACTTAATTAGCTGAATGGCCTAATTCTGCTCCTATCTCTGATGGTTTTATGGTCTTTAAATGCCCTCCAAATCTGGCCTTTACCTGAAGCATCAGGTTATAGATATTTCTGATAAGTGGAACATTCCCTGCTTTCTCTTGGGACCCAGAGAACACAAAGGCAAGAAGGTGAGCTTCAATATTCATAAAACACTGGATAGTCTACAACTAAAATAATGTTCGTACTTGGCTTACCTGGAATGTACGGTGCTCACCCAGAATGGATGCAGAGATGAGGAATTTCAACTGCAAGATTAGCTAGGGGAATTGTTCTTTTTGGAGCTGACAGAGTTGAGAGGAAATTTCTTCAAGGCATACAAGATCATGACAAGTTTAAGAAAAGTAAATGCAGAGTAGATGTTGCCACTGGTTCATAGATCAGGAGATGTTGCCTTAAAGTGACAGATAATAGGCAGATCAGAGATGTGAGGAAAAACGTACTTGTTCTGAAAGCAGTTAAGATCTGGAGTTTACTACCTATAAGGCTGATAGAAACAGGGTTATTCAAGGTCTTCAGGAGGGAAGTATGGTACTATGCAAAAGTCTTAGGCTACACATAGCTAGAGTGCCTAAGACTTATGCATAGTACCGTATTTGTCAATGTGGAGTGAAGTGCAAGTCTGTAAATACAGCACAAGCGATGGGTGCTGGGAAAGTTGTGGGACAGATGGCAGAGGAGTGCCGGGTACATGGATGGTGTGGATGAAGACACACTCAGCCCTGAGACACCAGGCAAGGTCATCTGATCACCAGGCAGGTAATGCTGAGGAAGAACGCGACTTAGATAAATTGCAAGACTGGGCGAAAAGGTGGCAGATGGAATACAGTGTTGGGAAATGTCTGATAATGCATTTTGGTAAAAGGAATAATAGTGCAGACTATTATCTAAATGGGGAAAAAATTCAAACATCAGAGGTACAAAGGGACTTAGGAGTCCTCGTGCAAGACTACTAGAAGGTAATTCACAGTTTGAGCCTGTGGTAAAGAAGAGAAATGTAATTTTGCCAGTTATTTCAAGGGCAATAGAATATAAAAACAAGGTAATGCTGATGCCTTATAAGACACTAGTCAGGCTGTACTTGGAGTATTGTCAATGGTTTTGCGCCCCTTATCTTAGAAAGGATGTAGTGTCACTGGACAGAGTCCAGAGCAGGTTCACAAGGATGACTCGAAGAATGAGTGAGTGAATGAAAAGTGTTTGGCAGCTTTGGGCCTGTACCCACTGGAACTTGTAAGAATGCAGGGGGATCTTATTGAAACCTACTGAATGTTGAAAGGATGAGATAAGGTGGATGTGGAGAGTGTGTTTCCTCTGGTGGGGGTAGGCAGAACTAGAGGGCACAGCCTCAAAATGGAGGGGTAAGGAGGAAATAGCCAAAGAATGTTGAATTTGTGGAATGCTCTGCCACAGACTGCAGTTGAGTCCAAGTCTGTGGGTATATTTGAAACGGAAGTTGATAGATGCCTGATTGGTCAGGGCATCAAAGGATATGGTGAGAGGGCGGGTGTATGGTGTTGAATGGGATGTGGGATCAGCCATGATGAAATGGCGGAGTGGAATCAATGGACTGAATGGCCTAGTTCTGCTCCTATGTCTTATGGTCTTATGATTCCAAACAATTGGTTTATTGATCATTACAGAATTTCTCTCTGATGCTTCCTGCTCCCTTTCCTCTCCCTTACCCTTTTATCCAACCATGATTCCTGTCTCCCTGCCCCTTCCTGCTCTCAGTCCATAACAGAGATCAATATCAGAATCAGGTTTATTATCACTCACGTGTCATGAAATTTGTTTTTTTTTGTGGCAGCGGTATAGTGCAATACATAAAATCACTACAGTACAGTACTGTGCAAAAGTTTTAGGCACCTTAGCTATATATATATGTACCTAAGGCTATTGCACTTACGCACAAGAGAAAGTAGTTTGCAACTCAATGGAGAAATCCTGGGAATGGGATAAACAAATTATCTGCTGGAGGAACTCAGTGAGTCGAGCCTCAGACATGGAAGGAAAGGAACTGCCAACATTTCTGGTCAAAACGTTGCATCGGGATCAGGGAATGAGACTAATAGGATCGCTCTACTAGGGAGCACTTGGACTCATTGGCCCACCAGCATGGCGAAGCTGGTACACCTGCTGCCTCGTAACTCTGTCGACATAGGTTCAAACTTAACCTGCAACTATGTCTGTGTAGAGTCTGCCCATTTCTCTAGTGAGTTTCCTCCAGTTGTTCCAGTTTCCTCCCACATCCCAAAATTGTGAGCTGTGAAATCTGGTATGAGCTTCAGAATATGGGAGAAATAAAATGGGATGAGTGGGAATGAGTTTTGAACAGTCAATGCATTCTTGGTGAGCTGAAGGCATTTCTGCATGTTGTACAAAGCTCCGGCCATGACAATTCTATGATTCCATGATTCAGGACAAGGTTTAGTCCGGTTTAAGGTTGCAACGAACTAAAAATCATAGAAGCACCAACTACAATAAAGTGGTTTATAGATTTAGACCAGAGACACCCAACCTTTTTTATGCCATGGACCAATACCTTTAAGCAAGGGGGTCCATGGACCCCAGGTTGGGAACCCCTGATTTAGACAAACAATAAAGAAAGGAGGTGATGGTAGGGGGAAGTGATAGGAGGTTCCACCCGCAGGTCATACTTCCAGAAAGCTTTTCACCTGAGAAAAATTATACCGGATTAATGGCCAGCACAGGTATGTAACAAAATAAAACTAATTATTAAACATTTGGGCAAAACTTTGGTCCAAGTGAGAGGGCTTTTCAGATAGAAAAAGAGCGAGGTGTCAGGACAACACAATTTTGGAACCAAATCACCTCATCCTTGTTTCACTAAAATATAAATTCATAAAAATTAACTAACAGCATCAATGTGTGCTTTTAAAATTCTTTAAAAAAACATAATGTGTATGACAAAACAATTAACCAAAAAGAGGAATTACCAATAAATCACTTAAAGAGGCATTAGACCAGAGGACACCAATTAGAAGTGGGCCTCACGGAGCATCCAAAGAGGAACAAGCTGAAGAGAAAATGTTTTGTGAGAGAAATCTGAAATTCTGATGAAATCTTATGATAAAAGTCCTTACCAAAGTTTTCAATCACATTTGTTCTCATGGGTATATTCCACTCCTCTGATATTGGTGTCA
Organism: Mobula hypostoma; assembly: GCF_963921235.1. Classification (NCBI taxonomy): domain Eukaryota; kingdom Metazoa; phylum Chordata; class Chondrichthyes; order Myliobatiformes; family Myliobatidae; genus Mobula; species Mobula hypostoma. The sequence goes on along the minus strand of NC_086101.1, from coordinate 183,274,525 downwards.
GGGAGGGACGACTGACTAGCAGTGAGCGTAGTAGTACGATCACTCGATTCGAGTACGACGCTCCCCTTCGGGGCTGTCTATTGGTCGGTCCTCAGGTGGCTGTAGAGGCTGATCCGAGATTCCACATTGTTAGGGTGAGCAATTATAATTGTCTGAAGCCCTCTTTAATTGCTGGGTTTGATAGCTGACTGACTACCAACATAAAACACAGAGACTTCTGATGTTTTTACAAGGCGTAGAGGCTATCACAGAATGTGTTAACAAGGCAGGCAATATATATCAGATGGCTTGATAAACTAGGAGAGCTAACACACTTTTATCAGCCATTTATCTGATCTGCCCCTGAGGTTTACGTCAAAAAGAAAACTGCTCTGATTCAGTTTTACAAGTGGAGCCTTGCTGTCCTGGGATGGAGCATTATAGTTTTATATAGTTTATATGGTGAGATGCTGGATAGGTTAGGTTTGTATTCCCTGGAGTGAAGGAAACTGATGGGGGGCCTGATCACGCTGTGCAAAATCATGAGCAGCTAGATAGCTGGAATAGTATGGCATTTTTCATCATCATAATAATAGGACCATAAGACCATAAGATATAGGAGAAGAATTAGGCCATTTGTCCATCAAGTCTGCTCCGTCATTTCATCATGGCTAATCCGATTTTCCTCTCAGCCCCAATCTCTTGCCTTCTCCCTGTATTCCTTCATGCCCTGACCAATCAGGAATTTGTCAACCTCAGCCTTAAGACTTGGCCTCCAGAACTGTCTGTGGCAAATAATATCAAAAACCAGAGGGGCACAGGTTTATGGAATGTGCCCGCCAGTGGTATGTTGGCATCTTCGAGGTGAATGGTCCCTGGTTCGAATACAGCTGGCTCCTTGCACACTCTCCATCCATGCTAGGATGACTCGACCTCGTAAAAACAGACAAAGGGACTAAAGAGACGACAATGTTGCTGCCCGATGCGCCACAAGGAACAAGAGCAACAGGTTTAGGGTAGGATACAAACATATGAGAGAGGACCTGAAGATTTTTATTTTACGTTGAAGGGTAGTTGCATGTTGTCTGTTACCTGGCACCACCAAGGCATTTCATATCCTAGACCAGGTGCAGATAAATAGGATTAATATCGATGGTTAATTAGTGTCTGTCCTGGAACTCGTTAGTCAAAGGTTTGAGGCCTGAAATATTGATTTCACCTTTAACATACAAATATGAAATGTACATTTTAAATATTTATGGGATTCTCTCAAATGTCAGCAAAATTGAATTGAATTGACTTTATTATTTACATCCTTCATATACATAAAGAGTAAAAACCTTTACGTTACGTCTCCCTCTCGCTGTGCAATTTATAGTAATTTGTATTAAACAGTACGTACAACAGGACAGTCAATATAACACAGAAATACAATTGTATCAGCGTGAATCAATCAGTCTGATGATCTGGTGGAAAAAGCTGTCCCGGAGCCTGTTGGTCCTGGCTTTTATGCTGTGGTACCATTTCCCGGATGGTAGCAGCTGGAACAGTTTGTGGTTGGGGTGACACGGGTCCCCACTGATCCTTCAGGCCTCTTTTATGCACCTGTCTTTCAAAATGTCCTGAATAGTGGGAAGTTCACATCTACAGATGTGCTGGGCTGTCCGCACTACTCTCATGCGATTGAGGGAGGTACAGTTACCATATCAGGCAGTGATGCAGCCAGTCAGGATACTCTCAATTGTGCCCCTGTCAACAGTTCTTATGATTTGGGGGCCTATACCAAACTTCTTCAACTGCCTGAGGTGAAAGAGGCGCTTTTGTGCTTTTTTCACCACACAGCCGGTATGTACAGACCATGTGAGATCCTCGGTGATGTGTATGCTGAGCAACTTAAAGCTTTTCACCCTCTCAACCCCAGATCCATCGATGTCAATAGGGGCTGGCCTGTCTCCATTCCTCCAGTAGTCCATAACCAGCTCCTTTGTTTTTGCAACATTGAGGGAGAGGTTGCTTTCTTGACACCATTGTGTCAGAGTGATGCCTTCTTCTCTGTAGGTGCCTCATTATTTTTTGAGATTAAGCCAATCAATGTAGTATTGCAGCAAAATTAATTAGCAGATTAGAGCTGTGGGTAGCGACACAGTCATGGGTGTATAGAGAGTAAAGGAGGGGGCTTAGGATACAGCCCTGAGGGGCACCTGTGTTGAGGGGCAGTGGGGAAGAGGTGAGGGAGCCCACTCTTACCATCTGCCAGTGATCTGACAGGAAGTCCAGGATCCATCTGCACAAGGCAGGGTGAAGGCCAAGGTCTCTGAGCTTCTTGTCAAGCCTGGAGAGAATTATGGTGTTGAATGCTGAACTGTAGTCCAGAACAGCATCCTCACATAAGCATCCTTCTTCTCCAGATGTGTAAGGACGGTGTGTAGTGCCTTGGCTATTGCATCATCTGTCGATCGGTTGTGTCAGTAGGTGAATTGTAGGGTTTCCAGTGGGGGTGGTAGCATGCTGCAGATGTAGTCCTTGACCAGCCTCTCAAAGTATTTGCTTATTATTGAGGTGAGTGCGACAGGACGCCAGTCGTTCAGACATGTTACCTTGTTTTATATAAATAAATGCTTTATAAAACAGAAAATGGTAGCAAAAAAGATTTTTGAAAATGCTCAGTGACCTAAGCCCCCTCAGTTCTTTTGAGTAGATAGTTCCAAAGAATTCAGTAGCCTTTGGGTGAGCAAAATTTTTCTCATCTCTGTAAACCAAAGACCCAATTTCCGTCTGTTGGACCTGGTGCTATTGTATTCCAGAGATTCTTTAGAAGTCAAGAATAGGGTGTGGTGTGACACTGACTGCAGATAAACTTCTAGGCAAATACAGAATCAGCTTTACTGCAATTACTGCAAATTCACTGAAAAATTAATCGCATACGGTTGATCATATAAAAATTATAAGCAAGCATAGAAAAGTGAAACTACAAGAACAATTTTTCACTCCAATCCTACACTTCATAGGTGGTGAGCGTGTCAGAGCTGTACTTGAAGAAGAGGTTGAGCATCTTCCCTTGTTTTTCTGGCCAATAATTATCCCCCAAACAATGTCATAAAAATGGACTACTGGCCAATTATCCAATTGCTTTTTGTGGGAGCACGCTGTGGTCAAGTTAGTTTTCACATATCCTGAATTACAATAGCATCCAAGCCTCAAACATTGTAATGTCCTGGAGGATCAGAAAAAGCTGTGGACAGTTGTAAACTCAATCAGCGCCATCATGGGCATTAACCTCTCCAGCATCGAGGACATCTTCAAAAGGCGATGCCTCAAAAAGGCAGCATCCATATTTAAGTCCCATTATCATCCTGGACATGGTCTCTTCTCATCACTACCATTGGGGGGGGGGAGTGGGGAGAAACAGAAGCCTGAAAGGCACACACTCAATATTTTAGCAACAGCTGCCCCTCCGCCATTCAGAAATTCAGGTTTCTAAGTGGACAATAAACCATTGATCGCTTGCTTCTTCATTGTAATGTGCAGAAGTCTGAACTCAATGCAGATTCGGGTAGAGAGGTAGAGATGACCTCCAGTAGTTACCCACTGCAGTGATCTGGAGCACAGCTGCCAGTTGGCATTTCTCTTTGGAACTGCCTGCTGAAGAGGAGTGTGCTTTGTGCCAAACATCTCATCTGCAGTCCAATACCCCAACACTGTAGCAACGTCATAAAGTCAGGAGATTGAAGATTCAAATTTATTTATCACATGTAGTAGTAGCGCAATCACTCAAGTCAAGTATGATGTTCTCCTAAGTAGTTGTCTGTAAGATATAGGAGCAGAATTGGACCATTTTTCTCCACTTTTCAATCATGGCTGATTTATTATCTCTCTCAACCCCATTCTCCTGCCTTCACCCCATACCATTGACACCCTTATCGACATTCACTTTAAATATACCCAATGACTTGGTCTCCACAGCCATTTGTAGCGATGAATTCCACAGATTCACCACCCTCTGGCTAAAGAAATTACTCCTCATCATGTCACCATATTCCCATAATGCTCGGCAGAGTCATGGAGTCATGTTCCTTGCCAGCCAGGGTTCCCATCTAAGCTAGTTAATATGGCCCGAATACCCCCAAAATTTTCCTATCCAAGTACCAGTTAAATATTCACAACAAAAGTTATACATAAGACTAATCAGCAGTCGTCCTGATTGTTCTGTTGATTTTGTTTGGGTTGCTTTAACCGCTTGAAAAATGTGCTTGGTGTGTCTATATATCACAACTCCTTAGAATAAAGATGCACATATGAAATATTCCCTGTGCTGCTGGGGAATGGATGGCCTCTCACTCCCCATAGATCCAGTTTTCTCTATAATAGGAATGTTTGGAAATAACAAATGTCCTGGTCAAACACAGGCCTCCATTTCTGAAAACTGGATAGTCAATCAATAAGCCTCTTTCCACTGCAGCGCGATTAATCTTTGCTATATATGTAACCTAAATCAAAGTCTCACTTCCAATCTTCCAGTCTTGTCAGCTGTGTTGCTGAGTGTGGGAAAAATGTCTGTTTAACAAGGATTCTGATCACCACTAGACAAAAATACAAAGGTGAAATTTATGGCACACTCTCCCAGCACTGAGTACTAGCAAAATAAAGTTTTAACTGTTGCACGATTATATGCATGAAATTCCTACAGTATATGAAATGCCAAGAGATGAACAGATGCTTTTCTAAAGCAGCAAATCTAAAGCCTGAGCAAATTCCGGTCTAAAGTCATTCTTCAGATAGATATTGCTGCAAAACTTTCATGTAAAAAGGGTCAAATTGACAATCCAAACTAATTTGATTTAAGTATAGTACTGTGCAAAAGTCTTAGGCACATATATATTGCTAGTGCTTGAGATTTTTGCATGGTACGGTTTTTGCCAATATGGAGTGGAGAGCGAGTTTGTAAATCTGGCGGGAGCAAAGGATGTTGGGGACGATGAGGGTGGAGGATATGGGACAGGTGGCAGAGTAGGAGTGCCAGGGGAGGGGGTGGCGCATGTGCGGACACACCCAGCCCTGAGACACTAGGCAAGGTCATTTGATTCCAAACAATTGGTTTACTGATCATTACAGAATGTCTCTCTGATGCTTCCTGCTCCCTCCCCTCTCCTTTCCCCTTTTCCCCAACCATGATTCCCCTCTCCCTGCCCTCATTTCACTCTCAATCTACAATAGAGACCCATATCAGAATCAGGTTTAGCGTCACTCACATATTTCATGAAATTAGTTTTTTCTTGTGGCAGTAGTACAGTGCAATACATAAAATTACTGTCTGTCTGTCTCGGTAGCATATCCGATGCGGACGTTGGTGACCATGGTTTCCCATATAGATCTATCCTTCATTTTTTGGATGACCTCCATTTCCTCGATGTGTAGCCACCTGGCTAGGCTTTTGGTGTACATAAGCCGAGGTCTTCCTCTAGGTTTGCTCCCCTCAATCTTTCCAGAGAGTGTGAGTTTTTCTAGTTCATCTTTCCGCCTGATGTGTCCTAGGAATCTGAGTTGTCTTTCTCTTATTGTTGGTATGAGTGATCGAACTGCTTGGGCTCTTCTGAGAACTTCTTCATTTGATGGGTGTGTGGTCCATGATACTTTTAACATTCTCCTGTAGAACCATAATTCAGCTGCTTCTAGTCTCTTTTCCATTGCTGGGGAAATCGTCCAGCATCCACTTCCATAAGTCAGGATAGAATAAATGTAGCACTGCAGTATTTTGTTTTTAGTGTATGTGCTCATCTTTCTGTCTGTTAATATGATCTTCATTTTTTGGAAAGCTTCTTTCGCCATTGCTATTCTGTATTTGATATCTGTATCGCATCTGCCATTACTTGTTATTAGTCTGCCAAGATATCTGAATTTGTTGACTTGTTTGGTGTTTGTATTTCCGATCTTGATCACACGTTGCGGGACGTTTGTCTTTCTGGAGATGACCATGCTTTCTGTCTTCTTGGTGTTGATTGAGAGGCCTCTGCGATTACTTTCTGCTGCCACTACAGTGAGTAGTTCTTGAAGTTTTGTTTCTGAGTCAGCTATTAGTACGATGTCATCAGCATATCTGTTATTTATATTGTGGCCTGTAAATGTGGATCATTTGATGTCTTTGATACTTCTGAAGATATTTTCACTATACAGGTTGAATAAGTCTGGCGAAAAGACACAACCTTGCCTGACTCCTCTCATGATATTCACATACTCACTCACTTCTCCTTCTATTCTGATGGATGCTGTCTGGTCCCAGTAAAAGTTTCTTAAAATTACTGCAAAATTAAAATTGCTACAGTACTGTGCAAAAGTTTTAGGCACTCCAGCAATTCAGTATGTGCCTAAGGTTTTTGCACAGTACCGCAGTATATATAATTAGACAAACACACAGGGTCCTCAGGTGTCATTACAGATGGATGTGAGGAGGATTTTGAAGCAACCTCAAACCAAGGCTCACAGTTTAAAAATAGACTGAATGGTAGTATTTCGCTAGATTTGGTTAGTCTTGCCCCTTTTAGACCTATACTGTGGCTATTCTCAATATTGAGAGGTAAATAGTAGTGTTGTATTTGCACAACTTGTAACTAATTCTAGAGTGCAGGTCTTCAGCAGCAGAGATGCATTGGTGTCTGGTCCCATAACCTAATTGGAATGGAATTGATTGGAAACTGATGATAGGAATCTCAGGTGGATAAACCATTTGTCACTTCTGGTTGCACATGGTTATGAGTGTTTTAGCCTTGTCTACAGTGGTGATTTTCTCCCATCGTTTAGAATGATGATTTTTTGGGAGCCTCCTCCTTCCATTAGCTGTTGAGCTATCCACCACCATTCATGGCTTGAAGGGACGCAGTTGCAGGAGCTTCTCAGCTCTGCCCATTGCATGCTGTTTTTGTTTGTTATGATGCATATTGCAGGTTAGCACCTTAGTTTGAAGTTAACCTTATGCTGTGCCCAATATGTCCCCCAGATTTCCTCTTTGAACTATGGTAACATCCTAGCTTGAAGATCATAGTTATTGGTTTGTGGCATAGAATTATTATTTTCCTTGTAGATTATCTTTCCTACGCTTGCTAGTATTGTTATGTAGCCACTAATATATGTACATAATTGTTCAGTGAATTTTCCATTAATTACAATACAGTTGTGTCTGTATTTTTCTAGATACTGTTTCGTTTTCTGTGGCAGGAGACACACTACTTGAATAAGGCTCTTTTATAGGTTAATTGTTATCACTGGGATTTTTATTATCTCTTGACTGTGATGACCGCAAATACTTTATCCCTTGCCTTTTCTTTGTTTTCTTGGCATCTCTTTCATTGTTCAGTCTTTGCTCTTGTTACACTTACTAAAACAATTGTAAGCAATAAGTTTTATGGCTCATTCTTAACTTCCAAAGAGCTTTGTATCACAAAAGATATCAGGAACCAATACAGGAGAGTGAGGCCACAAGGATGCAGATCATATTGGTGTACATTTCTGCCTCTTATCCAGATGCATCACAATTTGCTAAGTGTGACAAACACTCATATTCACTGTTCACTTACACAAGAAGGGAATTTACAGTCACTAATTAACCAATTAACCATGAAGAGTTCTATGGTCACTTTGACCATCAAAACATGGAGGAACGATCATGAACTCCCACAGTCCCTGATGATTCTGTGAGGCCAATGTGCGAGCATCTCTCAGGAGGCTGAACACTCTAAAAGCACCCAGCCCAGATGGGGTAGTTGGTCAACTATTAAAGATCTGTGCCTCTTGCTTCAGCAGTCTGTGGTGCTTCCAGCAGGCTTCAATTATATACGTACCAAAGAAACAGGTGGTAATCTGCTTCAATACTGTTGTTCAGCAACACTTACTTCCAGAGTGATGAAATGTTTTGGGAGCTTGGTGATGAGCAACTCCTGACTGAGAAGTGACTTGGTTCAGCTCCAATTTGCCTACCGGCACAACGGGCCCACAGCAGTTGCCATTTCATCGGCTCTTCACTCAGCCTTCCAACATCAAGACAGTGAAGTGACATACATCAGCGTGCTCAATATCAACTACCACTCAGCTTCCAACACCATCACCCTCTCAAAGTTAATCAATAAGCTCCAAGATCTAGGCCTCAATACCTCCTTGTGCAATTGGATCCTCAATTTCCTTACTTGCAGACCCCAGTCAGTTCGGATTGGCAACATGATCTCCATCGGCACAGATGCACCACAAGGCTGTGTGCTTAGCCCCCTGCTCTACTCACTGTAAACTTATGGCTGTGTGGCTAGGCACAGCTCCAATGCTGATGACACCACTGTCGGTGTTGCAGGCCAAATCAAAGGTGGTGATGAGTCAGCATAGAGGAGGAAGATAGAAAACTTGGCTGAGTAGTGCCACAACAACAGCCTCTTACTCAACGTCAGCAAGACAGAGGAGCTGATTGTTGATTTCAGGGGGAGGAAAATGGAGGTCCATGAGCCAGTCCTCATCAGAGGATCACGGGCAGAAAGGGTCAGCAATTTTAAATTTCTTGGTGCTGTTATTTCAGAGGACCTGTCCTGGGCCCAGCATATAAGTGCAATTATGAAGAAAGCCCGGCAATGCCTCTACTTCCTTGGGTGTTTGTGAAAATTTGACATGACATATAAAACTTCAACAGACTACAATAGGTGGGCTGTGGAGAGTGTATTGACCGATTACATCACAGCCTGATATGGAAACACCAATACCCTACAAAACATAGTGGAGACAGCCCAGTCCAACATAGGTAAAGCTCTTCCCACTACTGAGCACATCTGCATGAAGCATTGTCGCAGTAAAACAGCATCCATCATCAGCGACCCACACCCCACCCCACCATCCAAGTTATGCTCTCTTCTCCCTGTTGCCATCAGGAAGAAGATATTGGGGCCTCAGGACCCACACCACAGGTTCAGGAATAGTTATTACTGCTCAACCACCTGGCTCTTGAACCAGAGGGGATAACTTCACTCAGCTTCACTTGCCCCATTATTCCACCTGTGAACTCACTTACAAGGACTTTTCTTTTCATGTTCTCAATACTTATTGCTTATTTATTACAATTTCTTTTTTCTTTCTTTCTATTTGTATTTACACAGTTTGTTGTCTTCTGTACATACTCTGAAGCCACACACTCAACAATTCAGGAACAGCTTTTTTCCCTCTGCCATCCAATTTCTAAATGGGCATTGATCCTGTGAACACTACCTCACTACTTTTTTATTTCTGTTACATTGCACTGCTTATTTTAACTTCTCGATATTTATTTGTGTATTGCTGCTGTAAAATTAACAAATTTCACAATATATGCCAATGATATTAAATCTGATTATGATTCTGATTGTGATTATCTGTCTTGTTGGTGCAATCTTTCATTGATTCTATTATGGTTATTGGATTTACTGACTAAGACCCTAAGAAAAAGAATCTCAGAATTGTATATGGTGACGTATGTGTAGCTTTAATAAATTTACTTTGGACTTTGAACACTTTTTGGATGTGGGAGGAAACCAGAGTACCAAAGCACACTCTGCGCGTTTCCTCAAGGATAATAATTGTGTACAGTTTTGGTCGCCGAATTATAGGAAAGATGTCAACAAAATAGAGAGAGGACAGAGAAGATTTACTAGAATGTTACCTGGGTTTCATCACCTAAGTTACAGAGAAAGGTTGAACAAGTTGGGTCTTTATTCTCTGGAACGTAGAAGGTTAAGGGGGGACTTGATAGAGGTATTTAAAATTATGAGGGGGATTGATAGAGTTGACGTGGATCGGCTTTTTCCATTGAGAGTGGGGGAGATTCAAACAAGAGGACATGAGTTGAGAGTTAAAGGGCAAAAGTTTAGGGGTAACATGAGGGAGAACTTCTTTACTCAGAGAGTGGTAGCTGTGTGGAACGAGCTTCCAGCAGAAGTGGTTGAGGCAGGTTCGATGTTGTCGTTTGAAGTTAAATTGGACAGCTGTATGGACAGGAAAGGAATGGAGGATTATAGGCTGAGTGCAGATCGGTGGGACAAGGTGAGAGTAAGAGTTCGGCACGGATTAGAAGGGCCAAGATGGCCTGTTTCCGTGCTGTAATTGTTGTATGGTTATAATTAGAGATGGGCAATAACTGCTGGTGGTATCCACATCCCATGAATGAACATGAGGGTGCTCCACACGTTGCCCATTTTTTGTAATTCCCATTATTTAGTATGATCTCCTCAAGCTCAACCATATATAAATGTTCTTTCTTTCCTCTGTTGTTGTCATGTTGTTAAGGAAAATTGGATCGAATTGAGAGGGATCCACTGTAAGAAAGGATGTGCTGCCATTGGAGAGGGTCCAGAAAATGTTCACGAGAATAATCTGAACAAATGAAAGGGTTACATACAAGGAGCTTTTGATGCCTCTGGCCCTGTACTCACTGGAATTTAGAAGAATTAAAACCTATTGCATATTGAAAGGCCTAGACGGAATAGATGTGTAGAGAATGTTTCCTGTAGTGGGGAAGTCTAGACCAGGGGGCACAGCCTCAAATTAGAAGGTCATTCCTTTAGAACAGAGTTATTTATCCAGGGAGTTGTGAATCTGTGGAATTCATTGGGTATATTTAAAGCAGAGGTTGATAGATTCTTGATTAGTAAGGCTGTCAAGGGTTACAGGGAGAAGGCAGGCGAATGGGGTTGAGAGGGATAATAAATCAGCCATGATGGAATGGCAGACAGACTCAGTGAACTGAATGGCCTAATTATGCTCCTGTGTCTATGGTTTTATGGTAATCCAAGCGAGTGCAACATCTGTAGAAGAAGAACTGAATTGTCCTCTTCTACGTGTTTAAAAAGGAAGTGGATAATTTTCTGATAGATTGGGAATTCGGAGCTTGGGCCCTGGCACACAAGATAAATCGAGGCCTAGGGCAGATCAGCCCTGAATATATTGAATGTTGGGAAACGCTCAAGGGGCCGAGAGGTCTATTCCTGCTCTTATTTACTTGTGAACGTCCGCTGTCAGAACTACAAATAAAAGAAGCAAGTTGGAAAATGGCAATTTGTCTTTTCTGTAAATTGAGTTTGTGGAAGCTGTATTCAGTACAATAATGAACACATAATCCACGTTCAGTGCCTTGCTAAATTGCTGATAAATAAACAGTATTGAGAAGATTTGATTACTGCCTTGAATGAAAAACTCAGAGAAAACCGAATCCACATTTGCGTGCTGGAAACTGGATGATGAGCAAACAAATTTATTGTCTCTCTTCAGTCCTCATTTCCATTATCCAAATTGTCTCTGACATATCCACAGAATAAATTGACACTTTCTCCCGGTTCCTTGCTGTGCTGTATTTGCTTACCTTGCCACCTTGCTTTAGTAATCTCTCCGGTAAAAGCACAGAGCTAAACCTTGTAAAGTCCCCCTTTGAAAGACAGAAGGCTCATACCGATGTGGCTGATGTTTAAAGAGACTAACTAAATTAGAGCAGCGTTTCAAATTGCAAATGATCATTGATTAGGCAGTCCTGTGTTGAAACCCCTGGTCACTCACAGAGGGCTGCATCTTCTCATTAGTTTAATCATCCAAATTTATCTCCAGAGAATTCCTCATTAAAGTCAAAGCAAGCAATAGTTTGATAAAAACACTTTAATTAGCTAATGAGGGCTGAAATTGAGGCGAAATTGATCATTTGGACACATAATAATCTTAGGTGCCTTATAACAACAAATAAGTGTGTGATCACACTGGAAACAAAAAGGTATGTCTAAAAAACTGTTTGATCCTAGATTTTGAGGAAGATTTTGGGGCACCTCTATTTTTTTTGTGTGTGGAAATTTATGTCAGTTGTGTCTCCATTGGGAAAATTCTCTGCTCTGAGTCAGATGATCACTCCGGAGACTTGAGGAAATAATCCAGGTTTGCTGTTTCAATGTTGCACTCTTGGGAAATATGGACACGCAGAGGTATGAATTAGGAGCAAGTCAAGCCCCTTAGGGTCTACTCAGCTATTCTATCATACAGTGTTGAATTTGACAGTAACCTCAAGTCGGCATTCTTGTTTCCCTGCAATAAACTTTCACACCTCTTTTTCAAATATATATCTACCTTTGTCATTAAAAATATTCAAACACGCTGCCTCCACCACCCCTCGAAGGAACAAACTTTCAAACACATAACTTTCTGTGAGAGAGAAAATATACGTCATCTCTGTTCTAAATGCATGAGCATTTCAAACTTAGAACACTACAGCACAGCACGATGATATTGTGCAAACCTTTTAACCTACTCGAAGGTCAATCTAACTCTCCCCTTCCACATAGCATTCCACGGTCTCTTACTGTACACCTCAAAAATTCGTCACTCAACCCTCTTTCAACCAAGGAGAGCGTAGAATATAGAGCATCAAATATAGAACATAAAATGTAAAACATAGAACACTACAGCACAGCACAGGCCCTTCAGCACACAATGTTGTACACAACTTCTAGCCTACTCCAAGAGCAATCTAACCTTCCTTCCCACATAGCCCTTCAGTTTTCTATCATCCATGTGCCTGTCTATGTTTCTAAAATCCTCCTAATGTATCTGCATCCACCACCACCCCTGGCAGGGCATTCCAAGCACCCGCCAGTCACTGTGTACCTCTGACATTCCATTCACACTATTCTTTCCTCCAATCTCCTTAAAGCTATGCCCCCTTGTGTTAGCCATTTCCACCCTTAGAAAAGCTCTCTGAGTGTCCACTCTCTATGCCTCTTAATACCTTGTACACCTCTATCAAGTCATATCTCATTCTCCTTTGCCCAAAAGAGAAAACTCCAAGCTCACTAAACTCATGCTGGTTAATCTTCTCTGCACCCTCTGGAAAACTTCCACATTCTTCCTACAATGAGGCGACCATTTAGAGAGCTGCAACATTACCTCACGGTTCATGAACTTGATACCCCGACAAGTGAAGGCCAACATACCGTACAACTTCTTAACCAGCCTATCAGCTTCAGTGGCAACTTTGAGGGATCTAGGGATCTATGGATCTTTGAGGGATCTATGGATGTGGACCTCAAGATTTAGTTTGAAATAAGAAGGTAAGTGGTCATTGGAATGAGCAAATTAGTGAATTACTTTGTCATTGTCACCATGGACTGTGGTACAGTGAAAAAGTCAGCTTTACATGCCATCCGTACAGATCATCTCACCACATCAGTGCATCAAGATAGCACAAGGAAAAACAACAGCAGGATGCAGAATAAAGTGTTGAAATTACAGAGAAAGATTAAAGATTATATATCACAAGTACATCGAAACAGAGACTGACGTGTTGTTTGCATCAAATCAGATCAGTGAGGATTGTGCTAATATGATGAACTGATAAACAAGGATTTGGGCCTATTCCCGGCTGCTCCGGGTTTTGGATCTGAGGACTCAGTTTGGTTCGGAATGTTGTTGTTCGCTTCAGTTGTTTGCATGATTTGTTTTCTTTTTTCTTCTTTCTCTTGCACATCAGGTGTTGATCTTTTATTTTTATTCTTTAACTGGATTCTTTCAAGTTTCTTGCTTTGTGGCTACCTGTAAGCAAACAAATCTCAAGGTTGTATAATTTATACATTCATTAATAATAAATGTACTTTGAATCTTTGCTGGGGTATGCTTTTGATGCCAAAGTGCCAAGCCAACAGCTCACTAAACCTAACCTGTACATCTTTGGAAATTGGGAGGAAACCAGAGCACCCGGAGAAAACCCACGTGGTCTCCCGGAGAATGTACAAATTCCTTACAGAAAGCGGTGGGAATCTTACAGGTGGCACTGTAAAGCATTGCACTAACCGCTATTTCACCATGCAATGCAGGTAGAAGGAGAAAATCATCGTCAAATTACTGCTGTTATTGGTTACTGGACAAACAGTCAGAGTTCTCGACCATTAAAAAAAGACGTAAATGTTTTTATTCCATTATGGATCCTGTAGTGAAATAAGTTGAAGTAATTAAATAACATTTGTTACTTGAAGATATTCTGGTCATAGCAAAGGTGTACTTGAAATTACTGTTGTAAAAATTCCATCAGGTTCATAAATAACTTTTTACTAGCCCCTTCAATGTCATAGATATACAGTCACTGAGTCATCCAGCACAGAAAAAGGCCCTTCAGCCCACTGACCATACTTGATCATCAAGCACTTTTCGCTGCCTCAGTAGAGCTGCCAATATAATCAAAGACCCCTACCACCATAGATATTCTGTCTTTCCATCCTTACATTGGGCAGAAGATACAAAAACTTGAAAGCATGTACTACCAGGCAAAGGTCAGCTTCTTTCCAAGTGTTATTAGACCATTGAATGACCTCTTGTACAATAAAATGGACCTTACAACCTTCCAAGTTTTACTCATGCCCTTATCTGGATGCATAATGGCTTGGTATGGCAAGTGTTCTGCTGGTGACCACAAGAAACTGTAGAGAATTGTGGACACAGATCAATACATCCCAGGACCCAGGCTTCCCTATATGGACTTTGTCTATACTCCTTGTTGATCAGTAAAGCCGCCAGCAAAATCAAAGACCCCACCCACCCCAGACATTCTGTCTAATCACCTCTCCCATTGGGCAGAAGATTCAAAAGGCTAAAAGCAGACACCACCAGGCTCAAGGACTGCTTCTACCCCACTATTATTAAAGTTCCCGAGTACTATAAGCTGAATTGTTAACCTCACAATCTGCCTTGTTATGATCTTGCACCTTATGAGATGCAACGGGACTTGGGAGTCCTCGTACACGATACCCTTAAGGTTAACCTCCAGGTTGAATCGGTGGTGAAGAAGGGGAATACAATGTTGGCATTCATTTCTAGAGGAATAGAGTATAGGAGCAGGGATGTGATGTTGAGGCTCTATAAGGCGCTGGTGAGACCTCACTTGGAGTACTGTGGGCAGTTTTGGTCTCCTTATTTAAGAAAGGATGTGTTGACGTTGGAGAGGGTACAGAGAAGATTCACTAGAATGATTCCGGGAATGAGAGGGTTAACATATGAGGAATGTTTGTCCGCTCTTGGACTGTATTCCTTGGAGTTCAGAAGAATGAGGGGGGACCTCATAGAAACATTTCGAATGTTCAAAGGCATGGATAGAGTGGATGTGGCAAAGTTGTTTCCCATGATGGGGGAGTCTAGTACGAGAGGGCATGACTTAAGGATAGAAAGGCGCCCATTCAGAACAGAGATACGAAGAAATTTTTTTAGCCAGAGGGTGATGAATCTATGGAATTTGTTGCCACGGGTGGCAGTGGAGGCCAAGTCATTGGGTGTATTTAAGGCAGAGATTGATAGGTATCTGAGTAGCCAGGGCATCAAAGGTTATGGTGAGAAGGCGGGGGAGTGGGACTAAATGAGAAAATGGATCAGCTCATGATAAAATGGCGGAGCAGACTCGATGGGCCGAATGGTCGACTTCTGCTCCTTTGTCTTACGGTCTTATGGTCTTATTTTTTACCTGCACTGTACATTCTCTACAGCTGTTACACTTAATGCTGCATTGTTATTGTTTTACCTTGTACTACCTCAATGCACCGTCTAGTGGCCTGATCTGTGTGAAGAGTGTTCAAAACAAGCTTTCTACTGTATCTCTATGCATGTCACAATAATAAATCAATTCAAAATTCCAATTCCAATTTGGCATGGCATTTTCACCTTATTGTCTGCCTGCACTGCACTTTCTCTGTAACTGTAACACTTTATTCTGCATTCTGTGCTGACTCAAAGTAGTCCTTCTTTTGCCCATTACGCCACTGGCGTTTAGGGCAGCAATGAAGGTCCTGCATGTCTGGCAGTGTTCATGACTTCCTTCCTTGTGTCAGTAGCTTCCTCTCAGTTTACGGTCAGTCATGCAAGTCCCGGGTGGAGGTTCAGAAATACCGTTGCACACAGATGTAGAAGGATTTTTCAGTGCTGTTTCTGTAACAGTTTTGTTTGACTAGTCAGGGTTGTTAGCCCTGAGATGAACCTTTGAACCTGGAGGATCAGTGGAACACTCTTAGTCTGGCCTCTGACCTGTTTGACATGGGTGACCGCACCATAATGCCCTGACTCCAGCAAACTTAGCCCTCTGGGTCATTGAGACAAGCAAGCCTCCAAACCACGACAAGGTTGTAGTCCTCTTGGAGGGCCTCAATGTACTGACGTGGTGAAACGATCTGTATGGATGGCCTGCAAAACAAAAGTTTTTCACTGTAATAATATGTGGTAATAATAAACCAATCTACCAACTTTACCAATATTTCTCCCCAGATTCCCATTAACTCCTGCCATTCACCTACTCAATTTAGAATGGCAATTAGCCTACCATTCCACATGGCTTCAGAATGTGAGAGGAGATCTTGAGGAAACCCACATGGTCACAGGGAGAACATGTAATCTCTGTACAGGCAGTAACACAAGAGATCCTGCAGATGCTGGAAATCCAGAGCAACACACATAAAATACTAGAAGAACTCAGCAGGTGAGGCAGCATCTTTGGAGAGGAACAAAGAACGAGTCTTGATGAAGGGTCTCGGCCCAAAACATCAACTATTTATTCCTTTCCATAGATGTTGCCTGAGCTGCTGAATTCTTCCAGTAATTTGTGGGTGCTACTCTATACTATAGGCAACATCTATGGAAAGGAATAAACAGTCAAAGTTTCCAACCTGGGGTCCACTGACCTCTCAGTTATTATTAGGAATCCATGACATGAAAAAAGTAGGGAATGCCTATTCTATACAGACAGTAGCTGAGGTCATGATTGAACCCAGATCACTGGAACTGTATGGAAGCATCGACTCAAGCTGCACCAGTCTGCCATCTCATTGAGGTTGGCACTTAACAGTTCACAATGAATTGGGGATTGATTATGAATGTTGGCATTTCCAACGACATCTACACTCCATTAGTAAATCAATCATAAAAATACCACATTACCAATGAGGCTTACCTCAGTATGTCATTTCATTGGTTAATGCAACATTGCCAAGAGCATTCTTTGTGGGACGGACACATAAAATCTGGGATAACAGGCAGTTTTCTCATAGCAAAGAGCCATGAAAGGCAATCCTAATAATCCTTTTTAGTTAGCGATAAACAAGGTGCTGGGGAAATTCATTAGGTCAGGCAGAGCACGTGGAGGGAACTGGACAGTCAACTTCATCGGAGTTCAGAATTCAATTCCGGTATTCGCTGTAAGAAAGCTTGTATGTTCATCCCATGAGCAGATGGGTTTCCTCTGGTGCTCTGGTTTCCTTAGACAGTCTAAAGACATACCAGTTAGCAGATTCCTTGGTCATTGTAAATTGCCCCGTGATTAAGCTAGTGTTAAATAGGTGGGTTGCTGGGCAGCAGTGCTCATTGGGTAGAAGGGCCTGCTCTATGCTATATCTCTAAATAAAATCTTAAAAATAAAATAAAGACTGTAATGCTTAGTAACTTCAAAACATTAAACTAATTCAAAGGAAGACACAACAGTCCAAAATGTGAGTCTATCTTCATGTTTACTTTTAAGTGAAGTGCGCACGTATCACATAGTAGCATGATTAGGTATGCAATTCATGTATTTATACAAGTAACCTGCAATTAATTATTTAAAGGAACAAGAATGCTTAATCAACCAGTATTTACAGACAAGATTACTCAAACATTACTTAACTATTAAATACACAACAAAGATCCCTCGTCTGGACTGAAATGTCGACTGTCCGTTCCCTTCACCAGATGTTGCTTGACCTGTTGAGTTCCTTCAGAATACTGTTGTTACTCCAGATTCCAGCAACTGCAGTCTCTTGTGCATCCAACTCAGTGATATAGATTGAAGGATAGTTGTAATCCATCAGGGTGTATTCCATCAGTCTGCTTTGAAATAGTGCTTACAAATGTTTTATATCGTGATGGTTTAATAATTCATTTTTTAAATAGTCGCATTGACAGGTGGAGCTCAGAGAGGCAACCAAGGTAATGTGTCAGCACAGCCTTAGATGCCACCTTCAGGAGGTTTGGGGTAAAACATGACAGAAATAGATTTACAGTGCCCCCAATTCTTGTTCACATAAATGAGTATTACAACCAGGGATTTTGATCAATTTAATTGAGAACTTTTATTTGTGAATCACATGCTTTTTTCACAGTACAGCCCAAAAAATAAAGAGAATTGTTAAAGTTACAGATCCCACAACCCACCTAGGTCGTAGGGGTGCTGTACAAATGAGTAGCCTCCATCTCTCACGGTTATGGGCGAGCGCCTGGGTTGCGGCAAAGCTCTCTCCGGTCCACTCTGCAACGTTGTCTGTCCATTTCTTCCTCTGTCTGCCCCTTTTTCTTTTCCACTGCAACATTCCCTGAAAATTCCACTTGATCTTGTTATGTGGCCTTACCATCTGTTTCCTCTTCTTTATTCTTGACTGTACATCTTCATAGTGTCTCATGTGCTGGGTGATGGTTTTTAAGTCGTTTGAGTCATGGTCTGTACAGGAAATTGCCGAGGAGCCTTCTGAGCATCTCATCTCTACTGCCTGGATCTTCTTTTGCAGTTTTGCTGTCAAAGTCCATGATTCACATGCATACAAAAAGATGGAGAACACAGGTGCATGCAGGAGTTTCAACTTGGATCTGAGAGCGATATTATTGTTTCTCCAGTACGGTTTTAGTTTAGCCAGTATTGCTGTTGTTTGAGCTGTTCTTGCAAGGACTTCAGGCTTTGATCCTTTTTGGATGATGATGGCGCCAAGATCCTTGAACTGTTTGGCAGTCTAGTTCTTGTCCACTGACTGTGATTTTTGTTGTGATTGGCTCCTCACTGTTTCTCATCAGTTTGGTTTTCTCTGTGCTGACCTCCATGCCATATCTGGTAGATGTATCGTCTGGCCGGTTCACAAGGCAGGCCAGTTCATCCTCACTTTCTGCGAGCCCATCAATGTCATGGGGGAACATGAGGTTGTTGATGATCTGTCCTCCGATGCTGTCTGCACCAATATAGTCTTCCAGAGCATCAGGCATTACTTGCTCCAGGGAAATGTTGAACATCATGGGAGAAAGGAGGCAGCTTGCTGGACTCCAACTGATGTGTGGAACCACCCCCCAACTGTCCCTTGAACAAGTAGCAACTGCTAGCTTTAGTTTAGAGCTGCTTGATGGTTTGGATCAGCTTCTGGCCCACGTTGTATCATGCTACATCCTATTGAAAGGCTTCTTGAAGTCTATGAACACATGAAACATGTCCTGTTGATACTGCTTGTATTTCTCGCACAGTGAGAGGTTGAAAAACAAGCAACACACATCAAGGCTGCTGGTGAACACAGCAGGCCAGGCAGCATCTCTAGGAAGAGGTACAGTCGGGCATTTCAGGCTGAGACCCTTCGTCAGGACTAACTGAAAGAAGAGCTAGTAAGAGATTTGAAAGTGGGAAGGGGAGGGGGAGATCCAGAATGATAGGAGAAGACAGGAGGGGGAGGTATAGAGCCAAGAGCTGGACAGGTGATTGGCAAAAGGGATATGAGAGGATCATGGGACAGGAGGCCCAGAGAGAAGGAAAAGGGGGAGGGGGGGAAAACCCAGAGGATGGGCAAGGGGTATAGTCAGAGGGATAGAGGGAGAAAAAGGAGAGTGTGAGAAAGAATGTGTGTAAATAAATAACGGATGGGGTACGAGGGGGAGGTGGGGCATTAGCGGAAGTTAGAGAAGTCAATGTTCATGCCATCAGATTGGAGGCTACTCAGACGGAATATAAGGTGTTGTTCCTCCAGCCTGAGTGTGGCTTCATCTTTACAGTAGAGGAAGCCGTGGATAGACATGTCAGAATGGGAATGGGATGTGGAATTAAAATGTGTGGCCACTGGGAGATCCTGCTTTCTCTGGTGGACAGAGCCAGAATTTCCAGATGAATTTCCATCATCTGCAGAATTCCTCGTGAGAGTTTGAATATCTGTTTCTGTTGTGCTTCTTCCACTTCTGAATCCAGCCTGCTCTTTGGTGATTATTTTTTCTGCCTGTGGTTTCAATCTGTTCAAGATGACTTTTAACATCACTTTGCTTACATGGCTGATAAGACTTATGGTGCTATAATTCTGGCACTGCTGTAAGTTGCCTATCTTGGGTAGGATGATGATGAGTGATTTTATCCAGGGTGTTGGCGATTCCCCGGTCTGCCAGATTTTTTTGCAGATATTGTTGAGGATGTCTATCACTATCTCTCCTCCGTGTATTATCAAATCAACTGGGATGTTTTCAAGTACAGATTTCTTGATTATCTTGTTGACAAGAAACCCTAGGCATTGGCATGTTTGTCAGATTCTCCACTGTAGTATATTATAGGGCCTTCCTCGGTAAAATGTTCACTGAGATTTTCCATCTGACCTCACAGAGTCCCACGATGTGTCAGGCATACCTCGCCACAGAAAATTGTAAAACATGAAAACCTACAAATTCAAAAACCGAAATGTCAACAGTTCAAAAGTCTTCATCACTCTTTGCGCAGTGCTTAGTTGAACCACCTCTCACAGCTATTACAGCCAGTGGTCCTTTTGGATAAGTCTCTATTAGCTTAACACAACCTGATGGAGCCAGATTTGCCCATTCCTCCCTCAGTAATTGCTCAAGCTTTGCCAGATCACTTGGGGAGTGGTGATGGACAGCAATCTTCAGGTCTTGCCAGAGGTGTTCAGTTGGGTTAAGGTCAGGACTCTGGCTGGGCCACTCAAGGACATCAGTTTTCTTCATTCAAACCACCCCTCCAAATCCGTTGAGATTTCACCACCAGGCACATATTCCCTTCTCTTCCCCTTTCAGCATTAAGGAGGGATCCTGCCTTTTGGGTCTCTCTAGTCCGCTTTTCTATCTTCTCTAACAACCACCCCACCTTTCCAAAGCAACTACAGAAGATGCTACACATGGTCTTTTACCTCATCCCTTCCCACCATCCAAAGATTCAAACAATCCTTTCATGTTCAAAGACCAAAGTAAGGTCATTATTCAAGTATATACAGGTCACATTACTACGCTAAGATTGATTTTCTTGCAGGCATTCACAGGAACAAATAAATGCAACAAAATTACTGATAAAAGTTCAAGTTAAAGTTTATTGTCATCTGACTGTACATATATACAACCAAATGAAACAACGTTCCTCCAGACAATGGTCCATGCACACAACATATATCATACACAGCATATAAACCAAAATACTATAAATAAGTTAATAAAATATAGTTCAAAATGCATGGAGTAAATTGTGGCACAGGTAAACAGTAAACAGCTCACTGTCCTAGTGACGAGGCCTCGGTGGTAACAGGGTATTCATTAATCTCACAGCCTGAATTAAGAAGCTGTGCCCAATCTGGCAGTCCAAGTCCAAGTCCTGATGCTTTGGTACCTCCTTCCTGATGGTAGTGGGTCAAATACATTGTGGGATGGGTGGTAAGGATCCTCAGCAATGCTTTGGGCCCTTTGTCTGCAATGCTCCTAGTAAATGTCAAGTCAAGTCAAGTCACCTTTTATTGTCATTTCGACCATAACTGCTGGTACAGTACACAGTAAAAACAAGACAATGTTTTTCAGGACCATATTGCTACATGAAGCAATACAATAACTACACTGAACTACGTAAAGCAACACAAAACTACACTAGGCTACAGACCTACCCAGGACTGCATAAAGCGTACAAAACAGTGCAGGCATTACAATAGATAATAAACAAGACTATAGGCACAGTAGAGGGAAGTAGGTTGGTGTCAGTCCAGGCTCTGGGTATTGAGGAGTCTGATGGTTTGGGGGAAGAAACTGTTACATAGCCTGGTCATGAGAGCCCAAATGCTTCAGTGCCTTTTGCCAGATGTCAGGAGGGAGAAGAGCTTGTATGAGGAGTGCGTGGGGTCCTTCGTAATGTTGTTTGCTTTACAGATGCAGCGTGTGGTGTAAATGTCTGTAGTGGCGGGAAGAGAGACCCCAATGATCTTCTCAGCTGACCTCACTATCCGCTGCAGGGTCTTGCGATCCGAGATGGTACAATTTCCGAACAAGACAGTGATGCAGCTGCTCAGGATGCTCTCAATACAACCTCTGTAGAATACGGTGAGGATGGGGATTGGGAGATGGACTTTTCTCAGCCTTCACAGAAAGTAGAGACACTGCTGGGCTTTCTTTACTATGGAGCTGGTGTTGAGGGACCAGGTGAGATTCTCCGCCAGGTGAACACCAAGAAATCTGGTGCTCTTAACGATCTCTACGGAGGAGTCGTCGATGTTCAGCGGAGAGTACGCACTCCGTATCCTCCTGAAGTCAACAACCATCTCTTTTGTTTTGTTCACATTCAGAGACAGGTTGTTGTCTCCGCGCTAGTCCGTTAGCCGCAGCACCTCCTCACTGTATGCTGACTCATCGTTCTTGCTGATGAGACCCACCACGGTCGTGTCATCCGCGAACTGGATGATGTGGTTCGAGTTGTGTGTTGCGGCACAGTCGTGGGTCAGCAGAGTGAACAGCAGTGGACTGAGCACACAGTCCTGGGGGGCCCCCCATGCTCAGTGCGATGGTGCTGGAGATGCTGCTTCCAATCCGGACTGGATCCAGTTGCAGAGGGAGGTGTTCAGGCCCAGTAGGCTCAGCTTTCCAATCAATTTCTGAGGAATGATTGTGTTGAATGCTGAACTGAAGTCTATGAACAGCATTCGAACGTACGTGTCTTTTTTGTCCAGGTGGGTTAGGGCCAGGTGGAGGGTGATGGCAATGGCATCGTCTGTTGAACGGTTGGGACGGTACGCGAACTGCAGGGGGTCCAGTGAGGGGGGCAGCAGGGTCTTGATGAGCCTCGTGACGAGCCTCTCGAAACACTTCGTGATGATGGATGTGAGTGCAATGGGACGGTAGTCTTTGAGGCAGGATACTGAAGACTTCTTCAGGACGGGGACGATGGTGGCGGCCTTGAAGCACGTAGGAACGACGGCGCTGCTCAGGGAGATGTTGAAGATGTCAGTGAGAATCTCTGCTAGCTGGTCTGCAAATCCTCTAAGCACTCTGCCAGGAATATTGGCTGGTCCAGCAGCCTTCCATGGGTAGACCCTGCACAGGGTTCCCCTCACCTCGGCCACAGTAAGCCACAGCACCTGGTTGTTTGGAGGAGAGGTGGTCTTCCTCGCTGCTACGTCATTCTCTGCCTCAAAACGAGCGTAGAAGTTGTTCAATGCATCTGGGAGGGAGGCATCACCAGCACAGGCAGGTGGTGTTGTCTTGTAGTTGGTGATGTCCTGAATGCCCTTCCACATGCGCCGCGTGTCGCTGCTGTCCTGGAAGTGGCTGTGGATTCGCTGGGCATGTGCACGCTTTGCCTCCCCGATGACCCGGGACAGTTTGGCCCTCACTGTTGTTAGGGCTGCCTTGTCACCTGCTCTGAAAGTGGAGTCACGGGTCCTCAGCTGCGCACGCACCTCCGCGGTCATCCATGGCTTCTGGTTAGCGCGTGTAGTGATGGTTTTGGCCATAGTGACATCATCGATGCACTTGCTGATGTAGCTAGTCACTGATACTGTGTGCTCCTCTAAGTTGGTAGAGTCGTCATCAGTTGCAGCCTCCCTGAACATGTGCCAGTCAGTGTGCTCAAAGCAGTCTTGAAGAGCAGAGATAGCTCCTGATGGCCAGGTTTTCACCCGCTTCTGAACTGGTCTGGAGCGCCTGACGAGCGGTCTGTATGCTGGGATTAGCATAACAGAGATGTGGTCTGAGTAACCGAGGTGGGGGCGGGGCTCCGCCCAGTACGCGTCAGGAATGTTTGTGTAAACAAGGTCCAACGCATCACAATTAAGAGAGGGGGAGAGCCCGATGATCCTCTTGGAGTTTTTTTTCCTGTTCTGTTTAAGGCCTTACGGTCAGCTGCCTTGCAGCTTCAGTACCGCACAATGATGCAGCCAGTCAGAACAATCTCGATGGTGCTCCTGTAGGAAGTTGTTCTCATGGGGATGGGGATCCTTGCATACCTCAGTCTGCTGAGAAAGTATAGACACTGCCCAGCTGTCTTGACTAGCGAGGAAGTTTTGTAGGTCCGGGTCTGTGATGTGCAACTACACACAATTCTACACACAAAGACTGACAAACAACCAATATGCAAAGGAAGACAGATTGTGCAAACATTCAAAAAACTAATAATAATAATAAATAAGTACCACTAAGAACATAAGTTCTTGAAAGTGAGTCCATCAGTTGTGCAATCAGTTCAGTGTTGAGGTGAGTTAACCACACTGGTTCAGGAGTCTGATGGTTGAAGGGTAATAACTGTTCCTGAATCTGCTGGTGTAGGACCTAAGGCTTCTGTACCTCCTTCCCGATGGCAGCAGTGAGAGAGTGCACGGCCTGAATAATGGGGGTCCTTGATTATGGATGCTGTTTTGTTGTGGTGGTTCCCCTTATAGATGTGCTCAATGGTGGAGAGGGCTTTCTCTGTGATAGACTGGGCTGTATCCACTACATTTTGTAGGCTTTTCCATTCTTGAACACGTGAAGCAAAGATTCAGTTGCAAATTTTCCCATCTAATATTCTGCGTCTGATGCTCACAACGTGGTCTCTCCTACATCGGAGAAATCAGATATATATATATATTGGGTGACCACTTTACAGAGCACTTTTGTGTATCCTCCAAGCAAATGCTAAGCTTCTGTTGCCTGTCAATTTAATTTTCCAGTCCACTCTCACTCTGACCTGCCTCTCTGTGACTCCCTGCAGAGTTACAGTAAGCTTGGGGAACACCACCTTATTGTCAATCAGGGCTCAATGTAACCTTGAAATAAAGATCCAGTTCATCTATTTCAGGTAACTCATTTTTTTCTGCTGTAATTTATCCATCTGTAATGTTAGCTCATTTTAATCTCTCCAGTCTTACTAACTGATCTGCCAATCAATTCCTACAGTTCTGACCTATAACTCACAGTTTTTATATGCCCTTTCGTTTATTTTCATTTCCTTCCCGATTGCCCTGATTAATCTAACAACCAGATAGCCCGTCAACAACTCATCATAGCAACATCACTGGTGTCACTCTATCCAGACCCTGCCACCCTCTCTGCAGTTTCATGGACTGTAGATCTATGAGGAACATTTCCAGGATTCGTGATGCTCAGGTTAGGATTTCAGTTGGAATGAAGGAAACCAAGTGGGTGACCTTATTGAGGTGTATACGAGGGGTGATTGATAAGTTCGTGGCCTAAGGTAGAAGGAGTCAATTTTAGAAAATCTAGCACATTTATTTTTCAACATAGTCCCCTCCTACACTTAGTCCAGAGCATATGGATCTTGGACCTCCAGAAAATGTCCACAGCAAGAGTGATGGATAAGCTTATGGCCTAGGGTAGAAGGAGATGAGTTATACAGCTCTTGTTACATGCACATGCAGTTCAACTCTTTGAGTGATTATGCAGAAAGTTTGAAGTTAATAACTCACCTCCTCCTACCTTAGGCCACCAACTTATCAATCACCGCTGATGGGTTATTATCTGATGAGTTACTAACTTCAAACTTTCTGCATAATCACTCAAAGAGTTGAACTGCATGTGCATGTAACAAGAGCTGTATAACTCATCTCCTTCTACCTTAGGCCACGAACTTTTCAATCACCCCTGCTGTGGACACTTTCTGGAGGTCCAAGATCCGTATTCTCCACAATTGCTGGACTAAGTGTGTAAATGTAGGAGGGGACTATGTTGAAAAATAAATGTGCTAGATTTTCTAAAATTGACTCCTTCTACCTTAGGCCATGAACTTATCAATCACCCTTCATAAAATGAGGGATACAGATAGGTTGAATGCATGCAGACTTTTTTCCAAGGAAGGGGTCTAAAAGCTAAAGGGCATAGGTTTAATGTTCTGAGCCTTGCTTCCTTTAACTTATCAGGTACTTTCCAAAGGGTGTTTATCTAATATCGTGGTCTATTATTGGGACAACAAGAAGACAAAAGACCTCAAAGGATATGTTCAGACCCCATCATGAAAGTTTGGAAATATTAGCTCATTTAATTAAGTAAATCTGGAATGAAAGTTTAAGTAATGATGACAAAGAACCTCATAGATTTTTACTTAATAATCCTTGGTCCACTTAGCATGACTTTAGCATGCGTGTTCAAAGTTCAAACTAAATTTATTATCAAAGAATGCACGTCACCATATACTACCCTCGTTTTATCTCTATCAGACTGACAGATGACAGATGTTTTGAAAACCCAGGAGTTTTAAAACGTAAGTATCTAATCCAGATCTCCGGAAGGAATAAGACCATCAACATTTTATTTAATAACAATAGAAGATCTTTTGACTCAATAGCATTGTCCCTCTCCTATTTCAGCACTGGGAATTCAGGGGCAGGTCACTTATTCACTCTAATTGGATAGGGAGTGTGATCAAGGACCACCACTATCCAGGCCATGCTCTCTTCTCACTGCTGCCATCAGAAAGGAGGTACGAGTATCTTAGGTTCCCAACTTCCAGGTTCAGGAATCCTTATTCCCCTTTAACCATCGGGCTCCTGATCCAGCGGGATAACTTTTCTCACCTCGGCACTGAACTGATCGCTGAACACAACCTATGGACTCACTTTCAATGACTCTACAGCACATGTTCTCAGTGTTGTGTATTAACTTATTTATTTGTCCTTTTGTGTTTGCAGTTTGTCCTCTTTCGTACATTGGTTACTTGTCAGTCTTTGTGTGTAGTTCTTCATTGATTCTATCATATTTATTTACTCTACTGTGAATGCCTGCAAGACAATGAATCTCAGGGTAGTGTTTGATGACATATATGTACTTTGGACTTTGATAAATTTCATTCCCAGAATCATTCTCAACTCTCATCACTTGAAGTGAGTCACGAGGGCACAACCATCTAGTTAGACTTAACTTGATAATTTGCAGTTTGCAAATTTCTTGCCTGTGTTTTAATGTGATTATTTGCAGCACATTATACTCATATTTCTGTAACTAATTTCCTCTTATTCATGTCCTCCTATGACTCCCGAGGATTATCATCCTTGCACAGATTAACTTCACCTCCCTTGAACATGATTGTTACTTTCCTTGTTACTATGACATAATGAAAGCCATAACAAGGTTTAAAAATTTGATTTACATTAAGGAGTAAATTAGTATTAATGTTTTACGCACAGTTTAAAATTATGCTTTCCGATAATTTGAACATACGGTAATGATTTTATAAACTAAACATTTAATATCCTGGTAAATCAGCCATCAAGTAATTGTTGGAAAAAAGCATGCATTTTAATCTTGCATGAACGTTGCAGATAAGAAATATAAATTTCACACCTGGGTGTTTAGAGAGGTCTGTTTAAGGCTTAGAGCAGCAAACCATCATGGGGATATTGAAGATGGAGAGAGAGCTCTAGGAAATGGCTATTCAGCCTATCAACTCTTCTGTACTTCTCAGGTAGACTATAATCTGTATCTAGCTCTATTTTGAATTGTGAAATGCCATTAGAGAATCGTTATGACCATTTAGTCTGTCCAATCCCTTCAGTCTTGCTAAAACAATCTACTCAGTCCAAGCAACTTCTCTAAGTCCTGCAAGTAATTTTCAAGTTATCTTTTGAAGCTCCTTTTTGATGCTATGCCCACTGCTGTTCATTGGAGAAGAGGCTCAGATTTTAAGTTCTCTTTTGGAGCTCCTGATTGATGCTTTGCCCACCATTGTTCCATGGAGAAGAGGTCCAGATTTTGCCTGACCTGTTTGAAATGATATGGGGAGAGTTTAGGGCTACCATATTTCTGTTAAAGTAAGGGCAAGGTGGGTAAGATTAGCGAACCCTGGCTGACGAGCTTTAAGCAGCTGTTATCAAGTGAGTCCCTTGCAGAGTAGAAGGGATGACAGTAGGAGTAAATTTTTTAAAAATTTAAGGGTTAAAATGGAACAAGTGATATCCTTGCAACAAAGGATAATCCTAAAAGGTCTGGAAGTATATGAAGAGTAAAAGGATGAATAGGAAGAAAATAGGGTCCCTTATTATCAATATGATTATCCTTGCCAATGGGCAAAGTCATAAGTGAATCTTCTCATCTATATTTATTGATGGAAGCTATGGAGTCCAAGGAAGAGAAAGGTGACATCCTGAATCATGTTGACATTCTGTCTGCAAGAAGTTTGTATGGTCTCACTGTGACCAAAGTGGTCTCCTCGGGTTTCTTCCCAATGGTTTACAAGTTAGCAGGTTAATTGGTCACACAGTTATAATTGTGCAGTGTGGTTCGTTGAGCCAGAAGGGCCTGTTACTATACCGACTCTAAGGCTTCTGTTGGTCAGAATTGACCCTGGATATTGCATCCTAGCTATCTAGATATGCAAGCCCAGGCAGTACAATATGGAGAGCAATTTGTCGCCCATGTAGCAAGCTACCTCTCTCCACATATCTAATGAACCTAAAGAAACAGCAGAGACTGAAGAGCGTGATACCAACAGTGTTGGAAGAATTGCCAGTCAGCATTGAACTCGACATAGAACTGTCTTAAGGATTCCAGCTCCTGATTTTTCCCTCGGGGTTTATTCCTGGAGCCTTCCCCATGAGTGGGTAGAGCTGCAAGGCAGCGGAGGTTAGAGATCAGAGTTTTCTTTCTCTTAGATGAGCTGCCAAGCACAGTTGACAAGTCTCATCTACCAGAAGCAACTTGTTTTAAGGCACCAGTAACCCACCTTTGCCCCTTCTCCTGTTAATAGAGGACTAGGTTCCACCGCGCTTAGTAGCTAAGCCGTACATGAAGATCTGGTCTTGGTTGTCAGAGGCTATTTGAGGCACATGCCATTGGAAGCATTTAATAGCTAGCGAGAGCTTGTCCTCATTACCAACCCCCAGCTATAACAGCCTTAAGGAACCTAATACCATACTGTAGCTCAATAAAATAAATAAATAAATACAAAACAGGGTGTGTTGAATATCTCAAAGTGCATTATGAAGGATAATTCCCTGGGGCCTCTGTGCATATTTTTGTAGCCACAGGTGAGGTAGAAAAAAAATGGAGAATGGCTGATGTGGTGCCTTTCTTTAAGAATGGTTGCAGGGACAACCCAGGGAATGGGGAGCAGTGAGTGTACCATTGCTGGTGGAAAAGTTCTGTGGGACAGGTCTGTTTGGAAAGGCGTGGGATAGTCAACATGGATTTGTGAATGGGAAATCATGTCTTACAAATTTAATAAGAGTTTTCTGAAGAGGTGACCAGGAGAAACGATGAGGGTAGGTCGGTTCATGTTTTCTAAGTGGACTCTTGGAATACTATTCACAAAGTCCCACATAGCTGGCTGCTCCAGAAGGTTAGATCACATAGGATCCAACATAAGATGACGAACTGGATAGATAAAGGAGATCATAGTCTCTCCTTGCTGCTCCCTTCAGAAAGGAGGTACAGGAGCCTCAGGAGCCACACCATCTGGTTTAGCAACAAGTATTACTCTGCAACCATCTGGCTCTTGAACCAGAGGGGATAACTTCACGCAATTTCATTCAGCCCAACACTGATCTGTTCCCAAAACCTACGGACTCACTTTCAAGGACTCTTCATCTCATGTTCTCGATATTTATTGCTTACTAATTTATTATTACTACAGGTCGACCTTCCATAATCCGGCACCATTGGGACCTGAGGAATGTTGGATTAGTGAAAATGCTGAATTACAGAAGGATGACATTAAACAATAGCTAACCGCCTCATCATACCTTTAAAATGTCATGTAAATCAGTACAAGTTAGATAATAATGAAACAAAAATATTAAATGAGTAGCAAGTGAAATTTTAAGAAAATAGTATACTGTACAGGCACAGATAAAATAAAGGGTACAAGTTAATGCACAGGAATTAACTTATACAGAACAGTTGAGCACTTCCGCTTCTAAAGTGAGACATTTAATATACCTTCAGGCAAATTTACATGTCTGCAAGTGTGGGGTTGTTAGGATCATCAACATCTTCATCTTGAAAAATGAGTGAAGCATCAAGAACTGGTGCTGAAACTGGCACAACAGTTTCTTCAAAAACTGTTGGTGATGGTGGCAGCACATCTGGGTGAGCAGAAGCAGAAGTTGGAGAAAGGAGGTCTTCTATACGCCACATTTCACGCGACCGCCAGGCAGCTGGGGATTTGGCGCTGGGCTCTTCACTCGCAGTTACTGAGGGAATCCTCGTTTGTTTCTTTTCTTCCGCTTAGTAATATGCTTAAAGTCAGCGGGTCTCCACGTCTGATCTGAGGTCATAGACAGAAGAGAACGGAGCACCCGCTGGGCGGCGCCGGAGGGCAGTGCATGACTGCCGGCAGGCGGACGAGAAGGCGGACTGACCCAGCATGCACCATTCCCCCGCCACTGGCGGGTGAGATGGGCAGGTGCCAGGCGGCCACACCTCACGCACATGATATTAATAAATGCAGGAAAACAAACAGGAATCACCTGTCTGTGCTTACAAGAGCGCGCCAACATGTGAACAGATCTAGCGCAATCAAAGCAATGCGTAGCAGATTGGTACGGTGGCCGGGAAATTGGAAATTACAGTTGCGTGGAAAATTTGAAATCAGTGCCGGATTATTGAAGGAACCGGATTGCAGGTAGTCAGATTAGTGAAGGTCGACCTGTATTACTTTGCTTTTTTTCTCTTTGTATTGTCACAGTTCATTGTCTTTGGCACATTGGTTGTTTGCCCATTTTGTTGTGCTTTTTTATTGATTTTATTATGTTTCTTTGTGCTTAGTGTGAATGCATGCAAAAAAAGGAATCTCAGTGTCAACATATATGTACTTAGATGATAAATTTACTTTGAACTTTGAACTGTGAAATTGCCTTGGTAGTAGGAATCAGCGGGTGACAGTGGAAGGTTGTTTTCTCAGATTGAAGGCCTATGACCTGTGTTATAAACTGGTACTGCATCTCATGATCCCATGTTCTTTGACATAAATATAAATGATTTGGATTAGAAGTAGGTACTGTGATTTGTAAATATCTAGATCACACCAAACCGGTTGAT
Source organism: Mobula hypostoma (assembly GCF_963921235.1). Classification (NCBI taxonomy): domain Eukaryota; kingdom Metazoa; phylum Chordata; class Chondrichthyes; order Myliobatiformes; family Myliobatidae; genus Mobula; species Mobula hypostoma. The sequence continues at coordinate 183,243,553 of NC_086101.1, read as the reverse complement.
ATAGCGGACATTGTAGAAGGTAATCAAAAGTTACAAAGGGATATTGATCAACAGGGAAATGGGCGAAGGAATAGAAGATGAAATTTAACTCAAGTAAGTGTGAAGTGATGCATTTCAGGATACTAAAGCAGGCAGGAGATGCACAGTGAATGACTGGTACTTGAGACTGTTGTAGGATAGAATATTGTAGGCACAAGTATTTCATTTCATTTCATGCATATAAAGGATCACACTTGGACTCTACCAATGTACAGATGGCTATTGTATCAACAAATGTGGTTTCTTTTGAGAAAACTAAACTCTCTTTGCATTCAGTTCTAGTTCTGTAGATGAGTGAGATTGGGTTCCATTGTGTATGGCCTCCTCTACAGAGCCCATATAAAATAATTATGGGTATCATGTACTGACTGATAGTACTAAGCCAAAGTGCCCTTGAACACATGACTAAATTGGAAGTTGTGTTTATACATGCAAGTTTTTTTGTTGTTCTCAAGGAGATAGAAATTGTACACATCTCCACTCTGAAAACAGATCCTAGTACAATGAAAAAAGAAGGAAGTGAGATACAGAGCCTTGTATCAGGCACTCCCTGAAATGATTGCATGACTAACACATCAACCAGAAACATAGCAACACTAATTGTGGTGCCACCAATTCACTCAAGCAAGACATTCTAAATTATGACCATGTTTGACATGTAGTGTGCAGGACTACATTGTTGCTCAGGGTTGCTCCTTTCAATGGTATCTGTTTGCTATTGCTAATGGAAATTATGTAAGTTTTTTTTAGTTTATTCATAGGGTCATGGACCCAAGTTGTCCATGATAAACAATGTACCTACTTGAGCTAGTCCCATTTGTGCACATCTCTCTAGAACAGGGGTTCCCAACCTTTTTTATGCCATGGACCCTTACCTTTAACCAAGGGGTCCATGGACTCCAGGCTGGGAATCCGCTGCTATAAACCTTCTCTATCCATATACCTAACTAAATGTCTGTTAAAATTTCATCATCATCATCATATTGTGTTGCGTCATATGACACAAGCGATCATGGTCTCATGACCATGATTGGTCTTGACAAATTTTTGTACGGCAGTGGTTTGCCATTGCCTTCTCCTGGGCAGTGTCTTTACAAGACGGGTGACCCCAGCCATTATCAATACTTTTCAGAGATTGTTTGCCTGGCATTAGTTGTCGTTTAACCAGGACTTCAAGCAATAGCAAATCAAGGCAAATGGACTTCGTATGTTGTTCAGAAGACATTTCGCCACTCATCCGAGAGCCATCCAGTGGCTAAACATCTTCTAGTCTAGTTGCCTTGATTTACTACTGCTTGATATACAATGACCTGGATGACTGAGAACCTTCATGGACGTAACCAGGAATTGTGATATGCACCAGCTACTCATATGACCATCCACCACCTGTTCCCATGGCTTCACATAACCCTGATTTGGGGGCTAAGCAGGTGCTACACCTTGCCAAGGGTGACCTGCAGGCTAGCGGAGGGAATGAGCACCTTACATCTCCTTTGGTAGAGACATATCTCCACCCTACCACCCTCTGCAGAGAGTGGTGCGGACAGCCCAGCGCATCTGTAGTTGTGAACTTTCCACTATTCAGGACATTTACAAGGACAGGTGTGTAAAAAGGGCCCGTAGGATCATTGGGGACCAAAGTCACCCCAACCACAATCTATTCCAGCTGCTATCATCCGGGAAGTGGTACCGCAGCATAAAAACCAGGACCAACAGGCTTGGGACAGCTTTTTCCACCAGGCCATCAGACTGATTAACTCACGCTGATTTGAGTGCATTCTATGTTACATTGACTGTTCTATTTATTATAATTTATTAAAAATCACTATGACTGCACATTGTACATTTAGATAGAGATGTAACTTAAAGATTTTTACTCCTCATATATGTGAAAGGTATAAGAAATAAAGTCAATTCAATTCAAGTTTAACATGCACGAATGCTGGAGGAACTCAACAGGTCAGGCAGCATCTATAGAAAGAAATAAAGATTCGATGATTCAGGCTGAGACCCAGCTTCAGGACTCAACATTCAAAGTTCAAATGCCTGAGTAAATTTATTTTGAAAGTACATGTACGTCACCATACACAACCCTGAGATTCACTTTCTTGCAGGTATTCACAGTAGCCGAAAGTCGACACAATATTTCTTTCTTCTGGTTAAAATGGCTCTACCGAACATGTGTGATGGCTTCCTAGTAGTCAAGAAGCTAAGGAATCCGGCTAAAAAAAATTCACAAAAAATACCATTTCTGAGGTAAATTGTGTTAAACTATCACCACAAACAGTGAAGGGACAAGCGATGGCGAGTCGAGTTCGGGGGATGATCGATGCAGATGGAGTTCCAATCCCATACATAGTCATAGTCATACTTTATTGATCCCGGGGGAAATTGGTTTTTGTTACAGTTGCACCATAAATAATAAATAGTAATAGAAATAGTAATAGTAATATTACTAATAGTAAATAGTAATAGTCATGGAAATAATAATAATAATAGAATAGTAATAGAAAAATAGTAATAAATAGTTAAATAGTAATATGTAAATTATGCCAGTAAATTATGAAATAAGTCCAGGACCAGCCTATTGGCTCAGGGTGTCTGACCCTCCAAGGAAGTAGTTGTAAAGTTTGATGGCCACAGGCAGAAATAACTTCCTATGACGCTCTGTGTTGCATCTCAGTGGAATGAGTCTCTGGCTGAATGTACTCCTGTGCCCAACCAGTACATTATGTAGTGGATGGGAGACATTAACCAAGATGGTATGCAACTTAGACAGCATCCTCTTTTCAGACACCACTGTGAGAGAGTCCAGCTCCATCTCCACAACATCACTCGCCTTATGAATACAGCTGGCCTGGCAGTGATGTTGATCACTCAGTGCACTGAGCTGATCTGAAGAGCTTGACAGCGGCTTTAGGCTGAGCATTGGAATCTAGATCTGGAGCGAGTCGTTGGGCAGCATGGTCTATGCCTGAGGCCTTTCACAGCAGTGGTGCCTGGGTCCTAGTGCAGAGTACAATGTGCTGTTCAGACAACTTAAATGCAAGCCCAAATCTGTGGCAAGAGCCGATTTCGCTCACTCTCCACGATCTTCACTCCTCTCCCCAGGGTACTGAAGCCTTTTGCTGTTCCATTATTGGGCTAATTTAAACACCAGCCCAGATAAACTGAAAAGATAGGGTGTCAGTCAGGACGAGGGCCAATTTGACTCCATTTTCCATGACAGTCATCTCCATGGCACTGAAGCTATGAATTCTGCCCCGGTGCTGTGCTCTGTGCCTGTTAATATGATCAGCTTATTCGTGAGGCTCTGGGTCTACTCCGGGTTGCTCTGGGGTTCAGATCTGCAGACTCATTTTGATTCAGAATGCTGTTGTTCACTTCAATTATTTGCATGATTTGTACTTTTTTCTTTCTCTTGCACATCTTGTGGTAGTCTTCTATTCATATTTTTATTAGTTTTTTTTCTCTAAATTGGGTTCTTTCTTGTTTTTTGTTTTGTGGCTACCTGTGAGCAAGCAAATACAAACATAGAAAACCTACAGCACAATACAGGCCCTTCAGCCCACAATGCTGTGCTGAATGTTTACTTACCTTAGAAATTACCTAGGGTTACCCATAGCCCTCTATTTTTCTAAGCTCTATGTATCCATCCAGGAGTCTCTTAAAAGACCCTGTCATATCCGCCTCCACCACCATCACCGGCGGCCCATTCCACGCACTCACCACTCTGCGTAAAATCTTACTCCTGACATCTCCACTGTACCTACTTCCAAGCATCTTAAAACTGTAACCTCTTGTACTAGCCATTTCAGCCCTGGGAAAAAGCCTCTGACTATCCACACAATCAATGCCTCTCATCATCTTATACACCTCTATCAGGTCACCTGTCATCTTCTGTCACTCCAAGGAGAAAAGGCCAAGTTCACTCAACCTAGTTGGTGTTTAACTCTCAAGGTTGTATAATTTATACATTCTTTGATAATAAATGTACTTGAATCTTGAACCTTTCCAAAGATGCAGCTTGACCTGCTGATTTCCTCCACCATTTTGTGTGTGTTTCTTTGGATTTCTAGCATCTGTAGAATCTTTTAAAGTTTCAAGCCTTTCATTAAGACTTCATTAAGTAGACCCTGTTGCAGTTTATCTTTTCAGGATGATATTATTTACTGAAGGATGTTAATTAATCACAGAAATAAGCTTTATTTCTGTGCAAATTTATTTCTTCAGTATCGGAAGATCATATTCCCCATCCTGCCCAACCACACTCCCCATTCCAACACACAGCAAGTCCCTGCCTGACACAGAAGCATCAATCCTCATTTGATTAAGCTAATTGCAAGAAAACTGAGAGTGTTGCTAATTGTAATGCACTGCCAATGTATTTAATTGTCCGATCCACCCCTTATCAAAGTGAATATTTCTTCTCTTTTGAATATTTTTGTCCCCTTAGATCTTAACATACAGCTGGAAATCTGAAAATAATTTGCCATATCATAACATTTCCAAAGAGCTTTCAACATGTCAACTGTGGCAAAAGTCTATATGATTGGAAAAAAGTGGTATAATTCACCAAACTTCTTAATCATTCAAAATGTTTAGACCTATTAGATATTTAGTTTCAATTCATTCGTGTTTTGACAGTGATTTATATCCACAGATGAAACAAGTTGGACTCACAAGGGAAAGGAAAGGCACTCGGCTCATTATGCTTTGATTTCTGCAGAAGGATAGAGTACAAGACCTGTTGAGGATTGTGTTCCGATGTCAGGCCATTTATGCACCATTCTGCTCTAATGACACCCTGTCATTTTCAAATTTATTCATTTTCAGGGATGTGGGTGTCTTCGGCAAAACTCACATTCATTGCCCTTCTCAAATTGCTTTGAAGATGTCATCTTCTCAATCTGCTCCAGTCCTCGTAGAGTAGAAAATGCTAATGTCACATGGTCAAGGATTTCAACCAGTGAAGACAAGAAATAAACATGGTTTGCAGCTTGTGTCTGCTTCGCTTTACCTTCTGCGTGAATGTGGCTGCAGGTGTGGGGGGTTTTAGAGTCGTACCACAGTACAACATGGAAAGGAAGGGCTTCTAAGAAAGGGACTAAACAGTCGATGTTTCGGCCTGAAACGGAAGGTGGCAGAAGCCAGAGTAAGGAGGTGGAGGGAGAGTAAGGAGTACAAGCTAGTGATAGGTCACAGAAGGTGAGGGGCAAGGTGAGTGAGTGGGAGAGAGGGGATGAAGAAAGAAGCTGAGAGTGGATAGGTGGAAGAGGTAAAGGGATGAAGCAGAGGAATCTAATAGGAGAGGACAGTGGACTATATGGTCTTATGGTCGTTAGACTATTAAACTTTTGGAATCATGAAACAGGTCCTTCAGCTCAATGCATCAAGGTGCCTACCTGAGTTAGTCCCATTTGCCTGCATTAGGTTCATATCTCTTTAAACTTTTTCTATTCATGAACCTGCCTTTTAAACATTGTAGTTACACTATAATAGATGAATGACCCATTCAGGGTCTTGATGGATAATTCTGTCCCTGTGAATGTAATTCTTGTAGCTGTTAATTTACTTAACCAAGTTTTACCACTGTGCTGGAGAGCAAGGAAGCAGAACTGCACTAAATAAGGACTATTTGCAAGCTGTTTTAATGTCCTTTCCTTTATAAACATTAAAAATTGAGCTCCTATAATCTATTACTCATTCTTTACGCACTAATCAGGACTACAATTAACCACACTAGGATTCCCAATTAGCCACATGTGGATACTGGCTGGCAAATTGATCATCACTCTCGCAGTAAATGTTTTCAATGTACAATGAGGACCTCGTGCAGATGTACAGCTCCCCTCATCTAGCTCTGTAGGATAGTTTAAGGAGAATTTTCTGCAGAAGCTAGATCAGGTTTTATTAGATACACCTGCTGGTTAATGCAAATAACAGCCAATCACTTGCCAGCAATTCGATGCATAAAAGCATGCAGACATGGTCAAGAGATTCATTTGTGCTTCAGACCAAATATCATAACGGGAGAGAAATGTGACCTAAGTGACTTTGACCGTGGAGTGATTGTTGGTGGCTGACAGGGTGGTTTGACTATCTAAAAAACTGCTGATCCCCTGGGATTTTCACAGGCAACAGTCTCTAGAGTTTACAGAGAGTGGTGTGAAAAACAAAAAAAGGGCATTCAGTGAGCAGCAGTTCTGTGGGCAAAAAGCACCTTGTTAATGAGTGAGGTCAGAGGAGAATGGCCAGACTGGTTCAGGCTGACAGGAAGGTGACAATAACTCAAATAACCACATGTTACAACAGTGGTGTGCAGAAGATCATCTCAGAATGCACAACATGTCGAACCTTGAAGTGGATGGGCTACAGCAGCAGAAGCCCACAAACATACACTCAGTGGCCACTTTATTAGGTACAGGAGGTAGTGAATAAAGTGGCCACTTGGTGTATATTTCATTCACGTACAGTCATAGTCATACAACATATAAAGAGATCCTTCAGTCCACCAATCTTACATCAGCCACACCCATTCACATTAACCTTACACTGATCCCATTTTAATTCTCCCCACATCTCCATCAGCTGCCCTCGGATTCTTGCCTCTCACCTGCACACTAGGGCCAACTTACAGTGCACCCGTCAACCAACAGACCCATATTTCTTTGGAACGCGGGCGGAAACCAGAGAACCTGGGGAAACCCACTCATTCACGGGGAGAACATACCCATGAGTACAGACAGCTCCCGAGGTGACGACTGAACTCAATCACCTTAGTTGTGAGATAGCAGCTTTACTAGCGGCACTACTCTGCTACTCATTTGAGGATCCTTAAATGCCCTTGAAATATATGCCTTGCTCCGCAGTTACAAATCAGCTACATTGCTACGAATCTGCAAAGCGGCCAAAGAGGTTCCTGAAGAGCATTAGTGAACCAGTTAGGATTATGTGATCATGTGATCACTCTCCCTCAGTTTTGTTATTTTATACAGATTTACCTATTCATGGATTTTGAATCCACAGCAAAGATATTATTCCAAGCCTCTGGATTATTGAAGTAAATAAAAGAATATACCGGAAATATTTGGCAAGTTACAAGAAACAAAATTCAGGTCAAAAGTTCCTCTGGATTATTGGCCTGGTAAGATAACCATTCTCCTAAAGTTATTTTTTCCTAACATTCCTAATAACGTAATCCTCTTTAAGGCAGTAAACACCTTAATAAATTATTTTTCGGGAGTCTTACAAGGATTAAGGATCAACTTATTTATCATATACATTTATATATATTAAAAATTTGCAGTGGTGTGTTGGTCAGGTTGCAACATATAACAAAAACAACAATGTTCGACAATTATTAAGAATAAAGAATTAATCTAAAAATGAAGATAAAGTATGGAATTCAATGTGCTTACGTACATAAATACCACCACGTATTTACAATGTAGAGAGCCTTATAAAAAGTAGCTTAAAGTGTTTACGGTGCAGTGCAGTAACTGAAGTAACAGACAGAGGCAGGTAGGGAGGGGACTTTCCATAATGGATGATCAGATTAACTGTCTGTTGTAAGAAATTTATAAGAAGGTGTGAAGTTTTTGTGCTGATAGGCCTATAGTGATTTTCAGAAGGGAGCTTGTGGAAAGGCACAGTTTGCTGCTGGGGAATATCCCAATGATTTTTTTTCCCCGCCTGCTTCTTTATCCTAGTCACATAGACGTTTTTTCAGTGATGGCAGACTGCAGCTAATGACCTTTTCTGCTGACCTGGCAGTTCACTGTGCTTAATTACTTAAGCCCATGGATGTCATAAATATTTTGGGGATTATCAATTATGCCTGAATAAGTCAATTAAATCAAGACAAAGTACTTGGGGTAATTTGTTTTACTGAAGCATGAGAAATTTGGTAAGATAAAATAAGGGTAACTAATGAGAGGCATTGATACATCTCGGTAATGAGATCCGTACTGTATGCTAGAGTCCTTTAAATAATTGGCTTCTATTGAAAGAAACAGCAGGAATCAGAATCAGAATAAGGTTTAACATCGCCGGTAAATGTTGTGAAATTTGTTGTCTATGTGGCAGCAGTATTAATTTAACTTAGTTAAATTAAGTAAGTAGTGCAAAAATAGAAATAAAAAGTAGTGAGGTGGTGTTCATGGGTTCAATGTCCATCCAGAAACCAGATGGCAGAGGGGAAGAAGCTGTTCCTGAATCATTGAGTGTGTGGCTTCTGGCTTCTGTTCCTTCTTCTTGGGTGATGGGGGCCCTTAATGATGGATGCCACCTTTTTGAGGCGTCTCTCCTTGAAGATGTCCTGGATACTACATAGGCTAAGCTCATGATGGAGCTGAATAAGTTTACAAGTCTCTGCAGTTTATTTCGACCCTGTAGAGTAGCAACACCCACCCACCCCCCATACCGGACAGTGATGCAGCCAGTTAGAATGCTGTCCATGGTACATCTGTAGAAATGTGTGAGTATGTCTTGAGTGACATAGCAAATCCCCTCAAACTCCTAATGAAATATAGCTGCTGCTGTACCTTTCTTGTAGCTGCATCGATATGCTGGGTTCAAGATAGTTCCTCAGAGATACTGACAACCAGAAGCTTGAAATTGCTCACTGTTTGCACTTCTGATCCTTCTGTGAGGACTGTCCACAGACGGTTGAAAGGTTGTATTCATAAAAGGTTAGAATACCATCAGTATTGTGGCCAGACAGTTAAGACTCATATTCAACGCCATACTCACTCAAAGTGAGCATATGGACATGTGACATGGAACTCACAGGAAATATTGAATGACTTCATTATAACCTGTACATCAGGCATCGGTATTTATTGTCCATCTCCTAAATGCCCAGAGTGAGGTAACCACACTTAGGAATCTGAAGTCACATATACTGTATAGGAGACCATGACCAAACAGTTTTACATGTACAACAGTGCCTGATTTTAATGTTACCATTAATTTCTTCAAAAATAATTCCAGATATATTGAGTTACTTGAATATAAATTCTGCAGCTGCCCTGATGGAATTGAGACTCACGCCTCTGAATCAATGTTAAAAGCCACTGGATACTCATTTAATGACTTAGGTAACTATGTTACATTGATTCCTAGTGCCATAATGTAAAAGGACATCAAGGCATTTGGATGAGACTTACATTATGATATGCACCACCCTGGCTATTCCTTGCTGATTTTACAACTGATGATGCATTAAAGTCACTGGAGTCATGCCAAGTCTGGTTTATCGTCATGTGCAATAGTATGGTGTGGTATGGTATCTTACAGCAGCATCAAGTAGGTTCAGACCACAACACCGAGGATAAAGTCCACATAAAGTATGCGTAACCTCCAAGCCAACCATAACCTTGTCATAGGATTTGGAGGCTTGCATGTCCCAATGACCCGGAGAGTCTGAACTTTATTACAGTATTTAGCTCTCGGCAGGGTCACCCATGCCATAAAGGTCAAAGGGTAGAGGCCAGACTAAGAGTGGTCCACTGGTTTGGGGGTTCAGCTCAGGAATAAAACCCTGACTGGCAAAAGAAAACTGTTAGCGAAACAACAATGGAGAATCCTTCTACATGTGTGCATGAAAGTATTCCTGAGTCTCCACCCAGGACTTGTATGACTGACAGTAGTGAAAACAAAGCTATTGACATGATGAAGGAAGCCCTGAACACTATCAGAGATGGAGGACCTTCATTGCTGCCCTAAACGCCAGCAGCATAGTGGGCAGTGGGTAGGTCAGATGCATAAGCCACGAAAGAATGGCAGCAGCCATTTGTACAAAGGAAACTGTCAGACATAGCAATCTGATAAGCAGATAATCTGTATTTTATGTATTGATGTTGATCCAGCTATAACTCCTGACTTTTCACTGAGAATGATGATCAATATCTATATGAGACATATCCTATTGGCTGTGTAAGAGAATGAGTGGAAATGGGATGGACTTGATGTCTCTGTGTCTCATACTTGTGCTAGCATGGGGTTTTGAGGATCTTGCTGATTGCTTCCAAGTGCAGTAGACCTTATTTAATCCCTTCTGTGTTCTCCACAAGAGCTGGAGAAATTGAATTCAAGTTATTGCATAAAGCTGGTGTCAGTAGTGGTGATTATGAAGCTACATGCTCATTGCTTAAACCTACATCTGATTTACTAATGTTCTTCAAGGGAAGAACTCCAGCATGCTTACCTGATCTGGCACGTATGTGATTCCAGATACAGCAATGTCAAAGTCAAAGTAAACTTATTATCAAAGTATGTATGTCTATGTGTTACTATATACAAGATAATAAGAGGCATTGGTTGTGTGGATAGTCAGAGGCTTTTTCCCAGGGCTGAAATGGCTAGCATGAGAGAGCATATTTTTAAGGTGCTCGGAAGTAGGTACAGAGGAGATGTCACGGGTAAGTGTTTTTTACGCAGAGTGGTGAGTGCGTGGAATGGGCTGCCGGCAGCGGTGGTGGAGGCGGATACAATGGGGTCTTTTAAGAGACTCCTGGATGGATACATGGAGCTTAGAAAAATAGATGGCTATGGGTAAGCCTAGGTAGTTCTAAGGTAAGGACATGTTCGGCACACCTCTGTGGGCCGAAGGGCCTGTATTGTGCTGTAGGTTTTCTATGTTTCTACCTTGAGATTCATTATCTTTCGGGTATTTTCAGGACAGTAAAGAAATGCAATAGAATTTATGAAACACAATGCATAAAGATTGAAAAACAACCAATTTGCAAAAGATGACAAATTATGTAAATAAAAAAGAATACCGAGAACATGAGTTGTAAAGTCATTGAAAGTGGGTCTGTAGGATGTGGGATCATTTCAAAGTTGTGGTGTGTAAACTTACCATGCTGGCTCAGGAACTTAATGCTTGTAAGTGTTGGATTCTGAAGTTTTAATCCAAGCTTCTTTCAAAAGTCTGGAAGGAGGCAAAAAACATTGCTTCATGATCGTTTCATTGAGTGTTGTTAGAACAAAGTAAAATTGAAACAGGCAGTGATAGAGGTCTGCCATGTAAAGGGAGGTAGAGGTCTGTTAATTGAGGAGAGGGAAAGTCAGAAAATCTATGATGCCACTGTCTTGTAATTAGCTATTTTTAGATAGATAAGAAGTCAGCCAATTTGTAGATAAGAGTCAGCCAATGAGAAAGCCTTTATTCAAATAATATAGCACCAAGAGAAACTTCCAGAATTATACCAGTATAAGCACTAGGGCAGTGGTCCCTAACCTCCGGGCCGCAGTCCGATACTGATCCGCGAAGCATGCAGGGGTGCAGTGGTAGCCGGAGCGCACGCAGCACGTCTTCAAGAAAAAAGCCGAAATAAACAAGCTAATTAATTAGGTGCCGCCTGGCACGTAAATGTTGGCCCAGATCAGAGGCGATTGCCGATTGCGTCGCCTCTGATCTGGACCGACATTTACGTGCTGGGCGGCACCTAGTTAATTAGCTTGTTTATTTCGGCTTTTTTCTTAAAGACGTGCTGGGTGCGCTCCGGCTACCGCTGCACCCCTGCAAACTTTGCAGATCAGTATCGGTCCATGGCCCAGAGGTTGGGGACCACTGCACTAGAGGAACAAACTAAACAACTGCATATACACACTGTGACCACTAGGAAGCATACTATGCAGTTACTTGTATATAAGTGATTATATAAAATACAGGCAAACAATCATTTGTTAAACTGCAAAGAAAGTAACAGTTGAATAGTTAATCCAACATAAGGTAATAACTGTTCTAAAACCTGGTCATATGGTTGTCAATGTGGTTGTCCAATGGATAATTATTAATTGACAATAAATGCCGGCAAAATCCAGAATTTATGAAGGAATTAAGAAAAGGTTCTGCCATCCTTTGGATGGACTTCCAATCCCCTAACCACTGTGTTATGGGTCGTACAAAAAGAATTATTTATTGAATAAGCATTAGTGGATTCCTTGGTGAAATCCTCTACAAACTAGTGAATTCTAAACTTCACTGAACATGATGCAAAGATGGGTAGATACGGGAATAGAGAAGAATATGAAAAACCATCTGCAGCCGAGAACAATGATTCTATTCATAACTATGGAAAGATTTGAGAGGCACAACAGGGAGTGATTAATTCCATTGCTCAGTGAATCAATAACACGAGACATAGATTGATTAGCACCAGAAGCATTAAAAGAAGTAAAGATAAAATATTTCACCTAAAGCGTTTTTAGAACAAGCACTTCAATTATCACTAGAGGCTTTATAGTCAAGTTAATCTGAGCATTTAGGGCTACATTTAAGCTGAGTTTGGTAATAGCCTTCACAAATGTTGAATCTATGAATTGAAACTCAAGTGTTAAAGTGAAATATGGCTCTATAGTGAGGTGGTGTGTGACTTCTTCCACCCGTTCATTTATACTTTATTCTTTTCACATGTCAGGATGATATGATGCAGCACTTGGCATGACAAGATGTCAAAGAGGCAGCACAAGCCGGGCCCTTCTGGCATTTCGAGCCACACTGCCCCAGCAAATCCGGACAGCCCCGATTTAACCCTAACCTAATCAAAGGACAATTTACAAAGACCAGTTAACCTGCCCACACCGTCTTTGGACGGTGGAAGGAAACTGAGAGGCCTGGAGAAAGCCCATGCTTTCCACGGGGAGGAGGTATAGAGACTCCTTACGGAGGATGCTGGGATTGAACTCTCAACTCCGACGCCCCAAGCAGTAAGAGCATCACTCTAACTCCTACACTACCATGGCAACCACAAGTTCTGGCAGAATCTTCAAAAGACTTGGGACAGAGTGGTTTGCAGGTCTATGTGAAAAGAGAGGGGAAAGGCTATCAATGGAGATGTATTATGATGAGCTGGAACAGGTTCAGTGGACCAAATGGCTGCCTTCTGTACTTTAACACTTTACTCTTTATGTGTCTCTAAATCTTCCTCCCCCCACCCGACCTCCAGGTCTTTTACTTATCACTAAATCTAGGGCTTCAACCAGTGGCTGATCCAAGCCACACTGCCCAGCATTCCCCAACAACCCTAATTTAACCCTAACCTAATCGCAGGACTATTTACAATGACCAATTATGCTACCCAATACATCTCTGAACTGTAGCAGGAAACCGGAGGACCCGGAGAAAATCCATGCCTGGGTTTTGTCTTCCCGTATCGCAACTCATTATGGTCTCTTACTGCAGCGGTCCCCAACCACCGGGCCGCAAAGCATGTGCTACCGGGCCGCGAGGAAACGATATGATTTGGTGATAGGAGTCAGCTGCACCTTTCCTCATTCCCTGTCATGCTCACTGTTGAGCCTGAACGCATGCGAGGTCATTACCCGCGCGTCAGCCATGTCAGCGCGGAAAGGAGATCAACTCCTCAAGGTTGCAAATGATGGCGGGCTGAAAAGTATGTTTGACATAACATCTCTGCCGGCATTCTGGATCAAAGTCAAGGCTAAATATCCTGAGATAGCCACGACAGCACTGAAAACGTTGCTTCCATTTCCAACATATCTCTGCAATGAATGCAACGAAAACTAAACTGCGGAATAGACCGGACATAAGGAACCCCCTTTGAGTATCGATGGCTCTCGTCACCCCTCGATGGCACTGTCTTGTTGCAGGAAAACAAGCCCAGGGCTCCCACTGATTCAGCGATGCTGGTGCGTTGCAATGATTTTATATGTTCATACGGAGAAAATATGTGCTGTGTGTTTAATATCCAAACGCTACTTAAAATGTTATGATGCTATTGATTTATATAACCATATAACAATTACAGCACGGAAACAGGCCATCTCGGCCCTTCTAGTCCGTGCCGAACGCTACTCTCACCTAGTCCCACCGACCTGCATTCAGCCCACAACCCTCCATTCCTTTCCTGACCATATACCTATCCAATTTTTCTTTAAATGATAATATCGAATCTGCCTCTACCACTTCTACTGGAATTTCGTTCAACACTTACTTTAAGCTCCCCTATCCTCCCCTGATAATTGACTTATCACTATATTCATGTGAGGAAAATATGCGCTGTGTGTTTAATACTAAATTCGTTAGATAACCCCTTTTAGAAACGAAATTTAGTGTATTAGCTACTTATCATCTATATTCCGGTCGGAATTAACACCCCCCCGCCCCCCACCCCCTGAACAGAATTGCCAAAAACGATTTGTAGAAAGAAAAATTGGCAGGTACACGCTTGCGCACTGGTGCCCGCGCAAGGTTTCATGGTCATGGTAGTCTTTCTCGGGGTAAACATAATGTATTTGACTGCTACTCTTGTCCGTTGGCAACCCTACGCACCACCCCACCCCACCCCACCCCAGGTTGGCCGGTCCGCAAGAATATTGTCAATATTAAACCGGTCCGCAGTGCAAAAAAGTTTGGGGACCCCTGTCTTACTGTACAGCTCAACAAATCCTCATTCGTCCCTCTTTCATCCAAGGAGAGCATAGAACATAGAATATAAAACATAGAAAATCACAGCACAGTACAGGCTCGTCAGCTCACAATGTTGTTCCAACCTCTTAATCTACTCCAAGATCAAATTGACCCTTCCTTCCCACATATCCCTCCGTTTTTCTGTCATCCATGTGCTTATCTAAGATTCTCTTAGATGTCCCCATTGTAATTGCCTCTATCACAATGCATTCTGTGCACCCACCAATCTCTGTGTAAAAAAACTTAATTCTGACATCCCCACTATACTTTCTTGCAATCATCTTAAAATTATGCCCTCTTATATTAGCAATTGCTGTCCTTGTAATCAATCCCAGCTTTTAGAAACAGTCCCAGTTATTTCAGCCTCATCTTGTTGCAGATATCACTGGAACCATCCTGAGTGCATCCTTGTATCTTCTGTAGTCCCTTAACACCTTCCTAAAAACTGTAACCAGAAGTGGACCAACCTTCCCTGATCAGTGTCAAATGTGGTTAAACAAACAATCTGCTGACTGCACTCTGTCTCCAAGCTACAGATTTCACATCATATGTCAATGATTACTAAATCTGATTCTGATTCTCAGGTTTGAGCAGCATCTGTGAGAAAAAGGGAATTGTCAACATTTTGGGTCAAAATCCTTCAGGAATACCCATGATTTCACAGAATATAGAACAGTACAGCACAGAAACAGGCCCTTCAGCCCACAATTAAATTAAATTGTGCTGAATCAAAAAAATTAGTAACCAAATTGCCAACTAAACTATTCCCTTTTGCCTATGCAATGTCCATGTCTCTCCATTTGCCTCACATTCATGTGCCCATTTAAATGTCTTTTAAAAGTCCCTAATGTGTCTGCCTGGACCACCATACCAGGCAGCGCATACCAGGCACCCAGCAGTTGCTGTGTGAAAAGTAATTGCCCCTCACATCTCCTTTGAATTTAACTGCTCTCACTTTAATGCATGCCCTCTGGTATTAGGTATTTCAACCATAGCAACAAGAGTATATCTGTCTATCTATGCCTCTCATAATTTTCTAAACCTCTATCACATCTGCCTTCGGCCTCCACAGCTCCAAAGAAAACAACCCAAGTTTGTCCAGCCTCCCATGGTGTCACTGAATGACCTTTGATTGCCTGACCGTGATCTCATGAACCATTCATGCCACACTCGTATTCCATTATCTAAATGACTATTGATAAAGATCCTTTGGGTTGCTTGTCTTTTTTTGTTAAATAGTTCCATCTTGACACTTGCATTCCTTTCTGGAGGTCTGTCTATCCCCTTTCGAGTACAGGTCTTTGATTTCTTTCCTTGTGTGCTGTTTAATCTTGAAAGAAACCCATGTTTATTTGTCCTTCGTTAATAGAACCTAAATTGATGCTTTGAGATTGGATGCAAAAGATTTAATGTTTTCGCTGAAACCCACTGGGACTTGGGAGGCTCTTGCCTTCAGTGATACAAGAAAGATCAAACCGAGCAGTTTCAACAAACATGAGACACTGGTTAATTTATTGACTTTAACTGACTTTTGTCTAAAGTGCAAGATTTATGTTTGTCATTCCCTAAATGGAAATCTGTTTCTCTTATTCTTCATTAATTGAAAAATGAGCTGAGAGTTGTTACATTTATGCTGTGGATGCCCTGGGATTACTAACATTCAGCTAAAGAGCTTTAATAACCATTCAGATTGAGCTCCCTGCAAATGTGTGGGACCTCAGGGAAATTGCCTGATTGTTTCCAAGGTCTTTCAAAGTGCAGCAGATTCTATTTATTCCCATGCACGTGTTCTGTTTCCTTTACTTTACTTTATTGTCGCCAAACAATTGATACTAGAGCATACAATCATCACAGTGATACTTGATTCTGCACTTCGCACTCCCTGGATTACAAATCGATAGCAAATATTAAAAATTTAAATTATAAATCATAAATAGAAAATAGAAAAGGGAAAGTAAGGTAGTGCAAAAAACCGAGAGGCAGGTCCGGATATTTGGAGGGTACGGCCCAGATCCGGGTCAGGATCCGTTCAGCAGTCTTATCACAGTTGGAAAGAAGCTGTTCCCAAATCTGGCTGTACGAGTCTTCAAGCTCCTGAACCTCCTTCCGGAGGGAAGAGGGATGAAAAGTGTGTTGGCTGGGTGGGTCATGTCCTTGATTATCCTGGCAGCACTGCTCCGACAGCGTGCAGTGTAAAGTGAGTCCAAGGATGGAAGATTGTTTTGTGTGATGTGCTGGGCTGTGTTTATGATCTTCTTCAGCTTCTTCCGGTCTTGGACAGGACAACTTCCATACCAGGTTGTGATGCACCCTAGAAGAATGCTTTCTACAGTGCATCTATAAATATTAGTGAGGGTTTTAGGGGACAGGCCAAATTTCTTTAGTTTTCTTAGGAAGTAAAGGTGCTGGTGGGCCTTCTTGGCAGTGGACTCTGCTTGGATGGACCAAGTCAGGTCATTTGTGATATTGACCCCAAGAAACTTAAAGCTTTTGACCTGTTCCACTTGCGCACCACCAATGTAAATTGGGTCATGCGGTCCGCTACTCCTTCTGAAGTCAACAGCCAATTCCTTCATCTTGCAGACTTTGAGAGTTAGGTTATTGTCTTCTCACCATGCCACCAGGTTCTTAATTTCCTCTCTGTACTCAAACTCATCATTACCTGAGATACGGCCTACAATTATTGTGTCATCAGCAAACTTATATACTGAGTTTGATGGAAACTTGGCTACACAATCATGGGTGTACAGTGAGTACAGCAGGGGGCTGAGTACACAGCCTTGTGGGGCACCGGTGCTTAGAGTGATTGTAGAGGAGAGCTTGTCCCCTATTTTTACAGCCTGGGTCCTGTCTGTGAGGAAGTTGAAGATCCAGCTGCAGATCTGAGTGCTAAGGCCCAGGTTCCAGAGCTTAGGAATCAGTTTATTTGGAATGATGGTATTAAAGGCAGAGCTGTAGTCAATGAAAAGGAGCCTTACGTATGCATCTTTATTCTCCAGGTGTTCTAAGGAGGAAAGTAGGGCCAGAGAGATGGCCCTTGACCTCTTGATCCCGTAGGAAAATTGCAAAGCGTCAAGGTTGACCTGTAGGTTGTGGTTGATGTGTGCCATAACCAATCGCTCGAAGCACTTCATAGCAACTGAATAGTCATTCAGGCATGCCACCCTGCTCTTCTTCGGCACCAGGGTTATCGTTGCCTTCTTAAAACACCTCAGAACTTGTCTTGGGGTTAGGAGGCAGAAGTTGCAATATACTTACTAAGCACGAGCAAGTGAGATCATATAAGACCTTCAAGTGAGGGAAGGTGCCGCTCTGTCCATCTTTAATAAATAAACCTGCTATATCTACAGCATCCAATTGCATTATACAAAAAAAGACTGCTGGAAATCTGTAGCAAACCACAAAATGCTGGAGGAACTCAACGGATGAGGATCTCCATACTGGAGGAAGTATCTATGGGGGAAAATAGACGTCTCAAGTTGAGACCCTTCATCAAGACTGGAAAGAAAGAGGAGAGACAGCCAATATAAAGTGTGGGGGCAGGGGGAGCGCAAGAGCTGGCAGGTGGTAGGTGGATCCAGATGAATGGGGAAAATTAGGGAAAATAGGGGCGCCATGGTAGCATGGCAGTTAGTGCGACACTATTACAGCTCAGGATGTTGGAGTTTGGAGTTCAGTTCCTGCACCTTCTGTAAGGAGTTTGTACGTTCTCACCATGACTGTGTACGTTTCCTACTAGTGCTCTAGTTTCCTCTCACAGTCCAAAGGTGTATCAGTTAATATATTAATTGGCCATTGTAAATTGTCGTGCCACTAGGCTTGGGTTAAATAGACCTGTGGGTGTCTCGCCTTGTTGGGCCAGAAGGGTGTGTTCTGCGTTGTATCTCTGAAAAAATTAAGTGAGCTGGGAATGATGTAGAACCTGCAAGGTAGCCACATAGGGCTGAAGGAGGTGGAATCTCATTTAGATGAAGTTAAGTTTCAGCTCAGCTGTCAATCAGAGCTAAATTTGGATATTCCTGTTACTTTAACAGACCAGTGCGTGTGGTGCAGTTAAGTTGGGAAGAATATTTTTTACCTAGTGTCAAGATATTAGAGGTATTCTGTGGCTCCGTAATTGAAAAGAAAGAGAGGATTGTGAAACATATTGAGTGTTCTTAAAGCACTGGAGACCAGGATTAAGACAAGAATAAACTTTTAGAGCAGGCGACAATGAGAAAGGAAATGTCTTGGAACAGGAAATAATTGAAACAAAGATCATTGTGTCTTTGGAACGCACAGCCTGAGAGAGTGTAGAAACTCTCACAATATTTAAGGAGTATCTGAAATCATCAAAGTGTAGAAACCCGTAGACCAAGATCTGGAAAAAGGATTACTCATGGTCAATCTGGACATGCTGTGCTGAATGGCCCGTTTCTGGGCTATAGATATCCACACAGAAGCAAAGAGTGGTAGTAGCCTAACCTACTTAGTTTCTCCAGAATTTTGAGCATTTCTCCAGTATATGTATTTCTCAAGATGGTCAACTAATACGAGTTACTTTAAAGTAGTGATAATGGTTGGAGACATGGGGCGAACATACTTTGAGGAATTGCAATCTTTGAATATTTTAATTCTTCCACTAAATTTTCCCCTCTCCCATTTGTCTTACCTATTCTCTTCTCACCTGCCTGTCAAACCCCCAAACCCCCCAATGCCCGTCCTTCTTCCCTTTCTCTCATGTTCCACGCTCCTCTCCTATCAGATTTCTTCCCTTCCAGCCCTTTACCCTTTCCACCAATCTCCTACCAGCTTCTTACTTCATTTCCCTCCCTCATCCACGTACCTTCCCTCTCACCCGGTTTCAACTATCACCTATTTGCTTCTTACTTCATTGTCCCTCCCTCCAGCCACTTGGCTTCAGCTATCTCCTTCCAGCTTGTACTCCATCCCCTTCCCCCACCTTCTTCTTTCCTCTTCCCTTCGGGTCATGATGAAGGGTCTCAGCCCAAAACGCTTTCTGCTTATTCATTGAACCAAAGGGGATAACTGCATGCAACTTCACTTGCCCCATCACCTATCACAACCCTTGTTGCCTGTTCTAAAATGTTCCCACAACCAATGGACTCACTTTCAAGGACTCTTCATCTCATATTCTTGATATTTATTGCTTATTTATTAATTATTATTATTATTTCTTATCTTTCCTTTCAGTATTTGCACAGTTTTGCAGACTGGTTGAACATAAAATTCGTGAGGTGGTTCATTGATTCTATTATGGTTATTAATCCCTTATTATTTATTACATTTGCCCGCAAGAAAATGAATCTCAGGGTTGTATATGGTGACATACTGTATGTATGTTAATAATAAATTTACTTTAAACTTTTGAACTTTTTCCCATAGATGCTGCCACACCTGCTGAGTTCCTCCAGCATTTTGTGTGTTGCAGAATCTCTTTTGTTTACATTTTAATTCTTAACTATTTCCAGTTTTTTTTCAGCACCCATTATTTTTTCCAGTACCCTCCTGCCCTAGTGTTTACCTCTTAGAAGAAAGAAGTACTTAGATATACACATCGCCTTCAGTTTGACCGAATGAACCTTAAAATCAGTGAACTCGGAGCTGTTTTGCAATATAGGAAATGAGAAAGCCAGTGTCTGCAAACATTAATGTGATAATGAGCAGATAATATGTTCTTGTAAAGACTGTTCGAGGCTCAGGTTATCAGGAATAACTCCTCCTTGAAATGAAGCCATGCAATTTTCTACCTGAGAGCAAAGGGACCATCACCTCAGGCATGAACCCATGAACACCACCTCTCTAAAAAAGGATCCAGTGCTTTTCCGGCAAATATGATGATGAATAAGCCCTTCTCAGGCTTCCAGCCGGGTACAGTTATTGATTATAACCAACATTTCAATGACAAGCTCTGCTATCTGCATCAGGGATGATGCCTGGTTTTGTCTTGTCCAGGCATCATCTCTAATGAAGATAGTGGAGTTTGTCATCAAAATATCGGTTATAATCGATACCCGTACCCGGCTGGAAGCCCGAGAAGAATTTATTCGACTACCCCTCTATTTTTCTCCCTTTTTGCACTACTTATATATTTTTATATTCCTTATTGTTACTTGGAGTAGTAATTTTTTGTAACGTATTGCACTGTACTTCTGCTGCAAAACAACGAATTTCACAGCATATGTCAGTAATAAACCTGATGGTGATATACACTGGTTGAACGCCCAACTTGGTGTGTCTTTCATTGATTCTATTATGGTTTTGGAATAACTATTGTAGATTTATTGAGTATGCCCACAAGAAAATGAATCTCAGTGTTGTATGTGGTGACATATATGTACTTTAACCATAAATTTACTTCAAAGTTTGAACTTTGAACTTCCACTCTGTATTCATTTACAAGACAACACCTCCATCAGTGAAGCATTTCCTGCGTAAGGCATAGTAGTTTCAGTTTGAATTTCTGAGGTTAAAGAATTTAAAGTAGGATGTCCGGCTCATTTTTACGTGATCTAATTGCATCATTTACTATCTTGTAATTGATATATCCTATGTCCAGAACCCCTCCTGGAGAATTGACATGTTAAGGGTACAAGTGTACTCTTAAGTGTAAGGGTACATCAATAAGTACAAGTGGGAGAAAAGATAAGAAACAATTTTTGATATGGAAGCATAGAGACTGCAGATGCTGGAATCTGGAGCAACAAACAACCTGCTGGAGGAGCTTAGGTCAAGCAACATCTGTGGGGTAATTGGCTTATTATTATCATATACAGTGCACGGTGCACACAGATACAGTGAAAATCTTTGCTTTCACACAGAAAATGCTAGAGGAACTCAGCAAGTCAGGGGGCAGAGATGGAGGGGAATATACTGTCGATGTTTTGGGCCGAGATCCAGATTCCGTCCATGAATGCTGCCTGACAACACAACAACATCAACAAAACAAAACAGCAACATCAAAGCAAACACGAGCAAGTCTGCAGATGCTGGAAATCCAAAGTGACGCACAGAGAAAGCTGGAGGAGCTCAGCAGGCTGGGCAGCATCTGTGGAAAGGAGTAAACGGTCGACATTTTGAGCCAGGAAGAAGGGTCTCGGCCCAAAACATCGACTGTTTACCCTTTTCCACAGATGCTGCCCTCCCTGTTGAGTTCCTCCAGCGTTCTGTGTGTGTAACATTAAAACCAGAACATTTACACCCTCCCTGCCACTCACACACGCAGACAGGCTTGCAAACCCAGGACAAACCACGTCCAGATTCTCAGACTCACAGATGTAGTCTCAGACATCAGGCCTCTCATTTCTGGACCATTGGGGGCTCGAATTTTTTCTCACAGCTGCTCTCTGATGAGCAGTCCATAGCCAATGGACAATAAAAAACAGTGATCCACTAACTAAGAAGTTTCTAATGTTCCCACTACGTCAATTCTCAATTCTCCAGCACCAACTACCAGATTTTGGTTCCAGTGAGTAATTGCCCTTTAGTCTGATTTAATGTGCAGTTCCTCTCCCAGTGCCTGCAGTTCCCTGGCGTTCTCCTGCAGGAGTAATGCAGAGTGTTAATTAGCTGCTAAAGTCTATGCATCCTGCAGTCCCAATCTGTCACAACTCACAGAGTGAGTATCACTAATAGACAGTGGAAGAAAGGAAAAATCCACGGTGCAAGGCTTGAAGTATCGCCGTGGCTGTGGGGTGGGACGCCAGTTGTCAAGGGCGATGACAAGCTTCTGTGCTTCAGACGCTACAGTTGTGCCAAGATTGGCAAGTTGGTTTGTTATTGTCACATGTACCAAGCTACTGTTAAAAAAGAAATGATTTGCACACTATCATCTGCAGAATCAGGACTATTATCAGTGACATATATGATGAAAGTAGCTGTTCTGCAGCAGCAGTACAGTGCAATACGTAAAAATTACTGTAAGTTAAATTTTAAAATATTTTAAAAATAGATAAATAGATTGTGCAAAAAGAGAGCAACGTAGTCAGGTGGTGTTCATCAGTTCAGGGACTGTTCAGAAATCTGATGGCTGAGGGGAAGAGGCTGTTTCGAAAACATTGTTGTGTGTGTGTGTGTGTGTGTGTGTGTGTGTATGTCTGTCTGTCTTCAGACTCCTGTACCTCCTCCCTAATGACAAAAGGGTATGTCCTGACTGATAAGGGTTCCAGGTGATGGATGCTGCCTTCTTGAGGGGGGCATTTAAAGATACTTCATTAGGTTTCTATTTTGTTAAGATAAAGTGTGGAATAGGCCCTTCCTGCCCTTTGAGCTTCAGCCTAATCAATGACCAGTTAACCTACTGACCAGCTAACCTACCGACCAGTTAACCTACCAACCAGTATGACCTTGGACTGAGGAAGGAGACCGGAGCACCCAGAGGAAACCCACACAGTAACGAGAAGAATGGACAAACTCCTTTCAGACAGTGGCAGCGTCAGGAATTGAACCCAGGTCAATGGTGCCGTAAAGCGTCATGCTAACCACTATGCCACTGTGCCACCCATGTCCTCAGCAGTGAGGAGGCTAGTGCCCATGATCGAGCTGGCTGAGTCAACAGCCCTCTACAAATTTTTTGGATCCTGTGCATTGGCTCCACCGTGCCACATGGTGATGCAACCAGTCTGAATGACACATCTATAGCTATCTGCTAGAGTTTTTGATGACATACCAAATCTCCCCAAAGTCCTAATAGGATGTAGCCACTGATGTGCTTTCTTTGTAATCACATCAATATGTTGGGCCCAAGGTAAATTTTCTCCGAGATGTTGTTACCCAGGAACTTGAAGCTGCTCACACTTTCCACTACTAAACAATCGTCCAGTCAATCAGTCATTACAGAAACTCAGTGTGATGTATCGAGGAAAGCTCACTATTAATTAGTCGTGTGGCGAACTTTGTGTGTTGTAGTCTGGAATTTTGCCCGCATTGGCTCATAAATAGGATCGCCATCTTACATGTCAGTGTACAAAATTGTTCACGGAAAACCAAGCTGCTAGAAATTCTCTTGCATGCTGCGTGTTTGTTTGAGCTATGGTTTTCACTGATGCCCAGTTGAATTTGGGCCCCTCTCAATCTCCATGGGTAGATTAATGGATAGCCGATTGATAAGTATGTAAAGGCCAAGCATTTGGAGGGCACACAATTAACAGCACACTGATGTGTCTTCTCTTCCGTTGACGAAACATTTGCAAGTAAATTGCCAAGATTGGAGAACAACTCAACCAAACCATCAACCAGCCGAGCTCCAATTTTCCGGGTTATTTACAAACGTTTGTAGATCCCTAATTGGTGAGGGAGGATGTGCAGGGACAAATGTTGCATCTCCTTTTTTTGCAGGGATGGGTCGGGTGGTAGGAGTTATGAGCGGATCAGGTAGACACTGAGGAAGTGGTTCCTGGGACAGTGGAAAGGAGGGATAGGAGACGATGTGGCTAAATGATGCGATCCCATTGGAGATAGTGTAACTGGTGAAGATTAATATGCTGGATACAAGAGCTCATTAGGTGACAAGTAAGAACTAAGGGAACTCTGTCTCCATTCTGTCTGGGGAGAGGAGAGTTGGTGAGATCAGATATCCATGAAATTAAGTAAATAAGACCATAAGACATCGGACCATAATGACATTAAATTATTCGCCCATCAAATCAAATCTGTTCCATCATACAATCATGCCTTATTTGTTTCCTCTCTCGACCACATTTTCCTGCTTTCCCACCATAACCTTCGTTGCTCTTACTAATCAAGAAACTGTCAACCTTTAAATAAACCCAAGGATTTGGCCTCCACAGCCATCTGTGGTGATGAATTCCACAGATTCACCACCCTCTAGCTAAAAAAATTCCTCCTCACCTATATTCTAAAGAGATGTCCTTCTATTCTGAGGCTGTGCCCTCTGATCCCATGCTCTCCCACAATTAGAAATATTTTCTCCACATCTATTCTATCTAGGCCTTTCAATATTAGGTGGGTTTCAATGAGATTCCCTCCTCCCTACCATTCTTCTGAGTTCCAACGAGTACAGGTCCAGAGTAATCAAACTCCTTTCATGTGTTAACCGTTTCACTCCTGGGATCAAAGTTCAAAGTTCAAAGTGAAATTTATAATCGAAGTACCTGTATGTCACAACATACAGTCCTGAGATTCATTTTCTGACAGGCAATCACAGTAAATGCAAGAAACACAGTAGAACTGATGAAAGACCACACCCAACTGGACAGATAAACAACCAATGTGCAAAAGACAACAAACCATGCAATACCAAAAGAAAAAAAAGAAATAATAAGAAGAAATAAGAAATAAATATCCAGAACATGAGATGAAGAGGTCTTGAAAGTGAGTGTATAGGTTGTGGGAACAGTTCAGTGATGGGGTGAGTGAAGTTATCTCCTCCAGTTCAAGAGACTGATGGTTAAGGGAAAATACCTGTTCCTGAACCTAGTGATCATAGAAATCTACAGCACGTTATAGGCCATTCAGCCCACAATGTTGGGCTGACCACGTAACCTACTCTAGAAACTGCTTAGAATTACCCTACAGCATAGTCCTCTATTTTTGTAAGCTCCTTGTACCTGTCTAAGAGTCTTTTAAAAGACCCTATTGCATCCACCTCCACCACTGTCACTGGCAGTGCATTCCACACTCCCACCACACTCTGTGTAAAAAACTTACCTCTGACATCCCCCTTGTGCCTACTTTCAAGCACCTTAAAACTATACCCCCTCGTATTAGCCATTTCAGCCCTGGGAAAAAGCCTCTGGCTATCCACACAATCAATTCCTCTCATCATCTTATACACCTCTATCAGGTCGCCTCTCATCCTCCTTCACTCCAAGGAGAAAAGGCCAAGTTCACTCAATCTATTCTTATAAGGCAAAAGGTGAAGTGGGTCCTGAGGCTCCTGTACTTTCTTCCTGATGGCAGCAATGAGAATAAAGCATGGCCTGGATGTTGGGGGTCCTTGATAATGAATGCTGCTTTCCTGTGACAGAGCTCCGTGAATCTCCTCTGGACCCTCTCCCATGTAGACATGGCATCCAAATCACTCCAAATGTGGTCTGACCAATGCCTTATAAAGCCTCAGTGTTGCATCTTTGCTTTTATATTTAGTTCTCGCAAAATGAATGCTAGCCTTGCATTTGAAGTATGAGTGAGGGCTCTATGAACGCTGGTAGTGAGGACACTGCTGGGGTTCTGACAGGTGTATGGGAAGGTTTAAAGCCCTTCTGTCAGTGAAAGGGCTTTGTTGACATCATGCATTCTGTAAACAAAGCTGTTTTCCAAGAAAATCATGGAATCTAGGAAGCCATTTCAGGAATAAAATTAGAAAACACTTCTATATAGTAAAAGTTTGGAACTTTTTTCCACAACAGAACTTGATGGATGTATCTCATACTAAAGGTACAAGCTGTGCAAAATTCTTAAGGGCTTGACAGGCTAGGAGGTGCAAAGTTGATGGGTGGGTGTGTCTCGAAGCACAGTCTCAAAACACAGCATGTGGGATCCACAAATACCATAGGTGGCAGAGTAGCATTAGGCTTTACAGTGTCAGCTGTAAGATCAGGGGTTCAAATCCCTCCACTGTCTGTAAGGAACCGGTACATACTTCCCATGACCATGTGGGTTTCCTCTAGGTACTCCCGGTTCTTACCACATACCAAAGGTTTATGAGTGAGGGTTGGTAGGTTATCGGCATGCTATTTTGGTACCAGAAGCATGGCAACACTTATAGGCTAGCCAGAACAATCCACACTGATTTGATTTTACACAAGTGATGCATTTCTCTGTACGTTTCAATGTTTCAATGTACACGTGTCAGATAAAGGTAACCTCCTTTGAATTCTCAACACAAATGACACATTTCACCGTATGTTTCACTGGACAAGTGACAAATAAGATAATCTCTTAAAGTAAGGGATCAGACGTTCGGACGAGGACAGAAAAGAAAATTCTTTAACCAGTGTAGAGTAAACATTCGCCATCAGAGAGGGTTATGGGAGCCCACTCACTGAATATATTCATGGCAAATGTTGAGATATTTTTCATTATAAAGCAAATCAATAGATATGGGATTAATGCAGCAAAGTGCACCATCATGAACGATTAGTCATGATCTTGTTAAATAGTGAAGTGGATGCAAGAGACAAGATGGCCTAACCCTTCTTTTATTTCTTATGTACATACGTCAAGTAGATTAACGATTAAAGATTAAAAATTTATAAGGTTAAAGATTAGCCTTATTTGTCACTTGTACATTGAAACATCGAAACACACATGACCAACACAGTAGAAACATTGTGCTGGGGGCAGCCCACAAGCATCGCCATGCTTCCAACGTAGCATGCCCACAACTTACTGACCTGTATGCCTATGAAATGTAGGAGGAAACTGGAGCAACCAGAGGAAACCCATTTGATCACAGGGATGGAGTACCAACTCCTTGCCAACAGTGGCGGCTGGTGCTGTAATAGCACTACGCTACCATGCCACTCCAGTAAAAGGTAGTGTTCATGGGTTTACAAACCTTCGGAAATCCAACGGAACACTTGCAAATTTTATATAGGCAGTACCCAAGGTCAGGGTTGGACCTACATTACTGTGCAAAAGTTTTAGGCACATATATTTAGTTAGAGTGCCTAAGACTTCAGCTTAATACTGTAGTAATTTTATGTATTGCACTACACTGCTATCTAAGTTTCCATATCAGACCCATATCAGAATCAGGTTTATCATTGCAAATTTCCTTTAGTCGTCTCAGTGCACAATATATCAAAACCATTTTTCCTCTCCTGCCTGATTCTGACTCAGACGATTAAAGATGCACCCTAATTACTCTGATGTAGACTGGTATTCTGCTTACTATAAGTCTTGGAAGCCATATGGCAAATATATTGTCTAAATGCAAATCTCACTTGAAAGCCATCTGCCTGGGCATGGATTCCAAGCACTGAGTGGCATATCCACCCGCAAGACTGACTGATGTATCACAATGTTGTTCCAAGCATACTGCGGCAACTGTTTAAATCAATTAATCTACAACAACAATAAAAAAAGATATTTCATAGATTAATTAAAAAAGAGACAAGATATTTGTTCCCTTGTTTCGTGCTAGTCTTACTGACTTCTGTTGGCACAGTATTTCATTCTCTCTCTCTCTCCCTCCCTCCCACTATTTTTCTCTTTCTTGCCTCTTACTTTCTCCCTCTCCTCTCTCACTCTTTCCCTTTCTCCCTCCCTCTCCCTCTATTCCTTTCTTTCTCTCTTTTCCTTTCTCTTTCTCTATCCATCTTTTTCTGTCTTTCCATCTCTCCCACTCTCTCCCTCTCTCTCTCTCTTCTTTTTCCCTTTCTCTCTCTTTCTCTCCCTCTCTCCCTCTCTCCTCTCTCCTCCCTCCTCCCTCCTGTCTCTCTCCTCTCTCCCCCCCCCACCCCCGTGCATGTGGGCTTCAAATGCAGTTTTCTATCACAACGGCTTAATATCACTTCAATACATTATCCCACCAAGAACAATAGCCAAAGTCCTTTGCACTGCTCCATGCTGACAGTATTGCATTCATGCAACACGTCCTTGACCTCTCCTGAATTTACTCAATCACAGAATGTGGGTGTCTCTGTCATAGCAAGGCCTGCAGTCATTGCCCATCCCCATATGTGTCTGAACACATCTGGTAACTGCTCCCCCTCAGATATTTTCCTTTTATTTTGTTTTCTCTCCAAATGATCCATCTGGCTCCCAATGACCCTATGTCTTTCTCCTCCCCTACCCTCTCCATCCAGCCATCACCCACACAATACCCCCCCCAGTTCTTCTCTCCATCTCCCTTCCTTTATTCCATGCTCCACCATCCTCTCCTAATAGATTCCATAATCTTCAGCCCCATCACATGTCCACTATCACTCCCTAGCCTCTGACATCATTGCTACTATCCCCCTCCCTCACCTGAATCCACCTGTCACCCACCAGCTCTTTCTCTGCCCCTTTATACCAGCTATCTCCCCTCCCTCCTCCCAGTCCAGAAGAAGGGACTCAACCTGACAAGTTGATTATCTCTTTCCCTCCATAGATGCCGACCGACCTGCTGGGCTTCTCCAGCAGGATTTGTGTCCTTCCAGGCTTCTGGCATCTGAGGGGAAGGGAAAAGTTGACTGGGGAGTAGGAAACTGGAGAAGCACAAAATGGGTTAGGGGTTACCAGAGGCTGGAGGAATCAATGTTTATGCCATCAGGTGTATGTGTTTAAGTAAGTCCACTCTCGACCCTGTATCAAACACTAGTTGTCCATCGAAACTAATCGCAGCCAACAGGGGAGTGAAGAGCTTCAGTCCATTCACTGTGGTATCCTACAGTGACAGTCTATTGGAATTCTGCATGAAGGTCCTTATCATAACTATTACAAAGTCTTCTCCATCTGAGAACTTGTACCTGAAATTCTAAGGTTGAGATGATGTTGCATTAAATCTGAATGGCTCTACCATTCTTAGGTCAAAGTGCTCAACATAGTTAGTCTGAGGCATTGTTCTCTGACAGCGTTGAGACATCCATGTGAAAATACTGCATTTTCAGTTCACTTTTAGCTTCTGGTTGTCAAAGCATGCAACTTACATCCTGACAGATGCATTTCCTCTGATATAATCCCCTGAGCATCAGTGGTGCCTGAAAGGAGACCATTCAGCCACTGGCAAAGGTTACTCAGTACTGTATCTTTCCATTCTAATTGGCACATCTTGTTGGACAACTAGATTACACCGCCAGAATTAATAATGAGGCAAAATCAGAACAAATCACATGTTTAGATGCAAGCTGGTCTGTGAGATAATGTTTTTTTTCAAGCTTCTGTTCAATAACAATGATGTGAGCTTAACATGCAAATCAATTCCTATTTTCCAATGAAATTCCTTTGTGTGGCTCTGGTGTTTTAAATCCTTTAATGCAACTGCAGAGCATCATATTGAGCAGCAGAACTTGAGATGAGCTCTATTTACAGAGGATGGATGATGGTTTGGTCAGGGGGCAATTGGAGTGATTGATTCGGCAAGTCGCAAAGGCACAGAGAGCACAGTATTTTATATATTCACTCAGGGGATGTGGATTCATTGACAATGCTAGAATTTATTAGCCACTTGCCACTGGCACAAACTGAGGAAGTGGCTAAGAGTCAAACACATTGGTGGGTCTGGAGCCCCATCAGAACCAGATGTGAAGGACATCAGTGAATCAGACAGGATTATTTTCTAACAACCATGGTTACCATTCCATCATTAAGGACCCACACCATCCCAACATACCCTCTTCTCATACTACTATCAAGGAGGAGGTACAGTAGGCGTTCCAAACCTTTTTTATGCCATGGACCCCGACCATTAACTGAGGGGTTTTTGGACCCCAGACTGGGAAACCCATGGGTACAGAAACATGAAGACACACACTCAGCATTTTAGGAACAGCTTAGAAACATAGAAACATAGAAAACCTACAGCATAATACAGGTCCTTTGGCCCACAAAGCTGTGCCGAACATGTCCTTACCTTAGAAATTACCTAGGGTTACCCGTGGCCCTCTATTTTTCTGAGCTCCACAGAAGATTGGAATCAAACAACATGATATTGAAATAGTCTACGTTAACTGGTGGAGTTTATTAAGAGAAAAGCACCAGTGTAATCCAGAAAGGGAAAACAGCATAGAGTGAATAATCCCCATTATGTGTGGTGCCCAAACATCCTGAGAGCAAATTAAACCATGTGCTTATACTGCAAATTTCCTTAAATTGTCGCTAATCAGTCTGAGACTGAAAGAACACTTGGCAGCATCTGCTAGGAATAAAACTAAATAGGAAAAGATAACTCCAAATCTGCATCACTCTGTGGGGCTTTAACTGATGTGTCAATATTCTGAATGTGCACATTTTTTTTTTCTCATTTCTCTTTCTTCATTCAAGATTTTTCCCCTTTTCAAGTAGTGCAAAAAGAGAGAAGAAATAGTGAGGGGGTGTTCGTGGATTCATGGACCGTTCAGAAACCTGATGGCAGAGGGGAAGAAGCACCAACATAGGTGTTCAACCAATGTGCAAAAGACAACAAACTGCGCAAATACAAAAAGAAAGAAATAATTATTTCTTAAAAGTCAGTTCATAGGTTGTGGGAACAGTTAAGTGACGTGGCAAGTGAAGTTGAGTGAAGTTATTCCCCCCTGTTTCAACAGCCTGATGGTTGACGAGCAATAACTGTTCCTGAACCTGGTGGTGTGGGCCCTGAGGCTCCTGTATCATCTTCCTGATGGTGACAGCGGGAAGAGAGCCTGGCCTGGATGGTGGGGGTCCCTGATGATGGATGCCAAGAAAACAACTTAGGATACTTTATACTTAATACTTTATTTTATTGTCGCCAAACTATTGGTACTAGAACGTAGAATCATCACAGCGATATTTGATTCTGCACTTCACACTCCCTGGATTACAAATATTAAATATTAAATATATTAAAAATAGTTAAAATTAGTAAATATTAAAAATTTAAATTATAAATCATAAATAGAAAATAGAAAAATGGGAAGTAAGGTAGTGCAAAAAAACTGAGAGGCAGGTCCGGATATTTGGAGGATACAGCCCAGATCTGGGTCGGGATCCGTTCAGCAGTCTTGTCACAGTTGGAAAGAAGCTATTCCCAAATCTGGCCGTATGAGTCTTCAAGCTCCTGAACCTTTTCCCGGAAGGGAGAGGGACGAAAAGTCTGTTGGCTGGGTGGGTCGTGTCCTTGATTATCCTAACAGCACTGCTACGACAGCATGCGGTGTAAAGTGAATCCACAGACGGAAGATTGGTTTGTGTGATGTGCTGCGCTGTGTTCATGATCTTCTGCAGCTTCTTTCAGTCTTGGACAGGACAACTTCCATAACAGGTTGTGATGCACCCTAGAAGAATGCTTTCTACAGTGCATCTATAAAAATTAGTGAGAGTTTTAGGGGACAGGCCAAATTTCTTTAGTTTTCTCAGGAAGTAAATGTGCTGGTGGGCCTTCTTGGCAGTGAACTCTGCTTGGTTGGACCAAGTCAAGTCATTTGTGATATTTACCCCAAGGAACTTAAAGCTTTTGACCTGTTCCACTTACGCACCACCGATGTAAATTGGGCCGTGCGGTCTGCTACTCCTTCTGAAGTCAACAACCAATTCCTTCATCTTGCTGACATTGAGGGATAGGTTATTGTCTTCGCACCATGCCACCAGGTTCTTAACTTCCTCTCTATGTTTCCTCTCTAAAGGTTCTATATAGTGCAAGTTGTTATAGGTTTTGAGGGATCATTATTTCATTTTATAGGTTCCACCAAAAGCAAATTGAAAGAGAAAATTCAATTTTATTTTCCTTGTGTAAAAGAATTTATTTTCTAAACTTGCTTTTAGTGCTTTTTATAATTACCTTAAGTTTGTATCACTGTTTATCGCAAACTCCCTGACCAGGAAGAACAATTTATAACCATTTCCAATCCATAACCTTGACCTTGTTCAATTCATCCCTTGATTTTCTGAGCCATAAACACTAATGTTCCCTTTGTAACTGTGATTCTCATTGCCTGCTAACAGAGGATTTATGTCACAACTTCTCCATTCCATTCTTTTTTGTGTTTGCTGTGAAATGGTTAATAATTTTTACCTAGGTTCAGGGAAACAATATCATTATTATTTCAAAGTTCAAAGTAAATTTATCATCAAAGTACATATTTGTCACCATCTGTCACCCTGAGATTCATTTTCTTGCAGGTATTCACAGTAGAACAAAGGAATACAATAGAATCAATGAAGAGCTAGACACAAACAACCAATGTGCAGAAGAAGGCAAACCGTGCAAATGGAAAAAAAATACAAATAATAAATAAATATACTGAGGACATAAATTGTAGAGTCCTTAAAAGTGAGTTCAGAGATTGTGGAATCAGTTTAGAGTTGAGGTAAATGAAGTTATCCACACTGGTCCCAGGAGCCTGATGGTTGAATGTAAGGGACGTGTGCGAGTCACTGTTTAATATTGTACTTTTTCAAGAGGCTTTACAATACCCTTCCACAAGGCAAAGATCAAACGATCCAGCAGCACTTTATTAACTTCTTTTGGGGGGCATTTTCCAGGAGCTTTCATTTTATGGATATCCATTGGCATCCAATCAAGTATTTCAATCCTACCTCCAATACCAAATGAAAAAAAAATAAAAGATAAATCACACCAAACTTAAATTCCTAACATGATTTTTCATCTGGATTTGGTCACTGTTATATTGAGGAAATTAATCCCACTGCTGGTAATTTCAGGTATAATCCTGAAGTGATGGACACTCAGTAGTGTAGCAGTTAGTGCAACGCTATTACAGCCCGGGGTGTCGGAGTTTGGAGTTCAATTCCAGCATCCTCTGTAAGAAGTTTGTATTTCCTTCCCGTGAACTTGTGGGTTTCTTCTGGGTTGTCCAGTTTTCTCCCACACTCCAAAGACATTCTGCTTGGTGAGTTAATTGTTCATTGTAAATTGTCCTGTGATTCGTCTAGTGTTAAATAAATGGGTTGCTGGGCAGTGTGGCTCATTGGGCCAGGAGGGACTGCTCCACGCCGCATCTCTAAATAAAATAAAATTTTTTAAAAAGTCAACTACAACAGACAAGGGAACTTCTGGCAGAGACACATTGTTAGATTTCTCAACACAAGAAATTCTGCAGATTTTGGAAATCCAAAGTATTTTATGTGTGTTGTTAGATTTATCCTGTAAAGATATCCCTACATGCCCTAAATGTGACTGCTAGATCAGCAGTTGGTAGCCAATACTTCACACTTGCAATACTTATACCATTTATAGAACCACACAACATGGTAATAGGCCATTCAGCCCATCAGGTCATGCTGATCATCAACCACTCATTTACATTAATCCTATATTGTTTTTTATTCTCTCCACGTTCTCATTAGCTACCCACAGGTTCTATCATCCACACATACTTTATACTTTATTGTCGCCAGACAATTGATACTAGAACGTACAATCATCACAGCAATATTTGATTCTGCACTTCCCGCTCACTGGATTACAAATATTAAATATTAAAAATAGTAAAAATTAGTAAATATTAAAAATTCAAATTATAAATCATAAATAGAGAATAGAAAAATGGAAATTAAGGTAGTGCAAAAAAAACTGAGAGGTAGGTCCAGATATTTGGAGAGTATGGCCCAGATCCAGGTCAGGATCCGTTCAGCAGTCTTATCACAGTTGGAAAGAAGCTGTTCCCAAATCTGGCCGTAGGAGTCTTCAAGCTCCTGAGCCTTCTCCCGGAGGAAAGAGGGATGAAAAGTCTGTTGGCTGAGTAGGTCGTGACCTTGATTATCCTGACAGCACTGCTCCGACAGCGTGCGGTGTAAAGTGAGTCCAAGGACGGAAGATTAGTTTGTTTGATGTGCTGCGCCATGTTCACGATCTTCTGCAGCTTCTTCCGGTCTTGGACAGGACAACTTCCATACCAGGTTGTGATGCACCCTAGAAGAGTGCTTTCTATGGTGCATCTATAAAAATTAGTGAGAGTTTTAGGGGACAGGCCAAATTTCTTTAGTTTTCTCAGGAAGTAAAGGTGCTGGTGGGCCTTCTTGGCAGTGAACTCTGCTTGGTTGGACCAAGTTAGGTCATTTGTGATATTGACCCCGAGGAACTTAAAGCTTTTGACCTGTTCCACTTGCGCACCACCGATGTAAATTGGGTCGTGCGGTCCGCTACTCCTTCTGAAGTCAACAACCAATTCCTTCAACTTGCTGACATTGAGGGATAGGTTATTGTCTTCGCACCATGTCACCAGGTTCTTAATTTCCTCTCTGTACTCAAACTCATCATTACCCGAGATACAGCCTACAATTGTTGTGTCATCAGCAAACTTATATATTGAGTTCGAGTTGGGTAAGAGTGACCATAATATGGTGGAATTCTTCATTAACATGGAGAGTGACGTAGTTAATTCAGAAACAAAGGTTCTGAACTTAAAGAGGGGTAACTTTGAAGGTATGAGACGTGAATTAGCTAAGATAGACTGGCAAATGACACTTCAAGGATTGACGGTGGATATGCAATGGCAGGCATTTAAAGGTTGCATGGATGAACTACAACAATTGTTCATCCCAGTTTGGCAAAAGAATAAATCAAGGAAGGTAGTGCACCCGTGGCTGACAAGAGAAATTAGGGATAGTATCAATTCCAAAGAAGTAGCATACAAATTAGCCAGAGAAAGTGGCTCACCTGAGGACTGGGAGAAATTCAGAGTTCAGCAGAGGACAAAGGGCTTAATTAGGAAGGGGAAAAAAGATTATGAGAGAAAACTGGCAGAGAACATAAAAACGGACTGTAAAAGCTTTTATAGATATGTAAAAAGGAAAAGACTGATAAAGACAAATGTAGGTCCCCTGCAAACAGAAACAGGTGAATTGATTATGGGGAGCAAGGACATGGCAGACCAATTGAATAATTACTTTGGTTCTGTCTTCACTAAGGAGGACATAAATAATCTTCCAGAAATAGTAAGGGACAGAGGGTCCAGTGAGATGGAGGAACTGAGCGAAATACATGTTAGTAGGGAAGTGGTGTTAGGTAAATTGAAGGGATTGAAGGCAGATAAATCCCCAGGGCCAGATGGTCTGCATCCCAGAGTGCTTAAGGAAGTGGCCCAAGAAATAGTGGATGCATTAGTGATAATTTTTCAAAACTCGTTAGATTCTGGACTAGTTCCTGAGGATTGGAGGGTGGCTAATGTAACCCCACTTTTTAAAAAAGGAGGGAGAGAGAAACCGGGGAATTATAGGCCGGTTAGCCTAACGTCAGTGGTGGGGAAACTGCTGGAGTCAGTTATCAAGGATGTGATAACAGCACATTTGGAAAGCGGTGAAATGATCGGACAAAGTCAGCATGGATTTGTGAAAGGAAAATCATGTCTGACGAATCTCATAGAATTTTTTGAGGATGTAACTAGTAGAGTGGATAGGGGAGAACCAGTGGATGTGGTATATTTGGATTTTCAAAAGGCTTTTGACAAGGTCCCACACAGGAGATTAGTGTGCAAACTTAAAGCACACGGTATTGGGGGTAAGGTATTGGTGTGGGTGGAGAATTGGTTAGCAGACAGGAAGCAAAGAGTGGGAATAAATGGGACCTTTTCAGAATGGCAGGCGGTGACTAGTGGGGTACCGCAAGGCTCAGTGCTGGGACCCCAGTTGTTTACAATATATATTAATGACTTGGATGAGGGAATTAAATGCAGCATCTCCAAGTTTGCGGATGACACAAAGCTGGGTGGCAGTGTTAGCAGTGAGGAGGATGCTAAGAGGATGCAGGGTGACTTGGATAGGTTGGGTGAGTGGGCAAACTCATGGCAGATGCAATTTAATGTGGATAAATGTGAAGTTATCCACTTTGGTGGCAAAAATAGGAAAACAGATTATTATCTGAATGGTGGCCGATTAGGAAAAGGGGAGGTGCAACGAGACCTGGGTGTCATTATACACCAGTCATTGAAAGTGGGCATGCAGGTACAGCAGGCGGTGAAAAAGGCGAACGGTATGCTGGCATTTATAGCGAGAGGATTCGAGTACAGGAGCAGGGAGGTACTACTGCAGTTGTACAAGGCCTTGGTGAGACCACACCTGGAGTATTGTGTGCAGTTTTGGTCCCCTAATCTGAGGAAAGACATCTTTGCCATAGAGGGAGTACAAAGAAGGTTCACCAGATTGATTCCTGGGATGGCAGGTCTTTCATATGAAGAAAGACCTGATGAACTGGGCTTGTACTCGTTGGAATTTAGAAGATTGAGGGGGGATCTGATTGAAACGTATAAGATCCTAAAGGGATTGGACAGGCTAGATGCGGGAAGATTGTTCCCGATGTTGGGGAGGTCTAGAACGAGGGGTCACAGTTTGAGGATAGAGGGGAAGCCTTTTAGGACCAAGGTTAGGAAAAACTTCTTCACACAGAGAGTGGTGAATCTGTGGAATTCTCTGCCACAGCAAACTGTTGAGGCCAGTTCATTAGCTATGTTTAAAAGGAAGTTAGATATGGCCCTTGTGGCTACAGGGGTCAGGGGGTATGGAGGGAAGGCTGGGTTCTGAGTTGGATGATCAGCCATGATCATAATAAATGGCGGTGCAGGCTCGAAGGGTCGAATGGCCTACTCCTGCACCTATTTTCTATGTTTCTATGTTTCTATGAAACTTGGCTGCACAATCATGGGTGTACAGTGAGTACAGCAGGGAGCTCAGTACACAGCCTTGTGGGGCACCGGTGCTCAGAGTGATTGTAGAGGAGAGCTTGCCCCCTATTTTTACAGCCTGGGTCCTGTCTGTGAGGAAGTTGAAGATCCAGCTGCAGATCTGAGTGCTAAGGCCCAGGTTCCGAAGCTTAGGAATCGGTTTATTTGGAATGATGGTATTAACGGCAGAGCTGTAGTCAATGAAAAGGCGGGGTTGGTGTTGGAGGGGCAATTTCAGAGTGAACAATTTATGCAACAACCTGCACGTCTTTGGGACATGGTGGGGGGGGGGGTGCACCAGAGCACCCAAGGGAAAGAAATGTGATCTCAGGGGGGTAGTGCAAACAGGGCACAGTCATCAAGATCAGTATCTCTGCAGTTATGAGGAAACAAAATTATGGAGACTGAAGATGGTGATGGCTCAACCAATAACGAAGATGCTGGAGGAACTTAGCAGGTCAGGCAACATCTGTGGTGGGAAATGAACAGTCAATGTTTTTCAATAGTTCTTTCCCCTCCACAGTTGCTGCCTCACCTGCTGAGTTTCTCCTGCATCCCGTTTGTTGCCACCACACAGCTAAGCTATGCCAATGTAATGCCCATCATTCCCCTCAGTAGCCACGTTTTCCATCATAAGCACAGCCATTTCCTCACTCATATAAAGCAGCAGACGGGTTCCCACTTAGCATAAATTCAGCAGTAAGTCTACCAGATTGAACATTGCTTTAAAATAATTTCCCAGGTATAACAGTGTTTCGACTTGTAGTTCCTCTTCTGTGGGGACTTCCAAATGATAACCACTTCTTCTAAAGAATTCACACACTGATTCTGTGTTCTCAGCACTTCACATGAGCGCCCTCAGGAGCATAAGAAATCTGGAGACCAATTACTGAAGTGACCCTGACAGAATTTTTGCCAGATCTGCAGAAAATGATAGATAGTGTATCTTGCCACTAGGTCCTCCACTATCCCTGATAATAACAAAACGCAAGACAAGTAAAATCGACAACTGAAGGCAGTTTGAAGGATACAATATTATTAAATATTAAATCAATAGAAACACAGCTTTATAGAACTTATTGGCTCATCAATTACTTAATTGTCCCACTTTAAATCAACCTTGTCTTTATACAATATCTGTAATGTAGCAGAGCATATATGGATGATTCTTGGGAGCATATCGAACAAAATTTGATACCTAGCCTCATAAGAATATATGGGGCGAGATGGTGACGTGACTATGAGTTTTGCCAAAGAAGTTTTAATAGTCCAGTTTAACAGCAAAAAGGGATGTGAAAAAGCAATGGGGTGGGTTCAGAAAATCTTGAATGGTTGCATTGATGAGTAATTACAGGCAAAGAGACACTGGGCTTGTTAGGCACTGAACATTGAGTATGGAGCCATGCAGTGCCGTATGGACCATTCGGCCCACAATGTTCTGCTGACCCCTCTCAAAGTCAATTTATTATCAAAGTACGTATATGTTACCATCTACAACCCTGAGATTCATTTTCTTGTGGTCTTTAACAATAAATATAAAGAAACACAATAGAATCAATGAAATAACCGCATACAAGATGGACAGCCAGTGTCCAAAAGACAACAAACTGTGCAAATACAAAACTGAAGAAAAAAATTCCATTTTCTTGAAAAGAAATAATAATAATATTAAAAATAAAATAATTAATACATCTAGAGAACATGAGATGAAGAGATATTGAAGGTGAGTCCATAGGTCCTGCTGAAGGATTTCAGCCCAAAACGTCGACTGTACTCTTTTCCATAGATGCTGCCTGGCCTGCTGAGTTCCTCCAGCATTTTGTGTGTGTTCCATAGGCTGTGGAAACAGTTCAGTGTTGGGATGAGCAAAGTTGAGTGGAGATATCCGCTTTGTTTGGAGAGCCTGATGGCTGAGGTGTAGTAACCATTTGCTGAACTTGGTGTTGTGGGTCCTGAAGCTCCTGTATTCCCTTACTGACGACAGCAGAGAGAAGAGAGCACAGCCCAGATCATAGGGGTCATTGATGATGGACGCTGCTTTCCTGTGCCAGCACTCCTGTAGATGTGCTCAGTGGTGCAGAAGGTTTTACCTGTGATGGACGAGGCTGCATCCATTAATTTTTGAAAGATTTTCAGTTGAAGGGCATTGGTATTTCCATACCAGGCTATTTTCTATCTATGTACCTGACCAAGTACCTTAATGGCCATCTTCTTTTTTGTCATGTATCTCTCTGTTTCAGATATTTATTAATACACACCGAATTTCTGCTCAAATGGTGAGATCCTGCCACTTACAAACTGCTAGCATCCGGGCATTGCTGTGTTTTGTCAGCAGTCTCTCCTATGTAGATGTCAATACATGCTTCACATGATCCAACTCTCAGTCTGTATTTCAACACATCCCTAAGGCCTTTATGTACACTCATTGGCCACTTTATTGGGTACCTCCTGCATCTAATAAAGTGGACACAGAGTGTATATTCATGGTCTTCTGCAACTGTGGCCCATTCACTTCAAGGTTTGACATACTGCCTCTTCAGGGATGCGTTTCTGCACACCACTTTTGTAATGAGTGGCTATTTGAGTTGCTATTGCCTTCCTGTCAGCTTGAACCAGTCAGACCATTCTCCTCTGAACACTCTCATTAATGAAGTGTTTTTGCCCACAGAACTGCCACTCACTGGACGTTTATTTGTTTCTCTCCCCAGTCTCTGTATGTGCATGAAAATACCAGGAAATCAGCAGTTTCTGAGATACTCAAACCACCCTGTCTGGCACCAACCATCATTGCACAGTCAGTCACTTAGATCACATTTCATCCCCATTCTGATATTCAGTCTGAACAGCAATTGAACCTCTTGACCATGTCCACATTATTTTTAGGTTATGAGGGCACGCAGTCCTCTTTTATTGTCAATTAGTAATGCATGCATTAAGAAATGATACAATGTTTCTCCAGAATTATATCACAGAAACACAAGATAAACCGACTGAAAAACTGACAAAAACCACATAATTATAACATATAGTTACAACAATGCAAAGCAATACTGTAATTTGATGAAGAACAGACCATGGGCACGGTAAAAAATGTCTCAAAGTCTCTCGAAAGTCACATCAACTCATGCAGACGGTAGAAGGAAGAAAAAAAACTCTCCCTGCCATGAACCTCCAGTGCCGCAAACTTGCCGATGCAGCGCCCTGGAAGCACCTGACCACAGCCGACTCTGAGTCCGTCTGAAAACTCGAGCCTCCAACCAGCCCTCCGACACCGAATACCGAGCACCATACCTGCTGAGCGCTTCGACCCTGGCCCCGGCAACTGGCAATATGCAAAGCCGAGGATCTGGGGCCTTCCCCTCCGGAGGTTCTCGATTGCACAGTAGCAGCAGCAGTGAAGCAGGCATTTCAGAAGTTTCTCCAGGTGTTCCTCCGTGCTTCTCACGTCTGTCTCTATCAAATCAAGATTGTGCACAGCCCCTAGTTAACACATACGTTATCATTTCGGAGCGGCCACGCGCGCTGTGTCATGCCGCCATCTTCTCCTCCCCTCCCAGTCGGTGGCAGAATCGAGTTACTGCCATATGATTGGCTAGTTAGATATTTGCATTAGTTACAGGTGTACCTAATTAAGTAGCCACTGAGTGCACCTTGTGAAGTCACTCTCCTTGCAATTTTTTTGGCCTAATGTTTCTGGATCCAATTTGTAGAACACCATCTTCCTGTGAGAGTCATCACCAATTGATTAATGGTAACAGAGATGCTGAAATAGTTGTTTCATCTTTCAGAGCCCTCACTGCATCATGAACTGAGAAAGTATTGGCACGCCATGTCTTTGTCAGTCTCATTTCTAATCTTACTCTATTTTCTTGTAGCTTCCCACCCGGATAATTCATGTTATGCTTCTCCTATGGCGACAGATGAGATAATGCATCTGACAGCATCATTTCTTTTCCTGGTTTCAACATGAGTACAAAGCTCTGAAGCATCGGGAGGCATCTCTCTGTAATCGTGCCGGCACTCTGCAGAGTTATTACATACAGGAGCAAACGAAGACGCAGAGAGTGGTGGACTCAGCACAGTACATCACTGGCACATCCCTCCCTCCCTCTGCTGGTATCTACAGGTGACGATGCCTCAAGAAAGCAATATTCATCATCAAATAACCCCGCCAAACAGTCCAAGTCATCTTCTCCCGCCTACCATCGGGCAGGAGATACAAAGGCCTGAAGTTCTACACCTCCCAGTTCAAGAGCAGCTATTTCCCTTCAACCATTTGGCACTTGAACCAACCTGCACAACGGTAACCACTACCTCGATACATATGACTATTTTGCACCACAATGGACTGCTTTTTTGTTCTGATTATGTTTCTTTTTCTTGTAAATATAAATCGTGTTTCTCTTACAAATTGTGTTTATCTTGATCTAATTGAAATATATCCATGCCATTTAAAAATCCACACCAGTTCAGGAACAGTTCTTACCCTACAACCATCAGGCTCCTGAACCAATGTGGATAACTTCACTCACCTCAACTTCAAAATGATTCTCGTACCTATAGACTCACTCTCAAGGACTCTACAACTCATGTTCTCAGTAGCAATATTTTCATTTGCATAATTTGTTTGCTTTTGCACATTTGTAGTTCGTCAGCCCTTGTTTACGTGCAGTTTGTCATAAATTCTATCGCATTGCTTTGTTTTTCCTGCAAGTGCCTGCAAGAAAATGAATCTCAAGGTAGTATATGGTAATACAGATGTGCTTTGATGCTAAAGTTATATTGAACTTAGAAGTTTAAGTGTCCTTTCTCTTTAAGCAATGGAAGCTATAGGTTTGGGATGTAATGCCAAAGAGATCATAACAGTTCACCACAGTCCATATCTGTGTTAAGCTGCCTATATGCATGGTGCAGTGAGCAGAGACTTGAGACACAGGCTTGGATGCTGTTTAAGCAGATTGCATTGTCATGGAATAGGACAAAGCCTCTTAAGGCTATTGAAATATTTGAATGTCATGGGTAGAATGTCATGGCAGATATTTTAATTCAATTAATTGCGATGTGATTAATTTTTATTTAAAGTCAGCACTCAAAGATTGAACACAGTTTAACAGCTAAAGGGAAAACAAGCCAGGACTTGCTTCATTTAGCAGTGCAAACTTTGTCAGACAGCAATGTATATTCTAGTTCTCACAACAGGAATACGAAAAAGAAAGATTTATTTTTTCCTTTGTGAAGAATAATAAATAAAATGTAAATCAAATGGACATTTGTCATCTCAGAAGCCATTTGGCCCATCATTACGATGCAGACTAAGAGTAGACTTCAGGTTTTATTTCCCATTTCCCTGATTTTAGTCCAGAGCTCTGAAGTTTAGGAGGTTCCATATTCATCATCACCTCCTCGCTGATGATCAACACTGGCGCATCTCAGGGGTGTGAGCTTAGCCCACTGCTCTACTCTCTATATACACATGACTGTGTGGCTAGGCATAGCTCAAATAGCATCTATAAATTTGCTGACGATACAACCATTGTCGGTAGGATCTCAGGTGGTGACGAGAAGGCTTACAAGAGTGAGATATGCTGACTAGTGGAGTGGTGCTACAGCAACAGCCTGGCACTCAACGTCAGTGAGACGAAAGAGCTGATTGTGGACTTCAGGAAGGGTAAGACGAAGGAACTCATACTCATCCTCATAGAGGGATCAGAAGTGGAGAGAGTGAGCAGCTTCAAGTTCCTGGGTGTCAAGATCTCTGAGGATCTAACCTGGTCCCAACATATCGATGTAATTATAAAGAAGGCAAGACAGGGGCTATACTTTATTAGGAGTTTGAAGAGGTTTGGCATGTCAACAAATACACTCAGAAACTTCTATAGTTGTACCATGGAGAGCATTCTGACAGGCTGCATCACTGTCTGGTATGGAGGGGCTACTGCACAGGACTGAAAAAAGCTGCAGAAACTTGTAAATCTAGTCAGTCCATCTTGGGTACTAGCCTACAAAGTACCCAGGACATCTTTAGGGAGCGGTGTCTCAGAAAGGCAGCATCCATTACTAAGGACCCCCAGCACCCAGGGCATGCCCTTTTCTCACTGTTACCATCAGGTAGGAGGTACAGAGACCTGAAGGCACACACTCAGCGATTCAGGAACAGCTTATTCCCCTCTGCTATCCAATTCCTAAATGGACATCGAAGCTTTGGACACTACCTCACTTTTTTTTAATATACAGTATTTCTGTTTCTGCACGTTTTTTAAAAATCTAATCAATATACATATACTGTAATTGATTTACTTGTTTATTTTTTTTTATTTATTCATTTTTTTTCTCTCTGCTAGATGATGTATTGCACTGAACTGCTGCTGCTAAGTTGACAACTTTCACGTCACATGCTGGTGATAATAAACCTGATTCTGATTCTGAGCCTTTCAGAGAACACTCCAGACCCTGCAACGCACATTG
Organism: Mobula hypostoma; assembly: GCF_963921235.1. Classification (NCBI taxonomy): domain Eukaryota; kingdom Metazoa; phylum Chordata; class Chondrichthyes; order Myliobatiformes; family Myliobatidae; genus Mobula; species Mobula hypostoma. The sequence goes on along the minus strand of NC_086101.1, from coordinate 183,200,365 downwards.
ATTTATTTGAATGTTGCCAGACCTCAAGGGCCTGACTTACAGGGAGAGTTTAGGTAATTATTCCCTCCCAGGTGCATCGGGTGGCAACCTCTCCATTTCTTCAGCATTTTGTCTGTTTTTTGTTTTTTACGAGGCTGATTTGCTAGCTCCAATGCTCAACCCAGCACGAATGTAAAGTGTGCGAGGAGCCGGCTGGATTCGAACCCTGGACCACTCGCTTGGAAGGGACCATGTGCCTCGAGGTCCAGTGCCAATGCCGCTACTCCACTGGCCAGCAATGGTTTGGGTAGACTAGGACTTTTATTTCTTGGAGTGCTGGAGAGTGAGGGTGACACTCGAGAGGAGTATAAAGTCATGAGGGGCATAGACAGAGTGAATGCACACAGATGGTGGTGTGCGTATGGAATAAGCTGCCAGGGTAAATAGATGAGTCATGGCTGATCTGACCATGGACTCATCTCCACCTACCTGCTTTTCTCCTAACCCTTAGTTCCCCTACAATGCAAAAATCCATCCAACCTTGTCTTAAACATATGTATTAAGATAGCCTCCACTGCTTCATTGGGCAGAGAATTCCACAGATTCACCACTCTCTGGGAAAAGCAGTTCCTCCTCATCTCCATCCTAAATCTTACCACCCCCCGCCCCGAATCTTGAGGCTATGTCCCCTAGTTCTAGTCTCACCTACAAGTAGAAACAACTTTACTGCCTCTATCTATCCCTTTCCTAATTTTATATGTTTCTATAAGAACTCTCTTGGTAAATAAAATGGTGGGCAGTTAATCATCAGGTGTTCCAGGTCAGGGGAAAAAGCGAACAACAAGATAGTTGCATCTGAATGCCACAAAGAGTTTCTGACGATGAGATGGGCCAAGGGGCCATTTCCACACTACATAACTCTCTATAAGTCACCTTTAATTCTCTTGAATATTTACCCAAGTCAACCAGCAAAAATGGTGGATGTGGATTCAAATGTTACATTTAAGAGAAGTTCCAGCTGAACATGGATGGGAGGAGTTTGAAGAGATATGGTCCGCCTGCAAGTAGATGAGACTAGACAGAAGATCAGGCCTGCATGGACTAAATGGGCCGAGAAGCCTCTTTCTGTGTTGCAGTGGTCTATAATGGTTCCAAGCCACTGATCTCTGCTAGGCAAATTGATTCTTTATGTTTACCCACTTCAGATTTCTCGTAATTTTATACCTCTCAACCAAATCTCCTGTCAACCAAATCTCCCGTCAACCAAATCTCCCGTCAATCAAATCTCCCCTCAAGCTTTTCGATTTCAGAGGAAATGCTCCTGCCTACTCCATTCCTCACAACTGCAGTTCTCAAGCCCAAGCAACATTTTTATAACTGTATCATAGATGGGAAGCATAGTAGCGTAGTGCTTAATGTAACACTATTACCATAAGACCATAAGACAAAGGAGCAGAAGTCGGCCATTTGGCCCATCGAGTCTGTTCCGCCATTTTATCATGAGCTGATCCATTCTCTCATTTAGTCCCACTCCCCTGCCTTCTCTCCATAACCTTTGATGCCCTGGCTACTCAGATATCTATCAATCTCTGCCTTAAATACACCCAATGACTTGGCCTCCACTGCCACCCATAGCAAAAAATTCCATAGATTCACCACCCTCTGGCTAAAAAAATTTCTTCGCATTTCTGTTCTGAATGGGCGCCCTTCAATCCTTAAGTCATGCCCTCTCGTACAAGACTCCCCCATCATGGGAAACAATTTTGCCACATCCACTCTGTCCATGCCTTTCAACATTTGAAATGTTTCTGCGAGGTCCCCCCTCATTCTTTGAAACTCCAAGGAATACAGTCCAAGAGCATTACAATGCCATCAATCCGCGTTCAATTCCACCGCTGTCTATAAGGAGTTTTTACGTTCCCCTGTGACTATGTGGGTTTCCTCAGGGTACTCTGGTTTCCTCCCACATTCCAAAGACGTTAGTAGGCTAATTGTTTACATGGCAGAAATTGGGCGACATTAGCTCATGGGCTGGAAGAGCCTGGTACCATGCTGTATCTCTCAATAAGAATATAAATAAATAAACTCCCTCTGTATCCTCTCAGGTGCTACTGTATTCCTTCCATGGTGTGGTGGTGACCAGCACAGCACACAGTCCTCCAACCATGGCCAATAAATGTTTCATACAATTGTAGCATCAGCACCCACCCCCGCCACCATATCCTGACCCTCAGCTGAAAGAAACAAGTATAGCACACCCCTTGTGCTGTAGAAAGATTTTCCACAACGCAAACTAATTTTGCCCATTGAATCTCCTGTTACAAAGTTTTTCTTCTCTCAAAATTAACGCCCCTATGGATATACACTCTATAGGTAAGATAATTCTGATTGTTCCGTAGACAGATGAGCAATGTTTCTTGCTCTAATGAGAAATGAATGTTACAATGTTTGATAAAGTATCATACAAATATTTATAGTCGGCACTGCCTTAACAGTTGGACTCCCACTGTGAACCGACAGCCCACGATGGTTGTACAAGTATCAGTGGAAGAGATTCTTTTGTCAGTTTCCAACGCAAATCCCTAAAGTTCCTGCTGTGAGCCAGCAACCTGCAGTTATTGTCTTCTGCAAAGCTTGGTTCCGTTCTCGGTATTCATTTTGTATTTACTGTTCTCATAAATTCCATAAAAGCAAATGTCTATTCTGTGGCTCAACGTTTTTGTAGTGATAAGGCAAATTTCTGTTACCTGAATATTGTAAAGCTAGTTTATGTAGTAATCTGTGGACCTGCCTCCCTTCAGATTAGTACTCGAAGTCCCTCTTCTCCTCTACACTTTTTATCCTACTATTCATTATGTAGTTCCTTGCCTTTTTTTTTGTCCATCCTGAATGCTTTACCTCAGATCCAATCGCAAACTGCCCTAAAATTATTCAGAATGGGGGGAAAAAGGAGGAAGGAAGTATTTTAACATCATCAATCAGTCTACCTTCTAAAGTACAGATCAGGTCAGCTAATTCAAAAACAAAAGCAATTCAAGGTGCAAAGTTCAAAGAAAAAATTATTATCAGCATACACACGTCACCACATACAACCCTGAGATTCTTTTTTCCTGTGGGCATACTCAGCAAATCTATAAAATAGTAACTAGGAACCGGATCAATGAAAGAACAAAAGCATAGAAGACAACAAAGTGTGCAAATGCAAATATAAATAGCAATAAATAACAAGAGCATGCAATAACAAGATAAAGAGTCCTTAAAGTGAGATAATTGATTGTTGAAACATCGCAGTAGATGAGTGTAGTTATCCTCTTTTGTTCAAGAGCCTGATGGTTGAGGGGTAGTAAATGTTCTTGAACCTGGTGGTGTGAGTCCTGAAGCAGTTGTACCTTCTACCTGATGGCAGCAATGAGAAAAGAGCCTAGCCTGGGTGGTGATGATCTTTGATGCTGGATGCTGCTTTCCTAGATGTGCTCAATGGTTTGGAGAGCTTTATCCATAATGTACTGGGCCAAATACACTACGTTTTGTAGGATTTTCCATTCAAAGGCACTGGTGTTCACATACCAGGCCATATTGCAGCCAGTCAATACACTTTCCACCACTCGCCTATACAGGTAGATGTTTGTCATTGTTTTTGATATAATGCTGAATGTCCGTAGACCCCTAAGGAAGTAAAGGTGCTGTTGTGCTTTCTTTGCAATTCCGTTTATATGATGGGTCCAGGACAGGTCCTCTGAGATAGTGACATGCAGGAATTTAAAGGTACTGACCCTCTCCACCTCTGATCCTCCGATGAGGACTGGCTCATGGACCTCTGGTTTCCCTCTCCCAAATTCTGCAATCAGTCTACAATTATTTGATTGTAATTATTTAATTATTTAATCCCAAAGTAAGCAATTATTTATTTGGTTAATGCTATTCTTGTTGAAACCTATAAGAATTCTGCAGAACTGTAGCAAGAAAAGATTGTCTAAAGTTTCAGGTCTGGCATTGGGAATAAATGAAAAAATATGTTATTATTCAATAGCAAAGAATGTAGATGAGGGTTAGATGGAAGGAAGGAAATATCTCTGAAAATGTGAGACCACAAGAATTAGGTATACATAGAAACATAGAAATCTACAGCACATTACAGGCCCTCTGGCCCACAATGTTGTGCCAACCATGTAACCTACTCTAGAAACTGCCTAGAATTTCCATACCGCATAGCCCTCTATGTTTCTAAGCTCCATGTACTTACCTAAGATTCTCTTAAAAGACCCTATTGTATCTGCCTCCACCACCGTCACTGGCAGTGCATTCCATGCACCCACCACTCCGTGTGAAAAACTTATCTCTGACATTCCCCTTGTACCTACTTCCAAGCGCCTTAAAACTATGCGCCCTTGTGTTAGCCACTTCAGCCTTGGAAAGAAGCCTCCAGCTATCTGCATGCTCAATGCCTCTCATCACCTATACATCTTTGTCTATTAAAGTGTCGCTAATAATAAGGCTCTGGAAAAGACTATACATATACAGTACTATGCAGAAGTCTTAAGCACATGCAGTGCCTCTATAAAGTATTCAACCCCCCCACCCCTTGGAAGTTTTTATGTTTTATTGTTTTACAAGATTGAAACATAGTGGAGTTAATTTGGCTTTTTTGACACCGATCAACAGAAAAAAACTCTTTCATGTCAAAGTGAGAATAGATCTCTACAAAATGATCTAAATTAATTACAAATTTAAAACACCAAATAATTGATAGCATAAGTATTCCCCCCCCCCACCACCTTTTAATATGACACACCAAATCATCACTGGTGCAGCCAATTGGTTTTAGAAGTCACGTAATTAGTTAAATGGAGATCTGTTTTTGGAGACCTGTGTACAGTCAAGATGTTTCAATTAATTGTAGTAAAAATACACTTGTATCTGTAAGGTCCAACTGTTGGAGAGTGAGTATCCTGGCAAAACTTACACCATGAAGTCAAAAGAACACTCCAAGCAACTCTGCAAAAAGGTTATTGAAAAGCACAAGTCAGGAGATGGATACAAGAAAATTTCCAAGTCACTGAATATCCCTTGGAGTACAGTTAAGTCAACCATCAAGAAATGGAAAGAGTATAGCACAGCTGTAAATCTGCCTAGAGCAGGCTGTCCTCAAACACTGAGTGACTGCAAGAAGGAGTCTAGTGAGGGAGGCCACCAAGAGATGTATGACAACTCAGGAGGAGTTGCAAGCTTCAGTGGCTGGGTTGATCGAAAGTGCGCATATGGCAAATGTTGCCTGGGCACTTCACCAGTCATTGCTTTATGGCAGAGTGGCAAAAAGTAAGCCACCGTTGAAAACAACTCACATGAAGTCTCGGCTAGAGTTTACCAGAGGCATGTGGGAAACTCTGAAATCAGCTGGAAGAAGGTTCCATGGTATGATGAAACCAAGCTTGAGCTTTTTGGCCATCAAACTAAATGCTACGTTTGGCGAAAGCCATACACGGCAGATCATCAAAAATTCAGGGAGCTCCTAGAGGAAAGCCTGATGCAGTCTGCAAGAGAATGACCCCAAGCATAAAGCCAAAGCTACAGAGGAATGGCTTAAAAACAAAGTTAATGTCCTGGAGTGAGCAAGTCAGAGTTCAGACCTCAAATCAATTGAGAATTTGTGGATGGACTTGAAAAAGGCTGTTTACTCACGATCCCCAAGCAATCTGACTGACCTTGAGCAGTTTTGTAAAGAATGGGGAAAAATTGCCGTGTTCAGATGTGCAAAGCAGATAGAGACCTATCTGCACAGACTCAGGGCTGTAATTGCTGTCAAAGGTACATCTACTAAATACTGACTTGAATGGGGTGAATACTTATGCGATCAATTATTTTGCATTTTATATCTGAAATTAATTTAGAACACTTTGTCTAGATCTGTTTTCACTTTGACAAGAAGGAGACATTTTCTGTTGATCTGTGTCAAAAAAGCCAAATTAAATCCACTATGATTCGATGTTGTAAAACAATAAAACATGAAAACTTCCAAGCAGGGTGCATACTTTTTATAGCCTCTGTATATATAGAGCTCAGATGACCAAGACTTTCACACAGCACTGTAGTAATTTTATGTATTGCACTGTACTGCTGCCGCAAAATAAACTAATTTCATGACATATGTGAGTGATGATAAACCTGATTCTGATATGGGTCTCTATTGTGGACTGAGAGTGGGCAACATAGCTGAGTAAAGGGGAAGGGAGCAGGAAGCACCAGAGAGACATTCTGTAATGATCAATAAACCAAATGTTTGGAATCAAATTACCTTGCCCAGAGTCTCAGGGCTAGATATATCTGCACCCGCCAAACCTCATACCACTAATAGTCCTTCTCTGCCACCTATCTCACACTCCACCCACAGATGTCTACCCTCACCATTCCCAGCATACTTTACTCCCACCAGATTTACAAACTCGCTCTCCACTCTACGTTGACAAATACAGTACAGGTTTCCCCCGTTATCCAAAGGTAGAGTGTTCCTATGAAATGGTTCGTAAGCCGGAATGTTGTAAAGTGAATAAGCAATTACCATTTATTAATATGGGAAAAATTTTTGAGCATTCCCAGACCCAAAAAATAACCTACAAAATCATGCCAAATAACACATAAAACCTAAACTGTTAGTAACATATAATAAAAGCAAGAATGATATGATAAATACACAGCCTATATAAAGTAGATATACTTTTCTGCAGTACTGTCTAGTGCAGTGAAAATCTCGCAGAAGCACTCTCGGCGGAAGCGCTCGCGGCAGAAACATGGCGCAAACGCTCTCGGCAGAAATACTCCCTCCAGTAACCTTTAAGCTATGAAGCTGCCAAATCGTACCAAATAACACATAAAAATACACAGCCTATATAAAGTAGAAATAATGTATGTACAGTGTAGTTTCACTTACCAGAATCAGGGAGACTCCAATAAATTGCAGTTCCGTCACAGTTAAACACTTGCTTATACGAATAAGAACCTGACGCAATCGGCAATCACCTCTGACCTGGGCCGACATTTACGTGCCGGGCGGCACCTAATTAATTAGCTTGTTTATTTCGGCTTTTTTCTTTAAGATGTGCTGGGTGCGCTCCGGCTACCGCTGCACCCCTGCATTCTTCATGGCAATGTATCGGTCTGCGGCCCGGAGGTTGGGGACCACTGCTTAAACTATGAAGCTGCCCTTGCCTCAGATCAAACCACCTGTGACTACCTTTAAATTCCACTTTCGCAACACTTTCATCACCATCGTCCAGTGCTTTCTGTTTCAGCTTATTAAAAAACTGACTGATTTCTCCTTAAGTATAAGAAAACTTAACGGAACACCACGCTTTGTACACCCATCGATCCACTCAAGCAATAGACTTTCCATTTTATCCATTATTGGATGCCGACAAAGAGAGACCACTTTGCTATGAGCAGAACAAACAGTAACATCAGTAGGTTTCAAAATTCTCTCTCTCTGCGTATAAATAGTGCGAATGGTGGATGCAGGCAAGTTCAACACGCGGCCACTGTCCTTACTTCATTCACCACGATCGCAAAGCTTAATTATGTCTAGTTTTACGCTAAGTGTAACCCCCTTACAAGCTCTTTTAGGCTTTTCCAATACCTTAGAACACATCTTGCTAACGGATGCACAAAATAAATCGAGATAAAGCACGTGTTTAAGCAATGTCAGCTAGAATGCAGTTCCGGGGGAGGAGCTTGGCTGCTCGGGGCATGCGCTGCCTTTTTTCGTAACAGTGAAAACACCTTCTGTTAGCGAAAACAGGTAACTAGTGTAGGTCTTTCGTAACAGCGAGGTGTCGTAAAGCGAACTTTCGGAAAACGGGGGCCAACTGTACTGTAAAAAATATCTTAGGTACCCCTAGCTATAAATACATGCCTAAGACTTTTGCACAGTAATATAGATAAAGAAAAACTGAAAATCATTACGGGGGTTGGGGGTTTGACGGTAAGTTGCTGAGAATATATTTTCTCTTCTGATCTAAACTTTGCTGACATTGTCTAAAGAGGATTTCTTCTCTTAACATTGAGGTGTTAAGTGACCCAGGGACTTGGCAGAATAATAGTTTGCCATGGATTAGATGGGCCAAAGGGCATGTTTCTGCACCGTAGTACTCCATGATGTTTTGTTATTTATGGTCCCTCTTTCTCTTTTCCCATTTCTCACATAACATGTGATTACCCTTCAAAAGTATTTTATTGAAGACCGAGAGCCACTGGATGTGTAGAGTCTGCCAAAGGTGATTTAGAAATAAATCTTCAAAAAGCCACAAAAGTGATGAGGGCAAAACCTTTTGAAATAATTTCAGGTTGAATTTTGCTTCAGAATCAAAATTGGTTTTAATATCATTGGCATATGTCGTGAAACTTGTTAACTTTACAGCTACACACATCAAAGTTGCTGGTGAACGCAGCATGCCAGGCAGTATCTCTAGGAAGAGGTGCAGTCGACGTTTCAGGCCGAGACCCTTCATCAGGACTAACTGAAGGACGAGTTAGTAAGAGATTTGAAAGCGGGAGGGAGAGGGGGAGATCCAAAATGATAGGAGAAGACAGGAGGATCCATCCCTCCCCCTCCTGTCTTCGCCTATCATTTTGGATCTCCCCCTCTCCCTCCAAATTTCAATTCTCTTACTAACTCTTCCTTCAGTTAGTCCTGCCGAAGAGTCTCAGCCTGAAACGTCGACTGTACCTCTTCCTAGAGATGCTGCCTGGCCTGCTGCGTTCACCAGCAACTTTGATGTGTGTTGCTTGAATTTCCAGCATCTGCAGAATTCCTGTTGTTAACTTTATGGTTGTTGTCTTGCCTTGTTTATAGCTGCATCAATAATGTTGCATCCAGGTTAGGTCCTCAGAATAATTGACACCCAGCAACTTGAAACTGCTCACTCTCTCCACTCCTAATCGTTCTATGAGGATTGGTATGTGTTCCCTCATCTTACCCTTTCTGAAGTCCACAATCAGCTCTTTGGTCTTACTGATGTTGAGTGCAAGGTTGTGGCTGTGCTCAACTAATTGGTATATCTCACTCCTGTATACCCCTTCATCATCATCTGAAATTCTGACAACAATGGTTGTATCATCATCAAATTTATGGATGCTGTTTGAGCTGTGCCAAGCCATACAATCATGACTGTAAGGAGAGTACAGCAGTGAGCTAAGCACACAGCCCTGTGGTGTACCTGTGTTGATTATCAGCGAGGTGGAGATGTTAATTCCAATTGATTGTGGTCTTCCAGTTAGGAAATCAAGGATTTAGTTACAGAGCAAGGTACAGAGGCCTGGGTTCTGTAGCTTTTCAATCAGGGCTGTAGGAATGATTGTGTTAAATGCTGAGCTATAGTCAATAAACAGCATTTTCACATAGGTTTTTGCATTGTCCAGATAATCCAAGACTGCATGGCAAGCCATTGAGATCGCGTTTGTTTTAGACCTATTGTGGGGATAGGCAAATTGCAGTGGTTCCAGGTCCTTCCTGAGACAGGTGTTGATTCTAGCCATAACCAACCTCTCAAAGCATTTCATCACTATAGATGTGAGTGCTAAAGAGACGGTAGTCTTTGAGGCAGCTCACACTGCTCTTCTTGGTCACTGGTGTGATTGTTGCCCTTTTGAAGGAGGTGGGAACTTTTGACTGTAGCAGTGAGAGACTGAAAATGTCCTTGAATACTCCCACCCACTGGTTGGCACAGGTCTTCAGAGATTACCAGTGCTCCATTAGGACCTGCCACCTTGCGAGGGTTTGCCCTCCTGAAAGACGGACTGACCTCGTCCTCTGAGGTCAGCAGATTCTGCAGGGATCCTCATAGCTGTGGTCTTATTCTCACTTTCAAAGTGAGCATAAAAGGCATTGAACTCATCTTGTAGTGAAGCATTTTTGCCATTCATGATGTTGGATTTTGCATTGTAGGAAGTGATGGCCTGCAAACCCTGCCAGAGTTGACGTGCATCCAATGACGCCTCTAACCTGTGCTGGGATTGTTTTTTTTTGGCTCTTTTAATAGCTCCACAAGTCATACCTGGTTTTCTTATACAGTCCTGGATCACCACAACTGCTGCTGCTTGTGCGTAAATCTAGCTGTTCGGGATCCAGTTTTCTTTGACTTAAGAATCTTGTGATTCTAAAGTTTAATTGTTAAAGTTGAAGCACACGAGGTAGGTTGTCTCTTTGGTGCGGTACCACGGGAGGGTTGCCTTGCCAGAAGAACCATCCATAAAGAAGCCATTAAATCTGTAGCCTCATGCACAAAATGCTGGAGGAACTCAGCAGGTCAGTTGGGATCAATGGGAGGAATAGAGTTGACATGTTGGGCTGAGTGCCTTCATCGTGTCTCCTAACCTTCCTGCTCCCTCTAGTGGTTATAACAAATAACAATGTACTGAGCACGTCTAACTGGGACAAATCACAATGTGATTGACTCGTTTATTTTTAAAAAATTGTCTTCTATGAAAACAATTTTTGTTCCTTAATTACAATGAATTGATTCCCTATTATTTTGCTTGGAATTACAGCTGTGACTAGCTGATAGTCTGGTAAGAAAGAGATTGATTCTTTGAAGGAATTGTTGGTTCTGAGTGTAATTTGAATTCCTAAACAATGAAATTTTTACACCTTTTACATTTGTCAATCCAGTTTCAAAATCAAAAGAACCTGCAATCAATCGAGAGTTTAATAGTTACACAGATACTTAAATGAAAGCAATATTCTCCAGTCGTCAATTTTTTGCTGGAAGATTGCAACAAAATGTGATTAGCTAGGAAAGTGTTCTGTGCAGCAACAAACAGTTTTACTCAAAGTTCAAAGTAACTGTATTATCAAACTACGTATACACTCAGTGGCCACTTTATTAGATACACCTGCTTGTTATTGGACAATCAGCCAATGCGCAAAAGACTACAAACTGTGCAAGTACAAAAAGAAAGAATAAAATAAATAATAATAATAATAATAAGCAATAAACATTGAGATTATGAGAAGAGAGTCCATAGGTTGTGGGGACATTGCAGTGATGGGGCAAGTGAAGTTGAGTGAAGTTATCCCCTTTGGTTGAAGAGCCTGATGATTGAGGGGTAATAACTGTTCTTGAATCCGATGGTGTGAGTCCTGAGGTACCTGTACTTTCTTCCTGATAGCAGTAGTGAGAAGATAGCATGTCCTTGGTGGTGTGGGTCCCTGATGATGAATGCTGCTTTCCTACAACAGCGCTTTGTGTAGATGTGCTCAATAGTGGGGAAGGTTTTACCCAAGATGGACTGGGCCGTATCCACTACTTTTTATAGGATTTTCCATTCAAGAGCATTGGTGTTTCCATACCAGGCAGTAATAACCATATAACATATAACAATTACAGCACAGAAACTGGCTATCTTGGCCCTACTAGTCCATGCGGTAATGTAGCCAGGCAATACACCCTCCACCACATATCGATAGAAGTTTGTCAAAGTTTTAGATGTCATGCCGTATCTTTGCAAACTCCTAAGTATGTAAAGGCGCAACCATGTTTTCTTTGCAATTGCACTTACTTGGAGGCTTAGCGAGAAAGGGAAGGGGTTCCAGTTCAAGTTCAAGTTCAAATTCAGTTTATTGTCATTTAACTGTATGCATATATACTGCCAAACGAAACAATGTTCTTCCAGACCAAGGTGCACATCCGTTAGTCTTGCGAGACCATGGATCTGCGCCTGGAAAGTCTTCACTCTCCAGGGCCCAGGCCTGGGCAAGTTTGTATGGAAGACCGGCAGTTGCCTGTGCTGCAAGTCTCCCCTCTCCATGACACCAATGTTGTCCAAGGGAAGGGCATTCGGACCCATACAGCTTGGCACCAGTGTCGTCGCAAAGCAATGTGTGATTAAGTGCCTTGCTCAAGGACACAACATGATCCCTTGGCTGGGGCTCGAACTCACGACCTTCAGGTCGCTGGTCCAATACCTTAACCACTTGGCCACGTGCACAACACAGTACATATAACTCACTAACACAAAACATGAAGTAATATTACCACAAATAAATTAATAAATAGAAAGGCACATTAACGATACAAGTTAAAAAGTAAACAGTATAATACTACTGGCCCATCATATGTATTGAGACCTCAGTGGCTGCAGGAAAATCTGTAGTCTTACGATCTGGAGAAAGAACCTATTTCCCATCCTAACAGCTCTTGTCCTAATGCTATGGTACGTCCTGCTTGATGGTAGGGGATCAAAGAGATTGTTGGACGGAAGGGAGGGATCACTGATGACGATAAGGGCCTTGCGTACGCAACGCTCATGATACGTATAGGTGGAAGAGAAACCCTGATGATTCTCTCAGCAGTCCTCACAGGAGTTGCGATCAGATGCCTTTGCAGTTCCCGTACCAGATATTGCTGTAACTGGTCACGACAGTTTCAGTGGTGCTCCTGTATAAATTGGTTTGAATGGTAGAATGGGTGGGTGGGAGTAGGGCTGCCTCCTCACCTCTATGTCCTCAGGAGGTGGAGACGCTGCTGTGCGTTCTTGACCAAAGAGGTGGTGTTGAGTGTCAACTCTTGCATTAAAATCACAGAGCTCTCAACTTTATGTAAAGTCATTTAATGATAAAATAAATAATTCTGGTGTTTGGTCATTTATTACCTTAGGGCCTGCACTGTACTGTAATGTTCAATGTTCTGTTCACATATTCTAATCAGAACTCTTACACAGTCGGCAATGATTTAATTGGGTAGACAGTCCTATAAAGATATTTGTTCTTGGTTGCTTAGCTAGCCAGACTTTGATGCAGTGCTAAGCTTTCCACAGAAATCTATAGTCCATATGCTGTGCCTTCATTGCCCATGACAAATTGTACAATACGTCATCAGTATGGGATAAAGCCAAGGCCACTCTGCAGGTATAATGCCCTTCCCATTTGGTTCTAAAGCACAGGAACTTCTAAACAATGATGGTATCCATGGGTAACTTATAAATCAGGAACAGCTGCACTAATGTTGACTTCTACCTTACAAATCATTCACTCAAGATCCATTATTCCTCCCATTTAATCTTTACTTTATACTTTATTGTCGCCAAACAATTGATACTAGAACGTACAATCATCACAGCGATATTTGATTCTGCGCTTCGCACTCCCTGGATTACAAATCCATAGTAAATATTAAAAATTTAAATTATAAATCATAAATAGAAAAATGGGAAGTAAGGTAGTGCAAAAAAACAAGATGCGGGTCCGGATATTTGGAGGGTGTGGCCCAGATCCGGGTCAGGATCCATTCAGCAGTCTTATCACAGTTGGAAAGAAGCTGTTCCCAAATCTGGCCGTACAAGTCTTCAAGCTCATGAGCCTTCTCCCAGAGGGAAGAGGGACGAAAACTGTGTTGGCTGGGTGGGTCGTGTCCTTGATTATCCTGGCAGCACTGCTCCGACAGCGTGCGGTGTAAAGTGAGTCCAAGGATGGAAGATTGGTTTATGTGACATGCTGGGCTGTGTTCACGATCTTCTACAGCTTCTTTCAGTCTTGGACAGGACAACTTCCATACCAGGTTGTGATGCACCCTAGAAGAATGCTTTCTACGGTGCATCTATAAAAATTAGTGAGGGTTTTAGGGGACAGGCCAAATTTCTTTAGTTTTCTCAGGAAGTAAAGGCGCTGGTGGGCCTTCTTGGCAGTGGATGTATTTGCAAAAATTGAACGTTGTTCTAACAGCTTATAACATTGTACATGGCTTTTCCCGGCTTCTACACGGTAACATGCTCCATGTCGTCGTGTTTCCCTAGCAACTTGATCCATCTTAACTATTCATCACCATGGTTTAAGCTGTCAAAAGTAAAGTTAGTTTTAATGATTATTGATTTTTTAAAGTAAATGTAATTACAGTTATTACTGAGTTTGTTGCAATTTTTAAAAATCTATTTAGCAAAAGTTATTTCATTTTTAATTTGACAATTTTAATTGCTGTTAGATTGAACTCTATAATGTGCAAGAAAGTCCACCAGCTCTTCTTATCACTACGTTTGGTCGTGACTGTAGCAACTGGCATTAGGGCGTCTCCCAGATTTACCAGTCTTGTTGTAAGGACAAAGTGTACCAGGGCTAGGATGAACCTTTTAAGAGGAAACCATCACCTGTACGCGTGTAAATGTTCAAGTGGGTTTTACGGGTTCCGGGACACCATTTAAAAAGTAGAAATAAATGTTATGAAATAGTTCACTCCTGAACATTGTGACCAAAAACAGACTAATTTAAAATTCAAGTGTATGTGACTGAGTGAGAGAGTGTGAGTGTGTGAGTGAATGTAAGAGTGAGTGAGAATGTGAGTGTGAGTGAGAGTGAGAGGTGAGGGTGGGGGGGGGATGAAGAGGGAGTGTGAGAGCATGGGTGAATGAGAGAGCAAGAGAGAAAAAGGGGTGAGGGACGGACAGGGGGAGGGTGATGGAGAGGGAGAGGAAGAGAATGGGAGAGAGAGAGATGTGCGAGAGGGGAGAGGGAAAGGGGAGAGAGAGGGAGGGGGGGAAGTGAAGGCAATGAGATAAGAGGGAGAGAAGACAGAAAGAGAAGGGAGAGAAGACAAAGAAAGAGTGAAGAGAGAGAAAAGAGAGGGAACAGAGACAGTGAAAAGAGAGGAGAGAGATACAGTGATAAAGAAGAGGCAAGAGAGGTATAGTGGAAAACTTGGTTTTGCATGAATCCTTATAGATCGTCTCATTACAAAAATGTAATATAACCACAGTGAGCACGTCTTCACACCATGACCCAGAATGTAAGTACCCTCATCAATAATCCCGATAGTGATAGACCTGAACATTATACTGCTGTCATACTTTGGGAACTGAAGTCACATTGACATTGGCATCACCAGGATGAGTGAGAAACGTCAGACAGGAGACAGTTTATTACAAGAACAAGGCAGAAGAGGAAGGTCATCTTTAAGTTTTGAGATTCACATTAAGAGTGAACTTATCAAAAGCCTCCATTTATCCTTCTGTGGAATTAGTGAATGGAATTGGAATTGGAATTGGTTTATAATTGTCACTTGTACAGAGATACAGTGAAAATCTTGTCTTGCATACTGTAGATACAGATTAATTCATTAGACAGTGCATTGAGGTAGAACAAGGTAAAGCAGTAACAATATAGAATAATTAACAGCTACTGAGAAAATACTGAGATAATCAATAAAGTGCAGGATCAATGATGTAGATTATGAGGTCAAGAGTCCATCTTATCATACTAGGGAATCATTCAATAATCTTATACTGTGGGATAGAATTTGTCCTTGAACATGGTGGTACATGCTTCAAGGCCTTGTAAACTTATAAATATGTAGTCAGATTCTGCTCGAAGTCCATCAGCAAGTTTGCAGATGATAGCATCATAGTGGGCCGCAACTCAAAAAACGATGAGCCAAAGTACTGGCAGGAGATAGACAGTTTAGTAACATGGTGCATTGACAATAACTTTACCCTCTATGTCAGCAGAAAGAAAGAGCTGGTCATTGACTTCAGGAAGGTGATGGCGCAACATGCTCCTATTTGCCTAAATGGTGCCACAGTCGAGAGGGTTGCGAGCTTTAAGTTCTTCAAAGTGAACATCTTCAATAGCCTGCCCTGCTCCAACCATATAGAGCGAGTAAAGGTTTTGTGAGCTTTCTTCAAGCTCAAGTTCAGGTTTAATTTTCATTCAACCGTGCATGAATACCCAAACAAAACCATGTTACTCCAGGGCTAAGGTGCAAAACATAGTACCAACAGTCACAAGGCACGTAAGCACATAAAAGAGAGCAGTAAAATAGAGTCACACACACAAAAAACTGTAGTCTAAATTCCTGAGTCCATGAATTTTGCAGCAGTCTGCAATCAAACTCAGCACAGATTGTCTTCCGCGCAGCAAAAACGAGAGGGCAGCGCTGACTCCAGTATGGACACCACGCCACATTGCCTCCGGCAGTCTGGTGGACTGACTCTGATGCCTCTCTCCTGAGCTGCTGCAAGTAGACAACACTGCAGTTTGCGGCCAAGTTCTCACTATGACTGAGCTCACCCGCCATCCACCCTGGCGTTCTCCAATAAAAACAGTGAATCGACTTTGCAGCATTCCACATGACCAATGTCCAACAGGGTCTTCTCATCACAAGAAAATCGACTAAGTCAATCACTTGCTGTTAGACTGCACACCTCCTTGGCGCATTGACACTTCTCTGACACAGGCAGCAGCATGATCTGCACCAATTCCAGCTTCTTCAGCTTCTCCACCACCAAGCAACTCGCTGATTGGGTGGACCTGCAGAACTTTAAGTTCTTAATGTCTAACAGGGTCTTGTGATGATAAAAATATGTTAAAAAAGACAATAACACCTCTGGTTGGCCCCGTAGAAGCCACTACATTGCAGCACACTGCCATCTGGACGTTGGCTCCTACACTGTTGGACCAGGACATTTACAATCACGGGAGCTTGACGCTCTCAATCCTCTCAAACTCCACACCACTGATCAGCCATGAGCATGTGCACCAACCCCCTTCTTGAAATCATCGACCACTAACTTGTATAAGTATGTAAATATGCCCAATAGTGGGGAGGGCTTTGGCTGTGAAGAACTGGGCTGTCTCCACCACTTTCTGTAAACTTTTTAGACTTTTCTGTTCCTGGGCGTTGGTGTTTCCATGCCAGGCCGTGATGAAGGGTCTCAAGTCTGAAACAGTGACCGTTGACTCTTTTCCATAGATGCTGTCTGACCTGCTGACCTCCGGCATTTTGTGTGTATTGCCATGATGCAACCAGTTAGGATACCACACACCTATAGCAGTTTGTCAAGGTGCCAATTCCATGCAAATTTCTAAGAAATCAGAGATGCTGTCATGGCTTCTTTGTGATGGCACTTACATCCTGGTCCCAGGACAGATCTTCCGACATGATATCGCCAAATAATTTAAAGTTATTGACCCTCTGCACCTCCGGTCCACAAATGAGGACTCGCTCATGAATCTCCAGTTTCTCCTTCCTGTAGTCAATAAGTTGTCAAAGGTTATAGAGAGAAGGCAGGAGGGATATTAAATCAGCCATGAATATAGAGCTTAGCAAATTTGCAAGTGTAGCTAACTCTATGTTAGCTACAGAACAGACTCAATAGGCAGAATGGTCCTATGTCTTATGGTCTTATAATCAGTTTGTTGGTTTGGTTGACATTAAGTGAGAGGTTGTTGTTGTGTCACCATTTGATTTTTTAATGTTTTAAGTTCACAGTTCTGAATATATTCCAGCTGATCAACCACAGCTTCAGCAATTTAATGTAGAATTAGATTCCCACTTCAATAGGGTTTCAATCGGAAAGACAATTTCAGTGGAATTACACATTCACTACTAGGTTGCATGTCAGGTGGGAGTACGAACAACAAAACTTCCTTATACCTGCTTGCTGTTCAAGAGCATAGCAACATGATTTGCCACATGGAGACAACCAAATCCTTCAGATACACAGCAGGGGTTTCCAACATACCCTTTTTGTTTGCATTACTGAAAGATTTTTATTCTGATGGGTTTTATTTCACTTCTCAGCTCCTGATCTGCTATCAAATCTAAAGGTTTCTGAGGACACAAAGCAGTTATTTTCTGACTGCATTGTGAATACTGTGCTCCCGTGGACAATCCAAAATCCATGGGAGTCAAAGGAAGAAAGAGGGGCTAAACTAACAAATGATGTCCCTCTATCTATCTGTCATGCTGAGACATTAAACTTTTGGTCAGTTTCTGAATACATGAGCCATGAAATTCTGTGTAGACTGCCATACAGCTGCCAGCCTTGTTAAAAAACATAGTTAGCTACACTTGGAAGTTTGCTAAACCTTATAGCAATCATTAAATACTGTAGAGCACAATGGACATTGAAGAGGAGAGAGAAATGGAAGTGAGAACTTAAGGTGAAATGTGAAATTGCCTGAGGTGGGCGTTAAAGGAAATCAAGGAATCATTTAAGGTACAGGAGCACTGCCAGCAACAAAGGTTTATTGTTTACATCAGTGGAAAGACATTACTGAATGCTTCAGGTAAACTCTCCACAAAACAAAGGAAAACATTCGGACAGGTATGTTTTAGGACGGAAATGGGGAACCAAGAAACAGAGGGCATAGGTACAAATGAATCCATTGGCAAATATAAAAAGAATAAGAGCAGACTTGAGAGGGAAATTAGGAGGGGGAAAAGATAAAACAGGACTAGTTTTATTTGTCACATATACATCGAAATATACATTGAAAAGCACCTTCATTTGTGATGTGCTAGTGGCAGACCATAAGTGTCCCAACAAGATCTAAAGTGAACTAAGAGGTAACTTCTTACACAGAAGGTGGTGAGTACCTGGAATGAGCTGGTGGAGGAAGTGGACGAAGCAGGTATAATTGCAACATTTAAGTGGCATTTGGAAAGGTGTGTAGAGAGGAGAGGCTGGAGGATTATCGGTTGAATACAGCAATTGGGATGAGCAAGGAGGATGCCATCAACAGCATGGACCATTTGAGCCAAAGGGCTATATTCCTCTATGTCACAACCACGGATTCGGGAGCGCTGCAATTACGGCAATTGCGCTTGTGAGTATGCTTGTGTCAGCTAATTATTACTTCATTGTGATAGTATTTAACTCCATTCATTCTGGCATAGTATTTGTCGAGACTTGAAACCAGGACATAGCTATGCTTTGTTATCTGCCTTCCCTGAGAAATTGGACTGTCGAGTCAACTGACTCTGAAGACTAGCTGTATTCGTTTTATTCTTAGTTGTTCTTCTCAGCCGCAGTGTAGGCTTCGTTTTCCATTTGAGAGTTTTAGCTAACGACCCTGTTTGGCCTAGCGTTTGTTGTTTCCTTGTCCCGTGAACACTGTTCGCATTAAAGTCTGTAAAATATTGACCTGCTTCAACGTCTCTCACTCTGCACTTGGGCCATGTCTGTGCTGGGTGACACTCTATGACTCTATGGCATTGGCTGAAGCTGAGAGGAAATTTAATGAAAATCAGGGTGGCAACTTTTTGACACAGTGTCCTGAGGAGATCCTTCTCTGCCAAAGGAGGTGTAAGGTGCTCCTTCCCTCCACCAACCTGCAGGTCACCTTGGGCAAGATGTAGCATCTGCTTAGCCTCATTTTCCTCCCCCTCCCCCCCCCACCCCCCAATCAGGGTCATGTGAAGCCATGGAAGCAGGTCACATGAGCAGCCGGTACATATCACCAGTCCTGCTTATGTAACCGCTGACACCAGGCAGACAATCTCTGTAAAGTATTGATAACGGCTGGGGTCACCTGTCTTATGAAGACACTACTCAGAAGAAGGCAATGGCAAACTACCTCTGTAGAAAAATTTGCCAAGAGCATTTATGGTCATGGGACCATGATCACCCACATCATAATGATGATAATGGCCTGTATATGGAAATGCTACTAAAGAAGCTGCAGATGATCAAGGAGATGGTAGAGAAGGAGTTGAGGCAAGTACATCAACAGTATTTGAAAGACATTTGAACAGGTACATGAATAGGAAACTTTAGAAGGCTATAGGCCAAATTACAGCAAATGGGGACATCTATCTTAGACAAGCATTTTGATCAGCATGGACAAGTTATGCTGAAGGCCATTTTCCATGCTCTGTGACTGATTTGATAACACTTTTCTTGATTTCCTCTGACATGTTCCCGGCATGACTGTGAACAGAATGAATCTGAGGGAGGCAGGCCTAAGTGGACAATTCCAGAAGCAGGACGCCTCTAATTAAAATGTAGAGCAAAAGATGCAAGGGGAATGAAATCTCTTCAGGCGTAGAGAGTCTGGAACTCACAGTTGGTGGCAGAAGCATGGCCATATTTGCTGGCTGCACACACCCCGCCACCCCCAGCATAATCGTCAACACTACATAAACAATGTATTTCACTGCATGTTTCGTGAATCTTTTAGGATATTAGAATCAGAATCATAGAGTCTTAGAAACCTCCAGCACAGAAACAGGCCCCATGCTGACAATGATCTCCATCCAAGCTAGTCCCAATTAACACATATTCTTCTCAATTAGGGGTTCCCAACCTTGGGTCCAGGAACCAATGCTTTATGGTGTTGGTCCATGGCTTAAGAAGATTGGGAACCCCTGCTCTAAATCTTTCATATCAGGTACACACATGTCCAAATGTCCTTTGAATGTTGCTTCTGAAATGTAGTATTTATCAGAGTTTCCTAAAGGTATCTAAATGGGGACCAGAGATCGAATAGAATTGGCAGGGCCATGGGAAAAGAGTGAGGGAAGGGACAGACGAGATTGTTTTATTTAGAGCTGACATGGGCTAATGGGAAAATGGCCTTGTCTGTGCTGTAACAATTCTGCCGTTCAATGAAATAGCTCACAACAAGTAAGCAAATCCAATTTACTCTGCAAGCACTCTATTTAAAGAGAAAGAGATGCATGCAACAGCAGCTTCTCCCAGTAAAAGCAGGGCTGTCCCTTCAGAAAACTGCAGTTAATGAAGAACAAGTAACAAGTACATTCAGTGGTCACCTTATTAGATACACCTGCTTATTAGTACAAATATCTATTCAGCCAATCATGTGGCAGCAAATCAGCATAAAAGTGTACAGACATGTTCAGAGGGTTCATTTGTAGTTCACACCAAACATCAGAATAGGGGAGAACTGTTGACCAAGGAATGTTTGTTGGTACCAGGCTGGGTGGTTTGAGTATCTTATAAACTGCTGATCGCCTGGGATTTTCACACACAATGGTCTCTAGAGTTTACCAATTAAAGTGACAAGGGAGATTGAAATCCTGGCTGCCTGCCTTTTTTATTGCTTGGGGATCGCTCTGCGGCCAGAGAGGTGAGACTGCCTTTTTACCACTGGTGAGATCGCTCTGCGACAGAGAGGGCAAATGTCGCCCAGGTTTTCTGCATTTTGGAAGTGGACCTGGACTGTGAACTTTTTTCAGTCTTATTTTTTTTTGTATTCTCTATTTTCCACCTGATCTTTCTCATATGTATGTGTGTGTGTGTGTGTGTGTGTAGGATGGGGATTTGGGGGTCGATATGCCTGTTCCGTTTTTGTTATTTTTTTTTGTGTGGGGAGGGGGGATTGGGGGTTGATAATTGTGCTGCTGTTCTCTTCTTTCTCGGCTTCATGGCTATCTAGAGAAGAATTTCAGAGTTTTATATTTTGATAATAAATGAATCTTTGAACCTTTGAACATATGGTGATAAATATGTACTTTGATAATAAATTTACTTTAAACTTTGAACTTCAAAGCTAAATATATTGAAGTTGCTCTCCTATTACTGAGGGAGATTGCTAAAAGTATTTTTTTACTATAATCATTTGTCCAGACAGGCAGGTTTGCAATGATATTGGATTGTTGAATGAGTGTACAAATGGGCTCATGTAAAGATATGCAAATACTGTGCAGTATTTACATTATTCCCAAACCATGATCAAAATCTGTGAAGGTGTTTAGAACAGGTCTCATAACAGGAGCCAATATGGTGAAGGCACAACACAAACTAGCTCCAGGCATGCATAGATAAAGCTAAATTATCCCGGAACCAATGGATAAATGAACTCTCTGCTTTCCTGGCATGTTCACTGTGAATGGTGAGAGCAGATAAACAGCTGACAACGGGCGCTCCAAGAATGCCTCCTTCATCTGCAGTGGCAGAGCCCAGCATTGAGTGCGAAAGTCAAGTCTGGAGCTTGCCATCCACAATCTTCAAACTGAAGTGCCATGAATGGTCCCTCTCAGGCTCCACCAGCCAAGTTAATGCATTTTGCATGATTACAAGTGGCTGAGAAAGCTGGACAACACAAAAGCCTAGAGCACTGAAGATGTGAACTACGGATGTTAAATAAGACCCTAAGTCATAGGAGCACAATTAGGCTATTTGTCCCATCAAATTTGCTCCACCATTCAATTATGGCTGACTTATTTTCCCTCTCAAGCCCATTCCCATGCTTCATTTTTAATTTGGAGGTATAGCACGGTGACAGAATCTTCTGGCCCAAAGAGCCTGCTCTGCCCAATTAAACCCACTAACAAATATGTCTTGGGATTATGGGATGAAACTGGAGCACCTAGAGGAAACTCAAGCAGTGACAGGAGAACATAAAATCTCATTACAGCCAGTGGCAGTTTCTTGCTGTCTTGGACAGAACAGTAGCCATACCAAACTTTGAAGCATCCATGTAGGTGCATCTGTTGAAACTAATGAGTATCATTGGGGACAGGCCAAATTTTCTTAGCTTTCTGAGGAAGTGGAAGAGCTGGTGTGTTTCCTTGGCCATAGCATCCACGTGGCTGGGGCAGAACACATTGTTAGTGATAATTACACCTAGGATCCTAAAACTTCCAGCCATCTCCTCCTCAGCAGCATTGATATATACAGGGCTGTGAACTCCATTTTGCTTCTTGATATCAATAACCAGATCTTTTGCTTTGCCAACACTGAGGGAAAGGCTGTTGTCATTCACCTTCCTGGAACAGAATCAGACTTAATATCACCAGCAAATGTTGTGAAATTTGTTGGTATACCCCAGGGTGATGGGGGTCCTTAATGATGGATGGATGCTGCCTTTTAGAGGCGTCACTCCTTAAAGCTGACCTGGATGCTGGGGAGGCTAGTGCCCATGATGGAGCTTATTAAGGTTACAACTGTCTGCCTGAGTTGGAAGTGTCACTTGCAAACTTGCAAATGGAGTTAGAGCAAAATCTGACCATACAGTCATGGGCCCACATGCACTTACGTAGCTACAAAGTCTATGATGTGAATTTTAAGTGGGGTGATTGTTGTAATTTGGGAAAACTGGCGACCAATTTGAGCACATCAAGCACCGACCTTCACCAAGGGTAACCAAATAATCTGTTTTCTTTAATGCTGGTAAATATTGGCTCAATCACCAAGGATAGCTTTTCATTGGACAACAACTTTTTTCCAAAGTCTTGCTTCCTCAGAAATGTTTGTGGTTATGATAGTCCACTTGAAAGTGAACACAGATATAATTTCAGGCTTCTCATATCACAGAGGAATCCGGAGAAACAAGAAATTATCTTTTATTGCATATAATGTGCTTAATTGCATAATGGTGCTGATGCTTTGCAATATTTCAACTAAGCTAAAATGTTTTGTTGATGAATTTCATTTGTACTGTGTCTGAGGTTTCTCATTTAAGTGTTTAACAATAATTGCCAGCGTTGATGGATTCTAGTTGCCCTGATAACGTTTCTCCATGACTACAATGTCATCGTGAAAGCTTTCACTGACAACACCAAGATTTGCAGAGAAGAAGTCTAAATAAGATTATAAGACCGTAAGACATAGGGGCAGAATTTGGCCATTTAGCCCATCGAGTTCGCTCTGCAATTTCATCATGACTAATCCAATTTTCCTCTCAGCTCCAGTTTCCTGCCTTCTCCCCATATCCCTTCATGCCCTGACCAATCAAGAATCTATCAATCTCTGCCTTGAATATACATAATGACTTGGCCTGCATAGCTGCCTGTGGCAAAGAATTCCACAGATTCACCATTCTCTGGGTAAAGAAATTCCTCCTCATCTCCATGCTAAAAGAATGCACCTCTGGTCTTAGACTCTTCCAGCATAGGAAACATCCTCTTCACATCTATGCTATTAAGGCCTTTCACCATTCAGTAGGCTTCAATGAAGTCACCCGTTATTCTTCTGAATTCTAGTGAATACAGACCCAGAGCCACCAAATGTTCTTCATATGACAACCCATTCCATCCTGGAATCATTTTCAGGAACCTCCTTTGAGCCCTCTCCAGTTTCAGCACATCCTTTCTAAGATAAGCTGCTCAGACCTCCTCACAATACTCCAAGTGAGGCCTCACCAGTGCTTTATAAAGTTTCTTCCACTTCTTCTTCATCTTGTTTTACGGCGGTTGGCACCCAGCTTAATGGTGCATTACCGCCACCTTCTGCTCCAGAGTGTATGATAGACTTACATTCTAAATCCCTTCACCAAGTCTCTCTCTCTCTCTCTCTCTCTCACACACACACACACACACACACACACACACACACACACACACACCCTAACCTACACTTTATCCTCCCATCTTTGGCCATCCTAGTACCCTATTCCTGCTTATCCATCATATCCTATTTTAAAAAAAAAACCCTGTATCCCTTAAGAAAGCTAAAAGTACCCTGACCTGCGTTCTCTCACCCATACCCAGCAACCCTTTTAATGTGAACTCCTGCACCCCCAATTCCCTTAGATTAATTATCATCATCTCTCTCTGTATCCCATACTTCCTGCAGCTCAGAACTACATGTTCTACTGACTCCTCTTCCTGACATTCCTCATACAATCCTGTCAGGTGTTTCCCTAAAATTTCAGCATTACATCCTTGCTTTTATATTTTACTCCTCTTGAAGTGAATACTAACATTGCATTTGCCTTCCTCAGCACTGACTCAAACTCCAAACGAACCTTTAGCGAATCCTGAACAAGAACTGTCCTGCCATGCAGCATCAACCTTGTCTGAGCATGCCCAGTGCCTGGACAAGATAGAAAACTTTTCAGCTTGCATTTTGGGCAACATTTTAGTTGACTTGAATTATGAATTGAAATAACAAATATATTTGCAATGTTTTTTAAAGATGGTGCATGATAGGGAAATTTCATGGTAATTTTCATGATCAGGCCCAAAATCCATAAAATGCACCAAAAGTATTTAGGAAGCAACATCTTTGTTGTCCAATGTAATTAATTTGTTTTTATGATGTAGTTGTTCCTAGGAAGACCTAACATTATTTCATTCTCCAATTGCCTTTGGTGGTGGTGAACAGCATTCTTGAAGTGCTACAGTCAGTCGAGTTAAGGTGTTATGGGATAATTGTTCCAGCATTTATATCCAACAATGATAAAGGGCAATTGATATATTTCCACGGTATGATGAGAAACAGTTGGAAGTGATGTCAGGGTAACATGGGCGAACAACTGAAGTTCCTTTTGTAGAGAGCACACTGCAGCCACTGTGTCAGAGGTGGAGAGAATGAATGCTTTGTGTGGTTGACAAACTGCTCTGTCCAAGTGGGTGTTAAACTTGTGATTTCTTGGATCTGAATGCATCTAAGCAAGTGGGGCTTGCATCATCACTCTCCTGAGATGTCCTCTTAATGGCAGAAAGCAGCTCACTCTTGAGCAACAGACACAAACTTCTGGAGGAATTCAACTGGTCAGGCAATATCTACGGAGGGGAATAAATAACTGACGTTTCTGTCCGAGACCCTTCATCCAGATATAGTGGGTCACTCCTAACAGAATCATCAAATTGGAATTGGTTTATTATTGTTGCATGCTTTGAGATGCTGTGAAAAATTTGTCTTGCATACTGTTCAAACAGATTGTGCTGAGGCAGAAAAAGGTTAAACGATAACAATGCAGATTAAAGTTTTACAGCCACAGAGAAAGTACAGTACAGGTGGACAATAGTGCAAGACCATAATAAGGTGGATTGTGAAATCAAGAGCCCATCTTATTGTAAAGAGGAACCATTTATAACCTTGTGTCCATGCTTTTTAGGCTTTTGCCCAGCGGAAGCGGGGCAAAGAGATGAAGTCCAGGCTGAGTCTAGCGTGATTACATTGGCTCCTTTCTGAAGCAGTGAGAAGTATAACAGAGTCCCAGTGGGCAGAGAATACAAAAGCCTGAAAGCATGTGTCACCACGCTTAAGGACTGCTGCTATCCTGTTGTTATTCTTCAAAGGACCTCTTGTACGAAAGCATGGATTCTTTACCTCACAATCTACCTGGTTATGATCTTGCACCTTATTGTTTACCTACCATTTTCTCTGTAACTGTAAGACTTTATTCCGCATTGCTTTTGTTTGACCTTGATCTACCTCAATACACTCTGTAATGATCTCATCTGTATGAACAGCATGCAAATAAGCTTTACATTGTTTCTTGGTACACTTGACAATAATAAACCAATACCGGAAGAGTCAGTAATAGGCCAGCACAAAATCATAAAACTCAGGACTATTTCAAGAAAGGAAGTAACTTTAGCAGGTAAATTCCTTAGAACTGCAATTTTTTAGAAAAATGATCTTAATCCAAAGGGATTATGGAGTGCATTGCTATTCAGAGTCTTCAATCATTCATTCTTTTAAATATCATGTTAAACTTAAAGTCTAAGAAGGAAATAATTTGCACAATGCTCGGTAGCCTTTGATGTTGACAGTCTATTAAGACGTTGATTTCTGATACTCGTGGCTGTTTTGATTATGTAAATTGAAAGAAACCTTCAGAAGTACTGGATGGTATGTCAATGAAGTTAATCCAGCCCCTGAGGTTACTTGGTACAATTTACATGATCTATTCTCCTTGTTTCTTTGTGACTTTTGGCTTCTTTTCAGCTACCTTTTTGCGAGAGGTGCAGAAGCAAGTCTTAGATTATTAAACTGTTGCTTCCTTCTGCAGCCAAGCATCCCTCCAGGTTACCTGGGACTTGACAAAAGCTCAACTGCTGGTTGGGAGATAAGTATTCAACCTTATCGAGGGATTTCAGCCATTTTCTGCTTGAGCAGTGCTGACAGCCAAAAGTACTTAGGACTTTTCCAATTTATCTTCGAGCTGGATTGTTATTTTCTATTCTCTCATTTGATGTGGGCATCACTGTGTTTAAAGTCCCCTTCTAATTGCCCTTGAAAAGATGGTAGTGAGCCATATTCATTGGTGAATGCAGTCCAAGTGGACCCACAGAGTTGCTGTGCAGAGAGTTCCAGGATTTGGACCCTGTGATAATGAACATCTCTCCAAGCGAGCACTGGTGTGTGACCTGGAGTAGAACTCACATTCCTCATCCTTCTTGACAAAATGTCTCCAGAGCTATTAGAGTCACAGAGGGAAACTACAAGGAAAAAGGCCCTTCAAATCACAAAGTCCAGCTCCCCATTTACCCTCATCGTACATTAATTCCAGTTTTCTAATTCTTCTCACATTCTTATCACACACACCCCCACCAGGTTCTGCCACTCCCCAAGTAAAAACTCAGGACAATTTATGGTGGCCAATTAACCTACTCATCTGCAAATCTTTGGAATATGGGGGGAAACAGGAGCACCTGATGGAATCCCATGCAGTCAAATGCAGAATGTTCAAATTCCACAATCTCTGGGCACTGTAGAACCCACTTCACCACTGTATGGCCCCATTATAGAAGAGGATTTGTTATTGATAACTTTGGAGTGAGGTACTTATAAGCAACAACAACCGTACTTCCTATACAGGGTAACCCATCTTCCTACAGAGGATCATGGGGTGGCACGGTAGTGTAGTGGTTAGCACAACGCTTCACAGTTCTGACGACCCAGGTTCAATTCCCACCACTGCCGGTGAGGAGTTTGTATGTTCTCCCTATGACCACGTGGGTTTCCTCAGGGTGCTCTGGTTTCTTCTCACAGTTCAAAGACGTACCAGTTGGTAGGTTAATTTGGCTGGAATTAAACTGGAGGATTGCTAGACAGCACAGCTTGAAGGGCCAGAAGGGCCTAGTCTGCACTGTATCTCAATAAATAAAGAAATAAACATTTCTAGCTTAACTTTGGATAGCCTTGGCTGTCTGTATGCACCTCCCTAGACTTATCTCCATCTCATATCATAGCTACTCCCTCAGAATGAAATGCAGTTTTCACAAATAATCCAAGCTCTGATAACCAACTCCTTCAAATCCAGGAAACTGTAACTATCTGCTAATCATCTTAGTTTTATTAAGAAAATATATAAGGAAACTTAGTGATGCTGGGATACTTTATGAACCCCAGTAATACACTCTGGCCATTTTGTTAGGAACACCTGTAAACCAGCTCGTTAATGCAAATATCTAATCAGCCAATCGTGTGGCAGCAACTCAATGCATAAAAGCACGCAAACATGGTCAACAGGTTCAGTTGTTTTTCAGATCAAACATCAGAATGGGGAAGAAAATCATAAACACAAGAAAGTCTGCAGATGCTGGAAAACCAAAGCAATGCAAACAAAATACTGGAGGAACTCAGCAGGTTAGGCAGCATCTATGTTAATGAATAAACAGTTGATGTTCTGGGCCTAGACCCTTCTTCAGGACTGAAAAGGAAGGGGGAAAACACCAGAGTGAAAAAGTTGTTGGGGGGGAGAGGATGGAGGTTAGCCAGAAGGTGATTGGTGAAGTCATGAGGATAGGAGAAGTAAAGAGCTGGAGAGGAATGAATCTGATTGGAGAGGAGAGTGGATCATAGGAGAAAGAGAAGGAGGAGGTGTCCCAGAAGGAGGTGATAGACAGGTGAGAATAGGTAAGATGTCAGAAAGGGGAATAGGAGGAAGAGAGAATTTTTTTTTACTGGAGGGAGAAATCAATATTCATGCTATCAGTTTGGAGGCTACCCAGGCAGGATTAAAGCTGTTGCTCCTCTACCCTGACAATGGCCTCACCTTGGCACAAGAGGAGGCCATGAACCCATATGTTGGAACAGGAATCAGAATCAGAATTAAAACGTTCGGTCACTGGGAAGTTCTGCTTTTGGTGGATGGCGCAGAAATGGGCCCCCCATTTATGATGGGTCTCAGCAATGTCAAGGAGGCCCATTATGCAGCAACAAGCACAATAGACGACTCCAAAGGATCTCCAGTTGCAGTGCTTCCTCACCTGGAAGGACTGTTTGGGGCCCTGAATGGAAGTGAGGGAGGAGATGAATGAGCAGGTGTAGCATTTTGGCTGCTTGCAGGGTTAAGTGTCGGGAGCTAGATTAGTGGGGAGGGAAGAATGTACAAGGGAATCACAGAGGGAGGGGTCCCTGCGGGAAGCAGGGAGAGGGGGAATTATAAAGGTATGTCTGGTGGTAGGATCCCTTTGGAGATGGTGGAAGTTGCAGAGAAATATGTGTTGGATGCAAAGGCTCAGCAGTTTATCTCCAGAGATGGAGACAGGGAGATCGAGGAAGGGGGGGAGGTGTCAGAAATGGACCAAGTGAATTTAAGTGCAGGGTGGAAGTTGAAGGCAAAGTTGATGAAATTGACAACTTTAGCATGGGTGCACGAAGCAGCACCAATGCAGCAGTCAATGTAGCAGAGGCAGAGTTAAGGAGCATTACTGGGGAAGGTTCGAGTATCTCATATCCTGCTGATCTCCTGGGATTTTAACACACAACAATCCATGGAATTTACCGAAAATAGTGTGAAAATAAAAAACATCCAGTGAATGGTA
The DNA here is from genome assembly GCF_963921235.1 of Mobula hypostoma. Taxonomy (NCBI): domain Eukaryota; kingdom Metazoa; phylum Chordata; class Chondrichthyes; order Myliobatiformes; family Myliobatidae; genus Mobula; species Mobula hypostoma. The sequence continues at coordinate 183,171,164 of NC_086101.1, read as the reverse complement.
GTTCTATGGGTGAAAATGCCTTGTTAATGAGGTCAGAGGAGAATGGCCAGACTGATTCAATCTGACAGAAAGGTGACAGTAACTCAAATAACTACGTATCACAACAGCGGCGTGCAGAGAAGCATCTCCGAACGCACAACACGTCAATCCTTGAAGTGGATGGGCTGCAGCAGCAGAAGAGCACAGTGGCCCTTTATTAGGTACAGGAGATACTTCATAAACTGGCCACTGAGCGTAGTCAACCAGTTTGTTTCTAGCTGTTTGCAATGTGCTTGTTCTGCATCTAATACGTTCTCTTGGGTCTCATTTGATTGGTTTAATGGAGTGTGCAATTCTTTGCCCTTCTGATCAATGGGAAACAATAACATCTTTATTTTCTTCTACTCGGGCCTTATCTGCCATAGTCAGCTCAATACACAGCCTGATCTCTTTCTTCCGCACCATGCGTTCTATACAGTTAGGTTACTTGCTTGGAATCCAACAAACAGTTCAGAGTGAATTATTTGTTGCATTGTACACTACCTCAGCTGAATCACAATGTCCCATAGTACACAACCAGATTTACCTCAAATAGGAGGGATTATGTTCAGCATTCACTGTTCTTAAAGCAAGGTATTCAAATTTTATTATTTCATCAAGTGGTTACACTGACACCATTTTGCTATATCTTGCTTAGTCATTGCCAGTAAGTTAAACTATCAATAACATGCCTTATTAAGAAAGAAACTCGCACACCCAGCCTGCAGTCTTACTATATTTGTCTTCCATTCCTCCTCTTAAAATTTTCCTTATTAAACACTGCAGAAGTGAGAGAGACCAGTTAGTCACATGGTACTACCTTTCAAGGGATGACAGAATTAATGTCTACAGACAAATATTGCATCTGTTAAATTTGCACTTTAGCATGAACAAAAGAATTAAACCTGCTACTGACTGAGTGCTCTGTAAAAATAACCCGATTAAAATATAAATATTCATAATGCAATTTCAAACTGTCCAGGGAAATTAAAATATTAAAATAATAACAGAAATTGCAGTAGAAATCCAGGCATTATCACACTGTCATATGACAATTGAACAGTCCCCAGGTACAACAAGATGAACTTTTGCCCTCACAATTTGCTTCATTATGGCCTTCCACCTTAAAGTCTGCCTGCACTCAACTATCTCTGGTAAGTTGGTGAATTGGTTTATTGTGGTCACATTTGCCGAGATACAATGTGAACCTTGATTTGCATACTGTTCGTACACGTCAAATCATTACAACAATGCAATGAGGTCGGACTAGGCAAAACAATAACAATATACAGAATAAAGTATTTCAATTGCAGATAAAGCACAGTGCAGGTAGACAATGAAGTACAATGTCATAGCATGGTAGACTGAGGTCAACAATCCATCTTATTATACGAAGGAAACATTCAATAGTCTTATAACAGTGGCATAGAAGTTGTCCCTGAGCCTGTTGGTGTGTGCTTTCAGTCTGTTTTATCTTCTGTCCAATGAAAGTAGGGAGATGCACGAATAACCAGGGTGGGTAGGGTGCTTTACTGAGGCAGTGAGATGTGTAGAAGAGTCCGTGGAGGGGAGATTGGTTTCCATGAAGTGCTGCGTTGTGTCCGCAATTCTGTGCGGTTTCTAGCAGTCACAGCCAGAGCAGATACCATACTGAGCCATGATGTACCCAGAAGGATCGTTCTGTTAAAGTCAGTTAGGGTCAAAAAGGACATACCAGATTTATTTGGTCTCATGAGGAAGTAGAGACATTGATGAGCTTTCTTCGATGTGGCATCAATGTGCTTGGACCAGGAGAGGCTATTATTGATGTTGGCTCCGAGGAACCTCAAACTCTCAACCCTCTCAACCTCAGCACCATTGATGGAAACAGGAGAATGTTCAACACTCACCTTCCTGAAATCAATGGGCCAGCTCTTTTGTTTTGCTAACATTGAGGGAAAAGCTGTCGTCATGAGAGCATGACACTGGCCTCTATACCTGTTCTCATAGTTAGAGCAGAATCTGACCAAGCAGTCATGAGTGTACAGGGAGAAGAGTAGGGAACTGAGGATGAAGACTTGTGGAGCACCAGTGTTTAGAATAATTATGGAGGAAGTGTTGCTGTCTAACCTTACCGATTGCGGTCTGTTGGTCCATTTTCAATTTTCTCTCAACATAACACCGCTCACACTCATTATTTTAGTATTTTTATTGAAAATCTTTAACATTTCATATTTGGTTATTTTTCGGAGATAGAAAGCCTTTTCCCAACTTCCCCTGCACTACCGTCTCCGTTAAATTGACGGACTCCTTTTTATTAGGATCCTCCACCAGAGGAATTAGCCTGAATATTTCCTCCCATAAATCAGAATCAGAATCGGGTTTATTATCACCGGCATGTGTTGTGAAATCTAAGTGAGCAGCAGCAGTTCAATGCAATACATAATATAGAAGAAAAAATAATAAAATAATAGTAAATAAATAATTGATTACAGTATGCATATATTGATTAGATTTAAATCGTGCAAAAAACAGAAATGATATATATTAAGAAAGTGAGGTAGCGTTCCAGGGTTCAAGGTCCATTTAAGAATCGGATGGCAGAGGGGAAGAAGCTGTTCCTGAATCGCTGAGTGTGTGCCTTCAGGCTTCTGTACCTCCTACCTGATGGTAACAGTGAGAAAAGGGCATGCCCTGGGTGCTGGACGTCCTTAATAATGGACGCTGCCTTTCTGAGACACCGCTCCCTGAAGATGTCCTGGGTACTTTGTAGGCTAGTAACCAAGATGGAGCCGACTAAATTTACAACCTTCTGCAGCTCCTTTCCGTCCTCTGCAGTAGCCCCCCCACCCCCATACCAGACAGTGATGCAGCCTGTCAGAATGCTCCTCACAATTTTCTTATTAAGTCTCTTCCTAGCCTTCCCTAATCCACTGGAAATTGTCCCAGTATCTCATCTATTTTCATGACTATTTTCCCTGATACCATCCTGACAGGCCAGAAGCAGAAGATTGATCATCACTTCATTCAGTGCCGGGGCAGAATGTAATACTCTTCAAGTTGTAACTCAGGGAACTGCTATCTCATCTCTCATGTCAGCACACCGAGTCCGACCAATAACAATTTCTCAACACTATATCCGTCCGACAAGATAAAAGTGCTTTAGCTGCACAATAACTGGACAGTGAATCCTTGTAAAGAGCAGAGGCTTATCTTACAGATTTCATGGAAAATCCAATAAAATCCAGGGAGACATGGATAATCCAAGATTTTCAGTCTAATATTATTGCATCCAGCAGTCAGGGGTTATGTTCTGTGTGTGTGCAGTTTGTATAGAGTCAGACAGTACCAAAACCTGCCCTTCGTCACAATGCATCCATACTGACTTTTTTGTCAATTTACAATGATTCTATTTGCCCACATTAGCAGCATATCCTTCTATACCTTACCTATTCCAATATCTGACCAAATATCTCTTAAATGTAGTGATTTTATCTAGTTCCACAATAGCCCATGGTAGCACACTCCAGATATCAACCACTCTGTTTATAAAAATAATTTGCCCATAGACATCAGCCTTTCACCTTAAAATACAGTACGGTGCAAAAATCTTAGGTGCATATATATATCTAAGGTGCTTAAGATATTTGTACAGTCCTGTAGTAATTTTATGTATTGCACTGTACTGCTGCAAAAAAAAATCAAATTTCATGACATGTGTGAGTGATGATAAACCTGATTCTGATATGGGTCTCTATTGCGGACTGAAAGTGAGAAGAGGAATCATGGCTGGGAAACGGGGAGGTGAGAGGGGAGGGAGCATGAAGCAATGGAGAGACATTCTGCAATTATCTATATCCAATTGTTTGGGAATTAAATGACCTTGCCTGGTGTCTCAGGACTGGGTGTGTCTGCATCTGCACCCTTCTCTGCCACCTATCCCATACCCCTCCTGCACCGCACCACCCTTGCTGTTCCCAACATCCATTGGAAGTAAAGTAATGAGAGAGAGCTACTGACTGAATTTTGAAGAAAGGATCAGTGCCAGAACCTCTATTGCTTATGATACCTATAAATGATCCAGTTTGAATAGGTCTGGACTTTATTTCCTGGAGCATAGGAGAATGAGGGGAAATTTGATAAAGGTATTCAAAATTCTGATTTTATTGATAGAGTCAATGCAAAGTGGCTTTTTGCAGTGAGGCTGGGTAAAATCAGAATTAGGGGCTGTAGGTTAAGGGTGAGAGATGAATTATTTGAGTGAAGCCTGAGGGAGAACCTCTATACTCAGAGGATAGTGCAAGTGTGGAACAAGCTGCCAACAGAAGTGCTGGATGTAGGTTAGATGGCAACATTTAGGAAAAGTTTGCATAAGTACATGGATGGAAACGGTATGAAGCACTACGGTCCAGGTGCACGCCAATGGACCGAGTTAGAATAATAGCTCGACGTGGACTAGAAGGGCCGAATTGCCTGTTTCTGTGCTGTAGTGCTCTGTCATTCTACAACTCTATGAAAGAGTAGGAGGGCTGATTAGGGGATACGCAAAAGACAGATAAAAATGGTGGTGTTCTGGATCGCAAGGAAGGTTGCCAATTCTCATTCCCATTTCCATTCCGAAATGTCGGTCCACAATGAGAGCACCGTCGGGGTGGAGGAGAAACACCTCATATTCTATTTGGGAAGCCTCCAACCTGATGACATGAACATCAGTTTCTCCTTCCAGTAAAAAAAATTCCCTCCCCTCCCTTCTTCTTCTATTCCCCACTCTGACCTTTGACCTCTCCTCCCCCCGGGACCCCTTCTCCCACCCTTTCCTCTATGGTGCACTCTCTTCTCCTATTAGATTCTTCCTCTCCACCCCTATACCGTCCCCACCTACTTGGCTTCACCTATCACCTTCCAGCTAAACTTTTTCCCTTCCACCCACCTTTTTATTCTGGCATTTTCCCCCTTCCTTTCCAGTCCTGAGGAAGGGTCTCAGCTGAAATGTCGACTGTTCATTCATTTCCATAGATGCTGAGTTCCTCCAGCATTTTGTGTGTTGCTCTGCATTTCCAGCTTATGCAAAATTTATCCTGTTTGAGATACTTACCTGTTAGGAATTTTAGGAGAAGAAATGGCAGATGGTGTTTAACCCATGCAAGTGTGAGATGTTGCATTTTAGAAGATCAAATGTAAGAGGAAATTATATAGTAAGTGGCAAGACCCTTGGAGCACTTATGTACAGAGGAATCATGGGGGTGGGGGCTTCCAGTCCATACCTTCTTCAAATAACAACATAAGTAGTTAGGGTGGTAATGATGATAAACTTCATTCATTCATTTGTTTGTTATCTACCATGTTGTATGACATCGGCTATCATGGTCTTTCCATGACCATGATTGTCTTTACAATTTTGTCTACAGAAGTGGTTTGCCATTGCCTTCGTCTGGGCAGTATCTTTACAAGATGGGTGACCCCAGCCAATATCAATACTCTTCAGAGATTGTCTGCCTGGCGTCAGTGGTCACATAACCAGGACTTGTTATATGCACCGGCTGCTCATACGACCATCCACCACCTGCTCCCGTGGCTTCACGTGATAGGTGGTCTGAGGTTCACTTGATGTCGCCTGGATTTGGGGTGTCATGGTAGTGTATCAGTTAGTGTAATGCTATTACAGTACCAGTGACCAGGGTTCAATTCTCATCACTGCGTTTAAGGGGTTTATATGCTCTTCTGATAACTGCACAGGTTTCCTCCAGGTGCTCTGGTTTCCTCGCTCTTTCCAAAGACGTACAGGTTAGTAGTTTAATTGCCACACAGGCAGCATGGCCTGTTATTGTGTTATGTCTAAATAAATGAAGAGAGTACAAGAAGTTTTTTTAATCTAAAAAAACTAAAGAGTATTAACTGTAAGGAGAAGCTGGACAAACTTGGGGTATTTTCTCTGGAGCAGCAGAGGCTGAGGGGAGATCTGATAGAGGTTTATAAGATTATGAGAAGCAATGATAGAGTAGAGAGGAAGTATCTTTTTCCCAGGGTCGAAATGTCTAATACCATAGGACATGCATAAAAGATGAGAATGGGATGTGAGGTGTAAGTTTTTTTTTACTCAGTGGTGAGACCTGGAATACACTGCTTGGGGTGGTGGTAGAGGCAAATACATTGGAGGCTTTTAAGAGATGTTTAGATATGCAGATAAATGTGAGGAAGATAGATGGATATGAACATTGTGTAGATAGGAGAAATTAGTTTTGGGTTTTTTTTATTTAGTTCAGCACAACATTGTGGGCTGAAGGCCCTATTCCTGTCTGTACTGTTCTATGTTCTACATTTTGTAAGTAGTTTGTTAATCTTTCTTCCCAATATGGAAATGTTAAATATTGGAGAAAATAGATTTAAGATGAGATAAGAAAACTTTGAAGGAGATTTGCAAGAGAAATGTTTTACTCAGAAAGTGCTAGGTGCCTGGATGGGCTGCTTGGGGAGATCATAGAAGCAGATGTGATAACAATGTCTAAGAAGCAGTTAGACAGGCACATTAACAGGCAAGTATCAGACCATTTGTAGGCAGATGGGTTTTGTAAAACTGATGTTATTGTAAGTGCAGGCCGGAAGGACTGAAGGCCTGCTCCTCTGCTGTTCTAAGGTCTATATTCTACACACTGAAATGGAAGCTCAGCTCCTCAAATCTCTTCTGCCATGTAGCAAGGTTGTGTTAGATTCTCTGCTTCAACTCAACTTTCCTGTACAATCTCAATAATCTTTTCATCAACTTTGTGTCCAAAGATCCATTTGTCCCTATCTTGGATGCAATCACTTATGGACCATCCACAAAGGCTTTCAAAATAAAAGATTAGTTTTATTTGTCACATGTATACATGTATACAGTGTTTGTGTTAGATCAAATCAGTGAGGAATGTGCTTGTCAGCCTGCAGATGTCACTATGCTTCCAGTGCCAACATAGTACGCCCACAACTCACTAACTCTAACCCATATGTCTATGGAGTGTGGGAGGAAACCAGATCACCTAGAGGAAATCCATTCAGTCATGGGGAGAACATACAAACTCCTTACAGATAGTGGTGGGAATCGAATCTCAAAGTGGTTGCCCTAACCACTACCCTACGGTCCTCTGGGGTAGATTTACAAAGATTTGCAATGCTTTTTGGGGAGCAACCTCTCCTCATCTCACACCCAAATGACTCGCACCTTAATCTAAAACTATGCCCTGCTAGATTGCTGGTGGCACCGCAGTGAAGTGGATGGGTCAGCAGTTCAGAAGCCTCATTTCAAGCAGCACCTTGTTGACTGAGATATCTTAAGTCAATTTTCAGTCCTTAGGAAGGAGGCTCACAAAGCTAGTTCAAAGTTCAAACTAAATTTGCTGTCAAAGTTCTTACATATCACCATGTACTACCTCGAGGTTTATTTTCTTGAGGGTGTTCACAGTAGTGGGTATTCAGGGTAAGGGAGTTTGAAGGCACACACTGAACAATTCAGGAACAGCTTCTTCCCCTCTGCCATTGGATTTCTGAATGGACATTGAACCCATGAACACTACCTCACGACTGTTTTTAATTTAACTATTTTGTATATATATTTTATATACTTACTGCAATTTACGGTTTTTATTATTATCTATTGCAATATACCACTGCCACATAACAACAAATTTCATGACATACACCGGTGATATTAAACCTGATTCTGAGAGATACAAAGTAAGACAATACAATCAATGAAAATCTAGGCATAAACGGAAAATCTACCACTATATTGAAAAAAAGCATTTTGCCCTTCAGTGGGGAGAGAGGGTGGCAATCTTCCTTACTTATTCTGTCCCAGATGTGACTGCAAACCAACGTAATTGGCTCATGCAATGCCCTCTCGGTTCAAAGGGCATTAGGGATGCACAATAAATGCTGGCCCTGCCAATGATGCCCAGAGACAAATAAATGAATACGCGTAAAGTTCAAGACACCAGCTGGAAGTTACAGGTTCTCAGCATCAGCTCAATTCATCCTCTCATAAATAGTATATTGCAATGACATCATCTCTCTTTCTTCTGAGGTCCAGTGAGTAATGAGCAATGCTGACTCAATCTCTGTTCATGGGATATTAGTACAAGGTCTTTCAGCATATTGGAGACATTAATCCATAAAATAAATAAGGTAAAGACACCAAAGACACTCACGGATTTCTACAGATGTACTGTGGAGAGCATTCTAACTGGCTGCAATACTGTCTGCTATGGGAGGGGGTGGGGGGCACTGCACAGGATCGAAATGAGCTGCAGAAAGTTGTAAACTCAGTCAGCTCCTTCATGGGCAATAGCCTCGGAGGTATTCAAGACATCTTCAAGGAGCAACGCCTCAAAAAGGTGGCATCCATCATTAAGTACCCCCGTCACCCAGAACGTGCCCTTTTCCCGTTGTTACCATCAGGGAGCGGGTACAGGAGCCTGAAGTTTTAAGCAACATTCTTCCTGCACCTACTTCACTCAACGCTTCAGGAATAGCTTCTTCCTCCCTGTCATTAGTTTGGGGAAATTGACATTGAACCCAGGAACACTACCTCACTAATTTTTACTCTTTTTGCACTACTTACTTAATTTAACCTTTTAAAATAAATACTTAATATACTTCACAGTTTTTTAAATTATTATGATTGCAATGTACTGCTGCATAAGCATACAACCATAAGACGATAAGATATAAGAGCAGAATTAGGCCATTTGGCCCATCGAGTCTGCTCCACCATTTCATCATGGCTGATCCAATTTTCCTCTCAGTCCCAATTTCCTGCCTTCTCCCCGTATCCCTTCATGCCCTGACCAGTCAAGAATCTATCAACCTCTGCCTTAAATATACATAAAGATTTGGCCTCTACAGCTACCTGTGGCAGTGAATTCCACAGATTCATCATTCACTTACAACAAATTTCATGAAATATACCAGTGACATTAGACCTGATTCTGATTCTGAAACCAAATACATACTGGATCTGAAGAGCTGATATCTCCAGACCTCTTATCCGAGGGAATAAGTTTTAAGCAGCACTCTTCCAGGTTACAATTATAACTAGAAAGCGGCAGGGTAGTGTAACAGCTAGTGTAATGCTTTATAGCACCACCACCCAGAGTTCACTGCCTGCTACTGTCAGTAAGGGGTCTGCACGTCATGCTGGTGACCGCATAGGTTTCCTCTGGGTGGCCCAGTTACATCCTAAATTCCAAAAGACGTACAGGTTAGTAAGTTGTGGGCATGTTATGTTGGTTCCAGAAGTGTAGCGACATTTGGTCATTGACGCAAAGGACGCATTTTGCTATGTGCGTCCAGCTCAAAAACATTGACTGTTCATTCCCCTCCGTGCCCAATTCCATTATCTTTTTCTAAGTCCCCCCTCTACCACTTCCAGATTCCTACATCAGTACCCCATTTTCCCTCACCAACTGTCCTTAAAAAGTGAGGTTCCACTTACTGCATTTTATTCCATCTGGCCCTTTCTGGAATCTGTGGAATTCCAGGAGATGACAGCCAGTGTATCAATTTTCTCTAACACCACCATTTAAAATCTCGGTATGCTGGTCATTTATTTGAAGATAATCGGTTGATGTTGAGAGATATTAAACTCTAAACCACGTGCAGCAACAAAAGTACAATGAGAGGTGTTTGAATAATGGCTTTCTGCTGTAGCTGAGCACATTTAAGTCAGCAGACCCAATGTAGTCATTATGATTCTATTAGATGCTCTGTGTAAAATAAAAGGCAGCAGATATTGCATTGATTGAAAGTGACTCCTTATTCTGTTCAACATGAGCGGAGGAAACTTCAGAACCCTTTATGAATTAAAATAAGACCATAAGCCATAGGAGCAAAATTAGGCCATTCGGCCCATTGAGATTACTCTACTGTTCCATCATGGCTGATATATTATCCATCTTAACTCCATTAACCTTTTTTGTCACTCTTACTAATCAAGAACCTTTCAACCTCCATTTTAAATATACCCAATTACTAGACCATCACAGTCCCTGTGGCAACAAATTCCACAGATTCACCATCCTCTGGCAAAAGAGATTCCGTTCTAAGTAGATATCCCTCTATTCTGAAGCGGTGCCCTCTGGTCCTAGACTCCTCACTATAGGAAACATCCGCTCTACATTCACTCTGTCTAGGCCTTTCAATATTTGATAGGTTTCAATGAGATCCCCCGCCCCATTCTTCTAAACTCCAACAAGTTTTGTGTAAATTCCATTGTATTACAAGAAATAAAATAGAAGATAGAACAGTACAGCCCTTTAGCCCACGGTTTGTTTACTGAACATGATGTCAAATTAAATTTGTACGCTTGTGGTGGTTGTCCATCATGTCGGACGATGACAGGAAGCCTGTGCGGGAGAGTTTTTAAATTGGAAAAGCCGTTACTCTGGGGCAGTTCGACTGTCTCGACCTCAGAAGACCAGGTGCAGTGGTACAAACAAATGTCACATACTGGGGTCTTCGCTGGTTGCAGTGGGTGACCATGACATCTTCTGTGCCTTGTCATGCCATTCGCTTTTCACGGAGCGTTGCAGCTTCGCACTCCGAGACATTGGATCTCGCTGTATCGCGTCCACCCAGTCCGCCAGAGCTGACTTGGCAAGCTGGGACAGGCGTGTCCCTACCTCACCAGAGTATAAGGTCACCGGCTACCCTCACGGTGCCGGTCAAAGTGTTGCACCAGGGAGTGGCCGCTATCGCATGCAGAGAGCTACTTGGAGCCACAGGCAAGAGTTGAGTGTCTGGCGGGGACCAAAGGTGAGAGAGCTGCCCCAGAATGGACGTGACGAGCCCCTGTACCAGAGAGGCTACCCCTCCCTGAGCACTCCATACACCCCTCTTCTTGTATACATGATACATATCCCTCTTTTCCCTGCATATTGGTATGACGGTCTAGCAGCTTCTTAAAAACCACAATGATCTCTTCTTCCACAACTACCCTTGGCAGACCATTCCAGTCACTCACCACTCTCTATGTAAAGAACCCACATACCGTACCTCATTTAAATATTCCCTCTCTCAGCTTGTCATCTACAGCACTGTGCAAAGATCTTAGGCACACGCACGCACACATATAAATAGATGGGGTACCTAAGACTTTTGCACAGTACTGTAGTATTGCACTGTGCTTCTGCTCAAAAAAAAATAAATTTCATGACATATGTGAGTGATGATGAGCCTGATTCTAATGGATCTCCATTGTGGACTGAGAGTGGGAAAGGGGAATCATGGTTGGGGTAAAAGGGAAGGGAGAGGGGAGGGAGTGGGTAGCACCAGAGAGACATTCCGTCATGATCAATAAACCAATTGTTCGGAATCAAATTACCTTACCCAGAGTCTCAAGACTGGGTGCATCTACGACCGTGCGACCACCCTCCCCCCACCTCTGGCATTCCTTCTGTGCTACCTATCCCAAACACCTCCCACTGCGCTCCGCTCTCACCATTCCCATCATCCTGTGCAGCCACCAAACTCACTCTCCGCTCCATGTTGACAAATACTGTACTGTGCAAAAGTCTTAAGCACCCTAGTTATTTATATGTGCCTATGACTTTTACATAGTACTATGTCACTTGACACTTCTTCCCTGAGGGAAAGAATCATCCTGTTTTCACAATCCATGCATCATAATTTTGTAAATCTCCCCCCAGTCTCTGATACTGCAGAGGAAACAACCCTAGTTTGTCCAGCCTCTCCTTATTTCACATGCCCTCTAATCCAGGCAGCATCCTTTTAAAACTCTTCAAAATCTTCACGCCCTTTCAGTCAATAGTTCTGATAACTGGCAGGATGGTACTTTACAGAGGAGTGCAAAGGACCGGTTTCCTCCCAAATTCTAAAATTGCATGGGTTACGGTTAGTAAGCTGTAAGGCATGCTACGTTAGCAACGGAAGCATAGCAACACTTGTGGGCTGCCCCCAGCACATACTCAGACTCTGATGGGCGTTGACGCAGACAACCTATTTCACTGTATGTTTTGAGCTTTCAACGTAAATGTGACAAATAAAGCTAATTGTCAAAATCCGTGAACTTTAATCCATCCAGGCAGATCATTCCTGACACAAGAAAATCTGCAGATGCTGGAAATCCAAAGCAACACACATTCCAAGCATAAATACATCATTGTAGTACAAAACAAAAAGATATAACGGAATGGAGAATGCAGCATTACAGTTATTGCAAGATTGCCATGCAGGTAGATTAATGTGCCAGGGTGAGATAGATTGAGAGTTTAAGTGCTGATCTATATCATGTGAAAGATCCATTGAGGAGCCTTATACAGTATGAGTGAGACAGAAGCTGTCTTTGATCCTGATGGCATGTGTTATCAAGCTTCTGTATCTATGCCTGATTGAAGGAGGAGGAAGATTAGCGCATGACCGTGGTGGGAGAAGTCCTTGATTATGGTGGCTGCTCTCCTGAAGCAGCAGGAGGAGCAGAGAGTCAATGGTTTTTGTGATGGTCTGGGCTGCTTTCACTACTGTTGCAGTCTTGCACAGAGCAGTGGCCATGCCAAGTGATAGTGCATCTGGATAGGATGCTTTTTATGGTGCATCTCTAACAGTTGGCAAGGGTCGTCTGGTAAATTCCAATTTTCCTTAGCTTTCTAAGGAAGTTAAGGCATTGTGCATTTTCTTGGTTATAAGATCCACGGGGCTGGACCAGGATAGATTACTGGTGAAATTTACATCTGAGGATCTCTCTCAAATGTCTTCACTTCCACACCGTTGACCGGCTCTCTGTGCTCTGCCCCACCTCTTCTCTGGTCCCAAACAGCATGACAGCTAAATCCCCAGCAACCTACCTCTCACTTAGCATCATAAAGGCAGCTCCTCTTAACTTAGGAGCCCTTGCAGCACAGTAGCATAGTGGTTAATGCAATACTTCACAGCAGTGGCTGCAATGTCGGGGTTTGAGTCCTGTTGCCATCTGTAGGAGTTTGTACATTCTCCCTTTGACAACATGGGTTCCCTCCCATATTCCATATGGATTAGGTTAGTGAGTTGTGGGCATGTTTTGATGGCACTGGAAGCATGGCAACACTTGCAGGCTGCCCAGCACAGTCATCACTGTTTTGATTAGATGCAAATGACACATTTTACTGTATGCTTCAATGTGCAGGCGACAAATACAACTAATCTTTATCTTGAAGAACTACCTTGCTCTGGTCTGAAGCAACACCTTTGCCAATCATTCCTTGGAATCAATCAATGCAAGGCTACCAAGGATTGATTTCAGGCCGGCAAGGGCACCAAGGTTAAAGGGAGCTGAGTTGCTGTCACTGTCAAATTCAACAGAGGAGTGGGTCACAGAGACTGGATAGTCTCCACCCGGCAATAATGCCGTACTAATGAAGGCATCCTCTAGTTCTCACTATCAGCGGTGCTTTTCAGAATAATGTTTAGAATAGTTCTGATTGAACAAGGTCTGTTCTCTTACACTTTCAAGCACTGAAGGATCTTTTGTTGGGAAACTCAATCAATAAACTACAAAATGCGTCTCAGTTCCAAGAGGGATTTGTACATGCTCTTCCTTTATTCACTATCGGGTGAGCTTAGCCATTAGGACTTCAATCCAGCCACATTATTTGATAAGGAACGTGTGCTGTTCCCAGAGGATTACTGCAACTCGGATATAATGAGTGATGGAGAAAGGACATCTCGACATCTCCCCAGACAAATGCAGATAGGTCTGTCATAATCCAGGAGCAAATGGATCAGGTCGATGTTTAAAAATGACATTTCATGGCATAAACACTTGTCTATAGAATTAAATTTGTTCACTTAACCATTGACCCTTTGCATATACATATTTATCCTGTGATAGCTGACTTTCTTCTGTCTATGGTGGAACACGCTGTGAAGCAGGAGACACAGGAGTCTGCGGATGCTGGAATCTACGGCCACAAAAAAAAACTGCTGGAGGGAAGCTCTGCAACATCTGTGGAGGCAAAGGGATAGTGGACATTTCTGGTTCAAACCCTGCATCAGGACAGAGCATGCAGAGGGGAGAAAGCTGGTATAAAGATGAGAGAGGGAGGGTTGTAAGAGATGTCACGGCCCTCTCTTCACTGCACTTTTCCCTTCTAGTTCAAAGTATATTTATTATCAAAGTATGTATAAATTATACACCCTTGAGAGTCATCTCCTTACAGGCAACCACAAAACAAAGAAGCCCAAAAGAACGCATTAAAAATAGACCAACAAATACCCAAAGCACAGAGAGAGAAAAAAAACACAGATTGTGCAAACAGTGAAAGCACGCAACAGAATTCAGAACCAAAGTGAGTCCATAGATGCAAACTCCAGAGCAGCCAGAGCAGGCCCACGGCCTTAGCCTCAGTTCATCACACAAGCTCCAGAGCAGCCAGAGCAGGCCCACGGCCTTAGCCTCAGTTCATCACACAAACTCCAGAGCAGCCAGAGCAGGCCCACGGCCTTAGCCTCAGTTCATCACACAAACTCCAGAGCAGCCAGAGCAGGCCCACGGCCTTAGCCTCAGTTCATCACACAAGCTCCAGAGCAGCCAGAGCAGGCCCACGGCCTTAGCCTCAGTTCATCACACAAACTCCAGAGCAGCCAGAGCAGGCCCACGGCCTTAGCCTCAGTTCATCACACAAGCTCCAGAGCAGCCAGAGCAGGCCCACGGCCTTAGCCTCAGTTCATCACACAAACTCCAGAGCAGCCAGAGCAGGCCCACGTCCTTAGCCTCAGTTCATCACACAAACTCCAGAGCAGCCAGAGCAGGCCCACGGCCTTAGCCTCAGTTCATCACACAAGCTCCAGAGCAGCCAGAGCAGGCCCACGGCCTTAGCCTCAGTTCATCACACAAACTCCAGAGCAGCCAGAGCAGGCCCACGGCCTTAGCCTCAGTTCATCACACAAGCTCCAGAGCAGCCAGAGCAGGCCCACGGCCTTAGCCTCAGTTCATCACACAACGGTGCAAACCGTCACAGGGCTCACAGGCATAAAGCCAGGAGCAGCCGCAGCTGGCCACGGCCTCCCCCTCAGTGCTGCAGAGAGCAAAGTAAACGTCGCAGGGCAGCGAGCAGAACCAGCCCCACCCTCACCTCTGGTCCCGACACCCTGCCTTTTCAATCCATCCAGCCCGATGTTTAAATCATGCAGGCACTGGGTCATCCCTCGCACTAGACCACCACGTTCCGGTCCGTACCTAACCTTTTCAAATCGGCCTGGCACTTAGATTGATCAGACCTCGCTCGCAGCTGAAGTGGACAGGCTCCGAATACCCTCCACTCCGACTTTTCTCCACTTTGCATGCCCCGACTCCATCTCGAACATGACCCAACCTTGCTCTGACCACTTCTTCTTGAATATGCCTCAATCTTGCTCACTTTTTGCATCGCACCCACACCTTCACTCCCCTCCTCATTGTTTTCTGTGATTGCTTTCCACAATCTTCCTCAGAAAAATTTTATTAATAAAGTATTTAGTTATATTTCTTGCTTTAAGAACTGCCAGTAAATTGACACCTGTCTCCAGTAGTGCCATCTTAAACCGGGAGGTTACTACAGAACTGTGCAACAGTCTTAGGCACATAAGTATATCTAATGTGCCAAAGACATTTGCACAGTATTGTATTTGTAACCGTGGAGCGAAGAGCAAGTTTGTAAATCTGGTAGGAGGAAAGGATGTTTGGAATGGCGAGGATGGAGCACCATGGGAGGGTTGTGAAACAGGTGGCAGAGAGGGAGTGCCAGTGGCTGGGGGTGGCACATGTGCAGACACAACCAGCCCTGGGACACATGGCAAGGACATTTGTTTCCAAACAATCGGTTCATTGATCATACAGAATGTCCCTCTGGTGATTCCTGCTCCCTCACCTCTCCCTTCCCCTTTTCCCAACCACGATTCCCCTCTCCCTGCCTCCTTCCCACTCTCATTTCACAACAGAGACCCAGATCAGAATCAGATTTATCATCACTCATATACATCATGAAATTTGTTTTTTTTTGTGGCAGCAGTACAGTGCAATACATAAAATTACCACACTACTGTGCAAAACTCTAGCTATAGATATGTGCCTAAGACTATTACCCAGCACTATACCTGTCCATGGTCTTTTAAGTGTTGTAATTGGGCTGGCTTCAACAACTTCCTCAAAGTGCAAAAAAGTTCAAAGACAATTTATTATCATGTACTGTATATGTCACCATGTTCTACCCGGGGATTCATTTTCTTGCGGTAGAACAAAGATATGCAACAGAATCAATGAAAACCTGTACAGAAAGATTGACAAACAACCAATGTGCAAAAGAAGGCAATCAGTGCAAATACAAAAATAAACAAATAATAATAAACAATTAAGTATCTAAACAACACTGAGAGCATCAGTTGTACAGCCCTTGAAAGTGAACCCCTTAGTTGTGGAACCAGCTCAGAGTTTCAGTGAGTGAATTTATCCTCGGGCGGATTTTTTCATAATTCTATTATTATGATATGTATTCTTTGGAGTTTAGAAGAATGAGGGGAGACCTCATAGAAACATTTTGAATGTTAAAAGGCATGGACAGAGTGGATGTGGCAAAGTTGTTTCCCATGATGGGGGAGTCTAGTACGAGAGGGCATGACTTAAGGATCGAAGGGCGCCCATTCAGAACAGAAATGCGAAGAAATTTTCTTAGTCAGAGGGTGGTGAATCTATGGAATTTGTTGCCACGGGCAGCAGTGGAGGCCAAGTCATTGGATATATTTAAGGCAGAGATTGATAGGTATCTGAGTAGCCAGGGCATCAAAGGTTATGGTGAGAAGGCGGGGGAGTGGGACTAAATAGGAGAATGGATCAGCTCATGATAAAATGGTGGAGCAGACTCAATGGGCCGAATGGCCTACTGCTCCTTTGGCTTATAGTCTTATATCCTTCCGTTATTTACAGCACTTCTGCTGAAGAGCAAGCGGGGCCTGTCCTGCTTTGTCTTCCAATGACTCATTAATGATAACACCACATTAAGTACAACTCTGTAATTTCTTGCAGATTTAGGCAGAGCAAATGCCACACCATGCGTTTCTAATTGGGGATTGCAATAGCTTTGACAGCATTTAATGATATTTTCTTAAGTCATGATAAACAAAATAAAAATTGCAAAGAATAAATCACACATACTTCCTTTAATGCCTGAAAGCAGGGTGATTAAAGCTATATAAGACTCTAATGCCACACTTCCCTGCCATCTTCCTGGCTAATGTACAGTCTCTGGATTACAACATTGAAGACATCATGGCATGGTTGCAGTACCAGAGAGACATCAGAGACTGTTGTGTATTCTGCTTCACAGAGGCATTGTTCACCCTCAATTCTCCAGACATCGCACTACAGCCTGAGGGCTTCACTTTCCACCACATGGACCAGACAGCAGCATCAGGTAAAGCCAGAGGAAACTATTTGTTTGCACTGCTGCCACCACAAAACAACAAATTTCACGATATACGGTACTGTAGAAAAAGCCTTAGGCATCCTAGCTATAAACACTTGCCCCTTATGGCTTCCACAAAGAAAAATCATGACATGTGTGAGTGATGATAAACCAAATTCTGCTACGGGTCTCTATTGTGGATTGAGAGAGGGAAGGAGACAGAAACAAGGGTATCATGGTTGGGGAAAAAGTGAAGGGAGAAGGGAGGAAGCAGGAAGCTCCAGAAACATTTGGTAATGATCAATACATCAATTGTTTGGAATCAAATGACCTTGACTGCTATCTCAGGGCTGGGTGTGTCAGCACCTGCACCACCCCCTGCCTCTGGTACTCCTTCTCTGCTACATGTCCCACACCCCTCATGCAGAACTCCACCCTCGCCATTCCCAACATCCTTTGCTCCCGTCGGATTTACAAACCTACTCTGCACTCCACATTGACAAATACAGTAAAAGGCTTAGGAACCCTAGCTATACATATAAAACCATGACCAAACCACGATTACCTTCTCCCTGCCCCATTCCCCACTCTCAGTCCACAGTGGAAACCCACAGCAGAATCTGGTTTATCCTCACTCACATGTCATGAAATTTGTTTTTTTTTGTGGAAACGGTACAGTGAAAATGTTTCAGGATCAGGTTTATCATCACTCACATATCTCATGAAATTTGTTTATTTTTGTGGCAGCAGTGCTGTCCAAAAGTCTGAGGCATCCTAGCTTTCTATATGCTCCTAAGTCTTTTGCATCAAAACAAAGGATGGGGTAACCCTTAGCAGCAGACACTGAGTGCATCAGCAGTCTGCTTTTACTTGTCAGGTGTCTTGTCTTAGACAATGTTCTCAGTTTCCAGTGTCACGTTGCTGTGAGTGACCTGATCTTATCATTGAGAGGTAAGTCCGGTGACTGTAATGTGTTAGTTTTGTTGGATGCAATTGAATCAGGAGCGTTCTTCAACTGAGCATCCAATATCTGGTCCACATGATGTCCCCATGTCTGATCTCCAATATGCACTGTGTACATCAGTATTCCAGTTCTTGTAGCTATCCTACCAGGTGTCCACTTGTCTTCTTGGTAATCACACACTAAGATTTTCTGTCCCATTTTGAAGCTCCTTACTGTTTCAGTTGGCAACTGGCTGAACTGTTTATAATGCACTTCGCTCCATAGATCTGATATCAGGATTCCTGTTCATGAACAGCTTTGCAGGTGTTTAATATGTTGTCGCAGGAATGGAGTTCCGATACACAAAAAGGAAGTTGTCTATCTTGTGCTGTAGAGAAATGTCCTCATTCATCGCTTTAATGGACTTCTTGAAGGTTTAGATAAACCTTTCAGCTGACCCATTCGTTGCCCAGTGGTGAGACTTGAAATGTCTGATGCCATTTTGTTCATGAGCGGTCGGAATTCTTCTGACGTGTATTGTAGTCTGTTGTCTCTCACAATTTGTTCCTAAAAGCCATTTCTGGCAAAGATAGTCCTCACAGTGGAGACAGTCTTTGCTGAGGTGGTTGACTTCATTGATATAACCTCTGGCCACTTTTGAATGAGCATCCACAGTAATCAGAAACATGTAGTCCATGAATGGCCCAGCAAAGACAAAATGTGCTCTTTGCCATGGTGAAGACGGCCATACAGTGGTGTCAAGAAAACAACCTCTCCCTCAATGTCACAAAAACAAAGCAGCTGGTTGTAGACTACAGGAGGAATCGAGTCAGGATAACACCTATTGACATCAATGGATCTGGGTTTGACAGGGTGAGCGGCTTTGAGTTCCTCGGCATACACATCACCGAGGATCTCATGTGGTCTATCCGTACCAGCTGTGTGGTGAGAAAAAGCACAACAGTGCCTCTTTCACCTCAGATAGTTAAAGAAGTTTGGTATGGACCCCCAATTTCTTTCTACAGGGGCACAATTGTGAGAGCATCCTGACAGGTTGCATCACTGCCTGGTATGGGAACTGTACTTCCCTCAATCACAGGTCTCTGCAGAGAGTGGTGCAGACAGCCCAGCACATCTGTAGATGTGACCTTCCCACTATTCAGGCCATTTACAGAGACAGGTGTGTAAAAAATACATGAAGGATCATTGGGGACCCCAGTCACCCCAATCACAAACTGTTCCTGCCGCTACCATCCAGGAAACGGTACCACAGCATAAAAGCCAGGACCAACAGGCTCCGGGACAGCTTCTTCCACCAGGCCATCAGACTGATTAATTCACCCTGATGCAACTGTATTTCTATGTTATATTGACTGTCCTGTTGTACATACCATTTATTACAAATTACTATCGATTGCACATTTAGACGGAGACCTAACATGAAGAATTTTACTCCTCATGTATATGAAGGATGTAAGTAATAAAGTCAATTCAATTCAAATCCCCTGACTTTAATGCTGCCTGTGGGGGTGCATTTTGAACTATTTGGCATCCCGAACAGCTTTTGGCCAAATCTTCAATCTGCTTAGCTACTCTCTTCTCAAACACCTTCTGATTGGTATTAAGCAGCTGTGACAGTCTCTGATTAGAGTTACCATTTGGGCTGCCATTGCCTGTTGATGTCACACTGAGCCCTTTGATTGAGTGCCAGTCTAGCTGGATTTTTCTCACCCATTCAGATCCCAAAAGTGCTGGCCTTCCACTTTTCAATACAGAAAGCTTTAATTATTGTGGTCTGCCTTTGGGAGTCACTTTTTCACCGGTGTAAATCTTTAGCATCACTAAGCTCTTTTCTAATGGTATCTCAGAAAACAGTCTGTTGTAGTCAGCCTCTGGAATTATGGACAAAGCTGGCCCTGTATCTAGCTCCATTTTCAATTTCACACCAGACACATCCATTGTGATCCAGATGATTTTGTGATCTGCTTCAGTTATACTATGCAGTTTCTAGGTATGACAGCTCACCTTTGTCAGACTCCATGTTGTCTGATTCTGTTTCACATTCGGTAACTTTATGCATTTGCTTAGTTTTGTGTTAGAGACTTTTCACTCGGTTGTGCTTTTTGTCTGCCTTTCACAGTCTCTCTATGAAAGCTTGTCTATGACACTTTCTGCACACTTTTTCCTTGAACCAAGTTACTTGCATTATGGGAGGATTTGCCACATCGATAACATTTTTGGCTTTTTGCACCATTCAGGGACATTTTTCTCCTTTTCTGTAGTTCTGCTGCAGACTCTAATGATATTGCAATGGTCAATGCCCATTCCAAGGTTAGGTCCCTTTCTGCCATTAGCCTTATTTGAGTGCTTCATCGATGCATACCACATACAATGCATCAGAAAGTCCATCTTTAAAGTCACAGTACTGGAAAATTTGCAAAGTTCTGCAATGTACAGTATTCAGAAGTGCTTCCATCTTTTGACTGGTTCCTCTTGTAAAATCTAAATATCTCAGCTATTACCAGAGGTTAAAACTCAAGTGATTTTGTGATATTGTAACAATTTCATTGAATGTCTTGCAAGCTGGCTTTTCAGAGGTTACAAGGTTGTGTAAGAGTCTGTCCGTTCTTAGATCCACTAAGCTGAGAAGCGTAAGGGTTTTATTTTGCCCCTCCACGTTGTTCGCATTGCAATGCAGTTCAGGCCTCTTGGTACATGGCTCCCAATCTTCATTAGTGCTATCAAATACATCAACTTTCTCGATTGAAGCCATCGCCACGTTATTTTCACTTTAAATTCAGCGCATCTTTCACTGTTACTATGCACTGTGCTCATGCCTTTATTAGCATCCGTAATGGCTTTCTCGTGCTGTTAACTCACACTGTTTCGTCCCAGTATCGTGCCGTAACTATCGGTGCAGTTTGTGATATTTTCTAATATTCAGGTTGTACTCACTGCCAATTTGTTATGTCTGTGCATAACTGCATATATTGACCAAATAAAAGCACGCACGCAGGAGATGGCTTAACTGATGTGTTCACACTGCAGTGAGAAGGAGAGAACAATGACTATACATAGACAACAGCGCAAACGCAGGTAACAGATCAATACATAGTGCTAAGGGGGAGGCATCATTATTCTAAAAGAAATAGATCCATACATTACACTCTCTCCCTCTTCCCCCCCGCCATTCTTTCTATCTCTCCAGCTTTCTATTTCCATTTCTCACCCTCTCTTCCCCCTCTACTGTATCTCCGCCCCTCATTCTATCTCTCAATCTCCCTATTTCTATTTCTTTCTCTCTTTCTCCTCTCTCTCTCTATATCACCCTCTCCTGTTTTTCTCATTTTCTCCCCTCTCTCTTTCTCCTTTTCTCCTCACATACACAAAGCGCACATAGATATGACTGTTCGCTGTTTCAGGATTAATCCGCCATCAGTCTACTGAAGCACTATCCAAGTCACCCTTCACTGATCAAGGTGTGAAGTGATCTTGCCACTGAGAAAACTTAACTTTTATATTGTTAGCACTCAGTACAGATTGTCCTTTGAACTTCCTCCTCCCCTGCCCTTAAGCAAGCAGGATTTCAGTCCAAAGGAGTGATGGTTAGCTATCCAGTATCTTGCGTCGGCCTTTTTATAAAGCTTCAATTCATTACACAGACACAATTGATTACATTGCGGTTGGGAAAATACAATCTCCATAATTGCCCATCCCATCTCCCTCCTTTGATTTCATTTTCTGTTTCACTTGTCTGGCTTAAACAACCTAGTGCCTCTGAGGAAGTACCATTCCATCATCAAAATGATTCTTGTCACACAGGATATTTTTAGAACGTAGAACATAGACCAGTACAGCTCACGAACAGGCCCTTTAGCCCACAATGTTGTGCCAAACCAATTAAGTTAGTAATCAAATGGCCAACTAAACTAATTCCTTCTGCCTACACAATGTCCATTTTCCTCACATTCATGTGACTATCTAAACAGCTTTTCAAAGTCCCTAATGTATTTCCCTCTACCACAACCCAGGCAGCACATTCCAGGCACCCAGTACTCAACCCTGGGGGGGAAAGTGCTTTCCATTTGCTCGTTCTGTGCCGCTTATAATCTTCTAAACCTCCAACAGATCTCCCATCAGCCTCTGGCACTCCAGAGAAAGCAACCCAAGTATATCCAACCTCTCATTATACCATATCCTCCAATCCAGGCAGCATCCTGATAAACCTGTTCTACACTCTCCTTGAGAAAATAACTCTAGGTCTGCCTGCATTTTAATGGTTTCATCTCAGCAACAATATATGTTTCATTCCTTCTGGCTCCACACTGCTGAGTTACACCCATGTGACTGATTAACCTGCTAACCCATATGACTTTTGGATGCCGGAGGAAAGCGCAGCACCAGGGGAAACCCACATGGTCACAGAGAAAACGTACAAACCCTTCACAGCCACCAGTGGGAATTGAACCCAGGTTGCTAGCACTGTGACAGTGTTATGCTGACTGCTGCCCCTAAATCAATCTAATCTAATCAAAGTTCAAAGTACATTTATTATCAAAGTACATATATGTCACCATATGCAACCCTGAGTTTCGTTTTCTCGTGGTCGCACTCAATAAATTTATAATAGAATAATAACCACAACAAAATCAGAGAAAGTCTGCTCCAACTTGGGTGTTCAACCAGTATGCAAAATGACACGTACAAATACAAAAAAGAAAGAAGTAATAGTAATAAATGAATAAGCAATAAATATCAAGAACATGAGATGAAGAGTTTTTGAAAGTGAGTCCATAGACTGGAGGAGGAGGAGATAGCTGCGCAACGCAGCGTGCGCGGCCTCTCCGGTGAATGATATCTGTAATCTGTCAAGTAGGGGACCGTGCACAATTCTGATTTGATGGAGACAGACGTGAGAATACAGAGGAACATCTGGAGAAACTTCTGAAATGCCCGCTTCGCTGCCACTGCGACTCTGTGGTAACCGGAATCTCCAGAGCAGAAGGCCCCGAATCCTCGGCTTTGCTTGTTTTCGGCGGCCGGGGTGAGGTCGAAGGCACTCAGCAGAGGACAGTGCTTGGGAGGCTGTATCGAAGGGGCTGATCGGAGGCTTGAAGTTTTCAGATGGATGGACTCGGTGTCGGCTGTGGTCAGCTGCTTCCAAGGCATCGGCAGTTGTCGGTGCCTAGGAGGTTTATGGCAGGGAGTTTCTCCCTTTTGCCGCCTGCTATCGGGGACTCGGGAGTCGATCGGGACTTGAGACTTTTTTTTACCGTGCCTATGGTCTGCTCTTTATCAAATTATGGTATTGTTTTGCACTGCTGTAACTATATGTTGTAATTATGTGGTTCTGTCAGTGTTAATCTTTGGTTTGTCCTGTTTTCTGTGATATCACTCTGGAGGAACATTGTATCATTTCGTAATGCATGTGTGCATTTCCAAATGACAATAAAAGAGGACTGAGTGTTCTCATAATCTAATCTAATCTAATCTAGATTGTGAGATCTATGATGGGGCAAGCGAAGTTGAGTGAAGTTATCCCCTTTGGTTCAAGAACCTGATGGTGGAAGTATAATAACTGTTCCTGAACCTGGTGTGTGAGTCCTGAAACTCCTGTACCTTTTACTTGATGGCAGCAGCGAGAAGAGATGATGAATGTCCTTGATGATGGATGCTGCTTTCCTGTGACAGTGCTCAATGTAGATGTGCTCAATGGTGAGAAGGGCTTTACCTATGACAATCTAATCATTAAGATTTCCAAAGAATTTGTATGTATCTACACCAGGGGTGCCCAACCTGGGGTCCACAGACTCCTCGGTTAATGGTTAGGATCTGTGGCATAGAAAAGGTGGGAAGCTTTGATCTCAACTTTTCAGTAGCAAGAATTTTGTGACTTTCAGAGTCTCATGATCAGGGAAAATCACATGGCTTCAGAGAAGGGAAGAGATGGTTAATTTCAGCAAGTACATGTCAGTCCTCTCTTTGGTCTTTTCTCCTATGGTTTGTGCACTACAAAGTTCTTTGTTTTCTCACTGCATGCTGTCACACTGACTTGGGGCTGGAGAATGGTGTTTGAGCTCTGATTTTACTAAATGACCAACCAAACTGGAGCGATGACCCACTCCAGCTCTTATTTCTCTGTCTGTGTTCCTGGGCCACGTGCCTGCCTTCACTGCACAGCTACCAGTCCTGCTGACGTAGATACAGTCAGACATGCTGTTACTGCAGTTATGTCCACAAGATTCAGAAACAGCCTCTTACTCCCACCATCAGATTTCTGAATATTCCATGAACACCATCTCACCTGTGTCCGAAGCAGCCCTTCCAGCTGAGGCAACACTTTACCTGTGAGTTTGTTAGTGGCATCTACTTTATCCATTGCTCATGAAGTGGCCTCCTGTACATTGGTGGGGCCCAACATAGATTGGGAGAACACTTTGCTGAGCACCTACGCCATGTCCACCAGAAAAAGCAGAATCTCCCAGTGGCCACACATTTCAATTTCACTTCCCATTCCCACTCCCCTCCCAACATGTCAGTCCATGACCTCCTCTACTGCTACGATGAGGCCATACTCAGGCTGGAGAAGAAACGCCATATAGTCCATCTGGGTAGCCTGCAACCTTTAGCATAAACATTGATTTCTTGAACTTTTGGTAATTTCCTCCCCCCCCCACACCTTTGC
Source organism: Mobula hypostoma (assembly GCF_963921235.1). Lineage (NCBI taxonomy): Eukaryota > Metazoa > Chordata > Chondrichthyes > Myliobatiformes > Myliobatidae > Mobula > Mobula hypostoma. The sequence goes on along the minus strand of NC_086101.1, from coordinate 183,146,134 downwards.
CATTTCCCCCATTCCCGTTTCCCGCTCTCACCTTATCTCCTTACCTTCCCTTCACCTCCCTCTGGTGTTCTTCCCCCTTCCTTTCTACCATGGACTTGTACCCTCCCCTATTAGAATCCTCCTTCTCTAGCCCTCGATCTCATTCACCTTTCATCCTCCCAGTTCTTTATTTCACCTCTCCCCTTCTCCCGGTTTCACCCATCACCTACCACCTTGTAATTCTTCCTCCTTTGCCTCTACCTACTTGCTCTGACTTCTCATCTTTTTTTCTAGTCCTGATGAAGGGTCTCAGCCCAAAACTTCGACTGTTTACTCTTTTCCATAGACACTGCCTGACCTGCCGAGTTCCTCCAGCTTTTTGTGTGTGTTGCTTGGATTTCCACCAGCATTTTGTGTGTGCTGCTTGGATTTCCACCATCTGCAGATTTTCTCATGTTTGTGGGTCCATCCCACTTTTCCTTTGTCTTTTGCATTGTGTATTTCTGTAATAATAGTAGTTTATATCTTTACACTGTACTGCTGCCTCAGAACGACAAATTTCACATCTTCATCAGCATCACCATCTTGTGCTGTGTCGTATGACATAGGCGATATGGTCTATGACCATGATTGTTCTTGGCAAGTTTTTCTGCAGAAGTGGTTTGCCATTGCTGCCTTCTTTCCAGTGTCTGTACAAGACGGGTGACCTCAGCCATCATCAATACTCTTCAGAGATTGTCCACCTGGCGTCAGTGGTTGCATAACCAGGACCAACACCAGCTGTTCATACGACCACCCACCATCTGCAACCATGGGGTCACGTGACCCTGATCCGGGGCTAAGCAGGTGCTGTATTTGATCTGAAATTTGATTCTGAATCTGATCTAAGCAATTTCATTATTGTCATGTGTGCTTGTAGTAAAATCTTGCATGCCACCCAGAAGATCATTCCAAATGTAAGTACATTGAGATAGTACAAAAGGAAAAACATAACAAAATGCAGAATATTGTGTTACAATTACGGAGAAAGTACAGTACAGGTGGACAAATAAAGTGCCAGGGCCATGGAAAGGTCAAATGAGTGATCAACTGTTCATCATTCTCTTACAAGAGGTCCGTACAAGAGACTTATGACAGCAGGGTAGAAGACGTCCTCGAGCCTTGTTGTACATGTTCTCAAGCACTTGCGTCTTCTGCTCAATGTAAAGGGGGAAGAGAGAATGAATTCTTATTCTTTCTCTGAGGGGAGATCTGTTCAAGGTTTATATGATTATAAGTGGCATAGAAAGAGCAGATGGACATGATCTCTTTTTTTCCCAGGGTTGAAATGTCTAATACCAGGGGACATGTATTTAAGGTGGGAGAGGGTAATTTCAAAGGAGATGTGAGGGGCAAGGTTTTTATGCAGAGAGTAGTAGGTACCTGGAAAGTGTCTTTGATTATTTTGGCTGCTTTCCTGAGGCAATTGGAAACATAGATGTCTGAGGAGCAGAAAAAGCAGTCAACTGTCAAAAGTGTTTAAGGAGGAGATTCTAGATCTCAGGGCCTTGACAGCTGAAGACAGAGCTGCCTATGATGAAGAAATTAAACTTGGTGGATAGTCAAGTATTTAATCTGTAATCTAGGAATGTTTGGGGAATGAACACGCAGGTAGGGACAAGCAGAACTGGGGAGGGATTTGAAGATCACACACAAGACGCTGGAGTATTGTGTCCAGTTCTGGTCATCAGGAAAGATGTAAGATTGAAAGAGTGCGGAGAAAATTTCAAGAATGCTGCCAGGTCTTGAGGACCTGTGTTATAGGGAAAGGTTGAATGGGTTGGGACTTTATTCCCTGGAGCATCGGAGAATGAGGGGAGATTTGATAGAAGTATACAAAATTATGAGGGGTATAGATGGGGTAAATGTAAATAGGCCTTTTCCACTGAGGTTGAATGAGGCTAGAACTAAAGGTCATGGGTTAAGGGTGAAAAGTGAAATGTTAAGGGGAACTTCTTCACTCAGAGGCTGCTAAGAGTGTGGAATGAGCTGCCAGCGGAAGTGGAGGTTGTCGTTTCAACTTCAACATTGAAGAGAAATTTGGATAGGTACATGGATTTGAGGGCTATGGTCCAGGTGCAGGTTGATGGGACTAGACAGATAAATAGTTTGGCACAGACTGGATGGACAAAAGGACCTGTTTCTGTGCTGTAGTGTTCCATGACTCTCTGCCTCTAATATCCGGAAACTTGGACCATAAGTTGAAATGATACCATAGCAGCTGCAGAATTTAAATCCAAATAACTAAATAAATCTGAGATTTAAAGAAAATTACGATCAGTAATAATGATAGTGAAGCTGCATTAAAAACCATCTGGATCACTAATGATATTGGTATGGATTTTTCTTTACTTCAGTAAAGATGCTCTGTCAGCCTAAATTATATGTTTTTGATTGTCGTCCATACAGGGCTCTCCGTTACTGTTGACAACTGATGGGCTGAATGGCCTAATTCTGCTCCTATACCTTATGTCTTATGGTTAAAGACAGCTGTGACAGCTGCACTTATTTCAACACACACAAAATGCTGGAGGAACACAGCAGCTCAAGCAGCATCTAATAAGGAAAATGAAGAGTCAACCTACTGTATCAAGGAAGATCCTTCATCATGGTAATCATTTTGAATCCCGATGACTCAGCAAGGCAGGTAGGATCCATGGAGGAAAATGAGCAGTCAACATTTCGGGCTCAGACCCTTAACCAGGAACATTATGTTGAATCTTGATGAAGGGTCTTGGTCCAAACCATCAACTGTCCATTTCCCTCCAAAAATGCTGCCTGACCTGCTGAGTACCTCCAGATTTTGTGTGTATGTTGATCCAGATTTCCTACATCTATAGGCCCTCTTGTGTCTCAGCTGCACTTACATTCTGTAAACAAAAAAAGAGTTATCCCTGCTGGGAGGATATAGAAGATAACGTTGTGTTTGTCTCATGCAGAAGGCTGATAAACATAGACATAAGAGATTCTGCAGATGATGGAAATCTACACAACACACACAAAGTGCAGGAGGAGCTCAGCAGGTCTGATTAGCATGCCTCATTCTTGTAGACTGCACAAAAAAACTATTTGCAAATACAGTCCTTTGATAGATTACTCCACAGGAAATACTCCACTCAATAATAAACAGAATTTCCAATTGATTTGGTCAGCCCAAACTTAAGTGAATGACTGAGCAACAATGAGTTAGAATAGGCTATTCAACCTTCAGAACCTGTTCTAGCATTCATTTAAATCATGGCTAAGCTGTAGTTTAATACCCTCTGCAATCTTATTTCCATATTTCAAAGTTCAACATTCAAAGTACATTTATTATCGAAGTATGCATACTGTATGGAACCATGAAAATTGGCTTCTTGCAGGCAGCCACAAAACAAAGAAGCACAATTGAACCCATTAAAAAAAAACTCCACACCCAATGCGCAAAAACAAATCGTGCAAACAACAAAAACGTAAACAAATAACACACAGTTTAACAGCAGAGTCCGTGAAAGTGAGTCCACGGCGATAGAGCCAGCCCAGCCTGAGGCGAGTAAAGCAAATCCAGGTGCCCGTTGACTGCAGGCTATAGCCATGGATCAGTTCACAGCTGAGTTACAAAGAAGGCACGACAGTGGCTATATTCATTAGGAGTTTGAGAAGATCTGGTATGAACCCAAAGACACTTCTAAATTTCTACAGATATATCGTGGCATGCATTCTAACTGGCTGCATCACCGTCTGGTATGGGAGGTGGGAGTAGCTACTGCACAGGATTGAAGAAGCTGTAGATAGTTGTGAACTTGGTTGAAACATGGGCACTAGCCTCCGTAGCAGCCAGGAGATCTTCAAGGAAGGATGCCTCAAAAAGGTGCCATTCATCATGAAGGACCCCCATTACCCAGGAGGTAACCTCTTCTCATTGCTACTATCAAGAAGGAGGTACAGGAGCCTGAAGGTACACACTCAACCATTCAAGAATAGCTTCTTCCCCTCCGTCATCCAAATTCTGAATGGACATTGAACCCATGAACACTATCTCACTACGCTTTTCCCTCCAACATTTTGTGTATGTTACTTTTTAACACTACTTATTTAAGTTACGTATTTAATATATATACTTTCTGTATTCACAGTTTTTATTACTATGTATTACAATGTACTGCTGCCACAAAGACAACAAACTTCATGATATATGCCAGTGATATTAAACCTGATGACTATAAACTCTGAGACAAGTGAAACTGGTCCAGGAGCCCAATGGCTTCAGGCCATAGCAACGAAGCCAGTTCAGCACTGAAGTGAGTAAAGTTCTCGGAGTAGTGAACTGAACGCCAGTTCATCCTTTGCCTTTGGCTTTGACGCATCAATTAACCTGCGCAAATAGTGAGCCTTGTGTCTGTGGTGGGAAAGCTGTTGGAAAGGATTCTTAGAGATAGGATCTATGGGCATTTAGAGAATCATGGTCTGATCAGGAACAGTCAGCATGGCTTTGTGAAGGGCAGATCATGTCTAACAACCCTGACAGAGTTCTTTGAGGAGGTGACCAGGCATATAGATGAGGGTAGTGCAGTGGATGTGATCTACATTGATTTTAGTAAGGCATTTGACAAGGTTCCACACGGTAGGCTTATTCAGAAAGTCAGAAGGCATGGGATCCAGGGAAGTTTGGCCAGGTGGATTCAGAATTGGCTTGCCTGCAGAAGGCAGAGGGTCGTGGTGGAGGGAGTACATTCGGACTGGAGGGTTGTGACTAGTGGTATCCCACAAGGATCAGTTCTGGGACCTCTACTTTTTGTGATTTTTATTAATGACCTGGATGTGGGGGTAGAAGGGTGGGTTGGCAAGTTTGCAAATGACACAAAGGTTGGTGGTGTTGTGGATAGTGTAGAGGATTATCAAAGGTTGCAGAGAGACATTTATAGGATGCAGAAGTGGGCTGAGAATTAGCAGATGGAGTTCAACCCGGAGAAGTGTGAGGTGGTACACTTTGGAAAGACAAACTCCGAGGCAGAGTAAAAAGTAAATGGCAGGATACTTGGTAGTGTAGAGGAGCAGAGAGATCTGGGGGTACATGTCCACAGATCCCTGAAAGTTGCCTCACAGGTAGATAGGGTAGTTAAGAAAGCTTATGGGGTGTTAGCTTTCATAAGTCGAGGGATAGAGTTTAAGAGTCGCGATGTAATGTTGCAGCTCTATAAAACTCTGGTTAGGCCACACTTGGAGTACCATGTCCAGTTCTGGTTGCCTCACCATAGGGAGGGTGTGGAAGCATTGGAAAGGGTACAGAGGAGGTTTACCAGGATGCTGCCTGGTTTAGAGAGTATGGATTAAGATCAGAGATTAAGGGAGCTAGGGCTTTACTCTTTGGAGAGAAGGAGGATGAGAGGAGACATGATAGAGGTATACAAGATATTAAGAGGAATAGATAGAGTGGATAGCCAGTGCCTCTTCCCCAGGGCACCACTGCTCAATACAAGGGGACATAGCTTTAAGGTAAGGGGTGAGAAGTTCAAGAGGGATATTAGAGGAAGGTTTTTTTACTCAGAGAGTGGTTCGTGCATGGAATACACTGCCTGAGTCAGTGATGGAGGCAGATACACTCGTGAAATTTAAGAGACTACTAGACAGGTATATGGAAGAATTTAAGGTGGGGGGTTATATGGGAGGCAGGGTTTGAGGGTTGGCACAACAATGTGCTGTACTATTCTATGTTCGTGAAATGTGGACTTTGCAGGCTGAACCAGAATTAAATTGCCCTTTGCCAGAACAATCCATAGTGGCTTGACTCTGATTTGTAGCTTGTAGCCACTTGCATTTGACAAGAATGCAAATATTTCTTTCAATTTTGATCGAAGGTTAAGAAATCCAATGATTTTATTGTTGAGTTATGCGATCACAATTTCTTGTCCAGAGCTGAACGTGATAACAATATTGGAAAATGAAAGAACTGCAGATGCTAGAATCGGAGAAGCACAAACAGAAAATGGCTGACAAGTTCAGCCTGTTGAGCAGCTTCAGCGGGATGTGTCAAATATGGACAATAGGGACAACACAAACAAAACGCTGGAGAAACTCAACAGATCAGGCAACATCTATGGAAATAGGTATTCCCAAAGTCCTGATGAAGAGTCTCAGCCTGAAACATCAAGTGTTTATTCATTTCAATAGATTGTGCCTGACCTGCTGAGTTCCTTTAGCATTTTGTTTGTGTAGATCTGGATTTCCAGCATCTGCAGAAACACTTGTGTAGACAAATGGGAGTAGATTAGATGGGCATCTTGGTCATTGGGATGAAGGGCCTGCTTCTATTGGTATTATTACTGTAATATTCCCTAAATATTGAGCCCCCTATTTCATGTTCCTAGTCACCTATGTGCTACTGAATTTCAATGCCTACCACCAAGATCAACTTACAACCACCAGGATGGTAGGAAGGGGGCAGAAGGGAGTTGGACAAGATAGGAAGGTGCACTGAAGCGGAAGATCTCCTGGTCCAACATCTGGCAGGCAGAATCCCAGGCTGTGTATGACATCCTGCCTAGTCCAACAAACCTTTTAGCTTGGGGCAAAAGTGAAGCACCATCATATCCTGTCTGCCCTGGCAGAGAGACCCTAGAAAGTACCCTCAACCGCTGCCCAAAAGCCCTGGGAGTAGGCCACTACTGCTGGTGCCATGACCAGGTGCTGAAGGCATTAACAACAGTAGGCACCTCCGCCAACCCGGAAAGCCCACGGCCTTTGCCAAAGCTGGAGACCAACCACAGCCTTGCCCCAGATCACCAGCAGGCTTGCTCGCCACAGAATCTGAGTGGCAATTGAAAGTCAATCTGGGCAAGCAGTTGAAGTTCTCTGACTTCATTGCATTGTCATCCCTGAGGCCTGGCATGGTTATTCTGTCAGAAACCTCAAAGCAGGTGATTATGATAGAACTGGCAGTTACTTGGAAAGGCAAACACAAGGAAATCTGCCGATGCTGGAATTTCAAGCAACACACATAAAAGTTGCTGGTGAACACAGCAGGCCAGGCAGCATCTCTAGGAAGAGGTACAGTCGACGTTTCCGGCCGAAACCCTTCATCAGGACTAATGAAGGGTCTTGGCCCAAAACGTCAACTGTACCTCTTCCTAGAGAAGTTACTTGGAAAGACGAGATTGAGGAGGCATTTGAACGTAAGAAAGCCAAATACCAGGAGCTGGTAGAGTAGTTCCAGAGACAGGTGTGAAGGAGCCTATAGAGGTGGGGTATAGAGGCTTTGTTGGCTGCTCGCTGTGCAGAACTTACTCTCTCCTTGGCATTATGGGAGTTGCAAAGAAAAGAGCCATTGAGACTGTCACAAAGGCTGCTGAGCAACCCTCCAGATGGCAACGGATCAAGAGATGTGACCCATGGACCAGTGATGCTGGGACACAAGCTGGGGCCCGATCAACCCTGGCTGGGTCACCTGGGCAAGAGCGTCTGATGTTGAAAGACCCAATGACCCCCAGGTTACCTCACTGATGATATGTCCCAGCACACCCAGGGATGTATCTCTGTATCAGCACTGACCCAACATGGCTTTTTGGCCACTGATATTGGTACCAGGCATCTTCAAGTGCACACAACATCAACAACAACGAGACAATGACCAAGACAGTAATTAGTGACCCACCACTGTGCCTTTAGCAAACCCATTAAAGATGAATTAGAATCTGTGGGCATAAGTGCTTTGCTGCTAATTTAATTGTGCAAGGGACTTTTTCCATTGAAAAGAGACTGACAATCAGTGCCTAAAAGCTGTTCAAATACTATTCTGAAGTTATGTCGATAGGAATTTCAAGGCCGATGAAAGCCTTTGCAGTTTTAAAGTGATGTAATTTAATATATTCATGGGTATAATTAATACATTCACATTTATAATTAATATATCCATAACATTTCATAACAGATGCACAGTTCCATATTTAATGAGTGTGCGAAAAGATTTGTTAGAAGCAACTCATAGAAAGTTTAATGAATATTTATGAAACCTTCAAGAAGGAAAATCCTCCAAGGGTTCTTTTTATGACATGTACTGCTTTTATAGTGTATTTTTAGTGTTAATGCCAGAACCCATTAAATGCTATTTCAATACTTAAATTTATTCTTGTAAAGAAAAATAGAAAGGTTTCTATTTAGTCTGTAGTTAAGATATATATGGATAGATAGCTATAGATAGATATAGATATTGGTATGTTACAGGGGCTTAGTATGACAAGCCTGGTGCATAGTGTAAAGTGCTCTGTTGTTGCATTATGGGGCACAGTACGAAATGCACATTGTGGAGTGTGATAGCACATCATAGTCTGGTGGAACTCAGCATTGTTGTGGCAAGGAATTATATTGCAGGACTAATATGGAGCAACAAGGCTCAATGTTAGTTGAGTTGTGTGATATACGGTCCATTCAGTGGCACAATATGGCACTGGAGATGGATGACAGTGTGGTATCGATATGATATGGGATTGATGATGTGTTACTATAATCACTGCTTGGTCTGATTGGTGAAGATAAGGCTTGATCTGTACAGAACAGTAATTCATGGCATGATTTGGCTTGACATAGAGTCATAGTGGTAGGGAAACAGGTCTTTCAGCTCAACTTGCCTATGCTGACCCAGACTCCCATCTAAACTGGTCCGATTTTCCCTTTTGTGACCCATATGCCTCTATATGGCTCCTACCCATGTAGTTCTCCAGACATGATTTTTAAATGTTATTTCTGTCCCTGCCTGTGCCACTTTCTCTGGCAACTCTTCCCACATTCCACACTCTGCATGAAGAAGTTGCCCCTCAGGCGCCTTCTAAATCATTCATCAATCGCCTTAAACCTATGCCTTCTCGTTTTTAGTTCCGCTTCTCTGTGAAAAAGACTGTGTGATTTTACGCTACCGAAACTTCACACGATTTTATTTAACTCTACAAAGTCACCCCTTCAGTCTGTTAGGCTCCAAGGAATAAAGTCCCTCACCTGCCCAACCTTCCCCTATAACTCAGGCCCATGAGTCTTAGCAGCATCCTCATAAATCTCTGCAGGATTCCCAGTTTAATGATTCGCCCTGATGTGTCATGCCATTACTGGGCACTGCATTGTAGCAGAAAATGACACGGCATTGCACAGTGTTATGTGGTACAACATGGCAGCATAGCTTGCAATAAATGCCATATGTTTCTCTCCTCAGTGTATAAGTTACTGAATTTCTACCATAAATTTTCTCCGAAATATCCAGGGACGGTGAAACTGCTGGTCCATGTTTAGATTTACCCATTAGCAATTCATTCCAAACAGTGCTGGCTTGGTAAAGCAATCAAAGGGGATATGCTCTTCTCCTTCTAGGGAAGGATTCAGTTGGAATAATGGCACCACAGTAAATACTAAAAAAAAGACAGGAAATATGAAAATGGTCCACACAAAATTCTGGAGGAATACCACAGGTCAGGCAGCTTCTGTGGAGAGGAATAAACAGTTGACGTTTCAGTCTGAGACTGGAAAGGAAGGGGGAAGAAGCCAGAATAAGAAGGTGAGGGGAGGGGACGGAATACAAGATGGCAGGTGATAGGTGAAGCCAAGTGAGGGGGAGATGTGAGTAGGGGAGGGGGATGAAGTAAGAACCAGTGAGGGGAAAGAAAGGAGGAGGGGCACCATAGAGAGGTGATAGGCAGGTGAGAAGAGACCATAGACCATAAGACCATAAGACAAAGGAGCAGAAGTCGGCCATTCAGCCCATCGAGTCTGCTCCGCCATCTTATCATGAGCTGATCCATTCTCCTATTTAGTCCCACTCGCCCGCCTTCTCACCATAACCTTTGATGCCCTGGCTACTCAGATACCTATCAATCTCTGCCTTAAATACACCCAATGACTTGGCCTCCACTGCTGCCCGTGGCAACAAAATCCATAGATTCACCACCCTCTGACTAAAAAAATTTCTTCGCATTTCTGTTCTGAATGGGCGCCCTTCAATCCTTAAGTCACGCCCTCTCGTATTAAAGAAAGAGAAAGGATAAGAGGGAAGCTAGAATGGGAAATGAAGTAGGAGAGGGGCTAGGGGGGAGAAATTACTGGTTATTAGAGAAATTGATGTTCATGGCAGCAGGATATCTGCTGCCCAGAAGAAATCCGAGAGTGGCCCCATCATGGCTGTAGAGGAAGCCATTGACCAATTTATCAGAATGAGAATGGGGAGTGGAATTAAAATGGTTGTCCTGCCTGGTGTGGATGTAAGGGAGGCTGCACTGGGATTGTAAGAATGACCACCAACAGATTGGTTTTGACACCACCTGGTTTATCTATGCGTTTAAAGGTCCTTTAAAGCCAATTCTTTTCACATTTTAACCTTATATGTGCTGGTTGCGTTTATTGGATCCTGGTGTTTTTGTGATCCAAAGGTTCGGAAGTCAAGAATGAGAAACCTTTTGCTTCCAACTGTTTTATTAAGTATTATAAGAACAAGAAGAGCCTGAGAACAAGGAAGTCTTGGTTGTTTTATATAAAATCTAGTTCCAACTAAAAATATAGCAACATTCCAGTGATAACAATTAACCTATAAAGTAGCCAAATTCAACTGGAATGACACCTACTGCAGAAAAACTAAGACGTTTCTAGAGGAATACAGAAGTAACTATACTACAATTCATTTACCTACTTAAGATTCTCAATTTTATAAAGCGGAGCTTAGTAAAATAGAGGGCTATGCAGTAGGGAATTTCTAGGCAGTTTCTACATGGTCGGCACAACATTGTGGGCTGAAGGGCCTGTAATGTGCTGAATGTTTCTATGTTTCTGGGAAAATTCACTGAAGAATTACACATATACATTATAGGTGATTATACAAGCAAACATAAGGAAATTAAACTGCAAGAAAAATGATAATTCTAACCTCTAATCCAACACATTCAATAAATTGAAGAGACCAAAACCCTGCTCTATCTCCAGTGATTCAGGAAATAATTGGACTATAAGTTGGACTCACAACCTCAGAGTGGCTCTTGCACCTTAATGTCTCCCTGCACTGTACTTCTCTGCAGTTGCTCTTCCCTTGTACTAGCTCGATGTACTGTTGCGATGAGATTGTTCGGTGTGGATGACATGCAGAACCAAGTTTGTCACTTGGTGACAATAATAAACCAATATACCAATATACCCATTTGCACCTGCGCAGGAGAGGTCTAACATTCTCTTTCCTCACTATTGCCATCAGGTAGAAATTACAAGAGCCTCAGGACTCGCACAGTCAGGAACAGTTACTACTTCGGGCTCTTGAACAAAAGGGATAACTACACTCACTTGCCCATCCATTGAGATGTTCCACAAGCAATGATCTCACTATAAGGACTCTTTATCTTGTCATTCCATGTTCTTGTTATTTATTGCTAATTGTTTATATTTGCATTTGTGGTTTGTTGTCTTCCGTACTCTGATTGATCTTTCATTGATCCTGTTATAGTTACTATTCTTTAGATTTGCTGAGTGTGTCACAGGAAAATGAACCTCAGGGTGTTATATGGTGACATAGGTGTCCTCCGACAATAAAATTTACTTTGAACTTTGAACTCCAGATTCAATAATAATAATGGTCAAGGTTGAAGAAATGTATTCAATCCTTTATTAAGCCACTAATAAAACAAACAATCTTGAAGCGATAAAACTAATGAAACTAAAACTGGCGATATTAAATGATATTAAGCAAGGTTAAGTGGTCAACAAAAAGATATCATACCCGGCTGTCTCTGACTCTGACTGACTCTAGACAGACTACCATACTCATCATAATAAATGAGCAAAACAAAATACAATGCATATATAAAACAGATACACGGCTCCTACACTTTTATTTATGTCAATACCTAGAGAAATTTATGGTAAAGGAAGTAACACGTATCAAATGGTTCAAATGCTTCAATCTAATATCAGAGAATGTATGCAGTATACAACCTGAAATTCTTACTCTTCACAGACATCCACAAAACAAGAAGCTCAAAGAATGAACAGGAATATCAGAGCCCCAAAGGCCGTCTTCCCCCTCCTGCACATGAGCAGCTGCAATGCGTTGACCCTACCCCTCCCATCAGCAAAGGCACCACCTCCAGTCCCCCCACCATGTAAGCAGAAGCAAAAGCCCCCAAAGAGACCTTGATCGAGAGTCCATCAAAAATATATAAAGGATATATAAAGTCACAGAGTCATAGAAAAGTACAGCAAAGAAACAGGCCCTTCGGTCCATCTAGTCTGTGCCAAAACTATTTAAATTTACTCCCAGCTGCCTGCACTGGGACCATAGCCCTCCATACCCCTATCATCTATGTACCTAGCCAAACTTCTCTAAAACATTGAAATCAAGCTGGCATGCACCACAAGCACTAGCAGCTCATTCCACGCTCACATGGCCCTCTGAAAGAAGATGTTTCCCCTCATGTTCCCCTTAAACTTTTCACTTTTTGTCTTTACCCCATGACTCTAGTTTAGCCCCACCCAACCTCAGTGGGAAAAACCTGCTTGCATTTACCCTATTTACTCCTCATAATTTTTTATACCTCGATCAAATCTCCTCTCAGTCTTCTACGTTCCAAAGAATGAAATTCTAATCTATTCAGTCTTTCCTTATAACTCAGGTCCTCCAGAACTGGCAACATCCTTCGAAATTTTCTTTGTACTTTTTCAACCTTATTTACATCTTTCCTGTAGGTAGGTGACCAAAACTGCACACAATATTCCAAATAGGTCCTCTGCAATGTCTTATACAACTTCAACATTACTTGGTAATGGTGACGTTATAAAATGCAGGCTTTCTGAACCCTCTACAGTCAATACATCCCTACTGTGGAAAATCTATGAGTACTGATACTTAAATAGAAAGATCTCACGGTCCAAGTTTAGTGTGGGTCACTTTTTGCAGTGTTTATGCTTTCCAAGCTCCCACACAACCATATTCGGGAACAGTTATTATCCTATAACCAGCAAGCTCCTGAACCAATGCGGAAAACTTCACTTACTCAACTGAGAACTGATTCCATGTTAACCCAAGCTTTTCTGAATCTTTGCTCCTCTTCCAGTCTGTCTTAGACCATCATCAATTCACTATCACTGTGTTTACTTGCGTAAAATTCACATCTGTGAATCTTCTCCACCACCTGAGCCACTCTGGCTACAGGTAGAAGGGTGGACAACATGTAGGAGGATAATTAATGTGAGCACACCGAAACATTGCGTCGGTGCTTTGTGCAAGGAATAAGTGACAATAGATGTATGAGGTGTCTCCACAGGCAATTCCTGGATAAAAATAAAGTAGTAATTTTTCGGCTGGATTTGCAAAAGAGCACGAATCAAAATTCCACTGAAACCTCCTTAATCAATTTTGAATAACATTAAAATAAAGTGAGATCAAAACAGTCCATCTTTGATGTAAAGGTGGCATTTACCTTGCATTCTGCACAGCCATTTATTCATAAAGTTCAGGATCAATTCATAACCAATATCTTATTGCAAAGCCTAGTTATATCGATAGAGCACTCCCAGAAATGCAAAACCAGTCCAAGCACAGGCTACTTGATAATGTGCAGAAAGAAATGCTCTGAGCACAGTTTGTGTTGACCTCTTCAGAAATGACAGGACTCGCTTCACTATCATGCCCAATGTCCTGACTCCTCTCGGAAAGCAAGGCAATGCTGACGGTATTCTGCAGTAACAAATTCTTTTGGATCTTCAAGCCAGTTAGGGAATGAAACATAATGATTTTTTCCTTGCTTGATGTGTTGCAATAATTTCATGTTTCCTGAACCTTACTGTAAAACCCATCTCAGTCTTTGCTTCGCAGTGCTACATTAATTTGACACTTGACCTGAGTGTCTTCCCCAAATGTTAGCAATAAAATGTCAAAGATAGGTATTTGTGTGGTGGATTTTGCAACCCCACGATGGCTCAAGTTGCCTTGCAACCAATTAATTAACTCCTATGAGATAAAGGTTAGCTTTATGTATCACATGCACATTGAAACATCAAAGCATACCGTGACATGTGTCATTTCTGTCAAGGAAAATCAGCAAGGATTCTGATCAGCAGCCCACAAATGTTGCCATGCTTCCATCACCAACATAGCTGGCCCAAACTCACTAACCCTAACCATATGTCTTTAGAACGTTGGAGGAAACCGGGGGACCCAGTGGAAACCCGTGCTGTCACAGAGAGAACATACAAACTCCTTACAGGCAGTGGCGGGAATCAACCACCCAACCCCGGGTTCCAAAGATGCACTAACCACTATGTTGCCGTGCCACCTCAAGTTAGAGTTGCCGGGTATGTGACAGAGAATCGGTTGCGAGGAGTTACATGTTCTAAAAAGAAGGTCTGTGATGGGGAGAAGTCTTGAGACACAAGCTGGCTTGGGGCCTGGTGAGAGAAGGTATTGAAGGCATGTTAATCACTGCTGATCTGTCTGGTCGAGGTGAGAAACATGCAACAAGGAGTGGTTTTCCATTGCCTTCTTCTGGGCAGCGTCTTTACAGGATGGGTGACCCCAGAAATTAGATTTTTTTTTAGATTGTGAGAACACTCAGTCCTCTTTGATTGTTATTTAGAAATGCATACATGCATTAAGAAATGATAAAATGTTTCTCCGGAGTGATGTCACAGAAAACAGGACAGACCAAAGACTAACACTGACAGAACCACATAATTATACCATATAGTTACAGCAGTGAAAAGCAATACTATAATTTGATAAAGAACAGACCATAGGCACTGTAAAAAAAAGTCTCCAAGTCCCGAGTCGATCGACTCCCGAGTCCCCGATAGCAAGCGGCAAAAGGGTGAAACTCCCTGCCATAAACCTCCAGGCACCGCCAACTTGCCGATACCTAGGAAGCAGCCAATCCCAGCCGACACTGAGTCCATCCGTCTGAAAACTTCGAGCTTCCAACCCGCCTCTCCGATACAGCCTCCGAGCATCATCCTCTGCCAAGCACCTTTGACCTCTCCCCGGCTGCTGAAACACACAAAGCCAAGGATTTCAGGGCCTTCAGCTCCGGAGATTCCGGTTACCACACAGTAGCAGCGGCAGCGAAGCGGGCATTTCAGAAGCTTTCCAAATGTTCCGCTGTGCTCTCACGTATCAATACTCTTCGGAGATTATTTGCCTGGCATCAGAGGTCATATAACCAGAATTTGTGATGTGCACCATCTGCTCATGTGACCATCCACCATCTGCTCCCATGGCTTCACGTGACCCTGGTTTCGGGATGGGGGGCTAAACAGGTGCTACACCTTGCCAAGGGTGACTTGCAAGCTAGTGGAGGGAAGGATCATCTTACACCTCCTTTGGTGCAGACCTGCCTCCACTTCACCACACAGAGTACAGTGCAAAAATACTATTTATTACAAAAAAATGATAAATAGTATAGAAAAACATTGTTAAGTTGTGTAAGATGTCAAATTTAGCATGTGGTGTGCAGTTCTCATTACCTAATCCATAAAGTTGAAAGTGTACAGAGGATACTTTCAAGGATGTTGTTGAGACTTTAGGACCTGAGTTATAGGGAAGGGTTGAATGGGCTGGACTTTATTCCCAGGAGTGTAGGAGAACAAGGGGAGAATTAAAAGGGTGATACAAAATTATCGGAGGTTTAAATAGGATAAAAATAATTAGGCTTCTCTCCCACTTAGCTTGGGTGAGGCTGGAACTAGGGATCATAGGTTAAGAGCGTAAGATGAAATATTCAAGGGGAATCTGAGGGGGATCTTCTTCACTGACAGGATGATGAGAGTGTGGAACAAACTACCAGGAGAAGTGTTCGATTGCACCATTTAAAAAGAAATTTGGATGGGAGGGGTATGGAGGGTTGTGGTCCAGGTGCAGGTCGATAGCACTTGGCAGAATGAAAGTTTGGCGCAGACTAGATAAGCTGAGGGGCCTGTTTCTGTGCTGTGGGACTCAAAAAGGGAATAACAAGGTAGCGGTCATGGGTTAATGAACCATTGAAAAATCTGATGGCAGAGGGGAAGAAGCTGTTCCTGAAGTGTTGAATGTAGGTCTTCAGACTCCGACTGTACCTTCTCCCTGATGGTTGTAGTGAACATAGGGCATGATCCAGATGGCGATAATAATAATAATGTAGGTCACATCCGGAATTTTTCCGGGTAGCGGATGACTTCCTCCCACGCCGTTCTGATGTAGTTGGAATTCACGTATGAGGCAAATTACAGCAGTGGTTTGCCATTGCCTTCTGCCGGGTGAATTTTTTTTCAAAGAGATCACCAGCTGTTAACCCCGCACAGATGGAAAGCGTGCCGGGGGGAGCCGGCTGGGTTTGAACTTCGGAACCTCCGCCCCGCAGTCCAGCGCTGATGCCACTACGCCACCAGCCGGCCATGGTGATCGTGACCCTTTTAAGTGGAAACCAAAGACACAACCAACAGAAGTACCTAGAACAAGTTGAGGTATTGCTATCTCCAATAACCTTGAAACATACAACACACAGAAAATAATATAACTTGTATGTTCCCCTCTAAAACATTCCTGGAAATATTCTTTGCGATGAATAATATATGCTCATTGGCTAAGTGAGTGGAGACAGCTTATTAGCAAGGCCAGGTCGGGGTATCAGTTTGTGGGCAGGAGGGTAGTAGCCTCTCTTGTATTTATTCTTCTTATCACCTGGGGTTACTAGCTTCACTGCTTTCTACAATTCTGAGGTGGCCCACAAATTCATTCCCCAAATCCAAATCCACATCCACTTGTTTCTATGTGTCCAGATTGTGGTTATACGACAGAGTTCAGGCTGAATATCACTTTGTTTGAAAGGATAGTCATACTTGTTGTTTCAAGGGGCACTGACTTGGGAGGTTAGAACAAGTTAGGTTCACGTTGTTGGCACTACATTATCGTAACGTGCCATAAGGATTCACCGCTAATATAATGGCTTCTCTGTAATGTTTCACTGCTAAGGCTAATGAAGTGGCTTCTCTGTAATGATAACTGCTGAGGTAATGGTTTCTCTGTAGCAGCAATGTTTGTGTTATGGCTGGAGATAACAGGACTGTGGTATGCATGTTAGCCAATCAGGAGATTGTTGCTCTGTCTTGTGAATCTGGAAGGAGATTTTTCGCGGTCTTTTGCCAGGGAGAGATGAAGAGAGAAGACGTGAATGGAGAGAGTTGGTAGACCACCGGATGGGGTGGACTTGTAGCGAGGGTCCGAAGGGCAGCGACGATCGGAGGAGGTCAATGGTGGATGATCGATTTATCAGTGAGCTCCAACTTTGCGCAACAGACTGTTTAATAAGATTGGCCCCTTTTTTTCTTTTTTTTTGTTTCTTTACTAACCACAAAGTCAAAGTAAGAATTATAAAGCTTAATCGTTTAATTGCATATTGTGTACTGTTTCTTATTTTGGGGTACTGATTTGTAACAGGGGACACATCGTGCAGCATCCACCAAACGAGATTTCTTAAATTTGGCCAGGCTGGGGTTATCAGCCCCTATATTAAGCTGCCAGCCGAAGCGAGATTTACATTTTTTTAAACTTTGCCCGTTTGTCTGAATTACATTCGGAATTCAGGGGATTGGTTAAAAGGTGGGGGTAGTTGATGAATTATGGGACCTTGAGGTGAAGGTTATCAGGGTTCTGTTCCATGAAGGTCAAAGTTAAGGGTAAGGGCTAGAATTTCTCTCAGTATAGCAATTCAGCTCTTCCTTGGGTACATGATTAAGCTGAATGTTTCTCTTGGATGAATGTCAAAGGTCACATTCTGTTATACAATAGTATGGGACATTTGGCATTCACCCAACAGAAAGAGAATCCTTCTAGTGACCCACCCAACATTGCCTCCTCAACAAAGAAGCTCCCCAAGGGAGATATTGACCAAGGGTTCCCATCCTGGTGTTCTCGTTGGTTAATGGTACGTACCTATGGCATAAAAACGGTTGGGAACCCCTGGCCCAGACAGAAAGGATGTTTCCTAGAGTGGAGGAGTCTAGGAACAGAGGGCACAGCCCCAGAATACAAGACATCCATTTAAAACAGAGATGAGTTCTTTAGCCAGAGGGTGTATAATCTGTTGAATTCATAGCCACAGATGGGTGTGGAGGGCAAGTCATTGGCTACGGTTAAAGTTCTTGATTAGTAAGTGAATCAAAGGATATGGGGAGAAGGCAGGAGAATGGGGTTAAGAGGATAATAAATCAGCTATGGTGGAATGGTGGAGCAGACTCGATGGGCAGAATGGCCAAATTCCTATTTAGTCTTATGGAGATTGGCTAATTAGTCATCCTTTGACCAGCTTTCACCAGAAATTTCTTGCTGCAATATCTGATTCTAAATAGCAGCCTTGAGTGAATGAATTACTTTGAAACCTTTTTAACAGCAAGATGCTATTGTTGCAAATATGTCATTTTTGCTTCATCTTTGATGGTTGAGGTCATGCTAAGCTAGCTCTCAGTTTCAGCTCCCAAATGAATTCCTAAAAAGAGCAAGCAATTCCTTGCCAGTTACCTCACTAATATGTCCAAGCTCCCCGTAATAAGCATTACTCAAGGCTCTATGCCAATGTCACACAAAACAGCAATCCACTCGTGGAAAGCACATCACAGCCATATCCCTCAGTGACTAATCTGATGTTTAAAACTCGCTAAAAACTGTATAAGCTATAGAGGGAATGGTAAGATAGCCAGGGGAGTGATGGATAATAGATGGATGAAAGTTTTAGCGGCAAATGTTCTGGGACACAAGTGGACGCAGGACAGGAGGTATAAAAATCTGAAGGCCTGCACCTCCAGGTTCAAGAACAGATTCTTCCTTTTAGCCATTCAGTTCTTGAGGCAATCTCCACAACCCTAATGACAATATCAGTATAGGGAAACTGAGACCAATTTAATCGCTCTGCACTACAATGGGCATTGTTTTAATTGTGTTCTTTCTTGTAAAAACTGTGTATAAATTACAGTTCTCTCGAAAATGTTATGTCTCTGATCCGGTGCTGGTAAAATGGCTGCGGTGTTCACTAACATCTTTAACCACTTGCATTGGCAGTCTGAGGCACTCATCTGCTTCAAGCAGGCTTCAATTATACTGCTGCCTTAGAAGAAGGTGGTAACTTGCCTCGATGACTGTTGTCCAGTAGCATTTACATCCACTATGATGAGCTGTTTGAAAGGCTGGTGATGAACCATATCAATTCCTGCCTGAGAAGCGACCTGGATCCACTCCAATTTGCCTACCAGCACAACAGGTCCACAACAGATGCCATTTCATTGACTCTTCACTCAACCCTGGAACATCTGGATAGCAAAGATGCCTACATCAGAATGCTCTTCATTGACTACGGCTCAGCATTCAATACTACCATCCCCTCATAAGCTTCAAGTCTTAGTCCTCAATACCTCCTTGTACAACTGGATCCTTGATTTCCTCACTTGCAGACCCCAGTCAGCTCTAATTGGTAATGACATTTCCTCCACAATCTCCCTCAGCACAGGTTCAGCACAAAAGGCAGTGTGCTTAGCCCCCTGCTCTACTCACCTTACACTTATGACTGTGTGGCTAAGCACAGCTCCAATACCATATCTAGGTTTGACAATGACACCACTGTTGTTGGCTGAATCAGAGGTGGTAATGAATCAGTGTATAGGTGAGAGAATGAAAATCTGGCTGAGCGATGCCACAGAAACAACCTCTCACTCAATGTCAGCAAGACCAAGGAGATGATTATTAACGACGACGAGGAAACCAAAGGTCGATGAAATAGTCTTCATTGAGAGATCAGAGGTGGAGAGCATCAGTATCTTAAAATTCCTAGGTGTTTTCCTTTCAGAGGATCTGTCCTTGGTCCAGCACCTAAGTACTATTACAAGGGAAGCACAGCAGTAGCTCTGCTTCCTTAAATGTTTGTGAAGATTTGGCATGTAATCTAATACTTTGAATAACTTCTCTTGATGTGTGATGGGGTGTATATTGACTAGTTGCATCATGGCCTAGTATGGAAACGCCAATGCCCCTGTATGGGAAAAGCCTAAAAAAGAAATGGATATGGCCCAGTCCATCACGGGAAAAGTCTGCCCCACAATAGAGCACATGTGCTGTCGCAGGAAAGCAGCATCCATCATCAAGGACCCCCAACACCCAGGCCATGCTCTCTTCTCACTGCTGCCATCAGAAGAAGGACAGGAGCCTCAGGACCCACACCACCAGGTTCAGGAACAGTTATTACCCTTCAACCATCAGGCTCTTGAACCAGAGGGGTAACTTCACTCAATTTCATTCCTTCCATCATTGAACTGTTCCCACAGCTTTCATCTCATGCTCTCGATGTATATTACTTATTTATTTATGTTTTTATCTATCTTATTTTATTTTCACAGTTCATTGTTTTTTTACACATCTGTTGTTGTCTTAAATACACCCAATGACTTGGTTTCCACTGTGCTCTATGGCAGTAAATTCCACAGATTCACCACCACCTGGTTGAAGAAATTCTTCCTCACTTTAGTTTTATAGGGTCAACCAGAAGATATTGATTAAATTGGAAACTCTCTGTCTCTGTTAAAGATTCCAAACATGTTCTGGCACTATGTTAGCTCCTGCAGTGTGGCAACTCCTGCAGGCTGCCCCCAGTACAAACCTCGGAATGTGTTGGTCATTGACACAAAACTGAATTTTTTATTGTTTTGATGAATCATGAAACTCTCGAAAGCCTGATCAACCAAAAAATGCAAGTATTAATCTTATCAAGGCGATCCAAAGACATACGGGGAGGGTTAGGGTTAGTAAGTAGTGGGCACACTATGTTGGCACCAAAAGCATGGCGGAATTTTAAGGCTGCCCCCATGAAAATCCTCGCCATTTTGATTTGACACAAATGGTGCATTTCACTGCATGTTTCAATGTTTAGATGGACATGTAGCAAATAAAGCTAATCTTAAATCTTATCTTAATCTTAGATTGTCCGCACTTGGGTAAAAAGCACATGCAGAATGATTGGCATTGCTATCACAGTGAGAAAATGTACGCATTAGTCCTTCCCTTGCCTGAACTTGATACATTGAATGCACTTCATAATGCTGTAAAGAACACCAATTTTGTTCCATTATGTTCTGAGGGCTCGTAACCTTTATGTTCATATGGAAAGATGATGCCAGTAATGATAGCAGCCAATTTTTTACAGAGTTAATGGTTTTCTGTAATACGTTACATCACAGAATTTGCACAAATACGGAGACCAGACTATGTGAGATAGAACCGTGCTGTACATTGTCAATGCACCTCATGTAATTACATATCTACAAAGCTTCAAGGATTTTGCCTGGTAAAGAGATGACAGATATTTCATGAGTTTATACATTGAGTTGATTTCCTGCCTGCCTCCCAAATGCACCTTTCACCTTTCAGAGTGTCTAGGTGTTATAGTATTTATTTCCATCACTATATCATTCACACCTGATCCTTAATAACAGTTTTCAGTCACTTCATCTATTTTTCACCCTGTATAATACTTTCAATGGTAAAATATGGGAGAAAGCAACTGAGTTACAATTCCATTCCGGTTGGCTTCAACACAACCAAACAATGAGCTTGTGGTAATTGAAGACTCGTCTGATTCCGAAGGCAAGTCAGCGCAGTTCAGTGCGATATCTGACATAAAAGTACTCAGCATGTCAGGCTGCAGCAATGGAGATGGCTGTGAAGGCCAAGTCATCGGGTCTACTTAAAATGAAGATTGATAGCTTCTTGATTTGTAAGGGCGTCAAATGTCATGAGAAGAAGGCAGGAGAATAGGGTTGAAAGGGGAAGTAAATCAGCCATGATCAAATGGTGGAGCTCAATCATAGAGTAGTACATCACAGAAACAGGCCCTTTGGTGCATCTAGTCTATGCCAGCCCAGTCTTCTGCCTAGACTCATCTAACCGCACCCGTTCATACTCTCTCACCCATGCACCGACTCAATGGACCAAATTGCCTAATTCTGCTCCCGTGTCTAAGACTTCTATGAAGAGAAAAACCGAATTAACAGGTTCCCTAAATGTTAATTTGCAGGTTGAGCACAAAGCTGCCAAGTTCCAAGTACATATATTATCAAAGTACTGTATATATACTACATAAACCCTTGAGATCTATCTCCTTACAGGCAGCCACTAAACAACAAAATCCAATAGCACCCATTAAAAAAGACCATGAAACACCCAATGTGCAGAAAAAAAACAAACCATGAAAACAATAAAAGTGAGCAAGGAGTATTCAGAACTGAAGTTCACAAAAGTGAGTGTTGTGTACAGGCCGATTCAAGGCGGCAGGGCCCATACATGCCGTTCACTTCTGTGAACTTCAGTTCTGAATGTTATTTGCTTACAGTCGTGAAGCCAGTCACAGCTGATCCAGTTAGTTGCAGGCCACAGCCTCCACTCAGCACAAAGACAAGTAGACCTCACTGAGCAGTGAGCTGAACACCAGATCATCCTTCACCTCCGAATACACGCCCAGAGACATCAAACACATTTCATATGACAAGCTGTTTAATCCCGGATTCATTTGTGTGAACCTCCTTTAAACCTTCTCTAGTTTCAACACATCCTTTCTCAGATAAGGGGCCCAAAACTGCACACAACACTCCAAGTGAGGCCTCGCCAGTGCTTTATAAAGTCTCAACGTTACATCCTTGCTTTTATATTCTAGTCCTTTTGAAATGCATGCTAATATCGCAATTTCCTTCCTCACCACAGACTAAACCTACAAATTAACCTTTAGGAAATCCTACCCAAGGATTTGCACCCAAATCCCTTTGCACCTCAGATTTTTGTATTTTCTTTCCATTTAGAAAATAGTCAACCCTTTCATTTCTTCTACCAAACTGTATGACCATACACTCCCCGACACTGTATTCCATCTGCAATTTCTTTGCCCATTCTCCTAATCAGTCTAAGTCCTTCTGTAGCCTCCCTATGTCCTCAAAACTATTTGCCCCTCCATCTATCATCATATCATCTCCAAACTTTGCAACAAAGCCATCAATTCCATCATCCAAATCATTGACATACAACTTAAAAAGAAACTGTCCCAACACAGTCCCCTGTGGAACACCACTAGCCACTGGCAGTCAACCAGCAAAGGCTCCCTCTATTCCTACTCTTTACCTCCTGCCAATCATCCACTATTTTATCTATGCTAGAATCTTTCCTGTAATACCCCACGAGCTTGTAGCTCCTTAAGCAGCCTCATGTGTGGCACCTTGTCAAAGGCCTTCAGAAAATCCAAGTACATAAAATCAACCAGTTCTCCTTTATCTATCTTGCTTGTTATTTCTTCAAATAATTCAAACAAATTTGGCAGGCAAGATTTTCCCTCGAGGAAATCATGCTTACTGAGGCCTATTTTATCATATGTCTCCAAGTATCACAAAACCATATCCCTAACAATTGACTCCAACATCTTCCCAACCACTGAGGTCAGACTAGCTAGCCTATAATTTCCTTTCTTCCGCCTTTCATCCCATACACACCACACTGCTACCATCCTACACCTTCAACACTTCAGTTCACGCCGTAAAAATGCCAGGTCGTACAAGGGGTTCAAAGGCTCAACTCTGAAAGGGAATTTACAGGCTATTGATG
The DNA here is from genome assembly GCF_963921235.1 of Mobula hypostoma. NCBI lineage: Eukaryota > Metazoa > Chordata > Chondrichthyes > Myliobatiformes > Myliobatidae > Mobula > Mobula hypostoma. Next base: position 183,122,526 of record NC_086101.1, on the reverse strand, counting down.
GCAGTGATCGCTTAGCAGACAAAGTGTGATTAATAAATTAGTTAGTTTTGTTTGCTGCCAGTAAGTTGTCACTGTCCTTCACCAGCATCATCTTAAAACAGAAGGCATATAAGGTATTGGTCAGACTGCACTTGGAGTGTTGTGAGCCATTTGAGGCCCCTTATTTAAAACATGATGTGCTGGCATTGGAGAGGGTCTGGAGGATATTCAAGAGAATGATTCTGGGAATGAATGGGTTAATGTTTGAGGAGCATTTGAAGTGCTGGGCTTGCACTCTCTAAAATTTAGAAAACTGAGGAGGAACGTCATTGAAACCTATTGAATATTGAAAGGTCCAGACACAGTGGATGTGGAGAGGATGTTTCCTCTGGTGGGGGAGTCTAGAACCAGAGAGCACAGCCTCAGAATAGAGGGACATCTACTTAGAACAGAGAAAAGGAGGAATTTCCTTAGCCGGAGAGGCGTGAATCTATGGCATTTATTGTTCTTGATATCTCTGAAGGTAAAATTATTGAGTATGTTTAAAGTAAAGGTTCATGAGATTACGGGAAGAAGGCAGGACAATGGGGTTCAAAGGAATAATAAAGCAGCATGATGAAATGACAGAGCAGACTTGATGGGCTTCGTGGCTTAATTCTGCTCCTATGTCTTATGGTATTCTGCTGCTATACCCCATCTGCTTCAATGTTCGACGTGATGTGTGCTCAGAGATGCTCTTCTGCACACCACTTTTGTAATGCATGATTATTAGAGTTATAATTGCCTTCCTGTCAGCTTGAACCAGCCAGAACCATTCTCCTCTGACTACTCTCATTAACAAGACATTTCCACCACAGAACCACTGCTCACTGGATGCTTTTTTTTTGTTTTTTGCACCATTCTAAGTGAGCTCTAGAGACTGTTGTGTGTGAAAATCTCAAGAGGTCAGAAATTTCTGAGATATTCCAACCACCCCATCTGGCACCAACAAACATTCCACAGTCAAAGTCACTTAAATCACATTCCTTCCCCATTCCAATGTTTGGTCTGGGCAACCAGTGAACCTCTTGACCATGTCTGCATGCTTTTATGCATTGAGTTCCTGCCACATGATTGGCTGATCAGATATTTGTATTAACAAGCAGGTGTACAGGTTTACTTTATAATAAATTTACCTTGAACTTTGACAGCAGACAGTAGTGTGGCAACATGAGTTGCACTCCACAGAGATTAATAAAATATGTAAGCATCTTTTTTCTGAGCTCCAGTGCAAGTAGTAACTCTTTATGGCCGACAGCAAAATCCAGGCGTATCCTCTTAAACTCTTGAGAGGCAATAATGAGAAATAATATTGTTC